>NC_142424.1:13995000-14595000 GCF_059516105.1 Syngnathus floridae
AACAGCGCTGGTCAAGATCTCCTTTTTAGGACTGAAGTAAACTAGTAGATTGAAAACCACAGCTGGTGCACAAAGCCATGACATCAGCTCCTTGCCAGGTATAAAAGATACGGGCCTGACAGGGGTGGGGGGCTTTTTTACATCCATGCCTTGGGCCACTCAACTTTTTGGAAAGACTTCACTCTGACATCGGTTAAATAAAATCTTTTCCCAATCAGCCGTGGTCCCTGAAGTGCTCATTCGTCGGGAAACAGCCACCGATCACCGAGTGTTTTTTGAAGACCAGCGAAGCAGAAAAAACCATATACCACAGCCTCATTGCACTTCCAGCGGCCAGCACACTCGCGCACACCGCCCGGCTCCACCGGGAGGCCGTGCGCACGCGCCGTGGCCGAAATAAGCTCCCGCCTAGCGGATTGGCTGTTTATAAGCACCGCGGAGGAGATTGCGGAGCCTCATTGCACTTCCAGCAGCCAGCACACTCGTGCACGCCGCCCGGAACAACCGGGAGGACGTGCGCATGCGCCAAGTGGCCGAAATAAGCTCCCGCCTCTCGGAGCGGCTGTTTATAAACACCGCGGAGGAGATCGCAGAGCTTCATTGCCCTTCCAGCGGCCAGCACACTCGCGCACGCCGCCCGGAACAACCGGGAGGCCGTGCGCATGCGCCTAGTGGCCGAAATAAGCTCCCGCCTAGCGGATTGGCTGTTTATAAGCACCGCGGAGGAGATCGCGGAGCCTCATTGCACTTCCAGCGGCTAGCACACTCGCGCACGCCGCCCGGAACAACCGGGAGGCGGTGCGCACGCGCAAAGTGGCCGAAATAAGCTCCCGCCTAGCGGATCGGCTGTTTATAAGTACTGCGGAGGAGATTGCGGAGCCTCATTGCACTTCCAGCGGCCAGCACACTTGCGCATGCCACCCGGTTCCACCGGGAGGCCGTGCGCACGCGCCAAGTGGCCGAAATAAGCTCCCGCCTAGCGGAGCGGCTGTTTATAAGCACCGCGGAGGAGATCGCAGAGCCTCATTGCACTTCCAGCGGCAAGCACACTCGCACACGCCGCCCAACTCCACCGGAAGGCCGTGCGCACTCGCCAAGTGGCCGAAATAAATTCCCGCCTAGCGGATCGGCTGTTTATAAGCACCGCGGAGGAGATCGCGGAGCCTCATTGCACTTCCAGCGGCAAGCACACTCGCGCACCCCGCCCGGAACAACCGGGAGGCCGTGTACATGAGCCAAGTGGCCGAAATAAGCTCCCTTCTAGCGGATTGGCTGTTTATAAGCACCGCGGAGGAGATCGCAGAGCCTCATTACACTTCCAGCGACCAGCACACTCGCGCACACCGCCCGGCTCCACCGGGAGGCCGTGCGCACGCGCCGTGGCCGAAATAAGCTCCCACCTAGCAAATCGGCTGTTTATAAGCACCGCGGAGGAGATCGCGGAGCCTCATTGCACTTCCAGCGGCAAGCACACTCGTGCACGCCGCCCGGAACAACCGGGAGGACGTGCGCATGCGCCAAGTGGCCGAAATAAGCTCCCGCCGAGCGGATCGGCTGTTTATAAGCACCGCAGAAGAGATCGTGCAGCCTCATTCCACTTCCAGCAGCCAGCACACTCGCGCGCGCCGCCTGTGACCGACCAGCTTCATCCGGTACCTTGCTCGGCCCGCTTCTCCCCCCGCGCGGACTTCCAACCGCTCGGGGAGACGTTCGGAAGCTGCCGGTGCCGTTGCAGCGGGAAAATACCTCCCTCTGACGGACACGGCGAGAAATTAAACCACTCTCGCACTTAGCGCACACTTGCATTGCTCTGCGTTCGATGACACTTTGTGCGGGCAAACGGCAGGAGTAACTCTAACTCTCTTAAGGTAGGCTCACTTGACATTTTTTTAACGGTTAGTGGAAGCGAGCGGGACCACCGGGAGGCTGTGCGCATACAACGGCTAGCCAGAATTAGCTCCGAGCCGCGCGGATCGGCTGTTTACAAGCCCCGAGGAGGAGATCGCAGAGCCTCATTCGACTTCCAGCGTCCAGCACACTCGCGCACGCCGCCCGGAACAACCGGGATGCCGTGCGCACGCGCCAAGTGGCCTAAATAAGATCGCGCCTAGCGGATCGGCTGTTTATCAGAACCGCGGAGGAGATCGCAGAGCCTCATTGCACTTCCAGCAGCCAGGACATTCGCACACGCCGCCCGGCTCCACCGGGAGGCCGTGCGCCCGCGCAAAGTGGCCGAAATAAGCTCCCGCCTAGCGGATCGGCTGTTTATAAGCACCTTGGAGTTGATTGCGGAGCCTGATTGCACTTCCAGCGGCCAGCACACTCGCGCACGCCGCCCGGAGCAACCGGGAGGCCGTGCGCACGCGCCAAGTGGCCGAAATAAGCTCCGGCCTAGCGGATTGGCTGTTTATAAGCACCGCGGAGGAGATAGCGGAGCCTCATTGCACTTCCAGCGGCCAGCACACTCGCGCACGCTTCCCGGTTCCACCGGGAGGCCGTGCGCACGCGCCAAGTGGCCGAAATAAGCTCCCGCCTATCGGATCGGCTGTTTATAAGCACCGCGGAGGAGATAGCGGAGCCTCATTGCACTTCCAGCGGCCAGCACACTCGCGCAAGCTTCCCGGTTCCACCGGGAGGCCGTGCGCACGCGCCAAGTGGCCGAAATAAGCTCCCGCCTAGCGGATCGGCTGTTTATGAGCTCCGGGGAGGAGACTGCAGAGCCTCATTGCACTTCCAGCGGCCAGCACACTCGCGCACACCACCCGGTTCCACCGGGAGGCCGTGCGCACGCGCCAAGTGCCCGAAATAAGCTCCCGCCGAGTGGATCGGCTGTTTATAAGCACCGCGGAGGAGATCGCGGAGCCTCATTTCACTTCCAGCGGCAAGCATACTCGCGCACGCCGCCCGGAACAACCGGGAGGCCGTGCGCATGCGCAAAGTGGCCGAAATAAGATCCCGCCTAGCGGATCGGCTGTTTATAAGCACCGCGGAGGAGATAGCGGAGCCTCATTGCACTTCCAGCGGCCAGCACACTCGCGCACGCTTCCCGGTTCCACCGGGAGGCCGTGCGCACGCACCAAGTGGCCGAAATAAGCTCCCGCCTAGCGGACCGGCTGTTTATAAGCACCGCGGAGGAGACCGCAGAGCCTCATTGCACTTCCAGCGGCCAGCACACTCGCACACGCCGCCCGATTCCACCTTGAGGCCGTGCGCACGAGCCAAGTGGCCGAAATAAGCTCCCGCCTAGCGGATCGGCTGTTTATAAGCACCGCGGAGGAGATCGCGGAGCATCATTGCACTTCCAGCGGTCAGCACACTCGCGCATGCTTCCCGGTTCCACCGGGAAGCCGTGCGCACGCGCCAGGTGGCCGAAATAAGCTCCCGCCTAGCGGATCGGCTGTTTAAAGGAACCGCGGAGGAAATCGCGGAGCCTCATTGCACTTCCAGCGGCAAGCACACTCGCGCACGCCGCCCGGAACAACCGGGAGGACGTGCGCATGCGCCAAGTGGCCGAAATAAGCTCCCGCCTAGCGGATCGGCTGTTTATGAGCACCGCGGAGGAGACTGCAGAGCCTCATTGCACTTCCAGCGGCCAGCACACTCGCGCAAGCTTCCCGGTTCCACCGGGAGGCCGTGCGCACGCGCCAAGTGGCCGAAATAAGCTCCCGCCTAGCGGATCGGCTGTTTATGAGCTCCGGGGAGGAGACTGCAGAGCCTCATTGCACTTCCAGCGGCCAGCACACTCGCGCACACCACCCGGTTCCACCGGGAGGCCGTGCGCACGCGCCAAGTGCCCGAAATAAGCTCCCGCCGAGTGGATCGGCTGTTTATAAGCACCGCGGAGGAGATCGCGGAGCCTCATTTCACTTCCAGCGGCAAGCATACTCGCGCACGCCGCCCGGAACAACCGGGAGGCCGTGCGCATGCGCAAAGTGGCCGAAATAAGATCCCGCCTAGCGGATCGGCTGTTTATAAGCACCGCGGAGGAGATAGCGGAGCCTCATTGCACTTCCAGCGGCCAGCACACTCGCGCACGCTTCCCGGTTCCACCGGGAGGCCGTGCGCACGCACCAAGTGGCCGAAATAAGCTCCCGCCTAGCGGACCGGCTGTTTATAAGCACCGCGGAGGAGACCGCAGAGCCTCATTGCACTTCCAGCGGCCAGCACACTCGCACACGCCGCCCGATTCCACCTTGAGGCCGTGCGCACGAGCCAAGTGGCCGAAATAAGCTCCCGCCTAGCGGATCGGCTGTTTATAAGCACCGCGGAGGAGATCGCGGAGCATCATTGCACTTCCAGCGGTCAGCACACTCGCGCATGCTTCCCGGTTCCACCGGGAAGCCGTGCGCACGCGCCAGGTGGCCGAAATAAGCTCCCGCCTAGCGGATCGGCTGTTTAAAGGAACCGCGGAGGAAATCGCGGAGCCTCATTGCACTTCCAGCGGCAAGCACACTCGCGCACGCCGCCCGGAACAACCGGGAGGACGTGCGCATGCGCCAAGTGGCCGAAATAAGCTCCCGCCGAGCGGATCGGCTGTTTATAAGCACCGCGGAGGAGATCGCGGAGCCTCATTGCACTTCCAGCGGCAAGCACACTCGCGCACGCCGCCCGGAACAACCGGGAGGACGTGCGCATGCGCCAAGTGGCCGAAATAAGCTCCCGCCTAGCGGATCGGCTGTTTATAAGCACCGCGGAGGAGATCGCGGAGCCTCATTGCACTTCCAGCGGCAAGCACACTCGCGCACGCCGCCCGGAACAACCGGGAGGCCGTGTACATGCGCCAAGTGGCCGAAATAAGCTCCCGCCTAGCGGATCGGCTGTTTATGAGCACCGCGGAGGAGACTGCAGAGCCTCATTGCACTTCCAGTGGCCAGCACACTCGCGCACGCCACCCGGTTCCACCGGGAGGCCGTGCGCATGCGCTAAGTGGCCGAATTAAGCTCCCGCCTAGCGGATCGGCTGTTTATAAGCACCGCGGAGGAGATAGCGGAGCCTCATTGCACTTCCAGCGGCCAGCACACTCGCGCACGCTTCCCGGTTCCACCGGGAGGCCATGCGCACTCGCCAAGTGGCCGGAATAAATTCCCGCCTAGCGGATCGGCTGTTTATAAGCACCGCGGAGGAGATCGCGGAGCCTCATTGCACTTCCAGCGGCAAGCATACTCGCGCACGCCGCCCGGAACAACCGGGAGGTCGTGCGCATGCGCTAAGTGGCCGAATTAAGCTCCCGCCTAGCGGATCGGCTGTTTATAAGCACCGCGGAGGAGATAGCGGAGCCTCATTGCACTTCCAGCGGCCAGCACACTCGCGCACGCTTCCCGGTTCCACCGGGAGGCCGTGCGCACGCACAAAGTGGCCGAAATAAGCTCCCGCCTAGCGGACCGGCTGTTTATAAGCACCGCGGAGGAGACCGCAGAGCCTCATTGCACTTCCAGCCGCCAGCACACTCGCACACGTCGCCCGATTCCACCTTGAGGCCGTGCGCACGAGCCAAGTGGCCGAAATAAGCTCCCGCCTAGCGGATCGGCTGTTTATAAGCACCGCGGAGGAGATTGCGGAGCCTCATTGCACTTCCAGCGGCCAGCACACTCGCGCACGCTTCCCGGTTCCACCGGGAGGCCGTGCGCACGCGCCAGGTGGCCGAAATAAGCTCCCTTCTAGCGGATTGGCTGTTTATAAGCACCGCGGAGGAGATCGCATAGCCTCATTGCACTTCCAGCGGCCAGCACACTCACGCACATCGCCCGGCTCAACCGGGAGGCCGTGCGCACGAGCCGTGGCCGAAATAAGCTCCCGCCTAGCGGATCGGCTGTTTATAAGCACCGCGGAGGAGATCGCGGAGCCTCATTTCCCTTCCAGCGGCAAGCACACTCGTGCACGCCGCCCGGAACAACCGGGAGGACGTGCGCATGCGCCAAGTGGCCGAAATAAGCTCCCGCCTAGCGGAGCGGCTGTTTATAAGCACCGCGGAGGAGATCGCAGAGCCTCATTGCACTTCCAGCGGCAAGCACACTCGCGCACGCCGCCCGGAACAACCGGGAGGCCGTGTACATGCGCCAAGTGGCCGAAATAAGCTCCCGCCTAGCGGATCGGCTGTTTATGAGCACCGCGGAGGAGACTGCAGAGCCTCATTGCACTTCCAGTGGCCAGCACACTCGCGCACGCCACCCGGTTCCACCGGGAGGCCGTGCGCATGCGCTAAGTGGCCGAATTAAGCTCCCGCCTAGCGGATCGGCTGTTTATAAGCACCGCGGAGGAGATAGCGGAGCCTCATTGCACTTCCAGCGGCCAGCACACTCGCGCACGCTTCCCGGTTCCACCGGGAGGCCATGCGCACTCGCCAAGTGGCCGAAATAAATTCCCGCCTAGCGGATCGGCTGTTTATAAGCACCGCGGAGGAGATCGCGGAGCCTCATTGCACTTCCAGCGGCAAGCATACTCGCGCACGCCGCCCGGAACAACCGGGAGGTCGTGCGCATGCGCTAAGTGGCCGAATTAAGCTCCCGCCTAGCGGATCGGCTGTTTATAAGCACCGCGGAGGAGATAGCGGAGCCTCATTGCACTTCCAGCGGCCAGCACACTCGCGCACGCTTCCCGGTTCCACCGGGAGGCCGTGCGCACGCACAAAGTGGCCGAAATAAGCTCCCGCCTAGCGGACCGGCTGTTTATAAGCACCGCGGAGGAGACCGCAGAGCCTCATTGCACTTCCAGCCGCCAGCACACTCGCACACGTCGCCCGATTCCACCTTGAGGCCGTGCGCACGAGCCAAGTGGCCGAAATAAGCTCCCGCCTAGCGGATCGGCTGTTTATAAGCACCGCGGAGGAGATTGCGGAGCCTCATTGCACTTCCAGCGGCCAGCACACTCGCGCACGCTTCCCGGTTCCACCGGGAGGCCGTGCGCACGCGCCAGGTGGCCGAAATAAGCTCCCTTCTAGCGGATTGGCTGTTTATAAGCACCGCGGAGGAGATCGCATAGCCTCATTGCACTTCCAGCGGCCAGCACACTCACACACATCGCCCGGCTCAACCGGGAGGCCGTGCGCACGAGCCGTGGCCGAAATAAGCTCCCGCCTAGCGGATCAGCTGTTTATAAGCACCGCGGAGGAGATCGCGGAGCCTCATTTCACTTCCAGCGGCAAGCACACTCGTGCACGCCGCCCGGAACAACCGGGAGGACGTGCGCATGCGCCAAGTGGCCGAAATAAGCTCCCGCCTAGCGGAGCGGCTGTTTATAAGCACCGCGGAGGAGATCGCAGAGCCTCATTGCACTTCCAGCGGCAAGCACACTCGCACACGCCGCCCAACTCCACCGGAAGGCCGTGCGCACTCGCCAAGTGGCCGAAATAAATTCCCGCCTAGCGGATCGGCTGTTTATAAGCACCGCGGAGGAGATCGCGGAGCCTCATTGCACTTCCAGCGGCAAGCACACTCGCGCACGCTGCCCGGAACAACCGGGAGGCCGTGTACATGCGCCAAGTGGCCGAAATAAGCTCCCGCCTAGCGGATCGGCTGTTTATGAGCACCGCGGAGGAGACTGCAGAGCCTCATTGCACTTCCAGTGGCCAGCACACTCGCGCACGCCACCCGGTTCCACCGGGAGGCCGTGCGCACGCGCCAAGTGGCCGAAATAAGCTCCCGCCTATCGGATCGGCTGTTTATAAGCACCGCGGAGGAGATCGCGGAGCCTCATTGCACTTCCAGCGGCAAGCACACTCGCGCACGCCGCCCGGAACAACCGGGAGGACGTGCGCATGCGCCAAGTGGCCGAAATAAGCTCCCGCCGAGCGGATCGGCTGTTTATAAGCACCGCGGAGGAGATTGCGGAGCCTCATTGCACTTCCAGCGGCAAGCACACTCGCGCACGCCGCCCGGAACAACCGGGAGGACGTGCGCATGCGCCAAGTGGCCGAAATAAGCTCCCGCCTCTCGGAGCGGCTGTTTATAAGCACCGCGGAGGAGATCGCAGAGCTTCATTGTACTTCCAGCGGCCAGCACACTCGCGCACGCCGCCCGGAACAACCGGGAGGCCGTGCGCATGCGCCTAGTGGCCGAAATAAGCTCCCGCCTAGCGGATTGGCTGTTTATAAGCACCGCGGAGGAGATTGCGGAGCCTCATTGCACTTCCAGCAGCCAGCACACTCGTGCACGCCGCCCGGAACAACCGGGAGGACGTGCGCATGCGCCAAGTGGCCGAAATAAGCTCCCGCCTCTCGGAGCGGCTGTTTATAAGCACCGCGGAGGAGATCGCAGAGCTTCATTGCACTTCCAGCGGCCAGCACACTCGCGCACGCCGCCCGGAACAACCGGGAGGCCGTGCGCATGCGCCTAGTGGCCGAAATAAGCTCCCGCCTAGCGGATTGGCTGTTTATAAGCACCGCGGAGGAGATCGCGGAGCCTCATTGCACTTCCAGCGGCCAGCACACTCGCGCACGCTTCCCGGTTCCACCGGGAGGCCGTGCGCACGCACAAAGTGGCCGAAATAAGCTCCCGCCTAGTGGACCGGCTGTTTATAAGCACCGCGGAGGAGACCGCAGAGCCTCATTGCACTTCCAGCCGCCAGCACACTCGCACACGTCGCCCGATTCCACCTTGAGGCCGTGCGCACGAGCCAAGTGGCCGAAATAAGCTCCCGCCTAGCGGATCGGCTGTTTATAAGCACCGCGGAGGAGATTGCGGAGCCTCATTGCACTTCCAGCGGCCACCACACTCGCGCACGCTTCCCGGTTCCACCGGGAGGCCGTGCGCACGCGCCAGGTGGCCGAAATAAGCTCCCTTCTAGCGGATTGGCTGTTTATAAGCACCGCGGAGGAGATCGCAGAGGCTCATTGCACTTCCAGTGGCCAGCGCACTCGCGCACACCGCCCGGCTCCACCGGAAGGCCGTGCGCACGCGCCGTGGCCGAAATCAAAGTCAAAGTCAAAGTCAAAGTCAAAGTCAGCTTTATTGTCAATTTCTCCACATGCCAAAGACACACAAAGAAACCGAAATTTCGTTCCCCCCTATCCCACGGTGACAAGACATGGCTCACAACAGACAAACAGTAAACAAGTATAACAAAAGCGTGCTGAATAAATAATGAATAAATAACACAACAATAAATAAATAAATAATTAATTAAGAGGAGCGTAAAAACGCGTACAGCAGACATTCCCGAAAATAGCGCAACAGTGCCGCACGCTACGCAGAAGGGGGTAGCGAGTTCAGGGCCCTAACAGCCTGGAGAAAGAAGCTGTTGGCGAGTCTGGTGGTGCGGGAGCGCAGGCTCCTGTACCTCTTCCCAGAGGGCAGAAGGTCAAACAAGGAGTGAGCCGGGTGACTCACATCTCTGGCAATCGAGGTTGCCTTGCGGGCGAGATGGGAGGTGTAAATGTCCTTCAGGGAGGGAAGCGAAGCACCAATAATCTTACCAGCCGTATTCACTATGCGCTGCAGGGCCTTCAAGTTCTGTTCAGTGCAGTTACCACCCCAGACAGCGATGCAACTGGTGAGGACGCTCTCAATGGTGCCACGGTAGAATGTAGACAGGACTGCCTGAGGAGCACATGCACGCCTGAGCTTCCGCAGGAAATACAGGCGGCGCTGAGCTTTCTTTGCCAGTGACGAGGTGTTCGCGGACCAGGAGAGGTCCTCACTGATGTGCACCCCCAGGAACTTGGTGCAGCTCACCCTCTCCACCACAGCACCGTCGATGATCAGCGGCAGGTGTGTTGTGTGACCCTTCCGGAAGTCCACAATGATTTCCTTGGTCTTACTGACGTTCAGCAGGAGGTTGTTGTCCCTGCACCACGTGGTCAGAAGGTCAACTTCCGACCTGTACCGAGTCTCGTCGCCCTTCGTGATGAGACCCACCAGAGTCGTGTCGTCAGCAAACTTCACTATGCGGTTGTCGCTGTAGGTCGCATTGCAGTCATGCGTCAGCAGGGTGAAGAGCAATGGACTGAGCACGCAGCCCTGGGGGGCCCCCGTGCTCAGCGTGATGCTGGCGGAGATTTTGTCGCCAACACGCACCACCTGAGGCCTCTGACAGAGGAAGTCCAGTATCCAGTTGCAGAGGGAGGTACTGAGGCCCAGCTCGTCGAGTTTGGAGATGAGTCGCTGCGGCACAATGGTGTTGAAGGCAGAGCTGAAGTCCACAAACAGCAACCTCACATATGAGTCCTTTCTCTCCAGGTGGGTGAGGGCCGAGTGGAGGGCAGAGCAGATGGCATCCTCAGAGGACCGCTTGGCACGGTACGCAAACTGGAAAGGGTCAATGGTGGGGGGGAGAACGGAATTGATGTGCTCCAAGACCAGCCGCTCAAAGCACTTCATGATGATGGGCGTCAGTGCCACAGGGCGGTAGTCATTGAAGCAGGACGGTGCAGGTTTCTTCGGCACAGGAACGATGGTGGCAGCCTTGAAACACGAGGGGACGATGGCCTGCTGCAGGGAAACGTTAAAGATGTCTGTGAAGACACCCGACAGCTCCCCAGCGCAGTCCTTCAGCGCTCGACCCGGGATGTTGTCAGGGCCCGCCGCCTTACGGGTGTCAATAGCGGCAAGCGCCCTCCTCACACCGTCGGCAGAGAGGCGCAGGGGCTGCTCGTGTGGGGGGGGAGTGGTCTTCAGCGGGCAAGTGCTGTTCTGGGCGTCGAAGCGAGCAAAGAAGCGGTTCAGATCGTTCAGCAGGCGGACGTCGCCCTCACAGCTCCTCGGCGCGGGCTTGTAGTCTGTGATGGTCTGAATGCCCCGCCAAAGGCTACGTGCGTCCTTGCTGTCCTTGAAATGGGTGGAGACCTTGCACGAGAACGCCTTCTTCGCTTCTTTGATGCCTCGGGACAGGTCGGCCCTCGCTGTCCTCAAGCCAGCCTCATCCCCTGCTCTGAAAGCCTTGTCCCTGGCCCTCAACAGTCTGAGGACAGCCCCCGTCAGCCACGGCTTCCAGTTCGCGCGAGTGACGACGGATTTCGAGCAAGTCACATAAAATAAGCTCCCGCCTAGCGGATCGGCTGTTTATAAGCACCGCGGAGGAAATTGCGGAGCCTCATTGCACTTCCAGCGGCAAGCACACTCGCGCACGCCGCCCGGCTCCACCGGGAGGCCGTGCGCCCGCGCAAAGTGGCCGAAATAAGCTCCCGCCTAGCGGATCGGCTGTTTATAAGCACCTTGGAGTTGATTGCGGAGCCTGATTGCACTTCCAGCGGCCAGCACACTCGCGCACGCCGCCCGGAGCAACCGGGAGGCCGTGCGCACGCGCCAAGTGGCCGAAATAAGCTCCGGCCTAGCGGATCGGCCGTTTATAAGCACCGCGGAGGAGATCGCGGAGCCTGATTGCACTTCCAGCGGCCAGCACACTCGCGCACGATTCCCGGTTCCACCGGGAGGCCGTGCGCACGCACCAAGTGGCCGAAATAAGCTCCCGCCTAGCGGATCGGCTGTTTATAAGTACTGCGGAGGAGATTGCGGAGCCTCATTGCACTTCCAGCGGCCAGCACACTCGCGCACGCCACCCGGTTCCACCGGGAGGCCGTGCGCACGCGCCAAGTGGCCGAAATAAGCTCCCGCCTAGCGGAGCGGCTGTTTATAAGCACCGCGGAGGAGATCGCAGAGCCTCATTGCACTTCCAGCGGCAAGCACACTCGCACACGCCGCCCAACTCCACCGGAAGGCCGTGCGCACTCGCCAAGTGGCCGAAATAAATTCCCGCCTAGCGGATCGGCTGTTTATAAGCACCGCGGAGGAGATCGCGGAGCCTCATTGCACTTCCAGCGGCAAGCACACTCGCGCACCCCGCCCGGAACAACCGGGAGGCCGTGTACATGAGCCAAGTGGCCGAAATAAGCTCCCTTCTAGCGGATTGGCTGTTTATAAGCACCGCGGAGGAGATCGCAGAGCCTCATTACACTTCCAGCAACCAGCACACTCGCGCACACCGCCCGGCTCCACCGGGAGGCCGTGCGCACGCGCCGTGGCCGAAATAAGCTCCCACCTAGCAAATCGGCTGTTTATAAGCACCGCGGAGGAGATCGCGGAGCCTCATTGCACTTCCAGCGGCAAGCACACTCGTGCACGCCGCCCGGAACAACCGGGAGGACGTGCGCATGCGCCAAGTGGCCGAAATAAGCTCCCGCCGAGCGGATCGGCTGTTTATAAGCACCGCAGAAGAGATCGTGCAGCCTCATTCCACTTCCAGCAGCCAGCACACTCGCGCGCGCCGCCTGTGACCGACCAGCTTCATCCGGTACCTTGCTCAGCCCGCTTCTCCCCCCGCGCGGACTTCCAACCGCTCGGGGAGACGTTCGGAAGCTGCCGGTGCCGTTGCAGCGGGAAAATACCTCCCTCTGACGGACACGGCGAGAAATTAAACCACTCTCGCACTTAGCGCACACTTGCATTGCTCTGCGTTCGATGACACTTTGTGCGGGCAAACGGCAGGAGTAACTCTAACTCTCTTAAGGTAGGCTCACTTGACATTTTTTTAACGGTTAGTGGAAGCGAGCGGGACCACCGGGAGGCTGTGCGCATACAACGGCTAGCCAGAATTAGCTCCGAGCCGCGCGGATCGGCTGTTTACAAGCCCCGAGGAGGAGATCGCAGAGCCTCATTCGACTTCCAGCGTCCAGCACACTCGCGCACGCCGCCCGGAACAACCGGGATGCCGTGCGCACGCACCATGTGGCCTAAATAAGATCGCGCCTAGCGGATCGGCTGTTTATCAGAACCGCGGAGGAGATCGCAGAGCCTCATTGCACTTCCAGCAGCCAGGACATTCGCACACGCCGCCCGGCTCCACCGGGAGGCCATGCGCCCGCGCAAAGTGGCCGAAATAAGCTCCCGCCTAGCGGATCGGCTGTTTATAAGCACCTTGGAGTTTATTGCGGAGCCTGATTGCACTTCCAGCGGCCAGCACACTCGCGCACGCCGCCCGGAGCAACCGGGAGGCCGTGCGCACGCGCCAAGTGGCCGAAATAAGCTCCGGCCTAGCGGATTGGCTGTTTATAAGCACCGCGGAGGAGATAGCGGAGCCTCATTGCACTTCCAGCGGCCAGCACACTCGCGCACGCTTCCCGGTTCCACCGGGAGGCCGTGCGCACGCGCCAAGTGGCCGAAATAAGCTCCCGCCTATCGGATCGGCTGTTTATAAGCACCGCGGAGGAGATAGCGGAGCCTCATTGCACTTCCAGCGGCCAGCACACTCGCGCACGCTTCCCGGTTCCACCGGGAGGCCGTGCGCACGCGCCAAGTGGCCGAAATAAGCTCCCGCCTAGCGGATCGGCTGTTTATGAGCTCCGGGGAGGAGACTGCAGAGCCTCATTGCACTTCCAGCGGCCAGCACACTCGCGCACACCACCCGGTTCCACCGGGAGGCCGTGCGCACGCGCCAAGTGCCCGAAATAAGCTCCCGCCGAGTGGATCGGCTGTTTATAAGCACCGCGGAGGAGATCGCGGAGCCTCATTTCACTTCCAGCGGCAAGCATACTCGCGCACGCCGCCCGGAACAACCGGGAGGCCGTGCGCATGCGCAAAGTGGCCGAAATAAGATCCCGCCTAGCGGATCGGCTGTTTATAAGCACCGCGGAGGAGATAGCGGAGCCTCAATGCACTTCCAGCGGCCAGCACACTCGCGCACGCTTCCCGGTTCCACTGGGAGGCCGTGCGCACGCACCAAGTGGCCGAAATAAGCTCCCGCCTAGCGGACCGGCTGTTTATAAGCACCGCGGAGGAGACCGCAGAGCCTCATTGCACTTCCAGCGGCCAGCACACTCGCACACGCCGCCCGATTCCACCTTGAGGCCGTGCGCACGAGCCAAGTGGCCGAAATAAGCTCCCGCCTAGCGGATCGGCTGTTTATAAGCACCGCGGAGGAAATCGCGGAGCCTCATTGCACTTCCAGCGGCAAGCACACTCGCGCACGCCGCCCGGAACAACCGGGAGGACGTGCGCATGCGCCAAGTGGCCGAAATAAGCTCCCGCCGAGCGGATCGGCTGTTTATAAGCACCGCAGAGGAGATCGCGGAGCCTCATTGCACTTCCAGCGGCAAGCACACTCGCGCACGCCGCCCGGAACAACCGGGAGGACGTGCGCATGCGCCAAGTGGCTGAAATAAGCTCCCGCCGAGCGGATCGGCTGTTTATAAGCACCGCGGAGGAGATCGCGGAGCCTCATTGCACTTCCAGCGGCAAGCACACTCGCGCACGCCGCCCGGAACAACCGGGAGGCCGTGTACATGCGCCAAGTGGCCGAAATAAGCTCCCGCCTAGCGGATCGGCTGTTTATGAGCACCGCGGAGGAGACTGCAGAGCCTCATTACACTTCCAGTGGCCAGCACACTCGCGCACGCCACCCGGTTCCACCGGGAGGCCGTGCGCACGCGCCAAGTGGCCGAAATAAGCTCCTGCCTATCGGATCGGCTGTTTATAAGCACCGCGGAGGAGATCGCGGAGCCTCATTGCACTTCCAGCGGCCAGCACAATCGCGCACACCGCCCGGCTCCACCGGGAGGCCGTGCGCACGCGCCGTGGCCGAAATAAGCTCCCGCCTAGCGGATTGGCTGTTTATAAGCACCGCGGAGGAGATTGCGGAGCCTCATTGCACTTCCAGCAGCCAGCACACTCGTGCACGCCGCCCGGAACAACCGGGAGGACGTGCGCATGCGCCAAGTGGCCGAAATAAGCTCCCGCCTCTCGGAGCGGCTGTTTATAAGCACCGCGGAGGAGACCGCAGAGCCTCATTGCACTTCCAGCGGCCAGCACACTCGCACACGCCGCCCGATTCCACCTTGAGGCCGTGCGCACGAGCCAAGTGGCCGAAATAAGCTCCCGCCTAGCGGATCGGCTGTTTATAAGCACCGCGGAGGAGATCGCGGAGCCTCATTGCACTTCCAGCGGTCAGCACACTCGCGCATGCTTCCCGGTTCCACCGGGAAGCCGTGCGCACGCGCCAGGTGGCCGAAATAAGCTCCCGCCTAGCGGATCGGCTGTTTATAAGCACCGCGGAGGAAATCGCGGAGCCTCATTGCACTTCCAGCGGCAAGCACACTCGCGCACGCCGCCCGGAACAACCGGGAGGACGTGCGCATGCGCCAAGTGGCCGAAATAAGCTCCCGCCGAGCGGATCGGCTGTTTATAAGCACCGCGGAGGAGATCGCGGAGCCTCATTGCACTTCCAGCGGCAAGCACACTCGCGCACGCCGCCCGGAACAACCGGGAGGACGTGCGCATGCGCCAAGTGGCCGAAATAAGCTCCCGCCGAGCGGATCGGCTGTTTATAAGCACCGCGGAGGAGATCGCGGAGCCTCATTGCACTTCCAGCGGCAAGCACACTCGCGCACGCCGCCCGGAACAACCGGGAGGCCGTGTACATGCGCCAAGTGGCCGAAATAAGCTCCCGCCTAGCGGATCGGCTGTTTATGAGCACCGCGGAGGAGACTGCAGAGCCTCATTGCACTTCCAGTGGCCAGCACACTCGCGCACGCCACCCGGTTCCACCGGGAGGCCGTGCGCATGCGCTAAGTGGCCGAATTAAGCTCCCGCCTAGCGGATCGGGTGTTTATAAGCACCGCGGAGGAGATAGCGGAGCCTCATTGCACTTCCAGCGGCCAGCACACTCGCGCACGCTTCCCGGTTCCACCGGGAGGCCATGCGCACTCGCCAAGTGGCCGAAATAAATTCCCGCCTAGCGGATCGGCTGTTTATAAGCACCGCGGAGGAGATCGCGGAGCCTCATTGCACTTCCAGCGGCAAGCATACTCGCGCACGCCGCCCGGAACAACCGGGAGGTCGTGCGCATGCGCTAAGTGGCCGAATTAAGCTCCCGCCTAGCGGATCGGCTGTTTATAAGCACCGCGGAGGAGATAGCGGAGCCTCATTGCACTTCCAGCGGCCAGCACACTCGCGCACGCTTCCCGGTTCCACCGGGAGGCCGTGCGCACGCACAAAGTGGCCGAAATAAGCTCCCGCCTAGCGGACCGGCTGTTTATAAGCACCGCGGAGGAGACCGCAGAGCCTCATTGCACTTCCAGCCGCCAGCACACTCGCACACGTCGCCCGATTCCACCTTGAGGCCGTGCGCACGAGCCAAGTGGCCGAAATAAGCTCCCGCCTAGCGGATCGGCTGTTTATAAGCACCGCGGAGGAGATTGCGGAGCCTCATTGCACTTCCAGCGGCCAGCACACTCGCGCACGCTTCCCGGTTCCACCGGGAGGCCGTGCGCACGCGCCAGGTGGCCGAAATAAGCTCCCTTCTAGCGGATTGGCTGTTTATAAGCACCGCGGAGGAGATCGCAGAGCCTCATTGCACTTCCAGCGGCCAGCACACTCACGCACATCGCCCGGCTCAACCGGGAGGCCGTGCGCACGAGCCGTGGCCGAAATAAGCTCCCGCCTAGCGGATCGGCTGTTTATAAGCACCGCGGAGGAGATCGCGGAGCCTCATTGCACTTCCAGCGGCAAGCACACTCGTGCACGCCGCCCGGAACAACCGGGAGGACGTGCGCATGCACCAAGTGGCCGAAATAAGCTCCCGCCTAGCGGAGCGGCTGTTTATAAGCACCGCGGAGGAGATCGCAGAGCCTCATTGCACTTCCAGCGGCAAGCACACTCGTGCACGCTTCCCCGTTCCACAGGGAGGCCGTGCGCACGCGCCAGGTGGCCGAAATAAGCTCCCTTCTAGCGGATTGGCTGTTTATAAGCACCGCGGAGGAGATCGCATAGCCTCATTACACTTCCAGCGGCCAGCACACTCGCGCACGCTTCCCGGTTCCACCGGGAGGCCGTGCGCACGTGCCAGGTGGCTGAAATAAGCTCCCTTCTAGCGGATTGGCTGTTTATAAGCACCGCGGAGGAGATCGCAGAGCCTCATTGCACTTCCAGCGGCCAGCACACTCGCGCACACCGCCCGGCTCCACCGGGAGGCCGTGCGCACGCGCCGTGGCCGAAATAAGCTCCCGCCTAGCGGATTGGCTGTTTATAAGCACCGCGGAGGAGATTGCGGAGCCTCATTGCACTTCCAGCAGCCAGCACACTCGTGCACGCCGCCCGGAACAACCGGGAGGACGTGCGCATGCGCCAAGTGGCCGAAATAAGCTCCCGCCTCTCGGAGCGGCTGTTTATAAGCACCGCGGAGGAGATCGCAGAGCTTCATTGCACTTCCAGCGGCCAGCACACTCGCGCACGCCGCCCGGAACAACCGGGAGGCCGTGCGCATGCGCCTAGTGGCCGAAATAAGCTCCCGCCTAGCGGATTGGCTGTTTATAAGCACCGCGGAGGAGATCGCGGAGCCTCATTGCACTTCCAGCGGCTAGCACACTCGCGCACGCCGCCCGGAACAACCGGGAGGCGGTGCGCACGCGCAAAGTGGCCGAAATAAGCTCCCGCCTAGCGGATCGGCTGTTTATAAGTACTGCGGAGGAGATTGCGGAGCCTCATTGCACTTCCAGCGGCCAGCACACTTGCGCACGCCACCCGGTTCCACCGGGAGGCCGTGCGCACGCGCCAAGTGGCCGAAATAAGCTCCCGCCTGGCGGAGCGACTGTTTATAAGCACCGCGGAGGAGATCGCAGAGCCTCATTGCACTTCCAGCGGCAAGCATACTCGCGCACGCCGCCCGGAACAACCGGGAGGCCGTGCGCATGCGCTAAGTGGCCGAAATAAGCTCCCGCCTAGCGGATCGGCTGTTTATAAGCACCGCGGAGGAAATCGCGGAGCCTCATTGCATTTCCAGCGGCAAGCACACTCGCGCACGCCGCCCGGAACAACCGGGAGGACGTGCGCATGCGCCAAGTGGCCGAAATAAGCTCCCGCCGAGCGGATCGGCTGTTTATAAGCACCGCGGAGGAGATCGCGGAGCCTCATTGCACTTCCAGCGGCCAGCACACTCGCGCACGCCGCCCGGAACAACCGGGAGGACGTGCGCATGCGCCAAGTGGCCGAAATAAGCTCCCGCCTAGCGGATTGGCTGTTTATAAGCACCGCGGAGGAGATCGCGGAGCCTCATTGCACTTCCAGCGGCAAGCACACTCGTGCACGCCGCCCGGAACAACCGGGAGGACGTGCGCATGCGCCAAGTGGCCGAAATAAGCTCCCGCCTCTCGGAGCGGCTGTTTATAAGCACCGCGGAGGAGATCGCAGAGCTTCATTGCACTTCCAGCGGCCAGCACACTCGCGCACGCCGCCCGGAACAACCGGGAGGCCGTGCGCATGCGCCTAGTGGCCGAAATAAGCTCCCGCCTAGCGGATTGGCTGTTTATAAGCACCGCGGAGGAGATCGCGGAGCCTCATTGCACTTCCAGCGGCTAGCACACTCGCGCACGCCGCCCGGAACAACCGGGAGGCGGTGCGCACGCGCAAAGTGGCCGAAATAAGCTCCCGCCTAGCGGATCGGCTGTTTATAAGTACTGCGGAGGAGATTGCGGAGCCTCATTGCACTTCCAGCGGCCAGCACACTTGCGCACGCCACCCGGTTCCACCGGGAGGCCGTGCGCACGCGCCAAGTGGCCGAAATAAGCTCCCGCCTGGCGGAGCGGCTGTTTATAAGCACCGCGGAGGAGATCGCAGAGCCTCATTGCACTTCCAGCGGCAAGCATACTCGCGCACGCCGCCCGGAACAACCGGGAGGCCGTGCGCATGCGCTAAGTGGCCGAAATAAGCTCCCGCCTAGCGGATCGGCTGTTTATAAGCACCGCGGAGGAAATCGCGGAGCCTCATTGCATTTCCAGCGGCAAGCACACTCGCGCACGCCGCCCGGAACAACCGGGAGGACGTGCGCATGCGCCAAGTGGCCGAAATAAGCTCCCGCCGAGCGGATCGGCTGTTTATAAGCACCGCGGAGGAGATCGCGGAGCCTCATTGCACTTCCAGCGGCAAGCACACTCGCGCACGCCGCCCGGAACAACCGGGAGGACGTGCGCATGCGCCAAGTGGCCGAAATAAGCTCCCGCCGAGCGGATCGGCTGTTTATAAGCACCACGGAGGAGATCGCGGAGCCTCATTGCACTTCCAGCGGCAAGCATACTCGCGCACGCCGCCCGGAACAACCGGGAGGCCGTGCGCATGCGCTAAGTGGCCAAAATAAGCTCCCGCCTAGCGGATTGGCTGTTTATAAGCACCGCGGAGGAGATCGCAGAGGCTCATTGCACTTCCAGCGGCCAGCACACTCACGCACACCGCCCGGCTCAACCGGGAGGCCGTGCGCACGAGCCGTGGCCGAAATAAGCTCCCGCCTAGCGGATCGGCTGTTTATAAGCACCGCGGAGGAGATCGCGGAGCCTCATTGCACTTCCAGCGGCAAGCATACTCGCGCACGCCGCCCGGAACAACCGGGAGGCCGTGCGCATGCGCTAAGTGGCCGAAATAAGCTCCCGCCTAGCGGATCGGCTGTTTATAAGCACCGCGGAGGAGATAGCGGAGCCTCATTGCACTTCCAGCGGCCAGCACACTCGCGCACGCTTCCCGGTTCCACTGGGAGGCCGTGCGCACGCACAAAGTGGCCAAAATAAGCTCCCGCCTAGCGGACAGGCTGTTTATAAGCACCGCGGAGGAGACCGCAGAGCCTCATTGCACTTCCAGCGGCCAGCACACTCGCACACGTCGCCCGATTCCACCTTGAGGCCGTGTGCACGAGCCAAGTGGCCGAAATAAGCTCCCGCCTAGCGGATTGGCTGTTTATAAGCACCGCGGAGGAGATCGCAGAGCCTCATTGCACTTCCAGCGGCCAGCACACTCACGCACACCGCCCGGCTCAACCGGGAGGCCGTGCGCACGAGCCGTGGCCGAAATAAGCTCCCGCCTAGCGGATCGGCTGTTTATAAGCACCGCGGAGGAGATAGCGGAGCCTAATTGCACTTCCAGCGGCAAGCACACTCGCGCACACCGCCCGGAACAACCGGGAGGACGTGCGCATGCGCCAAGTGGCCGAAATAAGCTCCCGCCTAGCGGAGCGGCTGTTTATAAGCACCGCGGAGGAGATCGCAGAGCCTCATTGCACTTCCAGCGGCAAGCACACTCGCACACGCCGCCCAACTCCACCGGAAGGCCGTGCGCACTCGCCAAGTGGCCGAAATAAATTCCCGCCTAGCGGATCGGCTGTTTATAAGCACCGCGGAGGAGATCGCGGAGCCTCATTGCACTTCCAGCGGCAAGCACACTCGCGCACGCCGCCCGGAACAACCGGGAGGCCGTGTACATGCGCCAAGTGGCCGAAATAAGCTCCCGCCTAGCGGATCGGCTGTTTATGAGCACCGCGGAGGAGACTGCAGAGCCTCATTGCACTTCCAGTGGCCAGCACACTCGCGCCAAATGGTCGAAATAAACTCCCGCCTATCGGATCGGCTGTTTATAAGCACCGCGGAGGAGATCGCGGAGCCTCATTGCACTTCCAGCGGCAAGCACACTCGCGCACGCCGCCCGCAACAACCGGGAGGCGGTGCGCACGCGCAAAGTGGCTGAAATAAGCTCCCGCCTAGCGGATCAGCTGTTTATAAGCACCGCGGAGGAATTCGCGGAGCCTCATTGCACTTCCAGCGCCAAGCATACTCGTTTACGCCGCCCGGAACAACCGGGAGGCCGTGCGCATGCGCTAAGTGGCCGAAATAAGCTCCCGCCTAGCGGATCGGCTGTTTATAAGCACCGCGGAGGAGATAGCGGAGCCTCATTGCACTTCCAGCGGCCAGCACACTCGCGCACGCTTCGGTTCCACCGGGTGGCCGTGCGCACGCACCAAGTGGCCGAAATAAGCTCCCGCCTAGCGGAAAGGCTGTTTATAAGCACCGCGGAGGAGACCGCGGAGCCTCATTGCACTTCCAGCGGCCAGCACACTCGCACACGCCGCCCGATTCCACCTTGAGGCCGTGCGCACGAGCCAAGTGGCCGAAATAAGCTCCCGCCTAGCGGAGCGGCTGTTTATGAGCACCGCGGAGGAGACTGCAGAGCCTCATTGCGCTTCCAGCGGCCAGCACACTCGCGCACACCACCCGGTTCCACCGGGAGGCCGTGCGCACGCGCCAAGTGGCCGAAATAAGCTCCCGCCTAGCGGATCGACTCTTTATAAGCACCGCGGAGGAGATTGCGGAGCCTCATTGCACTTCCAGCGGCAAGCACACTCGCGCACGCCGCCCGGAACAACCGGGAGGCCGTGCGCATGCGCCAAGTTGCCGGAAATAGCTCCATGCCGAGCGGATCGGCTGTTTATAAGCACCGCAGAAGAGATCGCGCAGCCTCATTCCACTTCCAGCAGCCAGCACACTCGCGCGCGCCGCCTGTGACCGACCAGCTTCATCCGGTACCTTGCTCGGCCCGCTTCTCCCCCCGCGCGGACTTCCAACCGCTCGGGGAGACGTTCGGAAGCTGCCGGTGCCATTGCAGCGGGAAAATACCTCCCTCTGACGGACACGGCGAGAAATTAAGCCACTCTCGCACTTAGCGCACACTTGCATTGCTCCGCGTTCGATGACACTTTGTGCGGGCAAACGGCAGGAGTAACTCTAACTCTCTTAAGGTAGGCTCACTTGACATTTTTTTAACGGTTAGTGGAAGCGAGCGGGACCACCGGGAGGCTGTGCGCATACAACGGCTAGCCAGAATTAGCTCCGAGCCGCGCGGATCGGCTGTTTACAAGCCCCGAGGAGGAGATCGCAGAGCCTCATTCGACTTCCAGCGTCCAGCACACTCGCGCACGCCGCCCGGGACAACCGGGATGCCGTGCGCACGCGCCAAGTGGCCTAAATAAGATCGCGCCTAGCGGATCGGCTGTTTATCAGAACCGCGGAGGAGATCGCAGAGCCTCATTGCACTTCCAGCATCCAGGACATTCGCACACGCCGCCCGGCTCCACCGGGAGGCCGTGCGCCCGCGCAAAGTGGCCGAAATAAGCTCCCGCCTAGCGGATCGGCTGTTTATAAGCACCTTGGAGTTGATTGCGGAGCCTGATTGCACTTCCAGCGGCCAGCACACTCGCGCACGCCGCCCGGAGCAACCGGGAGGCCGTGCGCAAGCGCCAAGTGGCCGAAATAAGCTCCGGCCTAGCGGATCGGCCGTTTATAAGCACCGCGGAGGAGATCGCGGAGCCTGATTGCACTTCCAGCGGCCAGCACACTCGCGCACGATTCCCGGTTCCACCGGGAGGCCGTGCGCACGCACCAAGTGGCCGAAATAAGCTCCCACCTAGCGGACCGGCTGTTTATAAGCACCGCGGAGGAGTCCGCGGAGCCTCATTGCACTTCCAGCGGCCAGCACACTCGCGCACACCACCCGGTTCCACCGGGAGGCCGTGCGCACGCGCCAAGTGCCCGAAATAAGCTCCCGCCGAGTGAATCGGGTGTTTATAAGCACCGCGGAGGAGATCGCGGAGCCTCATTGCACTTCCAGCAGCAATCATACTCGCGCACGCCGCCCGGAACAACCGGGAGGCCGTGCGCATGCGCTAAGTGGCCGAAATAAGATCCCGCCTAGCGGATCGGCTGTTTATAAGAACCGCGGAGGAGATAGCGGAGCCTCATTGCACTTCCAGCGGCCAGCATACTCGCGCACGCCGCCCGGAACAACCGGGAGGCCGTGCGCATGCGCTAAGTGGCCGAAATAAGCTCCCGCCTAGCGGATCGGCTGTTTATAAGCACCGCGGAGGAGATAGCGGAGCCTCATTGCACTTCCAGCGGCCAGCACACTCGCGCACGCTTCGGTTCCACCGGGTGGCCGTGCGCACGCACCAAGTGGCCGAAATAAGCTCCCGCCTAGCGGAGCGGCTGTTTATGAGCACCGCGGAGGAGACTGCAGAGCCTCATTGCGCTTCCAGCGGCCAGCACACTCGCGCACACCACCCGGAACAACCGGGAGGACGTGCGCATGCGCCAAGTGGCCGAAATAAGCTCCCGCCGAGCGGATCGGCTGTTTATAAGCACCGCGGAGGAGATCGCGGAGCCTCATTGCACTTCCAGCGGCAAGCATACTCGCGCACGCCGCCCGGAACAACCGGGAGGCCGTGCGCATGCGCTAAGTGGCCGAATTAAGCTCCCGCCTAGCGGATCGGCTGTTTATAAGCACCGCGGAGGAGATAGCGGAGCCTCATTGCACTTCCAGCGGCCAGCACACTCGCGCACGCTTCCCGGTTCCACCGGGAGGCCGTGCGCACGCGCCAAGTGGCCGAAATAAGCTCCCGCCTAGCGGATCGGCTGTTTATGAGCTCCGCGGAGGAGACTGCAGAGCCTCATTGCACTTCCAGCGGCCAGCACACTCGCGCACACCACCCGGTTCCACCGGGAGGCCGTGCGCACGCGCCAAGTGCCCGAAATAAGCTCCCGCCGAGTGAATCGGGTGTTTATAAGCACCGCGGAGGAGATCGCGGAGCCTCATTGCACTTCCAGCAGCAATCATACTCGCGCACGCCGCCCGGAACAACCGGGAGGCCGTGCGCATGCGCTAAGTGGCCGAAATAAGATCCCGCCTAGCGGATCGGCTGTTTATAAGAACCGCGGAGGAGATAGCGGAGCCTCATTGCACTTCCAGCGGCCAGCACACTCGCGCACGCTTCCCGGTTCCACCGGGAGGCCGTGCGTACGCACCAAGTGGCCGAAATAAGCTCCCGCCTAGCGGACCGGCTGTTTATAAGCACCGCGGGAGAGACCGCAGAGCCTCATTGCACTTCCAGCGGCCAGCACACTCGCACACGCCGCCCGATTCCACCTTGAGGTCGTGCGCACGAGCCAAGTGGCCGAAATAAGCTCCCGCCTAGCGGATCGGCTGTTTATAAACACCGCGGAGGAGATTGCGGAGCCTCATTGCACTTCCAGCGGTCAGCACACTCGCGCATGCTTCCCGGTTCCACCGGGAAGCCGTGCGCACGCGCCAGGTGGCCGAAATAAGCTCCCTTCTAGCGGATTGGCTGTTTATAAGCACCGCGGAGGAGATCGCAGAGCCTCATTGCACTTCCAGCGGCAAGCACACTCGCACACGCCGCCCAACTCCACCGGAAGGCCGTGCGCACTCGCCAAGTGGCGGAAATAAATTCCCGCCTAGCGGATCGGCTGTTTATAAGCACCGCGGAGGAGATCGCGGAGCCTCATTGCACTTCCAGTGGCAAGCACAGTCGTGCACGCCGCCCGGAACAACCGGGAGGCCGTGTATATGCGCCAAGTGGCCGAAATAAGCTCCCGCCTAGCGGATCGGCTGTTTATGAGCACCGCGGAGGAGACTGCAGAGCCTCATTGCACTTCCAGCGGCCAGCACACTCGCGCACGCCACCCGGTTCCACCGGGAGGCCGTGCGCACGCGCGAAGTGGCCGAAATAAGCTCCCGCCTAGCGGATCGGCTGTTTATAAGCACCGCGTAGGAAATCGCGGAGCCTCATTCCACTTCCAGCGGCCAGCACACTCGCGCACGCCGCCCGGAACAACCGTGAGGCGGTGCGCACGCGCCAAGTGGCCGAAATAAGCTCCCGCCTAGCGGATCGGCTGTTTATAAGTAATGCAGAGGAGATCGCGGAGCCTCATTGCACTTCCAGCGGCCAGCACACTCGCGCACGCCACCCGTTTCCACCGGGAGGCCGTGCGCACTTCACCCAGTTCCACCGGGAGGCCGTGCGCACGCGCAGAGTGGCCGAAATAAGCTCCCTTCTAGCGGATTGGCTGTTTATAAGCACCGCGGAGGAGATCGCAGAGCCTCATTGCACTTCCAGCGGCCAGCACACTCGCGCACACCGCCCAGCTCCACCGGGAGGCCGTGCGCACGCGCCGTGGCCGAAATAAGCTCCCGCCTGGCGGATCGGCTGTTTATAAGCACCGCGGAGGAGATCGCGGAGCCTCATTGCACTTCCAGCGGCAAGCACACTCGCGCACGCCTCCCGGAACAACCGGGAGGACGTGCGCATGCGCAAAGTGGCCGAAATAAGCTCCCGCCTCTAGGAGCGGCTGTTTATAAGCATCGCGGAGGTGATTGCAGAGCTTCATTGCACTTCCAGCGGCCAGCACACTCGCGCACGCCGCCCGGAACAACCGGGAGGCCGTGCGCATGCGCCTAGTGGCCGAAATAAGCTCCCGCCTCTCGGAGCGGCTGTTTATAAGCACCGCGTAGGAAATCGCGGAGCCTCATTCCACTTCCAGCGGCCAGCACACTCGCGCACGCCGCCCGGAACAACCGGGAGGCGGTGCGCACGCGCCGTGGCCGAAATAAGCTCCCGCCTAGCGGATCGGCTGTTTATAAGCACCGCGGAGGAGATCGCGGAGCCTCATTGCATTTCCAGCGGCAAGCACACTCGCGCACGCCACCCGGAACAACCGGGAGGACGTGCGCATGCGCCAAGTGGCCGAAATAAGCTCCCGCCTAGCGGAGCGGCTGTTTATAAGCACCGCGGAGGAGATCGCGGAGCCTCATTGCACTTCCAGCGGCAAGCACACTCGCGCACGCCGCCCGGAACAACCGGGAGGACGTGCGCATGCGCCAAGTGGCCGAAATAAGCTCCCGCCGAGCGGATCGGCTGTTTATAAGCACCGCGGAGGAGATCGCGGAGCCTCATTGCACTTCCAGCGGCAAGCATACTCGCGCACGCCGCCCGGAACAACCGGGAGGCCGTGCGCATGCGCTAAGTGGCCGAAATAAGATCCCGCCTAGCGGATCGGCTGTTTATAAGCACCGCGGAGGAGATAGCGGAGCCTCATTGCACTTCCAGCGGCCAGCACACTCGCGCACGCTTCCCGGTTCCACCGGGAGGCCGTGCGCACGCACCAAGTGGCCGAAATAAGCTCCCGCCTAGCGGACCGGCTGTTTATAAGCACCGCGGAGGAGACCGCAGAGCCTCATTGCACTTCCAGCGGCCAGCACACTCGCGCACGCTTCCGGGTTCCACCGGGAGGCCGTGCGCACGCGCCAGGTGGCCGAAATAAGCTCCCTTCTAGCGGATTGGCTGTTTATAAGCACCGCGGAGGAGATCGCAGAGGCTCATTGCACTTCCAGCAGCCAGCACACTCGCGCACACCGCCCGGCTCCACCGGGAGGCCGTGCGCACGCGCCGTGGCCGAAATAAGCTCCCGCCTAGCGGATCGGCTGTTTATAAGCACCGCGGAGGAAATCGCGGAGCCTCATTGCACTTCCAGCGGCAAGCACACTCGCGCACGCCGCCCGGAACAACCGGGAGGCCGTGCGCATGCGCTAAGTGGCCGAAATAAGATCCCGCCTAGCGGATCGGCTGTTTATAAGCACCGCGGAGGAGATAGCGGAGCCTCATTGCACTTCCAGCGGCCAGCACACTCGCGCACGCTTCCCGGTTCCACCGGGAGGCCGTGCGCACGCACCAAGTGGCCGAAATAAGCTCCCGCCTAGCGGACCGGCTGTTTATAAGCACCGCGGAGGAGACCGCAGAGCCTCATTGCACTTCCAGCGGCCAGCACACTCGCGCACGCTTCCGGGTTCCACCGGGAGGCCGTGCGCACGCGCCAGGTGGCCGAAATAAGCTCCCTTCTAGCGGATTGGCTGTTTATAAGCACCGCGGAGGAGATCGCAGAGGCTCATTGCACTTCCAGCAGCCAGCACACTCGCGCACACCGCCCGGCTCCACCGGGAGGCCGTGCGCACGCGCCGTGGCCGAAATAAGCTCCCGCCTAGCGGATCGGCTGTTTATAAGCACCGCGGAGGAAATCGCGGAGCCTCATTGCACTTCCAGCGGCAAGCACACTCGCGCACGCCGCCCGGAACAACCGGGAGGACGTGCGCATGCGCCAAGTGGCCGAAATAAGCTCCCGCCGAGCGGATCGGCTGTTTATAAGCACCGCGGAGGAGATCGCGGAGCCTCATTGCACTTCCAGCGGCAAGCATACTCGCGCACGCCGCCCGGAACAACCGGGAGGCCGTGCGCATGCGCTAAGTGGCCGAATTAAGCTCCCGCCTAGCGGATCGGCTGTTTATAAGCACCGCGGAGGAGATAGCGGAGCCTCATTGCACTTCCAGCGGCCAGCACACTCGCGCACGCTTCCCGGTTCCACCGGGAGGCCGTGCGCACGCGCCAAGTGGCCGAAATAAGCTCCCGCCTAGCGGATCGGCTGTTTATGAGCTCCGGGGAGGAGACTGCAGAGCCTCATTGCACTTCCAGCGGCCAGCACACTCGCGCACACCACCCGGTTCCACCGGGAGGCCGTGCGCACGCGCCAAGTGCCCGAAATAAGCTCCCGCCGAGTGGATCGGCTGTTTATAAGCACCGCGGAGGAGATCGCGGAGCCTCATTTCACTTCCAGCGGCAAGCATACTCGCGCACGCCGCCCGGAACAACCGGGAGGCCGTGCGCATGTGCTAAGTGGCCGAAATAAGATCCCGCCTAGCGGATCGGCTGTTTATAAGCACCGCGGAGGAGATAGCGGAGCCTCATTGCACTTCCAGCGGCCAGCACACTCGCGCACGCTTCCCGGTTCCACCGGGAGGCCGTGCGCACGCACCAAAAGGCCGAAATAAGCTCCCGCCTAGCGGACCGGCTGTTTATAAGCACCGCGGAGGAGACCGCAGAGCCTCATTGCACTTCCAGCCGCCAGCACACTCGCACACGTCGCCCGATTCCACCTTGAGGCCGTGCGCACGAGCCAAGTGGCCGAAATAAGCTCCCGCCTAGCGGATCGGCTGTTTATAAGCACCGCGGAGGAGATTGCGGAGCCTCATTGCACTTCCAGCGGCCAGCACACTCGCGCACGCTTCCCGGTTCCACCGGGAGGCCGTGCGCACGCGCCAGGTGGCCGAAATAAGCTCCCTTCTAGCGGACCGGCTGTTTATAAGCACCGCGGAGGAGATCGCAGAGCCTCATTGCACTTCCAGCGGCCAGCACACTCACGCACATCGCCCGGCTCAACCGGGAGGCCGTGCGCACGAGCCGTGGCCGAAATAAGCTCCCGCCTAGCGGATCGGCTGTTTATAAGCACCGCGGAGGAGATCGCGGAGCCTCATTGCACTTCCAGCGGCAAGCACACTCGTGCACGCCGCCCGGAACAACCGGGAGGACGTGCGCATGCGCCAAGTGGCCGAAATAAGCTCCCGCCTAGCGGAGCGGCTGTTTATAAGCACCGCGGAGGAGATCGCAGAGCCTCATTGCACTTCCAGCGGCAAGCACACTCGCACACGCCGCCCAACTCCACCGGAAGGCCGTGCGCACTCGCCAAGTGGCCGAAATAAATTCCCGCCTAGCGGATCGGCTGTTTATAAGCACCGCGGAGGAGATCGCGGAGCCGCATTGCACTTCCAGCGGCAAGCACACTCGCGCACGCCGCCCGGAACAACCGGGAGGCCGTGTACATGCGCCAAGTGGCCGAAATAAGCTCCCGCCTAGCGGATCGGCTGTTTATGAGCACCACGGAGGAGACTGCAGAGCCTCATTGCACTTCCAGTGGCCAGCACACTCGCGCACGCCACCCGGTTCCACCGGGAGGCCGTGCGCACGCGCCAAGTGGCCGAAATAAGCTCCCGCCTATCGGATCGGCTGTTTATAAGCACCGCGGAGGAGATCGCGGAGCCTCATTGCACTTCCAGCGGCAAGCACACTCGCGCACGCCGCCCGGAACAACCGGGAGGCCGTGCGCACTAGCCAAATGGCCGAAATAAGCTCCCGCCTTGCGGATCGGCTGTTTATAAGCACCGCGGAGGAGATTGCGGAGCCTCATTGCACTTCCAGCGGCCAGCACACTCGTGCACGCTTCCCGGTTCCACAGGGAGGCCGTGCGCACGCGCCAGGTGGCCGAAATAAGCTCCTTTCTAGCGGATTGGCTGTTTATAAGCACCGCGGAGGAGATCGCAGAGCCTCATTACACTTCCAGCGACCAGCACACTCGGGCACACCGCCCGGCTCCACCGGGAGGCCGTGCGCACGCGCCGTGGCCGAAATAAGCTCCCACCTAGCAAATCGGCTGTTTATAAGCACCGCGGGGGAGATCGCGGAGCCTCATTGCACTTCCAGCGGCAAGCACACTCGCGCACGCCGCCCGGAACAACCGGGACGACGTGCGCATGCGCCAAGTGGCCGAAATAAGCTCCCGCCGAGCGGATCGGCTGTTTATAAGCACCGCGGAGGAGATTGCAGAGCCTCATTGCACTTCCAGCAGCCAGCACACTCGTGCACGCTTCCCGGTTCCACAGGGAGGCCGTGCGCACGCGCCAGGTGGCCGAAATAAGCTCCCTTCTAGCGGATTGGCTGTTTATAAGCACCGCGGAGGAGATCGCAGAGCCTCATTACACTTCCAGCGGCCAGCACACTCGCGCATGCTTCCCGGTTCCACCGGGAGGCCGTGCGCACGCGCCAGGTGGCTGAAATAAGCTCCCTATTAGCGGATCGGCTGTTTATAAGCACCGCGGAGGAGATCGCAGAGCTTCATTGCACTTCCAGCGGCCAGCACACTCGCGCACGCCGCCCGGAACAACCGGGAGGCCGTGCGCATGCGCCTAGTGGCCGAAATAAGCTCCCGCCTAGCGGATTGGCTGTTTATAAGCACCGCGGAGGAGATCGCGGAGCCTCATTGCACTTCCAGCGGCAAGCATACTCGCGCACGCCGCCCGGAACAACCGGGAGGCGGTGCGCACGCGAAAAATGGCCGAAATAAGCTCCCTTCTAGCGGATCGGCTGTTTATAAGTACCGCGGAGGAGATTGCGGAGCCTCATTGCACTTCCAGCGGCCAGCACACTTGCGCACGCCGCCCGGAACAACCGGGATGCCGTGCGTACGCGCCAAGTGGCCTAAATAAGATCGCGCCTAGCGGATCGGCTGTTTATCAGAACCGCGGAGGAGATCGCAGAGCCTCATTGCACTTCCAGCATCCAGGACATTTGCACACGCCGCCCGGCTCCACCGGGAGGCCGTGCGCCCGCGCAAAGTGGCCGAAATAAGCTCCCGCCTAGCGGATCGGCTGTTTATAAGCACCTTGGAGTTGATTGCGGAGCCTGATTGCAC
Source organism: Syngnathus floridae (assembly GCF_059516105.1). Taxonomy (NCBI): domain Eukaryota; kingdom Metazoa; phylum Chordata; class Actinopteri; order Syngnathiformes; family Syngnathidae; genus Syngnathus; species Syngnathus floridae. Next base: position 14,024,882 of record NC_142424.1, read on the forward strand.
TTCCAGCGGCCAGCACACTCGCGCACGCCGCCCGGAGCAACCGGGAGGCCGTGCGCAAGCGCCAAGTGGCCGAAATAAGCTCCGGCCTAGCGGATCGGCCGTTTATAAGCACCGCGGAGGAGATCGCGGAGCCTGATTGCACTTCCAGCGGCCAGCACACTCGCGCACGATTCCCGGTTCCACCGGGAGGCCGTGCGCACGCACCAAGTGGCCGAAATAAGCTCCCGCCTAGCGGACCGGCTGTTTATAAGCACCGCGGAGGAGACCGCAGAGCCTCATTGCACTTCCAGCGGCCAGCACACTCGCGCACGCTTCCCGGTTCCACCGGGAGGCCGTGCGCACGCGCCAGGTGGCCGAAATAAGCTCCCTTCTAGCGGATCGGCTGTTTATAAGCACCGCGGAGGAAATCGCGGAGCCTCATTGCACTTCCAGCGGCCAGCACACTCGCGCACACCGCCCGGCTCCACCGGGAGGCCGTGCGCACGCGCCGTGGCCGAAATAAGCTCCCGCCTAGCGGATCGGCTGTTTATAAGCACCGCGGAGGAAATCGCGGAGCCTCATTGCACTTCCAGCGGCAAGCACACTCGCGCACCCCGCCCGGAACAACCGGGAGGACGTGCGCATGCGCCAAGTGGCCGAAATAAGCTCCCGCCGAGCGGATCGGCTGTTTATAAGCACCGCGGAGGAGATCGCGGAGCCTCATTGCACTTCCAGCGGCCAGCACACTCGCACACGCCGCCCGATTCCACCTTGAGGTCGTGCGCACGAGCCAAGTGGCCGAAATAAGCTCCCGCCTAGCAAATCGGCTGTTTATAAGCACCGCGGAGGAGATTGCGGAGCCTCATTGCACTTCCAGCGGTCAGCACACTCGCGCATGCTTCCCGGTTCCACCGGGAAGCCGTGCGCACGCGCCAGGTGGCTGAAATAAGCTCCCTTCTAGCGGATTGGCTGTTTAGAAGCACCGCGGAGGAGATCGCAGAGCCTCATTGCACTTCCAGCGGCCAGCACACTCACGCACACCGCCCGGCTCCACCGGGAGGCCGTGCGCACGCGCCGTGGCCGAAATAAGCTCCCGCCTAGCGGATCGGCTGTTTATAAGCACCGCGGAGGAGATCGCGGAGCCTCATTGCATTTCCAGCGGCAAGCACACTCGCGCACGCCACCCGGAACAACCGGGAGGACGTGCGCATGCGCCAAGTGGCCGAAATAAGCTCCCGCCTAGCGGAGCGGCTGTTTATAAGCACCGCGGAGGAGATCGCGGAGCCTCATTGCACTTCCAGCGGCAAGCACACTCGCACACGCCGCCCAACTCCACCGGAAGGCCGTGCGCACGCGCCAAGTGGCCGAAATAAGCTCCCGCCTAGCGGATCGGCTGTTTATAAGCACCGCGGAGGAGATCGCGGAGCCTCATTGCACTTCCAGCGGCAAGCACACTCGCGCAAGCCGCCCGGAAAAACCGGGAGGACGTGTGCATGCGCCAAGTGGCCGAAATAAGCTCCCGCCTAGCGGAGCGGCTGTTTATAAGCACCGCGGAGGAGATCGCAGAGCCTCATTGCACTTCCAGCGGCAAGCACACTCGCACACGCCGCCCAACTCCACCGGAAGGCCATGCACACTCGCCAAGTGGCCGAAATAAATTCCCGCCTAGCGGATCGGCTGTTTATAAGCACCGCGGAGGAGATCGCGGAGCCTCATTGCACTTCCAGCGGCAAGCATACTCGCGCATGCCGCCCGGAACAACCGGGAGGCCGTGCGCATGCGCTAAGTGGCCGAAATAAGCTCCCGCCTAGCGGATCGGCAGTTTATAAGCACCGCGGAGGAGATAGCGGAGCCTCATTGCACTTCCAGCGGCCAGCACACTCGCGCACGCTTCCCGGTTCCACCGGGAGGCCGTGCGCACGCACCAAGTGGCCGAAATAAGGCTGTTTATAAGGTGGAACCGGGAAGCGTGCGCGAGTGTGCTGGCCGCTGGAAGTGCAATGAGGCTCCGCAATCTCCTCTGCGGTGCTTATAAACAGCCAATCCGCTAGGCGGGAGCTTATTTCGGGCACTTGGCTCGTGCGCATGGCCTCAAGGTGGAATCGGGCGGCGTGTGCGAGTGTGCTGGCCGCTGGAAGTGCAATGAGGCTCTGCGGTCTCCTCCGCGGTGCTTATAAACAGCCGGTCCGCTAGGCGTGAGCTTATTTCGGCCACTTGGTGCGTGCGCAAGGCCTCCCGGTGGAACCGGGAAGCGTGCGCGAGTGTGCTGGCCGCTGGAAGTGCAATGAGGCTCCGCTATCTCCTCCGCGGTGCTTATAAACAGCCGATCCGCGAGGCGGGAACTTATTTCGGCCACTTAGCGCATGCGCACGGCCTCCCGGTTGTTCCGGGCGGCGTGCGCGAGTATGCTTGCCGCTGGAAGTGCAATGAGGCTCCGTGATCTCCTCCGCAGTGCTTATAAACAGCCGATCCGCTCGGCGGGAGCTTATTTCGGCCACTTGGCGCATGCGCACGTCCTCCCGGTTGTTCCGGGCGGCGTGCGCGAGTGTGCTTGCCGCTGGAAGTGCAATGAGGCTCCGCGATTTCCTCCGCGGTGCTTATAAACAGCCGATTCGCTAGGCGGGAGCTTATTTCGGCCACGGAGCGTGCGCACGGCCTGCCGGTGGAGCCGGGCGGTGTGCGCGAGTGTGCTGGCCGCTGGAAGTGCAATGAGGCTCTGCGATCTCCTCCGCGGCGGCATGGTGTTGTTCAGTGCGGCATGGTGTTGTTCAGTGCGGCATGGTGTTGTTCAGTGCGGCATAATGTTGTTCAGTGCGGCATAATGTTGTTCAGTGCGGCATGGTGTTGTTCAGTGCGGGATGGTGTTGTTCAGTGCGGGATGGTGTTGTTCAGTGCGGCATGGTGTTCAATGCGGAATGGTGTTGTTCAGTGCAGGATGGTGTTGTTCAGTGCGGCATGGTGTTGTTCAGTGCGGCATGGTGTTGTTCAGTGCGGCATGGTGTTGTTCAGTGCGGCATAATGTTCAGTGCGGCATAATATTGTTCAGTGCGGCATGGTGTTGTTCAGTGCGGGATGGTGTTGTTCAGTGCGGGATGGTGTTGTTCAGTGCGGCATGGTGTTCAATGCGGAATGGTGTTGTTCAGTGCAGGATGGTGTTGTTCAGTGCGGCATGGTGTTGTTCAGTGCGGCATAATGTTGTTCAGTGCGGAATGGTGTTGTTCAGTGCTGCATGGTGTTGTTCAGTGCGGCATGGTGTTGTTCAGTGCGGCATGGTGTTGTTCAGTGCGGCATAATGTTCAGTGCGGCATAATGTTGTTCAGTGCGGCATGGTGTTGTTCAGTGCGGGATGGTGTTGTTCAGTGCAGGATGGTGTTGTTCAGTGCGGCATGGTGTTGTTCAGTGCGGGTTGGTGTCTTTCAGTGCGGCATGGTGTCGTTCAGTGCGGCATGGTGTCTTTCAGTGCGGCATGGTGTCGTTCAGTGAGGCATGGTGTTGTTCAGTGCGGCATGGTGTTGTTCAGTGCGGCATGGTGTTGTTCAGTGCGGGATGGTGTTGTTCAGTGTGGCATGGTGTTCAGTGCGGCATGGTGTTGTTCAGTGCGGTATCGTGTTGTTCAGTGCGGTATCGTGTTGTTCAGTGCGGTATCGTGTTGTTCAGTGCAGTATCGTTGTGTTGTTCGTATTGTGTTGTGTTGTTCGTAATGTGTTGTGTTGTTCGTATTGTGTTGTGTTGTTCGTATTGTGTTGTGTTGTTCGTATTGTGTTGTGTTGTTCATATTGTGTTGTTCATATTGTGTTGAGTTGTTCGTATTGTGTTGTGTTGTTCGTATTGTGTTGCCTTTAACACTTAGCCTCTAACACTTAGCCTCTAACACTTAGCCTCTAGCACCTAGAAGGTAAATAAATAGGAAGGAAGGACTCACCGGTGACGTCTTCGCCCACGTCCAAGCGTTGTACTTTGTATTTTCATCCTTCTGACAGTGGAAAACATAGCCAACAAACACCGTGGAACCTAAACGAATGAAAGAAAACTATCATTAGGCCACAACCAACATTCACAGACACAACACAATGTGACGTGCGGGGTTGAGGTTAAAGGTTTAGTGAAGGGCCCTCGTTTTAAACTACTTTTTTGAAAAGGATTGAGAACAAGTAAGACGTATTTAATTTATTTAATGGGAAGTAGTAAGAGCTATTGAATTTAATCTATGTATTATATTCTATTGTATTGTATTCTGTTGTATTCTTTTGGATTGTATTCACACTAACCCCACTAAAACTTCAGCCCACAAAAACTCGCCTCTGGCGCCTAGCCTCTGGCACTTAGCCTCTAACACTTAGCCTTTAACACTTAGCCTTTAACACTAAGCCTTTAACACTTAGCCTTTAACACTTAGCCTAGAAGGTGAATAAATAGGGTTAAAGGTTGAGTGAAGGGACCTCGTTTTAAACTACTTTTTTGAAAAGGAGTGGGAACAAGTAAGACGTATTTAATTTATTTAATGGGAAGTAGTAAGACTTATTAAATTTATTTAATCTACTTTTCTTCCCAGGCAAAATTTGATGTGCTGCAATTCCAAATTTCCAAAGTGAATGAAGGAATGAAGTCCTTTAAATTATGATTTTGTATAAATACTAGGCATTAACACAAAATCGACGGCACAAAATGGGCAGACTTTACTTGTTTCAAAAGGACTGGTTACAAGACAGACTTTTTTAATTTATTTAATGGGAAGAAGACTTATTTAGTTTAATTGATCTATTTTTGTTCCCTGGCAAAATTCGATTTGCTGCAATTCCAAATTTCCAAAGTGAATGAAGGAAAGAAGTCGTTTAAATTATGATTTTGTTTAAATACTAGGCATAGACACAAAATCTACGGCACAAAATGGGCAGACTTTACTTGTTTGAAGAGGACTGGTTACAAGACAGACTTTTCTGATTTATTTAATGGGAAGAAGACTTATTTAGTTTATTTAATCTATTTTTGTTCCCTGGCAAAATTGGATTTGCTGAAATTGTATTTTGCCAAATCTCGATTTGAGACCTGATAGGAAGTATTAAACGCTTAGTTAAATCAATACAAGTTGGTAATAAGAGCGAGTAATGTTGGTTGAACCGATGAATGAAGGTTGAAAGCAATTTAAATTATGACTTTGTATAAATACTAGATATTAACAGAACATCTACTGCGCGAAATGGGCAGAGTTTACTTGTTTGAGAAGGAGTGGCTTATTCAAAACTAAGATTTATTTAATCTGTTTGTTCCCAGGCAAAATTGGATGTGATGCAATTCCAAATTTCACCACATGATGGTGCCCAATTTTGACTTCATAGGACATATTAAACACTTAGCTTGTTATTATGTTCAAGGTAATCAGATTTGTTTATTATTCTAATGGCCTCTTCAAAACTATTCTGGATTACTATTTTGGATCTATTCTACATTACTTGGCAACAACATACTCTGTAACAGATTAGGCAGTATAATAACATATGTTAACTTGAGAGTGCCCACACTCAATCTACTTATCGTGATGTGTTAAATCAATTACTGTTAGACATTATTTGTCTGATAATCTACCAAATCTTTGAATTGAAGAATTTGTGATTTAATTAATAGCTTGTTGTTATGTTCAGGGTAATCAGACTTGTATATAATTCTAATGGCCTTCTTTTGAAAACTATTCTGAATTACAACTTTGGATCTTATATTACTTTGCAACAATCTACTCGGTGACAGATTAGGCAGTATAATCACATATGTTAACTTCAGTGCCCACACTGTATTTATTTATGGTTATTTGTTAAATCAAGTACTGTTAGACATGAAATAGGAAGTGTTTAACATAAATGTTATGGCTACTCACCATTGTAGCTCGCTCCTGGTCAATGATATGAGCCTCTTCTTGCAGTGGAAAACTTGCAGCCAACAAACACCGTGGAACCTAAAGGAATGAAATTAAACATTAACATTTCGCCTGGACCAACATTCACACGTACAACGCAACGCGGCTACACTTCTGCTATTACAAACGTAAATCTCCTTAAACACAACGAGTGTTACTTACCGTGTACGCTCTAGGCAAAATTGGATGTGATGCAATTCCAAATCTATCTGAAACGGCAGTTAAAAGTAGAGTTACATCAAGTTTTCTTTTTTAATCAACACAATCATTTACAACCGTTGACCAGAAAGAATCGTCGAAATTCGACGTCCCCCACAAACGCCACGCTTACTCGCTTTTCAGGGCAACAAAAGTACTTCTTTTTAAAAACGATGAGTTGTACTTACCGTGTACGCTCTGGACGGTCCAGTTGCAAGCAGAAAATAAAAATATTTCTCTTGTTAGTCGTATGTTACCATCCGCTGTGTCTTTGTCAACATCGCCGCCATTTTCCTACTTCCTGCTGCGAGCCACGCCCACGGATTTAAATTTGGGCGGAAGCTCTTTCCATTGGCGTCGTTTTCGCGTATAGCAAATCCGATTGGTTGGGAAGGGGGCACGGTTATGCAGCCGAGGGGTCCTGTGATCGGTGGGATGTAAAGTAGGCGTCGACGTCACGTCCGCGTCACGTGACCACGACGTGGCAGACGTCATATAGCAACCGCTGTTTTGTTTAGTAGACTTACAGTTGTTATGCATTGACATAATGGCGCACACACCAAATAGATTTAAATAAATTAAATAATTCTTCTGCCCACTCTCTTTTAAACAAGTTAACTCTCCCCGCGGATTTGAATTCCGGCGAATGTTACGCCCATCGACGTCACGTATGTCACGTGAGCACGACGTGGCAGATGTCATATAGCAACCGCTGTTTTGTTTAGTAGATTTACAGTTGTTATGCATTGGCATAATGGTGTGCACTCAAAATAGATTTAAATAAATTAAATATTTCTTCTGCCCACTCCCTTTTAAACAAGTTAACTCTGCCCACGTCCATTGACGTCTTGTCTGCGTCACGTGACCACGACGTAGCGACGTCATATAGTAACCGCTGTTTTGATCAGTAGACTTACAGTTATTATGCGTTGACATAATGGCGCACTGGTTAGCATGGCCACCTCTTAAGCATGATGTTGCGGGTTCGACGCCTGATCAATGTTAGCATGGAGTGAGCTGAAGTGCATGGCGCTGAAGATTTGAATCTTTGAAATGCGCTGAGGTCTGACATATCAGGCAGAATGGTTTGCCATCACGTTCAACAAAAAATAGAAACTTTCCCACTCTGATTAAAACGTCCTGTGTTCATCTACGTATTTTCGTTTTGCTGTGCATCTTTTCCCTGCCATTTCGAGAGCCCAATTGACACTCATAGTTTAAAGAAATGTGTTTGCCCATCCTACTTTGTGGAATTTCACCACATGCGCTTTTGACCAAAATACCAAATTGAACTCAAGTGAAGCCAACACGCACAACCCCCCCCCCCTCCCCCCCCCCACACACACACAAATGTTGATATGAACATAAAAGAGCCGCATGCGGTTCGGGAGTTGCGGCTTGGCCAAACCTGTACTATACAACTTTATTTGTATAAAATTTTCACAACAGCTGTCACACAAACAAAGCGGGAAAAACCGAAGACGTGCGTGTTCCGCCCACGCTGGATTTATTTGCACCTTTGAAAAGACACCGTATTGCCGCAGATGTGGCAAAGAGTACTTTTGGGCATCTGAGACGGAAGGATGTCCAAAGCATCACGTCACCTGCTCTGGTAGGCATGGTGGTGGGACGTTGAGGTCAACCGCTTTGGGGTTGGCTGAATCTTTGATCGCAGGATGCCACACACTTGAAGACAGAAGCAGAAAAGCAGAGCTAAATGCAAAATGTACTCACCGGTGACTCCAATTTTTTTCCCCCCTGAAGAAACAGCTGGACGGGTGGCCCCGGCTGGCCAGTGGGACTCTTGTTATTCTGACCCTTTTTAGTGCGCGTTTGGGGCAACAACCGTTTTTTGTGGCGCTCTCTTCTGGTTCAAAAGTGCCCTGCATGTGAATTTGCTTTTCCTGCCTTCTGATTGGATGAGCGCCGGTGTGACGCGGTGCCTCTGTCACCGTGGCGGGGGGTATACGTTGGCATCGGAGCGTCTGCCAACGTCTGAGACCGGCTGGCAGTGTATCGGAGGTGTCGAGTGCGGTGCCGCTGGAGCTCACTCACCAGCTAGTGTTAGGGCCACAGAATGAAGGCCAAGGAGAAGAATAGAAAGAGAAACAGAAACTTCTCCTCCAATTGTTTGATTTGTCTCTTCTGAGCTTCGATGAATTCTTTCAGCTCTTTGTTCCTCTAGGACGGACAAATGGAAAGTGGCATTCAAAAGCCAGTAAGCGTGCAAGTAAGTGCCGGGCTGGCTTTGGGCCCTTACCTGTTGCGCGCTGTGCAGCAGATCCATTCTCTCTTGGAGGATGCAAGCGTCGCGCTCCCTCAACTCGCACATCAGGGCTCGCTTCCATTGGTCCACGGCGCTCCTAAGCTCTTCTCTCTGATCCGCCGTCAGCACGTCATTCACGCCAGCGTGGCTGGCTTTTTCGCCGTCCGTGGCGGGGCAGTCCCGCTGCGGTAGCGCCTCGTACAACATGGCCTCCAGCTCCAGGATCCTCTGGGCCGCAATCCTCGTCCATCAGTGGTCCGGCGGGAGATTTGAGGGCGGCTTACCTTATGAGCCTGGTCCATGGAACACTTCCTGAAGTCCAACTCTTCATCCAGGTAGCCCTTCTGCTTGCAGAACATATCCTAGCACAGCTCAAGGTCAGAATTGTTGGGGCACATTGCCGGAGTTCCCCTTGGCTGATGTCGCGTGTCTGTCTACCTTCTCACTTTCAATGTCCAACATCTTCTGTTGAAGTGCTGACTTGGTCACTTTGATGTATTCTAACCACTGAGGAAAGGCTGCTGTCACATAAGCAGAATGCGAGAGCGTGCGTGGACGTGCGCGTTACCTTCTCGGCTAGGGTGAGAAGGGTCCTGGCGTGAATCACGACCACCTGCTCCTCGTTGGTGAGATTCTGCAAGAGCCCAAAGGCACAGCGTCAACAAGCTTCTTTCAGCGCAAAGCCTTCCAAAAGTCACATTTGAGCCGCCGAGTCTCGTGGAGTGCGAACATAAGGAGTTCGACATACACTTACGGCGTTATAGCCCAGGATGTCCAGCTTCTTCATCAGATCACTGATGACGATGTCCGGGGGAAAGGCGCAAGGAGCAATGTAAGGTGTTCTGGGACCTCGGGTTAAGGTTAGGGTTGCGAGGGACGCCTTACGTACGCTCACGCCCTCGGCCTCGCAGTAGATCTGCAAAGGGCTGAGGCCGTCTGGGAAACGGACTTGCAGAAACTTCAAGACGGGGGAGCGCCACTCCCTCTCCTGAAAGGCAGAGGCATGCATCCGTCCGTCCGTCCGTCCGTCCGTCCGTCACATCTCTGGCCTCAACACGCTTGTGCGAGTCTTCCCACCTCCAGCTCCAGGATGCGGAACTCAAGCAGTTCGTTTTGGTCTCGGATATCCTGGATGTGCTCTTTCAGACGCGCTTCTTCCGCCTCCATCCGCCTGACCTGAAAAGACAGTCAGACCTCATCTGCGGGGCTTCCCGACAGGTGTGACGCCAAGCGACTCCGCCCAGCGCCTTTCTTTCCGTCACCTTTTCGGCCAACTGCTGATTGCTCTGACGCAGCAGCTGCTTCTCCTCCACCCACTTGACATTCTAGAAGAGACAAACGCGTGGACAGCTTTGGAATGTTGTGTCATTTTCATCCACAAATTCTTTGGTTGACTGGAAAATGACATTTGCTTTTCTCCGCATTTTCCCAGCCACGTTCGGGGGGGGGGGGGGGGGGTTGGTCCAGTAATGCCAGACGGATGAGTGACTGAAGAATGTAGCTATTTTGCCTGAGAAAAAGGTGTGCTCATTGATGAGCTTACCTGTCCTTGTTGCTTCAGCGCTGACTCCAGATCTGCTACTCTGCTTTGATAGTGACCCATTTCTACCATCAGCTTTTCTCTGGTCTGAAAGGAGGAGGAGGGAGGCTCCTCCTCCTCCTTTCAGACCAGAGAACACCCGAGGCTGGGTGTGAACGGGGAGGCTGCGACCCGGCCGGGGGTTGCGGGAAGGGGCGCCACCTTGATCTCCTTCTCGGCGTCGTAGTCCCCTTCGCTGGTCTGGGCTAGCAGAGCGTAGGCTCGTTGCAGCGCTTGATATTCTTGCGTCAGCTGGCGGTAGCGAAGCTCCGCCTCTTCATGCACACACCAATGCAACACAGCACTAGTACCAGAATCAGTCAGACCGGCGACAAAGCACCCGCGACGCAAAGACGAGTCCGATTCCAGGCTGAAGAGGAATGTTTGGTGCCAATACGCTGGCAGAAATGGCGGGCTACCTCTTCGGGTTCCGTGTCGGGGGTTCTGTCGGTGTGAAAAGACAAGGACGATCCGTCCGAGTCCACCAACACGTCTTCGTCGTAGCCGTAAAATGTTTCGATGACCTGCGGGCGCGGAAGCAAACATCTCTCTGAACAAACTGAAGCGACTCCTCACGATGAATCGACGAGAGGAACGATAGCGAGAAAAAGGCCATTTCATCTTGCGCAACACCAAGCAGCCGCAAACAAACAGACTCACCTTGCAGGACCTCACGCTTTGTTCCTCCTCAGAGATTCTCGACGTCGGTATCGTAGCAGCAAATCTCTCTCCTGTCGACACAAATAATCCGCCTTTGAGATTCTTTGGATGCAAAGGGAACGAACGGCTCCGGCGCAGAAACAAACGCGACTCACAATGACATTTCTGACATGAGCTCCTGTCTCCAGAGCCTGAAAAACACGTCACCGGCGATGATTGGAGGGACGCTCGTCTTTTCCAAAAGTGACAACTACAGGGTGTGTCAGGGTTTTCCAGATTATCTTTATCGTATCATTGTGTTGCTTTGACTTTGACTGCGACCTGTAATAAATAATATTATTTATCCCTTATTTATCCCTATCGCTTATCCCTTCCTACACAAAGTCGTAAAACACCCCTTGCTATGTTTTGACTAGAGGTCAAGGGCTTCCTCTATTCAATCCACTCTTACACCCACCCTGTTTCTCTTAATTAAAATGCTCGTGCAGGAGCCGAGAGTCAGACTTCATTCGTACAACGGATGGACTCTCCACCTGCAGGTGTCCAAAAGAACTTACTTGTCTCCCGTGTGGTTCTTGCAAAATAAGTTGGAGCGAGCGCAACTCTAACAGGGTGCATTTTGCCACTAGCTGCCTACGGACAATGACGTCGCGCTCGCGGCTCATGGTTGACGGGCTGAGCAGCCGGGCAAGTCCGTCGTTTTCAGCGCACAGCGAGTGGCAAAGGCGCTGACAAAACGGGAGCTTTGAGCTGCTGAAAACGGCAAAACAAGTCTAAAGCGTGTTCAAACGCGTGCGCACAATGCTCCTGCTTGAAAGGTCGGAATTTAAGGGGCCAATTTTTTGGATGGCGGCCGCCGGCCAAGCTTTGGACGGAAAAGGTTTCCTGGCGACAGCGAGCGAGCGCGGCGCTGCCGTACGTGCACCGAGTCGCCTGCCTGAAGACCTTGGACAAGTCGTCGATGATGTGCCGCTGCTCCACAACTTGAAGGAACTCCATTTCACCGTCCTGCTGGCCGCAACCGCGGTCCAGGTCATTGAGCGAACTAGGCCTTCTCTGTGGAACACAAATGCAGTGGACTCTGTTGGCACGCCGCCGTTGTCCGCGTCGACTTACCAAGCTTGCCATCTCCTCGTTCTCCTGGGTGACAAAGCGCACTTTGTTTTCAAGGCGACACAGCACCAGCGAGAGTTCTTCATTCTTCCTGCTCAGGCGTTTGTTTTTGTACAGGAGTGGCAGAAACTGGCTTTCTGTTTCTCTCAGTCGCTTTAGCTGCAAGCATGAAGTGCGGGATGTGAAAGACGCACAACACGCGGGCCAGAACGTATCCATTCCTTTTGCATCGGTTTGAACGGAATCGTGGCTTTGGCTCCCAATAAAAGACATCTACCAGGCAACCGACTCGCCGCGCCGCTCAACTAATAAGCAAGCGCAATGGGTGCCTCGCTGGATGGCGCGCATCAAACGTAGCGCAAACCTTCAAGCGTGCCGTCAATAAATTACCAGTTCATTGCGCTCTTCAGAAAGCAGGGCGTTTCGATCCTCCAGTTTCCTGATGACTGCGCTGACCTCAGCGATTTTCAGATGAAACCGTCGCGTGTCCCGATCCTCCTGAGACTGAAAACGCCCCGCAACACACACACACAAGCACTCGTTCAAAGTTCAAAACTGTTTTTGTGCTACCTTCCTCCAGCAACGAACTAAGTCATGCGTACTGCAAGTGTGTGATGAGGTGGCTTACGCAATGAAGAGGATTGCTAGTAGCGGCGTTGACCCCACTTCCAGGGTAGTTTAGGCCCGCCCTTTGGGAATCCCTCAGGGCAGCGATCTGCTGCTCGGCAGCCTGAGTCTGCAGCTGAAGGCGGTGGACGTGGCCGGCCCCAGGGCTTCATCCAAAACACTAACCGCTCTGTCTTTCAGCTTGATCTCATCCGTCTGGATGTACAAACGGGGAGCGCTCAGGCAGGCGGGCAAACTCATTTGCCAGAATTGTGACAAAAACAAAGAGAGCAACCGGCCAATTTTTTTCTTGAATCGACTAGAACACCTTTGCTGTGACAAAAGCGAAGCGAGCAACCGGACATTTTCTTCTTGTGAAATAGAATAGAATAGAATGCCTTAGGTGTCATTGCACTGCAGGTATACAACGAAATTGGGAACATAGCCACGCACCGCGCATCTGATCAGTCCTACCAGTCGGCGGATCTCCCTCTCGCAGTCTCTCTTGGTTCGGCTCAGCTCCTCCCGATGCTGGTGATGAGCCGATCGGAGCTCGGCCGCTCGGGACTGCCAGGCCTGCTGGGCCGCTGCCAGGGCTTCTTCCGCGCTCCTGGTGGAGGCGACACCGCTCGGTCTCCCGACACCGCCGCGTCTCCTCCACCTCCGCCAGCAAAGCGCCCCCCCTCCTCACCTGAGCAGACATTGCGCCACACCGGGCCGTTGAGACCGCAACGGAGCGCCGCGACGCTTACTGGGGACAAGCTACACAATACGGTAGCGGCCGCATCGAAGCCCGACGTGGCGTGCGGATAGTCAGACACGGATAGAGCGGATCACCTTGTCCATGGAGCCGTCCCTCAGGCTGAGGACCAAGGCATTCAGTCGCTGGATCTCTCCATCTTTGATTTTGATCACTCTCATCAGCTCCATTTCATGCTGCCGCAGTAATGTCTCCCTGGTAATGGCTAACTCTTTCTGCTTCTCCTCATGGAGTTTGCTTTTGAGTTCCGTCATGGCGGCGGTGGCACGGTGGTGCTCCGCCCGCAGGTCCTGACTTCTCTCTCTCTCCAGACAGCTGACCTGACATGACTTAGACTTAGACTTAGACAAACTTTATTGTCATCTTGTCTGCACATGGTGCATACAAAACGAAATTCCGTTGCATACGTCTTACAACAAAGTAGTGATATTGCAGTTGAATAGAAGTAACATATCCTATGAAAATATATATATATATACATATACTATATATATATATATATATATATATATATATATATAAAAAATAAGTATAAAGTGCAGCAGTGATAATTATGCAATAGTGCAAGTAGGCAAAACAGTATTCAAGAGTGTGCAGAGGAATGCTAAACCATGTATTAAACTTCTATTTAAAGGGTTTATACAAGTTCAGTAAAGTTGGTAGTGCGAGATAGTGCAAGATAGAGGTCCGTAGTGTCATAAAGTACAGTTCTGTGAATGTGTGATGCAGAGTTCAGTTTAGAGCTCAACAGTTCTAGTGTTCAACAGTCTGATGACAGCAGGGAAAAAGCTGTTGCAGAACCTGGTGGACCTGCAGCGGATGCTGCAAACCTCTTCCCAGAGGGCAGCAGGGAGAACAGTCCATGGTGGGGGTGTGATGGGTCATTGATGATGTTACGGGCACGGGACATGCAGCGCTGAGATGAAATGTCCTGAATGGAGGGAAGAGGAGCCCCTATGATCCTCTCTGCTGTCCTCACCACTCTCCTCACGTTCTTCCAATCGGAGGCGGTGCAGCCTCCACACCACACAGAGAGACAGCTTGTCAGAATGCTCTCTATGGTGCTCCTGTAGAACGTCCTCATGATGGGTGGGGGCAGGTGGGCTCTCCTCATCCTCCGCAGGAAGTACAAGCGCTTCTGTGCCCTCTTGACCAGTGCCGTAGTGTTCATAGTCCAGGTGAGGTCTTCTGTGATGTGGACCCCCAGGAATTTGGTGGTGCTGACCACCTCCACAGCTGAGCTGTTGATGATCAGTGGAGCGTGGTGAGGCTGTTTTTTCCTGAAGTCGACGATGATCTCCTTCATCTTCTCCTCATTCAGGATCAGGCTGTTTTCTCTGCACCAGCCCACCAGCTGCTCCACCTCCTCTCTGTAGTCCAGGTCGTTGTTGTCTCTGATGAGCCCCACCACCGTTGTGTCGTCTGCTGACTTCACGATGTGATTGGTGGTGAACCTGAGGACGCAGTCGTGTGTCATCAGGGTGCACAGCAGGGGGCTCAGGACGCAGCCCTGAAGGGAGCCTGTGCTGAGGGTGATGACATCAGAGGTGTTCTGTCCGACCCGGACTGACTGAGGTCTGTTGGTGAGGAAGTCTAGCAGCCAGTTGCGAAGGGGGGTGTTGAAGCCCAGGTGTTCCAATTTTCCTACCAGATGCTGTGGGATGATGGTGTTAAACGCTGAGCTGAAGTCCAGGAACAGCCTCCGCACATGGGTGTTCTTCTCCTCCAGGTGAGCCAGGCTCAGGTGAAGAACGGAGGAGATGGCGTCCTGAGTGGAGCGGTTTTGCCGGTCGGCAAACTGGAACGGGTCAAATAATAGGGGGAGTCTGGAAACGATGTGACCTTTAAGCAGCCTTTCGAAGCACTTCATCATAACCGGAGTCAGTGCAACAGGCCGGTAATCATTAAATGAGGTGATTTGAGGTTTCTTCGGCACCGGAATGATGGAGGCAGTCTTAAAGCACGCCGGCACTGTGGCTTGGCCCAGCGAGGTGTTAAAAATGTCTGTGATGACCCCAGCCAGATGACTTGCACATTCCCTGAACACACGCCCAGGAATGTTGTCGGGGCCAGGGGCCTTAAAGGGGTTGACTCTCCTCAGGGTCTTCAACACATCGGCGGAGTCAAGGCAGAGTACCTCCTCTTCCTGATGGGGGACAGTTTTAACTGCTGGAGTGCCGTTTAGTGCCTCGAACCTCCCAAAGAAGTTATTTAGACCATTTAGAAAGTCAGCATCAACTACACCCACCGGGGGGGGGGAGGGTGAGTTGTAGTCTGTAATCGCCCGTATGCCTTGCCACATACTCCTGATGTTTTTGACGTCGTGGAAACGATCCTGAAATTTTCGACTGCGGTCTCGCTTCGCTATCCTGATGGCACGGTTCAAGTTGGCTCTCGCTGTCCTCAGTGTCTCCTTGTCGCCAGACTTGAAGGCAGAGTTCCGCGCTCGTAGCGTTTGACGTACCTCCTCAGTCATCCAGGGTCGTTGGTTGCCCCGGGTGATGATATTCTTAGTGGTGCTGACGTCCTCGGTGCATTTGTTGATGTAAGCTGACACAGTCATGGCACACGCATGTCTAATCTACATCGGGAAAACTGGGAGGGAGGGAGGCAGGCAGGGAGGCAGGCAGGGAGGCAGGCAGGGAGGCAGGCAGTGTCTGTCTGTTGAGGCTTTCACCTTGTTCTTCTCCTGCTGAAGTCCTAACTGGACGTCCATCAGTTTGGTTCTCAGCTCGTCATTGGCGGCCTGAAGGGCGTCCGTTCGCTCCGCCTTGGCCCGCCCTGCCGGAGCTCGTTTGGACATCTCTTACTCGAGTCTCGCCCGGTCGTCAGTCAGAGATCACAACATTTGTACCTGGAGAGCACAAACGCAGCGCTGTTTTCCACTGGCTTCGAACTCAACTTCAATCGGTACCGTAACTTACAACATCATAAACATAGAACTAGCTTGACTTATTCATTGAATAAATGCATTTGGTTCTTCAAAACTGCATCACGCAACATAGCGTGACCGAGACGGCCGTTATCCACCTGCGTGAAGTTATTTGGTGAAATGAATGAGATGTTTAAGACACCATCGTTCTGTCTCTATGTAGATGAAGGGAAATAATCGATTGCTGAAGGTCCAAAGGTGTTGTGATAAACAAATAAACATATTAGTGATTAGTGACATATTTGTGATAAACATATTAGGCAGGATAATCACATATGTTAACGTGACTGCCCACACTGTATTTATTTATGGTTATTTGTTAAATCGAGTACTGTTAGACATGAAATAGGAAGTGTTTAACATAAATGGAAGACGAAAGGGGTACTCACCATTGTAGCTCCTGCTGGTCAATGATACGAGCCTCTTCTTGCAGTGGAAAACATACAGCCAACAAACACCGTGGAACCTAAAGGAATGAAATTAAACATTAACATTTAGCCTCAACCAACATTCACAGATACAACGCAACGCAAACTACACAAACGTAAATCTTTTTAAACACAATGAGTTGTACTTACCGTGTACGCTCTAGACGGTCCACTTGCAAGCAGAAAATAAAGATATTTCTGTTGATAATCGTCGTGTTTGTATCCGGTGTCTCGCTCAAGGCCATTGCGCCCACAGATTTGAATTTTGGCGAGAGTTCAGCCTATTGACGTCATTTCCGCGGTGTAATACCCGCATATCTGAAACGGCAAAGTTAAGAGTAGAGTTAAATAAAGTTTTTAGTCAACGCAATAATTTACAACCGTTGACCAGTCGAAATAATCGTCGAAATTTGGCGTCTGTGGCTGGAAGCAGACGCCGAGTTCGACATTCCTCCCAAACGCCACACTCCCTCGCTTTTCAGGGCTAAAAAAAAACAGTTGTAATTACCTTGTACGCTCTAGACGGTCAAGTTGCAAGCTGAAAACAAAAATATTTGCCTTGTTAGTCATCGTGTTACTAACCGCTGTGTCTTGTTTGCCAGAATTGCCGCTTTCCTACTTCCTGTTGCAAGCCACGCCCACGGATTATAATTTTGCCGTGAGTTCCGCCTATTGACGTCATGTCCGCGTCACATGACTGCGACGTAATATTATCTAAAACTGTTTGTGCGGTATTGTGTTGTTCTGTGCGGTATTGTGTTATTCTGTGCGGCGTCGTGTTGTTCTGTGCGGCGTCGTGTTGTTCAGTGCGACGTCGTGTTGTTCAGTGCGGCATGGTGTTGTTCAGTGCGGCATGGTGTTGTTCAGTGCGGCATGGTGTTGTTCAGTGCGGCATAATGTTGTTCAGTGCGGCATAATGTTGTTCAGTGCGGCATGGTGTTGTTCAGTGCGGCATGGTGTTGTTCAGTGCGGCATGGTGTTGTTCAGTGCGGCATAATGTTGTTCAGTGCGCCATAATGTTGTTCAGTGCGGGATGGTGTTGTTCAGTGCGGGATGGTGTTGTTCAGTGCAGGATGGTGTTGTTCAGTGCGGCATGGTGTTGTTCAATGCGGCATGGTGTTGTTCAGTGCGGGATGGTGTTGTTCAGTGCGGCATGGTGTTGTTCAGTGCGGCATAATGTTGTTCAGTGCGGCATGGTGTTGTTCAGTGCGGCATGGTGTTGTTCAGTGCGGCATGGTGTTGTTCAGTGCGGCATGGTGTTCAGTGCGGGATGGTGTCTTTCAGTGCGGCATGGTGTCGTTCAGTGCGGCATGGTGTCTTTCAGTGCGGCATGGTGTCGTTCAGTGAGGCATGGTGTTGTTCAGTGCGGCATGGTGTTGTTTAGTGCGGCATGGTGTTGTTCAGTGCGGGATGGTGTTGTTCAGTGTGGCATGGTGTTCAGTGCGGCATGGTGTTCAGTGCGGCATGGTGTTGTTCAGTGCGGTATCGTGTTGTTCAGTCCGGTATCGTGTTTCTCAGTGCGGTATCGTGTTGTTCAGTGCAGTATCGTTGTGTTGTTCGTATTGTGTTTAACACTTAGCCTCTAACACTTAGCCTCTAACACTTAGCCTCTAGCATCTAGAAGGTAAATAAATAGGAAGGAAGGACTCACCGGTGACGTCTTCGCCCACGTCCAAGCGTTGTACTTTGTATTTTCATCCTTCTGACAGTGGAAAACATAGCCAACAAACACCGTGGAACCTAAACGAATGAAAGAAAACTATCATTTGGCCACAACCAACATTCACAGATACAACACAATGTGACGTGCGGGGTTGAGGTTAAAGGTTGAGTGAAGGGCCCTCGTTTTAAACTACTTTTTTGAAAAGGATTGGGAACAAGTAAGACGTATTTAATTTATTTAATGGGAAGTAGTAAGAGCTATTGAATTTAATCTATGTATTATATTCTATTGTATTGTATTCTGTTGTATTCTTTTGGATTGTATTCACACTAACCCCACTAAAACTTCAGCCCACAAAAACTCGCCTCTGGCGCCTAGCCTCTGGCACTTAGCCTCTAACACTTAGCCTTTAACACTTAGCCTTTAACACTTAGCCTTTAACACTTAGCCTAGAAGGTGAATAAATAGGGTTAAAGGTTGAGTGAAGGGACCTCGTTTTAAACTACTTTTTTGAAAAGGAGTGGGAACAAGTAAGACGTATTTAATTTATTTAATGGGAAGTAGTAAGACTTATTAAATTTATTTAATCTACTTTTCTTCCCAGGCAAAATTTGATGTGCTGCAATTCCAAATTTCCAAAGTGAATGAAGGAATGAAGTCCTTTAAATTATGATTTTGTATAAATACTAGGTATTAACACAAAATCGACGGCACAAAATGGGCAGACTTTACTTGTTTGAAAAGGACTGGTTACAAGACAGACTTTTTTAATTTATTTAATGGGAAGAAGACTTATTTAGTTTAATTGATCTATTTTTGTTCCCTGGCAAAATTCGATTTGCTGCAATTCCAAATTTCCAAAGTGAATGAAGGAAAGAAGTCGTTTAAATTATGATTTTGTTTAAATACTAGGCATAGACACAAAATCTACGGCACAAAATGGGCAGACTTTACTTGTTTGAAGAGGACTGGTTACAAGACAGACTTTTCTGATTTATTTAATGGGAAGAAGACTTATTTAGTTTATTTAATCTATTTTTGTTCCCTGGCAAAATTGGATTTGCTGAAATTGTATTTTGCCAAATCTTGCCTTGAGACCTGATAGGAAGTATTAAACGCTTAGTTAAATCAATACAAGTTGGTAATAAGAGCGAGTAATGTTGGTTGAACCGATGAATGAAGGTTGAAAGCAATTTAAATTATGACTTTGTATAAATACTAGATATTAACAGAACATCTACTGCGCGAAATGGGCAGAGTTTACTTGTTTGAGAAGGAGTGGCTTATTCAAAACTAAGATTTATTTAATCTGTTTGTTCCCAGGCAAAATTGGATGTGATGCAATTCCAAATTTCACCACATGATGGTGCCCAATTTTGACTTCATAGGACATATTAAACACTTAGCTTGTTATTATGTTCAAGGTAATCAGATTTGTTTATTATTCTAATGGCCTCTTCAAAACTATTCTGGATTACTACTTTGGATCTATTCTACATTACTTGGCAACAACATACTCTGTAACAGATTAGGCAGTATAATCATATCTGTTAACTTGAGAGTGCCCACACTCAATCTACTTATCGTGATGTGTTAAATCAATTACTGTTAGACATTATTTGTCTGATAATCTACCAAATCTTTGAATTGAAGAATTTGTGATTTAATTAATAGCTTGTTGTTATGTTAAGGGTAATCAGACTTGTATATAATTCTAATGGCCTTCTTTTGAAAACTATTCTGAATTACAACTTTGGATCTTATATTACTTTGCAACAATCTACTCCGTGACAGATTAGGCAGTATAATCACATATGTTAACTTCAGTGCCCACACTGTATTTATTTATGGTTATTTGTTAAATCAAGTACTGTTAGACATGAAATAGGAAGTGTTTAACATAAATGTTATGGCTACTCACCATTGTAGCTCGCTCCTGGTCAATGATACGAGCCTCTTCTTGCAGTGGAAAACTTGCAGCCAACAAACACCGTGGAACCTAAAGGAATGAAATTAAACATTAACATTTCGCCTCGACCAATTTTCACACGTACAACGCAACGCGGCTACACTTCTGCTATTACAAACGTAAATCTCCTTAAACACAATGAGTGTTACTTACCGTGTACGCTCTAGACGGTCCAGTTGCAAGCAGAAAATAAAGATATTTCTGTTGATAATCGTCGCTGCTCAGTGGCTCACGGCCATCGCGCCAACAGATTTGAATTTTGGCGGAGGTTCGGGCAATTACGTCATATCCACGGCACATGACTGCGACGTAATACCCGCTTATCTGAAACGGCAGTTAAAAGTAGAGTTACATCAAGTTTTCTTGGAACCTAAACGAATGAAAGAAAACTATCATTTGGCCACAACCAACATTCACAGATACAACACAACGTGCGGGGTTGGGGTTAAAGATTGAGTGAAGGGCCCTCGTTTTAAACTACTGTTTTGAAAAGGAGTGGGAACAAGTAAGACGTATTTAATTTATTTAATGGGAAGTAGTAAGACTTATTAAATTTATTTAATCTACTTTTCTTCCCAGGCAAAATTTGATGTGCTGCAATTCCAAATTTCCAAAGTGAATGAAGGAATGAAGTCCTTTAAATTATGATTTTGTATAAATACTAGGCATTAACACAAAATCGACGGCACAAAATGGGCAGACTTTACTTGTTTGAAAAGGACTGGTTACAAGACAGACTTTTTTAATTTATTTAATGGGAAGAAGACTTATTTAGTTTAATTGATCTATTTTTGTTCCCTGCCAAAATTCGATTTGCTGCAATTCCAAATTTCCAAAGTGAATGAAGGAAAGAAGTCGTTTAAATTATGATTTTGTTTAAATACTAGGCATAGACACAAAATCTACGGCACAAAATGGGCAGACTTTACTTGTTTGAAGAGGACTGGTTACAAGACAGACTTTTCTGATTTATTTAATGGGAAGAAGACTTATTTAGTTTATTTAATCTATTTTTGTTCCCTGGCAAAATTGGATTTGCTGAAATTGTATTTTGCCAAATCTCGATTTGAGACCTGATAGGAAGTATTAAACGCTTAGTTAAATCAATACAAGTTGGTAATAAGAGCGAGTAATGTTGGTTGAACCGATGAATGAAGGTTGAAAGCAATTTAAATTATGACTTTGTATAAATACTAGATATTAACAGAACATCTACTGCGCGAAATGGGCAGAGTTTACTTGTTTGAGAAGGAGTGGCTTATTCAAAACTAAGATTTATGTAATCTGTTTGTTCCCAGGCAAAATTGGATGTGATGCAATTCCAAATTTCACCACATGATGGTGCCCAATTTTGACTTCATAGGACATATTAAACACTTAGCTTGTTATTATGTTCAAGGTAATCAGATTTGTTTATCATTCTAATGGCCTCTTCAAAACTATTCTGGATTACTACTTTGGATCTATTCTACATTACTTGGCAACAACATACTCTGTAACAGATTAGGCAGTATAATCACATATGTTAACTTGAGAGTGCCCACACTCAATCTACTTATCGTGATGTGTTAAATCAATTACTGTTAGACATTATTTGTCTGATAATCTACCAAATCTTTGAATTGAAGAATTTGTGATTTAATTAATAGCTTGTTCAGGGTAATCAGACTTGTATATAATTCTAATGGCCTTCTTTTGAAAACTATTCTGAATTACAACTTTGGATCTTATATTACTTTGCAACAATCTACTCCGTGACAGATTAGGCAGTATAATCACATATGTTAACTTCAGTGCCCACACTGTATTTATTTATGGTTATTTGTTAAATCAAGTACTGTTAGACATGAAATAGGAAGTGTTTAACATAAATGTTATGGCTACTCACCATTGTAGCTCGCTCCTGGTCAATGATACGAGCCTCTTCTTGCAGTGGAAAACTTGCAGCCAACAAACACCGTGGAACCTAAAGGAATGAAATTAAACATTAACATTTCGCCTCGACCAATTTTCACACGTACAACGCAACGCGGCTACACTTCTGCTATTACAAACGTAAATCTCCTTAAACACAATGAGTGTTACTTACCGTGTACGCTCTAGACGGTCCAGTTGCAAGCAGAAAATAAAGATATTTCTGTTGATAATCGTCGCTGCTCAGTGGCTCACGGCCATCGCGCCAACAGATTTGAATTTTGGCGGAGGTTCGGGCAATTACGTCATATCCGCGGCATTTGACTGCGACGTAATACCCGCTTATCTGAAACGGCAGTTAAAAGTAGAGTTACATCAAGTTTTCTTGGAACCTAAACGAATGAAAGAAAACTATCATTTGGCCACAACCAACATTCACAGATACAACACAACGTGCGGGGTTGAGGTTAAAGATTGAGTGAAGGGCCCTCGTTTTAAACTACTGTTTTGAAAAGGAGTGGGAACAAGTAAGACGTATTTAATTTATTTAATGGGAAGTAGTAAGACTTATTAAATTTATTTAATCTACTTTTCTTCCCAGGCAAAATTTGATGTGCTGCAATTCCAAATTTCCAAAGTGAATGAAGGAATGAAGTCCTTTAAATTATGATTTTGTATAAATACTAGGCATTAACACAAAATCGACGGCACAAAATGGGCAGACTTTACTTGTTTGAAAAGGACTGGTTACAAGACAGACTTTTTTAATTTATTTAATGGGAAGAAGACTTATTTAGTTTAATTGATCTATTTTTGTTCCCTGCCAAAATTCGATTTGCTGCAATTCCAAATTTCCAAAGTGAATGAAGGAAAGAAGTCGTTTAAATTATGATTTTGTTTAAATACTAGGCATAGACACAAAATCTACGGCACAAAATGGGCAGACTTTACTTGTTTGAAGAGGACTGGTTACAAGACAGACTTTTCTGATTTATTTAATGGGAAGAGGACTTATTTAGTTTATTTAATCTATTTTT
Organism: Syngnathus floridae; assembly: GCF_059516105.1. Lineage (NCBI taxonomy): Eukaryota > Metazoa > Chordata > Actinopteri > Syngnathiformes > Syngnathidae > Syngnathus > Syngnathus floridae. Next base: position 14,047,894 of record NC_142424.1, read on the forward strand.
GTTCCCTGGCAAAATTGGATTTGCTGAAATTGTATTTTGCCAAATCTCGATTTGAGACCTGATAGGAAGTATTAAACGCTTAGTTAAATCAATACAAGTTGGTAATAAGAGCGAGTAATGTTGGTTGAACCGATGAATGAAGGTTGAAAGCAATTTAAATTATGACTTTGTATAAATACTAGATATTAACAGAACATCTACTGCGCAAAATGGGCAGAGTTTACTTGTTTGAGAAGGAGTGGCTTATTCAAAACTAAGATTTATGTAATCTGTTTGTTCCCAGGCAAAATTGGATGTGATGCAATTCCAAATTTCACCACATGATGGTGCCCAATTTTGACTTCATAGGACATATTAAACACTTAGCTTGTTATTATGTTCAAGGTAATCAGATTTGTTTATCATTCTAATGGCCTCTTCAAAACTATTCTGGATTACTACTTTGGATCTATTCTACATTACTTGGCAACAACATACTCTGTAACAGATTAGGCAGTATAATCACATATGTTAACTTGAGAGTGCCCACACTCAATCTACTTATCGTGATGTGTTAAATCAATTACTGTTAGACATTATTTGTCTGATAATCTACCAAATCTTTGAATTGAAGAATTTGTGATTTAATTAATAGCTTGTTCAGGGTAATCAGACTTGTATATAATTCTAATGGCCTTCTTTTGAAAACTATTCTGAATTACAACTTTGGATCTTATATTACTTTGCAACAATCTACTCCGTGACAGATTAGGCAGTATAATCACATATGTTAACTTCAGTGCCCACACTGTATTTATTTATGGTTATTTGTTAAATCAAGTACTGTTAGACATGAAATAGGAAGTGTTTAACATAAATGTTATGGCTACTCACCATTGTAGCTCGCTCCTGGTCAATGATACGAGCCTCTTCTTGCAGTGGAAAACTTGCAGCCAACAAACACCGTGGAACCTAAAGGAATGAAATTAAACATTAACATTTCGCCTCGACCAATTTTCACACGTACAACGCAACGCGGCTACACTTCTGCTATTACAAACGTAAATCTCCTTAAACACAATGAGTGTTACTTACCGTGTACGCTCTAGACGGTCCAGTTGCAAGCAGAAAATAAAGATATTTCTGTTGATAATCGTCGCTGCTCAGTGGCTCACGGCCATCGCGCCAACAGATTTGAATTTTGGCGGAGGTTCGGGCAATTACGTCATATCCGCGGCATTTGACTGCGACGTAATACCCGCTTATCTGAAACGGCAGTTAAAAGTAGAGTTACATCAAGTTTTCTTGGAACCTAAACGAATGAAAGAAAACTATCATTTGGCCACAACCAACATTCACAGATACAACACAACGTGCGGGGTTGAGGTTAAAGATTGAGTGAAGGGCCCTCGTTTTAAACTACTGTTTTGAAAAGGAGTGGGAACAAGTAAGACGTATTTAATTTATTTAATGGGAAGTAGTAAGACTTATTAAATTTATTTAATCTACTTTTCTTCCCAGGCAAAATTTGATGTGCTGCAATTCCAAATTTCCAAAGTGAATGAAGGAATGAAGTCCTTTAAATTATGATTTTGTATAAATACTAGGCATTAACACAAAATCGACGGCACAAAATGGGCAGACTTTACTTGTTTGAAAAGGACTGGTTACAAGACAGACTTTTTTAATTTATTTAATGGGAAGAAGACTTATTTAGTTTAATTGATCTATTTTTGTTCCCTGCCAAAATTCGATTTGCTGCAATTCCAAATTTCCAAAGTGAATGAAGGAAAGAAGTCGTTTAAATTATGATTTTGTTTAAATACTAGGCATAGACACAAAATCTACGGCACAAAATGGGCAGACTTTACTTGTTTGAAGAGGACTGGTTACAAGACAGACTTTTCTGATTTATTTAATGGGAAGAGGACTTATTTAGTTTATTTAATCTATTTTTGTTCCCTGGCAAAATTGGATTTGCTGAAATTGTATTTTGCCAAATCTCGATTTGAGACCTGATAGGAAGTATTAAACGCTTAGTTAAATCAATACAAGTTGGTAATAAGAGCGAGTAATGTTGGTTGAACCGATGAATGAAGGTTGAAAGCAATTTAAATTATGACTTTGTATAAATACTAGATATTAACAGAACATCTACTGCGCAAAATGGGCAGAGTTTACTTGTTTGAGAAGGAGTGGCTTATTCAAAACTAAGATTTATGTAATCTGTTTGTTCCCAGGCAAAATTGGATGTGATGCAATTCCAAATTTCACCACATGATGGTGCCCAATTTTGACTTCATAGGACATATTAAACACTTAGCTTGTTATTATGTTCAAGGTAATCAGATTTGTTTATCATTCTAATGGCCTCTTCAAAACTATTCTGGATTACTACTTTGGATCTATTCTACATTACTTGGCAACAACATACTCTGTAACAGATTAGGCAGTATAATCACATATGTTAACTTGAGAGTGCCCACACTCAATCTACTTATCGTGATGTGTTAAATCAATTACTGTTAGACATTATTTGTCTGATAATCTACCAAATCTTTGAATTGAAGAATTTGTGATTTAATTAATAGCTTGTTCAGGGTAATCAGACTTGTATATAATTCTAATGGCCTTCTTTTGAAAACTATTCTGAATTACAACTTTGGATCTTATATTACTTTGCAACAATCTACTCGGTGACAGATTAGGCAGTATAATCACATATGTTAACTTCAGTGCCCACACTGTATTTATTTATGGTTATTTGTTAAATCAAGTACTGTTAGACATGAAATAGGAAGTGTTTAACATAAATGTTATGGCTACTCACCATTGTAGCTCGCTCCTGGTCAATGATATGAGCCTCTTCTTGCAGTGGAAAACTTGCAGCCAACAAACACCGTGGAACCTAAAGGAATGAAATTAAACATTAACATTTCGCCCGGACCAACATTCACACGTACAACGCAACGCGGCTACACTTCTGCTATTACAAAGGTAAATCTCCTTAAACACAACGAGTGTTACTTACCGTGTACGCTCTAGGCAAAATTGGATGTGATGCAATTCCAAATCTATCTGAAACGGCAGTTAAAAGTAGAGTTACATCAAGTTTTCTTTTTTAATCAACACAATCATTTACAACCGTTGACCAGAAAGAATCGTCGAAATTCGACGTCCCCCACAAACGCCACGCTCACTCGCTTTTCAGGGCAACAAAAGTACTTCTTTTTAAAAACGATGAGTTGTACTTACCGTGTACGCTCTGGACGGTCCAGTTGCAAGCAGAAAATAAAAATATTTCTCTTGTTAGTCGTATGTTACCATCCGCTGTGTCTTTGTCAACATCGCCGCCATTTTCCTACTTCCTGCTGCGAGCCACGCCCACGGATTTAAATTTGGGCGGAAGCTCTTTCCATTGGCGTCGTTTTCGCGTATAGCAAATCCGATTGGTTGGGAAGGGGGCACGGTTATGCAGCCGAGGGGTCCTGTGATCGGTGGGATGTAAAGTAGGCGTCGACGTCACGTCCGCGTCACGTGACCACGACGTGGCAGACGTCATATAGCAACCGCTGTTTTGTTTAGTAGACTTACAGTTGTTATGCATTGACATAATGGCGCACACACCAAATAGATTTAAATAAATTAAATAATTCTTCTGCCCACTCTCTTTTAAACAAGTTAACTCTCCCCGCGGATTTGAATTCCGGCGAAAGTTACGCCCATCGACGTCACGTATGTCACGTGACCACGACGTGGCAGATGTCATATAGCAACCGCTGTTTTGTTTAGTAGATTTACAGTTGTTATGCATTGGCATAATGGTGTGCACTCAAAATAGATTTAAATAAATTAAATATTTCTTCTGCCTACTCCCTTTTAAACAAGTTAACTCTGCCCACGTCCATTGACGTCTTGTCTGCGTCACGTGACCACGACGTAGCGACGTCATATAGTAACCGCTGTTTTGACCAGTAGACTTAGTTATTATGCGTTGACATAATGGCGCACTGGTTAGCATGGCCACCTCTTAAGCATGATGATGCGGGTTCGACGCCTGATCAATGTTAGCATGGAGTGAGCTGAAGTGCATGGCGCTGAAGATTTGAATCTTTGAAATGCGCTGAGGTCTGACATATCAGGCAGAATGGTTTGCCATCACGTTCAACAAAAAATAGAAACTTTCCCACTCTGATTAAAACGTCCTGTGTTCATCTACGTATTTTCGTTTTGCTGTGCATCTTTTCCCTGCCATTTCGAGAGCCCAATTGACACTCATAGTTTAAAGAAATGTGTTTGCCCATCCTACTTTGTGGAATTTCACCACATGCGCTTTTGACCAAAATACCAAATTGAACTCAAGTGAAGCCAACACGCACAACCCCCCCCCCCCCCCCCCCCCACACACACACACACACACAAATGTTGATATGAACATAAAAGAGCCGCATGCGGTTCGGGAGTTGCGGCTTGGCCAAACCTGTACTATACAACTTTATTTGTATAAAATTTTCACAACAGCTGTCACACAAACAAAGCGGGAAAAACCGAAGACGTGCGTGTTCCGCCCACGCTGGATTTATTTGCACCTTTGAAAAGACACCGTATTGCCGCAGATGTGGCAAAGAGTACTTTTGGGCATCTGAGACGGAAGGATGTCCAAAGCATCACGTCACCTGCTCTGGTAGGCATGGTGGTGGGACGTTGAGGTCAACCGCTTTGGGGTTGGCTGAATCTTTGATCGCAGGATGCCACACACTTGAAGACAGAAGCAGAAAAGCAGAGCTAAATGCAAAATGTACTCACCGGTGACTCCAATTTTTTTCCCCCCTGAAGAAACAGCTGGACGGGTGGCCCCGGCTGGCCAGTGGGACTCTTGTTATTCTGACCCTTTTTAGTGCGCGTTTGGGGCAACAACCGTTTTTTGTGGCGCTCTCTTCTGGTTCAAAAGTGCCCTGCATGTGAATTTGCTTTTCCTGCCTTCTGATTGGATGAGCGCCGGTGTGACGCGGTGCCTCTGTCACCGTGGCGGGGGGTATACGTTGGCATCGGAGCGTCTGCCAACGTCTGAGACCGGCTGGCAGTGTATCGGAGGTGTCGAGTGCGGTGCCGCTGGAGCTCACTCACCAGCTGGTGTTAGGGCCACAGAATGAAGGCCAAGGAGAAGAATAGAAAGAGAAACAGAAACTTCTCCTCCAATTGTTTGATTTGTCTCTTCTGAGCTTCGATGAATTCTTTCAGCTCTTTGTTCCTCTAGGACGGACAAATGGAAAGTGGCATTCAAAAGCCAGTAAGCGTGCAAGTAAGTGCCGGGCTGGCTTTGGGCCCTTACCTGTTGCGCGCTGTGCAGCAGATCCATTCTCTCTTGGAGGATGCAAGCGTCGCGCTCCCTCAACTCGCACATCAGGGCTCGCTTCCATTGGTCCACGGCGCTCCTAAGCTCTTCTCTCTGATCCGCCGTCAGCACGTCATTCACGCCAGCGTGGCTGGCTTTTTCGCCGTCCGTGGCGGGGCAGTCCCGCTGCGGTAGCGCCTCGTACAACATGGCCTCCAGCTCCAGGATCCTCTGGGCCGCAATCCTCGTCCATCAGTGGTCCGGCGGGAGATTTGAGGGCGGCTTACCTTATGAGCCTGGTCCATGGAACACTTCCTGAAGTCCAACTCTTCATCCAGGTAGCCCTTCTGCTTGCAGAACATATCCTAGCACAGCTCAAGGTCAGAATTGTTGGGGCACATTGCCGGAGTTCCCCTTGGCTGATGTCGCGTGTCTGTCTACCTTCTCACTTTCAATGTCCAACATCTTCTGTTGAAGTGCTGACTTGGTCACTTTGATGTATTCTAACCACTGAGGAAAGGCTGCTGTCACATAAGCAGAATGCGAGAGCGTGCGTGGACGTGCGCGTTACCTTCTCGGCTAGGGTGAGAAGGGTCCTGGCGTGAATCACGACCACCTGCTCCTCGTTGGTGAGATTCTGCAAGAGCCCAAAGGCACAGCGTCAACAAGCTTCTTTCAGCGCAAAGCCTTCCAAAAGTCACATTTGAGCCGCCGAGTCTCGTGGAGTGCGAACATAAGGAGTTCGACATACACTTACGGCGTTATAGCCCAGGATGTCCAGCTTCTTCATCAGATCACTGATGACGATGTCCGGGGGAAAGGCGCAAGGAGCAATGTAAGGTGTTCTGGGACCTCGGGTTAAGGTTAGGGTTGCGAGGGACGCCTTACCTACGCTCACGCCCTCGGCCTCGCAGTAGATCTGCAAAGGGCTGAGGCCGTCTGGGAAACGGACTTGCAGAAACTTCAAGACGGGGGAGCGCCACTCCCTCTCCTGAAAGGCAGAGGCATGCATCCGTCCGTCCGTCCGTCCGTCCGTCACATCTCTGGCCTCAACACGCTTGTGCGAGTCTTCCCACCTCCAGCTCCAGGATGCGGAACTCAAGCAGTTCGTTTTGGTCTCGGATATCCTGGATGTGCTCTTTCAGACGCGCTTCTTCCGCCTCCATCCGCCTGACCTGAAAAGACAGTCAGACCTCATCTGCGGGGCTTCCCGACAGGTGTGACGCCAAGCGACTCCGCCCAGCGCCTTTCTTTCCGTCACCTTTTCGGCCAACTGCTGATTGCTCTGACGCAGCAGCTGCTTCTCCTCCACCCACTTGACATTCTAGAAGAGACAAACGCGTGGACAGCTTTGGAATGTTGTGTCATTTTCATCCACAAATTCTTTGGTTGACTGGAAAATGACATTTGCTTTTCTCCGCATTTTCCCAGCCACGTTCGGGGGGGGGGGGGGGGGGTTGGTCCAGTAATGCCAGACGGATGAGTGACTGAAGAATGTAGCTATTTTGTCTGAGAAAAAGGTGTGCTCATTGATGAGCTTACCTGTCCTTGTTGCTTCAGCGCTGACTCCAGATCTGCTACTCTGCTTTGATAGTGACCCATTTCTACCATCAGCTTTTCTCTGGTCTGAAAGGAGGAGGAGGGAGGCTCCTCCTCCTCCTTTCAGACCAGAGAACACCCGAGGCTGGGTGAGAACGGGGAGGCTGCGACCCGGCCGGGGGTTGCGGGAAGGGGCGCCACCTTGATCTCCTTCTCGGCGTCGTAGTCCCCTTTCGCTGGTCTGGGCTAGCAGAGCGTAGGCTCGTTGCAGCGCTTGATATTCTTGCGTCAGCTGGCGGTAGCGAAGCTCCGCCTCTTCATGCACACACCAATGCAACACAGCACTAGTACCAGAATCAGTCAGACCGGCGACAAAGCACCCGCGACGCAAAGATGAGTCCGATTCCAGGCTGAAGAGGAATGTTTGGTGCCAATACGCTGGCAGAAATGGCGGGCTACCTCTTCGGGTTCCGTGTCGGGGGTTCTGTCGGTGTGAAAAGACAAGGACGATCCGTCCGAGTCCACCAACACGTCTTCGTCGTAGCCGTAAAATGTTTCGATGACCTGCGGGCGCGGAAGCAAACATCTCTCTGAACAAACTGAAGCGACACCTCACGATGAATCGACGAGAGGAACGATAGCGAGAAAAAGGCCATTTCATCTTGCGCAACACCAAGCAGCCGCAAACAAACAGACTCACCTTGCAGGACCTCACGCTTTGTTCCTCCTCAGAGATTCTCGACGTCGGTATCGTAGCAGCAAATCTCTCTCCTGTCGACACAAATAATCCGCCTTTGAGATTCTTTGGATGCAAAGGGAACGAACGGCTCCGGCGCAGAAACAAACGCGACTCACAATGACATTTCTGACATGAGCTCCTGTCTCCAGAGCCTGAAAAACACGTCACCGGCGATGATTGGAGGGACGCTCGTCTTTTCCAAAAGTGACAACTACAGGGTGTGTCAGGGTTTTCCAGATTATCTTTATCGTATCATTGTGTTGCTTTGACTTTGACTGCGACCTGTAATAAATAATATTATTTATCCCTTATTTATCCCTATCGCTTATCCCTTCCTACACAAAGTCGTAAAACACCCCTTGCTATGTTTTGACTAGAGGTCAAGGGCTTCCTCTATTCAATCCACTCTTACACCCACCCTGTTTCTCTTAATTAAAATGCTCGTGCAGGAGCCGAGAGTCAGACTTCATTCGTACAACGGATGGACTCTCCACCTGCAGGTGTCCAAAAGAACTTACTTGTCTCCCGTGTGGTTCTTGCAAAATAAGTTGGAGCGAGCGCAACTCTAACAGGGTGCATTTTGCCACTAGCTGCCTACGGACAATGACGTCGCGCTCGCGGCTCATGGTTGACGGGCTGAGCAGCCGGGCAAGTCCGTCGTTTTCAGCGCACAGCGAGTGGCAAAGGCGCTGACAAAACGGGAGCTTTGAGCTGCTGAAAACGGCAAAACAAGTCTAAAGCGTGTTCAAACGCGTGCGCACAATGCTCCTGCTTGAAAGGTCGGAATTTAAGGGGCCAATTTTTTGGATGGCGGCCGCCGGCCAAGCTTTGGACGGAAAAGGTTTCCTGGCGACAGCGAGCGAGCGCGGCGCTGCCGTACGTGCACCGAGTCGCCTGCCTGAAGACCTTGGACAAGTCGTCGATGATGTGCCGCTGCTCCACAACTTGAAGGAACTCCATTTCACCGTCCTGCTGGCCGCAACCGCGGTCCAGGTCATTGAGCGAACTAGGCCTTCTCTGTGGAACACAAATGCAGTGGACTCTGTTGGCACGCCGCCGTTGTCCGCGTCGACTTACCAAGCTTGCCATCTCCTCGTCCTCCTGGGTGACAAAGCGCACTTTGTTTTCAAGGCGACACAGCACCAGCGAGAGTTCTTCATTCTTCCTGCTCAGGCGTTTGTTTTTGTACAGGAGTGGCAGAAACTGGCTTTCTGTTTCTCTCAGTCGCTTTAGCTGCAAGCATGAAGTGCGGGATGTGAAAGACGCACAACACGCGGGCCAGAACGTATCCATTCCTTTTGCATCGGTTTGAACGGAATCGTGGCTTTGGCTCCCAATAAAAGACATCTACCAGGCAACCGACTCGCCGCGCCGCTCAACTAATAAGCAAGCGCAATGGGTGCCTCGCTGGATGGCGCGCATCAAACGTAGCGCAAACCTTCAAACGTGCCGTCAATAAATTACCAGTTCATTGCGCTCTTCAGAAAGCAGGGCGTTTCGATCCTCCAGTTTCCTGATGACTGCGCTGAGCTCAGCGATTTTCAGATGAAACCGTCGCGTGTCCCGATCCTCCTGAGACTGAAAACGCCCCGCAACACACACACACAAGCACTCGTTCAAAGTTCAAAACTGTTTTTGTGCTACCTTCCTCCAGCAACGAACTAAGTCATGCGTACTGCAAGTGTGTGATGAGGTGGCTTACGCAATGAAGAGGATTGCTAGTAGCGGCGTTGACCCCACTTCCAGGGTAGTTTAGGCCCGCCCTTTGGGAATCCCTCAGGGCAGCGATCTGCTGCTCGGCAGCCTGAGTCTGCAGCTGAAGGCGGTGGACGTGGCCGGCCCCAGGGCTTCATCCAAAACACTAACCGCTCTGTCTTTCAGCTTGATCTCATCCGTCTGGATGTACAAACGGGGAGCGCTCAGGCAGGCGGGCAAACTCATTTGCCAGAATTGTGACAAAAACAAAGAGAGCAACCGGCCAATTTTTTTCTTGAATCGACTAGAACACCTTTGCTGTGACAAAAGCGAAGCGAGCAACCGGACATTTTCTTCTTGTGAAATAGAATAGAATAGAATGCCTTAGGTGTCATTGCACTGCAGGTATACAACGAAATTGGGAACATAGCCACGCACCGCGCATCTGATCAGTCCTACAAGTCGGCGGATCTCCCTCTCGCAGTCTCTCTTGGTTCGGCTCAGCTCCTCCCGATGCTGGTGATGAGCCGATCGGAGCTCGGCCGCTCGGGACTGCCAGGCCTGCTGGGCCGCTGCCAGGGCTTCTTCCGCGCTCCTGGTGGAGGCGACACCGCTCGGTCTCCCGACACCGCCGCGTCTCCTCCACCTCCGCCAGCAAAGCGCCCCCCCTCCTCACCTGAGCAGACATTGCGCCACACCGGGCCGTTGAGACCGCAACGGAGCGCCGCGACGCTTACTGGGGACAAGCTACACAATACGGTAGCGGCCGCATCGAAGCCCGACGTGGCGTGCGGATAGTCAGACACGGATAGAGCGGATCACCTTGTCCATGGAGCCGTCCCTCAGGCTGAGGACCAAGGCATTCAGTCGCTGGATCTCTCCATCTTTGATTTTGATCACTCTCATCAGCTCCATTTCATGCTGCCGCAGTAATGTCTCCCTGGTAATGGCTAACTCTTTCTGCTTCTCCTCATGGAGTTTGCTTTTGAGTTCCGTCATGGCGGCGGTGGCACGGTGGTGCTCCGCCCGCAGGTCCTGACTTCTCTCTCTCTCCAGACAGCTGACCTGACATGACTTAGACTTAGACAAACTTTATTGTCATCTTGTCTGCACATGGTGCATACAAAACGAAATTCCGTTGCATACGTCTTACAACAAAGTAGTGATATTGCAGTTGAATAGAAGTAACATATCCTATGAAAATATATATATATACATATATACTATATATATATATATATATATATATATATATATATATATATATATATATATATATATTAAAAATAAGTATAAAGTGCAGCAGTGATAATTATGCAATAGTGCAAGTAGGCAAAACAGTATTCAAGAGTGTGCAGAGGAATGCTAAACCATGTATTAAACTTCTATTTAAAGGGTTTATACAAGTTCAGTAAAGTTGGTAGTGCGAGATAGTGCAAGATAGAGGTCCGTAGTGTCATAAAGTACAGTTCTGTGAATGTGTGATGCAGAGTTCAGTTTAGAGCTCAACAGTTCTAGTGTTCAACAGTCTGATGACAGCAGGGAAAAAGCTGTTGCAGAACCTGGTGGACCTGCAGCGGATGCTGCAAACCTCTTCCCAGAGGGCAGCAGGGAGAACAGTCCATGGTGGGGGTGTGATGGGTCATTGATGATGTTACGGGCACGGGACATGCAGCGCTGAGATGAAATGTCCTGAATGGAGGGAAGAGGAGCCCCTATGATCCTCTCTGCTGTCCTCACCACTCTCCTCACGTTCTTCCAATCGGAGGCGGTGCAGCCTCCACACCACACAGAGAGACAGCTTGTCAGAATGCTCTCTATGGTGCTCCTGTAGAACGTCCTCATGATGGGTGGGGGCAGGTGGGCTCTCCTCATCCTCCGCAGGAAGTACAAGCGCTTCTGTGCCCTCTTGACCAGTGCCGTAGTGTTCATAGTCCAGGTGAGGTCTTCTGTGATGTGGACCCCCAGGAATTTGGTGGTGCTGACCACCTCCACAGCTGAGCTGTTGATGATCAGTGGAGCGTGGTGAGGCTGTTTTTTCCTGAAGTCGACGATGATCTCCTTCATCTTCTCCTCATTCAGGATCAGGCTGTTTTCTCTGCACCAGCCCACCAGCTGCTCCACCTCCTCTCTGTAGTCCAGGTCGTTGTTGTCTCTGATGAGCCCCACCACCGTTGTGTCGTCTGCTGACTTCACGATGTGATTGGTGGTGAACCTGAGGACGCAGTCGTGTGTCATCAGGGTGCACAGCAGGGGGCTCAGGACGCAGCCCTGAAGGGAGCCTGTGCTGAGGGTGATGACATCAGAGGTGTTCTGTCCGACCCGGACTGACTGAGGTCTGTTGGTGAGGAAGTCTAGCAGCCAGTTGCGAAGGGGGGTGTTGAAGCCCAGGTGTTCCAATTTTCCTACCAGATGCTGTGGGATGATGGTGTTAAACGCTGAGCTGAAGTCCAGGAACAGCCTCCGCACATGGGTGTTCTTCTCCTCCAGGTGAGCCAGGCTCAGGTGAAGAACGGAGGAGATGGCGTCCTGAGTGGAGCGGTTTTGCCGGTCGGCAAACTGGAACGGGTCAAATAATAGGGGGAGTCTGGAAACGATGTGACCTTTAAGCAGCCTTTCGAAGCACTTCATCATAACCGGAGTCAGTGCAACAGGCCGGTAATCATTAAATGAGGTGATTTGAGGTTTCTTCGGCACCGGAATGATGGAGGCAGTCTTAAAGCACGCCGGCACTGTGGCTTGGCCCAGCGAGGTGTTAAAAATGTCTGTGATGACCCCAGCCAGATGACTTGCACATTCCCTGAACACACGCCCAGGAATGTTGTCGGGGCCAGGGGCCTTACAGGGGTTGACTCTCCTCAGGGTCTTCAACACATCGGCGGAGTCAAGGCAGAGTACCTCCTCTTCCTGATGGGGGACAGTTTTAACTGCTGGAGTGCCGTTTAGTGCCTCGAACCTCCCAAAGAAGTTATTTAGACCATTTAGAAAGTCAGCATCAACTACACCCACCGGGGGGGGGGGGAGGGTGAGTTGTAGTCTGTAATCGCCCGTATGCCTTGCCACATACTCCTGATGTTTTTGACGTCGTGGAAACGATCCTGAAATTTTCGACTGCGGTCTCGCTTCGCTATCCTGATGGCACGGTTCAAGTTGGCTCTCGCTGTCCTCAGTGTCTCCTTGTCGCCAGACTTGAAGGCAGAGTTCCGCGCTCGTAGCGTTTGACGTACCTCCTCAGTCATCCAGGGTCGTTGGTTGCCCCGGGTGATGATATTCTTAGTGGTGCTGACGTCCTCGGTGCATTTGTTGATGTAGGCTGACACAGTCATGGCACACGCATGTCTAATCTACATCGGGAAAACTGGGAGGGAGGGAGGCAGGCAGGGAGGCAGGCAGGGAGGCAGGCAGGGAGGCAGGCAGTGTCTGTCTGTTGAGGTTTTCACCTTGTTCTTCTCCTGCTGAAGTTCTAACTGGACGTCCATCAGTTTGGTTCTCAGCTCGTCATTGGCGGCCTGAAGGGCGTCCGTTCGCTCCGCCTTGGCCCGCCCTGCCGGAGCTCGTTTGGACATCTCTTACTCGAGTCTCGCCCGGTCGTCAGTCAGAGATCACAACATTTGTACCTGGAGAGCACAAACGCAGCGCTGTTTTCCACTGGCTTCGAACTCAACTTCAATCGGTACCGTAACTTACAACATCATAAACATAGAACTAGCTTGACTTATTCATTGAATAAATGCATTTGGTTCTTCAAAACTGCATCACGCAACATAGCGTGACCGAGACGGCCGTTATCCACCTGCGTGAAGTTATTTGGTGAAATGAATGAGATGTTTAAGACACCATCGTTCTGTCTCTATGTAGATGAAGGGAAATAATCGATTGCTGAAGGTCCAAAGGTGTTGTGATAAACAAATAAACATATTAGTGATTAGTGACATATTTGTGATAAACATATTAGGCAGGATAATCACATATGTTAACGTGACTGCCCACACTGTATTTATTTATGGTTATTTGTTAAATCGAGTACTGTTAGACATGAAATAGGAAGTGTTTAACATAAATGGAAGACGAAAGGGGTACTCACCATTGTAGCTCCTGCTGGTCAATGATACGAGCCTCTTCTTGCAGTGGAAAACATACAGCCAACAAACACCGTGGAACCTAAAGGAATGAAATTAAACATTAACATTTAGCCTCAACCAACATTCACAGATACAACGCAACGCAAACTACACAAACGTAAATCTTTTTAAACACAATGAGTTGTACTTACCGTGTACGCTCTAGACGGTCCACTTGCAAGCAGAAAATAAAGATATTTCTGTTGATAATCGTCGTGTTTGTATCCGGTGTCTCGCTCAAGGCCATTGCGCCCACAGATTTGAATTTTGGCGAGAGTTCAGCCTATTGACGTCATTTCCGCGGTGTAATACCCGCATATCTGAAACGGCAAAGTTAAGAGTAGAGTTAAATAAAGTTTTTAGTCAACGCAATAATTTACAACCGTTGACCAGTCGAAATAATCGTCGAAATTTGGCGTCTGTGGCTGGAAGCAGACGCCGAGTTCGACATTCCTCCCAAACGCCACACTCCCTCGCTTTTCAGGGCTAAAAAAAAACAGTTGTAATTACCTTGTACGCTCTAGACGGTCAAGTTGCAAGCTGAAAACAAAAATATTTGCCTTGTTAGTCATCGTGTTACTAACCGCTGTGTCTTGTTTGCCAGAACTGCCGCTTTCCTACTTCCTGTTGCAAGCCACGCCCACGGATTATAATTTTGCCGTGAGTTCCGCCTATTGACGTCATGTCCGCGTCACATGACTGCGACGTAATATTATCGAAAACTGTTTGTGCGGTATTGTGTTGTTCTGTGCGGTATTGTGTTGTTCTGTGCGGCGTCGTGTTGTTCAGTGCGACGTCGTGTTGTTCAGTGCGGCATGGTGTTGTTCAGTGCGGCATGGTGTTGTTCAGTGCGGCATAATGTTGTTCAGTGCGGCATAATGTTGTTCAGTGCGGCATGGTGTTGTTCAGTGCGGCATGGTGTTGTTCAATGCGGGATCGTGTTGTTCAGTGCGGGGTGGTGTTGTTCAGTGCGGGATCGTGTTGTTCAGTGCGGCATAATGTTGTTCAGTGCAGCATGGTGTTGTTCAGTGCGGCATGGTGTTGTTCAGTGCGACATAATGTTGTTTAGTGCGGCATAATGTTGTTCAGTGCGGCATAATGTTGTTCAGTGCGGCATGGTGTTGTTCAGTGCGGCATGGTGTTGTTCAGTGCGGCATGGTGTTGTTCAGTGCGGCATGGTGTTGTTTAATGCGGCATGGTGTTGTTCAGTGCGGGATGGTGTTGTTCAGTGCAGGATGGTGTTGTTCAGTGCGGCATGGTGTTGTTCAGTGCGGAATGGTGTTGTTCAGTGCGGCATGGTGTTGTTCAGTGCGGCATGGTGTTGTTCAGTGCAGGATGGTGTTGTTCAATGCGGGATGGTGTTGTTCAGTGCGGCATGGTGTTGTTCAGTGCGGCATGGTGTTGTTCAGTGCGGCATGGTGTTGTTCAGTGCGGCATGGTGTTGTTCAGTGCGGCATGGTGTTGTTCAGTGCGGCATGGTGTTGTTCAGTGCGGCATGGTGTTGTTCAGTGCGGCATAATGTTGTCCAGTGCGCCATAATGTTGTTCAGTGCGGCATGGTGTTGTTTAGTGCGGGATGGTGTTGTTCAGTGCAGGATGGTGTTGTTCAGTGCGGCATGGTGTTGTTCAATGCGGCATGGTGTTGTTCAGTGCGGGATGGTGTTGTTCAGTGCGGCATGGTGTTGTTCAGTGCGGCATAATGTTGTTCAGTGCGGCATGGTGTTGTTCAGTGCGGCATGGTGTTGTTCAGTGCGGCATGGTGTTGTTCAGTGCGGCATGGTGTTGTTCAGTGCGGAATGGTGTTGTTCAGTGCGGCATGGTGTTGTTCAGTGCGGGATGGTGTTGTTCAATGCGGGATCGTGTTCAGTGCGGGGTGGTGTTGTTCAGTGCAGGATGGTGTTGTTCAGTGCAGGATGGTGTTGTTCAGTGCGGCATGGTGTTGTTCAATGCAGGATCGTGTTGTTCAGTGCAGCATAATGTTGTTCAGTGCAGCATGGTGTTGTTCAGTGCGGCATGGTGTTGTTCAATGCGGCATGGTGTTGTTCAGTGCGGGATGGTGTTGTTCAGTGCGGCATGGTGTTTTTCAGTGCGGCATAATGTTGTTCAGTGCGGCATGGTGTTGTTCAGTGCGGCATGGTGTTGTTCAGTGCGACATAATGTTGTTCAGTGCGGCATAGTGTTGTTCAGTGCGGCATGGTGTTGTTCAGTGCGGCATGGTGTTGTTCAGTGCGACATAATGTTGTTCAGTGCGGCATAGTGTTGTTCAGTGCGGCATGGTGTTGTTCAGTGCGGCATGGTGTTGTTCAGTGCGGCATGGTGTTGTTCAGTGCAGGATGGTGTTGTTCAGTGCAGGATGGTGTTGTTCAATGCGGCATGGTGTTGTTCAGTGCGGGATGGTGTTGTTCAGTGCGGCATGGTGTTGTTCAGTGCGGCATGGTGTTGTTCAGTGCGGCATGGTGTTGTTCAGTGCGGGATGGTGTTGTTCAGTGCAGGATGGTGTTGTTCAGTGCGGCATGGTGTTGTTCAGTGCGGCATGGTGTTGTTCATTTCGGCATAATGTTGTTCAGTGCGGCATAATGTTGTTTAGTGCGGCATGGTGTTGTTCAGTGCGGGATGGTGTTGTTCAGTGCGTTATAATGTTGTTCAGTGCGGCATGGTGTTGTTCAGTGCGGCATGGTGTTGTTCAGTGCGGCATGGTGTTGTTCAGTGCGGCATAATGTTGTTCAGTGCGGCATAATGTTGTTCAGTGCGGCATGGTGTTGTTCAGTGCGGGATGGTGTTGTTCAGTGCGGGATGGTGTTGTTCAGTGCGGCATGGTGTTCAATGCGGAATGGTGTTGTTCAGTGCAGGATGGTGTTGTTCAGTGCGGCATGGTGTTGTTCAGTGCGGCATAATGTTGTTTAGTGCGGCATGGTGTTGTTCAGTGCGGGATGGTGTTGTTCAGTGCGTTATAATGTTGTTCAGTGCGGCATGGTGTTGTTCAGTGCAGCGTAATGTTGTTCAGTGCGGCATGGTGTTGTTCAGTGCGGAATGGTGTTGTTCAGTGCGGCATGGTGTTGTTCAGTGCGGGATGGTGTTGTTCAGTGCGGCATGGTGTTGCTCAGTGCGGCATGGTGTTGTTCAGTGCGGGATGGTGTTGTTCATTGCGGCATGGTGTTGTTCAGTGCGGCATGGTGTTGTTCAGTGCGGCATGGTGTTGTTCAGTGCGGCATAATGTTGTTCAGTGCGCCATAATGTTGTTCAGTGCGGCATGGTGTTGTTCAGTGCGGGATGGTGTTGTTCAGTGCAGGATGGTGTTGTTCAGTGCGGCATGGTGTTGTTCAATGCGGGATCGTGTTGTTCAGTGCGGCATGGTGTTGTTCAGTGCGGCATAATGTTGTTCAGTGCGGCATGGTGTTGTTCAGTGCGGCATGGTGTTGTTCAGTGCGGCATAATGTTCAGTGCGGCATAATGTTGTTCAGTGCGGCATGGTGTTGTTCAGTGCGGGATGGTGTTGTTCAGTGCAGGATGGTGTTGTTCAGTGCGGCATGGTGTTCAGTGCGGGATGGTGTCTTTCAGTGCGGCATGGTGTCGTTCAGTGCGGCATGGTGTCTTTCAGTGCGGCATGGTGTCGTTCAGTGAGGCATGGTGTTGTTCAGTGCGGCATGGTGTTGTTTAGTGCGGCATGGTGTTGTTCAGTGCGGGATGGTGTTGTTCAGTGTGGCATGGTGTTCAGTGCGGCATGGTGTTGTTCAGTGCGGTATCGTGTTGTTCAGTCCGGTATCGTGTTTCTCAGTGCGGTATCGTGTTGTTCAGTGCAGTATCGTTGTGTTGTTCGTATTGTGTTTAACACTTAGCCTCTAACACTTAGCCTCTAACACTTAGCCTCTAGCATCTAGAAGGTAAATAAATAGGAAGGAAGGACTCACCGGTGACGTCTTCGCCCACGTCCAAGCGTTGTACTTTGTATTTTCATCCTTCTGACAGTGGAAAACAACAAACACCGTGGAACCTAAACGAATGAAAGAAAACTATCATTTGGCCACAACCAACATTCACAGATACAACACAATGTGACGTGCGGGGTTGAGGTTAAAGGTTGAGTGAAGGGCCCTCGTTTTAAACTACTTTTTTGAAAAGGATTGGGAACAAGTAAGACGTATTTAATTTATTTAATGGGAAGTAGTAAGAGCTATTGAATTTAATCTATGTATTATATTCTATTGTATTGTATTCTGTTGTATTCTTTTGGATTGTATTCACACTAACCCCACTAAAACTTCAGCCCACAAAAACTCGCCTCTGGCGCCTAGCCTCTGGCACTTAGCCTCTAACACTTAGCCTTTAACACTTAGCCTTTAACACTTAGCCTTTAACACTTAGCCTAGAAGGTGAATAAATAGGGTTAAAGGTTGAGTGAAGGGACCTCGTTTTAAACTACTTTTTTGAAAAGGAGTGGGAACAAGTAAGACGTATTTAATTTATTTAATGGGAAGTAGTAAGACTTATTAAATTTATTTAATCTACTTTTCTTCCCAGGCAAAATTTGATGTGCTGCAATTCCAAATTTCCAAAGTGAATGAAGGAATGAAGTCCTTTAAATTATGATTTTGTATAAATACTAGGTATTAACACAAAATCGACGGCACAAAATGGGCAGACTTTACTTGTTTGAAAAGGACTGGTTACAAGACAGACTTTTTTAATTTATTTAATGGGAAGAAGACTTATTTAGTTTAATTGATCTATTTTTGTTCCCTGGCAAAATTCGATTTGCTGCAATTCCAAATTTCCAAAGTGAATGAAGGAAAGAAGTCGTTTAAATTATGATTTTGTTTAAATACTAGGCATAGACACAAAATCTACGGCACAAAATGGGCAGACTTTACTTGTTTGAAGAGGACTGGTTACAAGACAGACTTTTCTGATTTATTTAATGGGAAGAAGACTTATTTAGTTTATTTAATCTATTTTTGTTCCCTGGCAAAATTGGATTTGCTGAAATTGTATTTTGCCAAATCTTGCCTTGAGACCTGATAGGAAGTATTAAACGCTTAGTTAAATCAATACAAGTTGGTAATAAGAGCGAGTAATGTTGGTTGAACCGATGAATGAAGGTTGAAAGCAATTTAAATTATGACTTTGTATAAATACTAGATATTAACAGAACATCTACTGCGCGAAATGGGCAGAGTTTACTTGTTTGAGAAGGAGTGGCTTATTCAAAACTAAGATTTATTTAATCTGTTTGTTCCCAGGCAAAATTGGATGTGATGCAATTCCAAATTTCACCACATGATGGTGCCCAATTTTGACTTCATAGGACATATTAAACACTTAGCTTGTTATTATGTTCAAGGTAATCAGATTTGTTTATTATTCTAATGGCCTCTTCAAAACTATTCTGGATTACTACTTTGGATCTATTCTACATTACTTGGCAACAACATACTCTGTAACAGATTAGGCAGTATAATCATATCTGTTAACTTGAGAGTGCCCACACTCAATCTACTTATCGTGATGTGTTAAATCAATTACTGTTAGACATTATTTGTCTGATAATCTACCAAATCTTTGAATTGAAGAATTTGTGATTTAATTAATAGCTTGTTGTTATGTTAAGGGTAATCAGACTTGTATATAATTCTAATGGCCTTCTTTTGAAAACTATTCTGAATTACAACTTTGGATCTTATATTACTTTGCAACAATCTACTCCGTGACAGATTAGGCAGTATAATCACATATGTTAACTTCAGTGCCCACACTGTATTTATTTATGGTTATTTGTTAAATCAAGTACTGTTAGACATGAAATAGGAAGTGTTTAACATAAATGTTATGGCTACTCACCATTGTAGCTCGCTCCTGGTCAATGATACGAGCCTCTTCTTGCAGTGGAAAACTTGCAGCCAACAAACACCGTGGAACCTAAAGGAATGAAATTAAACATTAACATTTCGCCTCGACCAATTTTCACACGTACAACGCAACGCGGCTACACTTCTGCTATTACAAACGTAAATCTCCTTAAACACAATGAGTGTTACTTACCGTGTACGCTCTAGACGGTCCAGTTGCAAGCAGAAAATAAAGATATTTCTGTTGATAATCGTCGCTGCTCAGTGGCTCACGGCCATCGCGCCAACAGATTTGAATTTTGGCGGAGGTTCGGGCAATTACGTCATATCCACGGCACATGACTGCGACGTAATACCCGCTTATCTGAAACGGCAGTTAAAAGTAGAGTTACATCAAGTTTTCTTGGAACCTAAACGAATGAAAGAAAACTATCATTTGGCCACAACCAACATTCACAGATACAACACAACGTGCGGGGTTGAGGTTAAAGATTGAGTGAAGGGCCCTCGTTTTAAACTACTGTTTTGAAAAGGAGTGGGAACAAGTAAGACGTATTTAATTTATTTAATGGGAAGTAGTAAGACTTATTAAATTTATTTAATCTACTTTTCTTCCCAGGCAAAATTTGATGTGCTGCAATTCCAAATTTCCAAAGTGAATGAAGGAATGAAGTCCTTTAAATTATGATTTTGTATAAATACTAGGCATTAACACAAAATCGACGGCACAAAATGGGCAGACTTTACTTGTTTGAAAAGGACTGGTTACAAGACAGACTTTTTTAATTTATTTAATGGGAAGAAGACTTATTTAGTTTAATTGATCTATTTTTGTTCCCTGCCAAAATTCGATTTGCTGCAATTCCAAATTTCCAAAGTGAATGAAGGAAAGAAGTCGTTTAAATTATGATTTTGTTTAAATACTAGGCATAGACACAAAATCTACGGCACAAAATGGGCAGACTTTACTTGTTTGAAGAGGACTGGTTACAAGACAGACTTTTCTGATTTATTTAATGGGAAGAGGACTTATTTAGTTTATTTAATCTATTTTTGTTCCCTGGCAAAATTGGATTTGCTGAAATTGTATTTTGCCAAATCTCGATTTGAGACCTGATAGGAAGTATTAAACGCTTAGTTAAATCAATACAAGTTGGTAATAAGAGCGAGTAATGTTGGTTGAACCGATGAATGAAGGTTGAAAGCAATTTAAATTATGACTTTGTATAAATACTAGATATTAACAGAACATCTACTGCGCAAAATGGGCAGAGTTTACTTGTTTGAGAAGGAGTGGCTTATTCAAAACTAAGATTTATGTAATCTGTTTGTTCCCAGGCAAAATTGGATGTGATGCAATTCCAAATTTCACCACATGATGGTGCCCAATTTTGACTTCATAGGACATATTAAACACTTAGCTTGTTATTATGTTCAAGGTAATCAGATTTGTTTATCATTCTAATGGCCTCTTCAAAACTATTCTGGATTACTACTTTGGATCTATTCTACATTACTTGGCAACAACATACTCTGTAACAGATTAGGCAGTATAATCACATATGTTAACTTGAGAGTGCCCACACTCAATCTACTTATCGTGATGTGTTAAATCAATTACTGTTAGACATTATTTGTCTGATAATCTACCAAATCTTTGAATTGAAGAATTTGTGATTTAATTAATAGCTTGTTCAGGGTAATCAGACTTGTATATAATTCTAATGGCCTTCTTTTGAAAACTATTCTGAATTACAACTTTGGATCTTATATTACTTTGCAACAATCTACTCGGTGACAGATTAGGCAGTATAATCACATATGTTAACTTCAGTGCCCACACTGTATTTATTTATGGTTATTTGTTAAATCAAGTACTGTTAGACATGAAATAGGAAGTGTTTAACATAAATGTTATGGCTACTCACCATTGTAGCTCGCTCCTGGTCAATGATATGAGCCTCTTCTTGCAGTGGAAAACTTGCAGCCAACAAACACCGTGGAACCTAAAGGAATGAAATTAAACATTAACATTTCGCCTGGACCAACATTCACACGTACAACGCAACGCGGCTACACTTCTGCTATTACAAACGTAAATCTCCTTAAACACAACGAGTGTTACTTACCGTGTACGCTCTAGGCAAAATTGGATGTGATGCAATTCCAAATCTATCTGAAACGGCAGTTAAAAGTAGAGTTACATCAAGTTTTCTTTTTTAATCAACACAATCATTTACAACCGTTGACCAGAAAGAATCGTCGAAATTCGACGTCCCCCACAAACGCCACGCTCACTCGCTTTTCAGGGCAACAAAAGTACTTCTTTTTAAAAACGATGAGTTGTACTTACCGTGTACGCTCTGGACGGTCCAGTTGCAAGCAGAAAATAAAAATATTTCTCTTGTTAG
The DNA here is from genome assembly GCF_059516105.1 of Syngnathus floridae. Taxonomy (NCBI): domain Eukaryota; kingdom Metazoa; phylum Chordata; class Actinopteri; order Syngnathiformes; family Syngnathidae; genus Syngnathus; species Syngnathus floridae. Next base: position 14,069,555 of record NC_142424.1, read on the forward strand.
TCGTATGTTACCATCCGCTGTGTCTTTGTCAACATCGCCGCCATTTTCCTACTTCCTGCTGCGAGCCACGCCCACGGATTTAAATTTGGGCGGAAGCTCTTTCCATTGGCGTCGTTTTCGCGTATAGCAAATCCGATTGGTTGGGAAGGGGGCACGGTTATGCAGCCGAGGGGTCCTGTGATCGGTGGGATGTAAAGTAGGCGTCGACGTCACGTCCGCGTCACGTGACCACGACTTGGCAGACGTCATATAGCAACCGCTGTTTTGTTTAGTAGACTTACAGTTGTTATGCATTGACATAATGGCGCACACACCAAATAGATTTATATAAATTAAATAATTCTTCTGCCCACTCTCTTTTAAACAAGTTAACTCTCCCCGCGGATTTGAATTCCGGCGAAAGTTACGCCCATCGACGTCACGTATGTCACGTGACCACGACGTGGCAGATGTCATATAGCAACCGCTGTTTTGTTTAGTAGATTTACAGTTGTTATGCATTGGCATAATGGTGTGCACTCAAAATAGATTTAAATAAATTAAATATTTCTTCTGCCTACTCCCTTTTAAACAAGTTAACTCTGCCCACGTCCATTGACGTCTTGTCTGCGTCACGTGACCACGACGTAGCGACGTCATATAGTAACCGCTGTTTTGACCAGTAGACTTAGTTATTATGCGTTGACATAATGGCGCACTGGTTAGCATGGCCACCTCTTAAGCATGATGATGCGGGTTCGACGCCTGATCAATGTTAGCATGGAGTGAGCTGAAGTGCATGGCGCTGAAGATTTGAATCTTTGAAATGCGCTGAGGTCTGACATATCAGGCAGAATGGTTTGCCATCACGTTCAACAAAAAATAGAAACTTTCCCACTCTGATTAAAACGTCCTGTGTTCATCTACGTATTTTCGTTTTGCTGTGCATCTTTTCCCTGCCATTTCGAGAGCCCAATTGACACTCATAGTTTAAAGAAATGTGTTTGCCCATCCTACTTTGTGGAATTTCACCACATGCGCTTTTGACCAAAATACCAAATTGAACTCAAGTGAAGCCAACACGCACAACCCCCCCCCCCCCCCCCCCCACACACACACACACACACACAAATGTTGATATGAACATAAAAGAGCCGCATGCGGTTCGGGAGTTGCGGCTTGGCCAAACCTGTACTATACAACTTTATTTGTATAAAATTTTCACAACAGCTGTCACACAAACAAAGCGGGAAAAACCGAAGACGTGCGTGTTCCGCCCACGCTGGATTTATTTGCACCTTTGAAAAGACACCGTATTGCCGCAGATGTGGCAAAGAGTACTTTTGGGCATCTGAGACGGAAGGATGTCCAAAGCATCACGTCACCTGCTCTGGTAGGCATGGTGGTGGGACGTTGAGGTCAACCGCTTTGGGGTTGGCTGACTCTTTGATCGCAGGATGCCACACACTTGAAGACAGAAGCAGAAAAGCAGAGCTAAATGCAAAATGTACTCACCGGTGACTCCAATTTTTTTCCCCCCTGAAGAAACAGCTGGACGGGTGGCCCCGGCTGGCCAGTGGGACTCTTGTTATTCTGACCCTTTTTAGTGCGCGTTTGGGGCAACAACCGTTTTTTGTGGCGCTCTCTTCTGGTTCAAAAGTGCCCTGCATGTGAATTTGCTTTTCCTGCCTTCTGATTGGATGAGCGCCGGTGTGACGCGGTGCCTCTGTCACCGTGGCGGGGGGTATACGTTGGCATCGGAGCGTCTGCCAACGTCTGAGACCGGCTGGCAGTGTATCGGAGGTGTCGAGTGCGGTGCCGCTGGAGCTCACTCACCAGCTGGTGTTAGGGCCACAGAATGAAGGCCAAGGAGAAGAATAGAAAGAGAAACAGAAACTTCTCCTCCAATTGTTTGATTTGTCTCTTCTGAGCTTCGATGAATTCTTTCAGCTCTTTGTTCCTCTAGGACGGACAAATGGAAAGTGGCATTCAAAAGCCAGTAAGCGTGCAAGTAAGTGCCGGGCTGGCTTTGGGCCCTTACCTGTTGCGCGCTGTGCAGCAGATCCATTCTCTCTTGGAGGATGCAAGCGTCGCGCTCCCTCAACTCGCACATCAGGGCTCGCTTCCATTGGTCCACGGCGCTCCTAAGCTCTTCTCTCTGATCCGCCGTCAGCACGTCATTCACGCCAGCGTGGCTGGCTTTTTCGCCGTCCGTGGCGGGGCAGTCCCGCTGCGGTAGCGCCTCGTACAACATGGCCTCCAGCTCCAGGATCCTCTGGGCCGCAATCCTCGTCCATCAGTGGTCCGGCGGGAGATTTGAGGGCGGCTTACCTTATGAGCCTGGTCCATGGAACACTTCCTGAAGTCCAACTCTTCATCCAGTTAGCCCTTCTGCTTGCAGAACATATCCTAGCACAGCTCAAGGTCAGAATTGTTGGGGCACATTGCCGGAGTTCCCCTTGGCTGATGTCGCGTGTCTGTCTACCTTCTCACTTTCAATGTCCAACATCTTCTGTTGAAGTGCTGACTTGGTCACTTTGATGTATTCTAACCACTGAGGAAAGGCTGCTGTCACATAAGCAGAATGCGAGAGCGTGCGTGGACGTGCGCGTTACCTTCTCGGCTAGGGTGAGAAGGGTCCTGGCGTGAATCACGACCACCTGCTCCTCGTTGGTGAGATTCTGCAAGAGCCCAAAGGCACAGCGTCAACAAGCTTCTTTCAGCGCAAAGCCTTCCAAAAGTCACATTTGAGCCGCCGAGTCTCGTGGAGTGCGAACATAAGGAGTTCGACATACACTTACGGCGTTATAGCCCAGGATGTCCAGCTTCTTCATCAGATCACTGATGACGATGTCCGGGGGAAAGGCGCAAGGAGCAATGTAAGGTGTTCTGGGACCTCGGGTTAAGGTTAGGGTTGCGAGGGACGCCTTACCTACGCTCACGCCCTCGGCCTCGCAGTAGATCTGCAAAGGGCTGAGGCCGTCTGGGAAACGGACTTGCAGAAACTTCAAGACGGGGGAGCGCCACTCCCTCTCCTGAAAGGCAGAGGCATGCATCCGTCCGTCCGTCCGTCCGTCCGTCACATCTCTGGCCTCAACACGCTTGTGCGAGTCTTCCCACCTCCAGCTCCAGGATGCGGAACTCAAGCAGTTCGTTTTGGTCTCGGATATCCTGGATGTGCTCTTTCAGACGCGCTTCTTCCGCCTCCATCCGCCTGACCTGAAAAGACAGTCAGACCTCATCTGCGGGGCTTCCCGACAGGTGTGACGCCAAGCGACTCCGCCCAGCGCCTTTCTTTCCGTCACCTTTTCGGCCAACTGCTGATTGCTCTGACGCAGCAGCTGCTTCTCCTCCACCCACTTGACATTCTAGAAGAGACAAACGCGTGGACAGCTTTGGAATGTTGTGTCATTTTCATCCACAAATTCTTTGGTTGACTGGAAAATGACATTTGCTTTTCTCCGCATTTTCCCAGCCACGTTCGGGGGGGGGGGGGGGGGGGGTTGGTCCAGTAATGCCAGACGGATGAGTGACTGAAGAATGTAGCTATTTTGTCTGAGAAAAAGGTGTGCTCATTGATGAGCTTACCTGTCCTTGTTGCTTCAGCGCTGACTCCAGATCTGCTACTCTGCTTTGATAGTGACCCATTTCTACCATCAGCTTTTCTCTGGTCTGAAAGGAGGAGGAGGGAGGCTCCTCCTCCTCCTTTCAGACCAGAGAACACCCGAGGCTGGGTGAGAACGGGGAGGCTGCGACCCGGCCGGGGGTTGCGGGAAGGGGCGCCACCTTGATCTCCTTCTCGGCGTCGTAGTCCCCTTTCGCTGGTCTGGGCTAGCAGAGCGTAGGCTCGTTGCAGCGCTTGATATTCTTGCGTCAGCTGGCGGTAGCGAAGCTCCGCCTCTTCATGCACACACCAATGCAACACAGCACTAGTACCAGAATCAGTCAGACCGGCGACAAAGCACCCGCGACGCAAAGACGAGTCCGATTCCAGGCTGAAGAGGAATGTTTGGTGCCAATACGCTGGCAGAAATGGCGGGCTACCTCTTCGGGTTCCGTGTCGGGGGTTCTGTCGGTGTGAAAAGACAAGGACGATCCGTCCGAGTCCACCAACACGTCTTCGTCGTAGCCGTAAAATGTTTCGATGACCTGCGGGCGCGGAAGCAAACATCTCTCTGAACAAACTGAAGCGACACCTCACGATGAATCGACGAGAGGAACGATAGCGAGAAAAAGGCCATTTCATCTTGCGCAACACCAAGCAGCCGCAAACAAACAGACTCACCTTGCAGGACCTCACGCTTTGTTCCTCCTCAGAGATTCTCGACGTCGGTATCGTAGCAGCAAATCTCTCTCCTGTCGACACAAATAATCCGCCTTTGAGATTCTTTGGATGCAAAGGGAACGAACGGCTCCGGCGCAGAAACAAACGCGACTCACAATGACATTTCTGACATGAGCTCCTGTCTCCAGAGCCTGAAAAACACGTCACCGGCGATGATTGGAGGGACGCTCGTCTTTTCCAAAAGTGACAACTACAGGGTGTGTCAGGGTTTTCCAGATTATCTTTATCGTATCATTATGTTGCTTTGACTTTGACTGCAACCTGTAATAAATAATATTATTTATCCCTTATTTATCCCTATCGCTTATCCCTTCCTACACAAAGTCGTAAAACACCCCTTGCTATGTTTTGACTAGAGGTCAAGGGCTTCCTCTATTCAATCCACTCTTACACCCACCCTGTTTCTCTTAATTAAAATGCTCGTGCAGGAGCCGAGAGTCAGACTTCATTCGTACAACGGATGGACTCTCCACCTGCAGGTGTCCAAAAGAACTTACTTGTCTCCCGTGTGGTTCTTGCAAAATAAGTTGGAGCGAGCGCAACTCTAACAGGGTGCATTTTGCCACTAGCTGCCTACGGACAATGATGTCGCGCTCGCGGCTCATGGTTGACGGGCTGAGCAGCCGGGCAAGTCCGTCGTTTTCAGCGCACAGCGAGTGGCAAAGGCGCTGACAAAACGGGAGCTTTGAGCTGCTGAAAACGGCAAAACAAGTCTAAAGCGTGTTCAAACGCGTGCGCACAATGCTCCTGCTTGAAAGGTCGGAATTTAAGGGGCCAATTTTTTGGATGGCGGCCGCCGGCCAAGCTTTGGACGGAAAAGGTTTCCTGGCGACAGCGAGCGAGCGTGGCGCTGCCGTACGTGCACCGAGTCGCCTGCCTGAAGACCTTGGACAAGTCGTCGATGATGTGCCGCTGCTCCACAACTTGAAGGAACTCCATTTCACCGTCCTGCTGGCCGCAACCGCGGTCCAGGTCATTGAGCGAACTAGGCCTTCTCTGTGGAACACAAATGCAGTGGACTCTGTTGGCACGCCGCCGTTGTCCGCGTCGACTTACCAAGCTTGCCATCTCCTCGTTCTCCTGGGTGACAAAGCGCACTTTGTTTTCAAGGCGACACAGCACCAGCGAGAGTTCTTCATTCTTCCTGCTCAGGCGTTTGTTTTTGTACAGGAGTGGCAGAAACTGGCTTTCTGTTTCTCTCAGTCGCTTTAGCTGCAAGCATGAAGTGCGGGATGTGAAAGACGCACAACACGCGGGCCAGAACGTATCCATTCCTTTTGCATCGGTTTGAACGGAATCGTGGCTTTGGCTCCCAATAAAAGACATCTACCAGGCAACCGACTCGACGCGCCGCTCAACTAATAAGCAAGCGCAATGGGTGCCTCGCTGGATGGCGCGCATCAAACGTAGCGCAAACATTCAAGCGTGCCGTCAATAAATTACCAGTTCATTGCGCTCTTCAGAAAGCAGGGCGTTTCGATCCTCCAGGTTCCTGATGACTGCGCTGAGCTCAGCGATTTTCAGATGAAACCGTCGCGTGTCCCGATCCTCCTGAGACTGAAAACGCCCCGCAACACACACACACAAGCACTCGTTCAAAGTTCAAAACTGTTTTTGTGTTACCTTCCTCCAGCAACGAACTAAGTCATGCGTACTGCAAGTGTGTGATGAGGTGGCTTACGCAATGAAGAGGATTGCTAGTAGCGGCGTTGACCCCACTTCCAGGGTAGTTTAGGCCCGCCCTTTGGGAATCCCTCAGGGCAGCGATCTGCTGCTCGGCAGCCTGAGTCTGCAGCTGAAGGCGGTGGACGTGGCCGGCCCCAGGGCTTCATCCAAAACACTAACCGCTCTGTCTTTCAGCTTGATCTCATCCGTCTGGATGTACAAACGGGGAGCGCTCAGGCAGGCGGGCAAACTCATTTGCCAGAATTGTGACAAAAACAAAGAGAGCAACCGGCCAATTTTTTTTCTTGAATCGACTGGAACACCTTTGCTGTGACAAAAGCGAAGCGAGCAACCGGACATTTTCTTCTTGTGAAATAGAATAGAATAGAATGCCTTAGGTGTCATTGCACTGCAGGTATACAACGAAATTGGGAACATAGCCACGCACCGCGCATCTGATCAGTCCTACCAGTCGGCGGATCTCCCTCTCGCAGTCTCTCTTGGTTCGGCTCAGCTCCTCCCGATGCTGGTGATGAGCCGATCGGAGCTCGGCCGCTCGGGACTGCCAGGCCTGCTGGGCCGCTGCCAGGGCTTCTTCCGCGCTCCTGGTGGAGGCGACACCGCTCGGTCTCCCGACACCGCCGCGTCTCCTCCACCTCCGCCAGCAAAGCGCCCCCCCTCCTCACCTGAGCAGACATTGCGCCACACCGGGCCGTTGAGACCGCAACGGAGCGCCGCGACGCTTACTGGGGACAAGCTACACAATACGGTAGCGGCCGCATCGAAGCCCGACGTGGCGTGCGGATAGTCAGACACGGATAGAGCGGATCACCTTGTCCATGGAGCCGTCCCTCAGGCTGAGGACCAAGGCATTCAGTCGCTGGATCTCTCCATCTTTGATTTTGATCACTCTCATCAGCTCCATTTCATGCTGCCGCAGTAATGTCTCCCTGGTAATGGCTAACTCTTTCTGCTTCTCCTCATGGAGTTTGCTTTTGAGTTCCGTCATGGCGGCGGTGGCACGGTGGTGCTCCGCCCGCAGGTCCTGACTTCTCTCTCTCTCCAGACAGCTGACCTGACATGACTTAGACTTAGACTTAGACAAACTTTATTGTCATCTTGTCTGCACATGGTGCATACAAAACGAAATTCCGTTGCATACGTCTTACAACAAAGTAGTGATATTGCAGTTGAATAGAAGTAACATATCCTATGAAAATATATATATATACATATACTATATATATATATATATATATATATATATATATATATTAAAAATAAGTATAAAGTGCAGCAGTGATAATTATGCAATAGTGCAAGTAGGCAAAACAGTATTCAAGAGTGTGCAGAGGAATGCTAAACCATGTATTAAACTTCTATTTAAAGGGTTTATACAAGTTCAGTAAAGTTGGTAGTGCGAGATAGTGCAAGATAGAGGTCCGTAGTGTCATAAAGTACAGTTCTGTGAATGTGTGATGCAGAGTTCAGTTTAGAGCTCAACAGTTCTAGTGTTCAACAGTCTGATGACAGCAGGGAAAAAGCTGTTGCAGAACCTGGTGGACCTGCAGCGGATGCTGCAAACCTCTTCCCAGAGGGCAGCAGGGAGAACAGTCCATGGTGGGGGTGTGATGGGTCATTGATGATGTTACGGGCACGGGACATGCAGCGCTGAGATGAAATGTCCTGAATGGTGGGAAGAGGAGCCCCTATGATCCTCTCTGCTGTCCTCACCACTCTCCTCACGTTCTTCCAATCGGAGGCGGTGCAGCCTCCACACCACACAGAGAGACAGCTTGTCAGAATGCTCTCTATGGTGCTCCTGTAGAACGTCCTCATGATGGGTGGGGGCAGGTGGGCTCTCCTCATCCTCCGCTGTAAGTACAAGCGCTTCTGTGCCCTCTTGACCAGTGCCGTAGTGTTCATAGTCCAGGTGAGGTCTTCTGTGATGTGGACCCCCAGGAATTTGGTGGTGCTGACCACCTCCACAGCTGAGCTGTTGATGATCAGTGGAGCGTGGTGAGGCTGTTTTTTCCTGAAGTCCTCATTCAGGATCAGGCTGTTTTCTCTGCACCAGCCCACCAGCTGCTCCACCTCCTCTCTGTAGTCCAGGTCGTTGTTGTCTCTGATGAGCCCCACCACCGTTGTGTCGTCTGCTGACTTCACGATGTGATTGGTGGTGAACCTGAGGACGCAGTCGTGTGTCATCAGGGTGCACAGCAGGGGGCTCAGGACGCAGCCCTGAAGGGAGCCTGTGCTGAGGGTGATGACATCAGAGGTGTTCTGTCCGACCCGGACTGACTGAGGTCTGTTGGTGAGGAAGTCTAGCAGCCAGTTGCGAAGGGGGGTGTTGAAGCCCAGGTGTTCCAATTTTCCTACCAGATGCTGTGGGATGATGGTGTTAAACGCTGAGCTGAAGTCCAGGAACAGCCTCCGCACATGGGTGTTCTTCTCCTCCAGGTGAGCCAGGCTCAGGTGAAGAACGGAGGAGATGGCGTCCTGAGTGGAGCGGTTTTGCCGGTCGGCAAACTGGAACGGGTCAAATAATAGGGGGAGTCTGGAAACGATGTGACCTTTAAGCAGCCTTTCGAAGCACTTCATCATAACCGGAGTCAGTGCAACAGGCCGGTAATCATTAAATGAGGTGATTTGAGGTTTCTTCGGCACCGGAATGATGGAGGCAGTCTTAAAGCACGCCGGCACTGTGGCTTGGCCCAGCGAGGTGTTAAAAATGTCTGTGATGACCCCAGCCAGATGACTTGCACATTCCCTGAACACACGCCCAGGAATGTTGTCGGGGCCAGGGGCCTTACAGGGGTTGACTCTCCTCAGGGTCTTCAACACATCGGCGGAGTCAAGGCAGAGTACCTCCTCTTCCTGATGGGGGACAGTTTTAACTGCTGGAGTGCCGTTTAGTGCCTCGAACCTCCCAAAGAAGTTATTTAGACCATTTAGAAAGTCAGCATCAACTACACCCACCGGGGGGGGGAGGGTGAGTTGTAGTCTGTAATCGCCCGTATGCCTTGCCACATACTCCTGATGTTTTTGACGTCGTGGAAACGATCCTGAAATTTTCGACTGCGGTCTCGCTTCGCTATCCTGATGGCACGGTTCAAGTTGGCTCTCGCTGTCCTCAGTGTCTCCTTGTCGCCAGACTTGAAGGCAGAGTTCCGCGCTCGTAGCGTTTGACGTACCTCCTCAGTCATCCAGGGTCGTTGGTTGCCCCGGGTGATGATATTCTTAGTGGTGCTGACGTCCTCGGTGCATTTGTTGATGTAGGCTGACACAGTCATGGCACACGCATGTCTAATCTACATCGGGAAAACTGGGAGGGAGGGAGGGAGGCAGGCAGGGAGGCAGACAGGGAGGCAGGCAGTGTCTGTCTGTTGAGGTTTTCACCTTGTTCTTCTCCTGCTGAAGTTCTAACTGGACGTCCATCAGTTTGGTTCTCAGCTCGTCATTGGCGGCCTGAAGGGCGTCCGTTCGCTCCGCCTTGGCCCGCCCTGCCGGAGCTCGTTTGGACATCTCTTACTCGAGTCTCGCCCGGTCGTCAGTCAGAGATCACAACATTTGTACCTGGAGAGCACAAACGCAGCGCTGTTTTCCACTGGCTTCGAACTCAACTTCAATCGGTACCGTAACTTACAACATCATAAACATAGAACTAGCTTGACTTATTCATTGAATAAATGCATTTGGTTCTTCAAAACTGCATCACGCAACATAGCGTGACCGAGACGGCCGTTATCCACCTGCGTGAAGTTATTTGGTGAAATGAATGAGATGTTTAAGACACCATCGTTCTGTCTCTATGTAGATGAAGGGAAATAATCGATTGCTGAAGGTCCAAAGGTGTTGTGATAAACAAATAAACATATTAGTGATTAGTGACATATTTGTGATAAACATATTAGGCAGGATAATCACATATGTTAACGTGACTGCCCACACTGTATTTATTTATGGTTATTTGTTAAATCGAGTACTGTTAGACATGAAATAGGAAGTGTTTAACATAAATGGAAGACGAAAGGGGTACTCACCATTGTAGCTCCTGCTGGTCAATGATACGAGCCTCTTCTTGCAGTGGAAAACATACAGCCAACAAACACCGTGGAACCTAAAGGAATGAAATTAAACATTAACATTTATCCTCAACCAACATTCACAGATACAACGCAACGCAAACTACACAAACGTAAATCTTTTTAAACACAATGAGTTGTACTTACCGTGTACGCTCTAGACGGTCCACTTGCAAGCAGAAAATAAAGATATTTCTGTTGATAATCGTCGTGTTTGTATCCGGTGTCTCGCTCAAGGCCATTGCGCCCACAGATTTGAATTTTGGCGAGAGTTCAGCCTATTGACGTCATTTCCGCGGTGTAATACCCGCATATCTGAAACGGCAAAGTTAAGAGTAGAGTTAAATAAAGTTTTTAGTCAACGCAATAATTTACAACCGTTGACCAGTCGAAATAATCGTCGAAATTTGGCGTCTGTGGCTGGAAGCAGACGCCGAGTTCGACATTCCTCCCAAACGCCACACTCCCTCGCTTTTCAGGGCTAAAAAAAAACAGTTGTAATTACCTTGTACGCTCTAGACGGTCAAGTTGCAAGCTGAAAACAAAAATATTTGCCTTGTTAGTCATCGTGTTACTAACCGCTGTGTCTTGTTTGCCAGAATTGCCGCTTTCCTACTTCCTGTTGCAAGCCACGCCCACGGATTATAATTTTGCCGTGAGTTCCGCCTATTGACGTCATGTCCGCGTCACATGACTGCGACGTAATATTATCTAAAACTGTTTGTGCGGTATTGTGTTGTTCTGTGCGGTATTGTGTTATTCTGTGCGGCGTCGTGTTGTTCTGTGCGGCGTCGTGTTGTTCAGTGCGACGTCGTGTTGTTCAGTGCGGCATGGTGTTGTTCAGTAAGGCATGGTGTTGTTCAGTGCGGCATGGTGTTGTTCAGTGCGGCATAATGTTGTTCAGTGCGGCATGGTGTTGTTCAGTGCAGGATGGTGTTGTTCAGTGCGGCATGGTGTTGTTCAATGCAGGATCGTGTTGTTCAGTGCAGCATAATGTTGTTCAGTGCAGCATGGTGTTGTTCAGTGCGGCATGGTGTTGTTCAATGCGGCATGGTGTTGTTCACTGCGGGATGGTGTTGTTCAATGCGGGATCGTGTTGTTCAGTGCGGCATAATGTTGTTCAGTGCGGCATGGTGTTGTTCAGTGCGGCATGGTGTTGTTCAGTGCGACATAATGTTGTTTAGTGCGGCATAATGTTGTTCAGTGCGGCATAATGTTGTTCAGTGCGGCATGGTGTTGTTCAGTGCGGCATGGTGTTGTTCAGTGCGGCATGGTGTTGTTCAGTGCAGGATGGTGTTGTTCAGTGCGGCATGGTGTTGTTCAATGCGGCATGGTGTTGTTCAGTGCGGGATGGTGTTGTTCAGTGCGGGATGGTGTTGTTCAGTGCGGCATGGTGTTGTTCAGTGCGGCATGGTGTTGTTCAGTGCGGCATGGTGTTGTTCAGTGCGGCATGGTGTTGTTCAATGCGGCATGGTGTTGTTCAGTGCGGGATGGTGTTGTTCAGTGCGGCATGGTGTTGTTCAGTGCGGCATGGTGTTGTTCAGTGCGGCATGGTGTTGTTCAGTGCGGCATGGTGTTGTTCAGTGCGGCATGGTGTTGTTCAATGCGGCATGGTGTTGTTCAGTGCGGGATGGTGTTGTTCAGTGCAGGATGGTGTTGTTCAGTGCGGCATGGTGTTGTTCAATGCGTCAGTGCGGCATAATGTTGTTCAGTGCGGCATGGTGTTGTTCAGTGCGGCATGGTGTTGTTCAGTGCGGCATGGTGTTGTTCAGTGCAGGATGGTGTTGTTCAGTGCGGCATGGTGTTGTTCAATGCGGCATGGTGTTGTTCAGTGCGGGATGGTGTTGTTCAGTGCAGGATGGTGTTGTTCAGTGCGGCATGGTGTTGTTCAGTGCGGAATGGTGCTGTTCAGTGCGGCATGGTGTTGTTCAGTGCGGCATGGTGTTGTTCAGTGCAGGATGGTGTTGTTCAATGCGGGATCGTGTTGTTCAGTGCGGCATGGTGTTTTTCAGTGCGGCATGGTGTTGTTCAGTGCGGCATAATGTTGTTCAGTGCGGCATGGTGTTGTTCAGTGCGGCATGGTGTTGTTCAGTGCGGCATGGTGTTGTTCAGTGCGGCATAATGTTGTCCAGTGCGCCATAATGTTGTTCAGTGCGGCATGGTGTTGTTCAGTGCGGGATGGTGTTGTTCAGTGCGGCATGGTGTTGTTCAATGCGGCATGGTGTTGTTCAGTGCGGGATGGTGTTGTTCAGTGCAGGATGGTGTTGTTCAGTGCGGCATGGTGTTGTTCAATGCGGCATGGTGTTGTTCAGTGCGGGATGGTGTTGTTCAGTGCGGCATGGTGTTGTTCAGTGCGGCATGGTGTTGTTCAGTGCGGCATGGTGTTGTTCAGTGCGGCATGGTGTTGTTCAGTGCGGCATGGTGTTGTTCAGTGCGGCATGGTGTTGTTCAGTGCGGAATGGTGTTGTTCAGTGCGGCATGGTGTTGTTCAGTGCGGGATGGTGTTGTTCAATGCGGGATCGTGTTGTTCAGTGCGGGGTGGTGTTGTTCAGTGCAGGATGGTGTTGTTCAGTGCAGGATGGTGTTGTTCAGTGCGGCATGGTGTTGTTCAATGCAGGATCGCGTTGTTCAGTGCAGCATAATGTTGTTCAGTGCAGCATGGTGTTGTTCAGTGCGGCATGGTGTTGTTCAATGCGGCATGGTGTTGTTCAGTGCGGGATGGTGTTGTTCAGTGCGGCATGGTGTTTTTCAGTGCGGCATAATGTTGTTCAGTGCAGCATGGTGTTGTTCAGTGCGGCATGGTGTTGTTCAGTGCGACATAATGTTGTTCAGTGCGGCATAATGTTGTTCAGTGCGGCATGGTGTTGTTCAGTGCGGCATGGTGTTCAGTGCGGCATGGTGTTGTTCAGTGCGGCATGGTGTTGTTCAGTGCAGGATGGTGTTGTTCAGTGCAGGATGGTGTTGTTCAATGCGGCATGGTGTTGTTCAGTGCGGGATGGTGTTGTTCAGTGCAGGATGGTGTTGTTCAGTGGGCATGGTGTTGTTCAGTGCGGAATGGTGTTGTTCAGTGCGGCATGGTGTTGTTGAGTGCGGCATGGTGTTGTTCAGTGCAGGATGGTGTTGTTCAATGCGGGATGGTGTTGTTCAGTGCAGGATGGTGTTGTTCAGTGCAGGATGGTGTTGTTCAGTGCGGCATGGTGTTGTTCAATGCGGCATGGTGTTGTTCAGTGCAGGATGGTGTTGTTCAGTGCGGCATGGTGTTGTTCAATGCGGCATGGTGTTGTTCAATGCGGCATGGTGTTGTTCAGTGCGGCATGGTGTTGTTCAGTGCGGCATGGTGTTGTTCAGTGCAGCGTAATGTTGTTCAGTGCGGCATGTTGTTGTTCAGTGCGGAATGGTGTTGTTCAGTGCGGGATGGTGTTGTTCAGTGCGGGATGGTGTTGTTCAGTGCGGCATGGTGTTGTTCAGTGCGGCATGGTGTTGTTCAGTGCGGGATGGTGTTGTTCATTGCGGCATGGTGTTGTTCAGTGCGGCATGGTGTTGTTCAGTGCGGCATGGTGTTGTTCAGTGCGGCATAATGTTGTTCAGTGCGGCATAATGTTGTTCAGTGCGGCATGGTGTTGTTCAGTGCGGGATGGTGTTGTTCAGTGCAGGATGGTGTTGTTCAGTGCGGCATGGTGTTGTTCAATGCGGTATCGTGTTGTTCAGTGCGGCATGGTGTTGTTCAGTGCGGCATGGTGTTGTTCAGTGCGGCATGGTGTTGCTCAGTGCGGCATGGTGTTGTTCAGTGCGGCATAATGTTCAGTGCGGCATAATGTTGTTCAGTGCGGCATAATGTTGTTCAGTGCGGCATAATGTAGTTCAGTGCGGCATAATGTTGTTCAGTGCGGCATAATGTTGTTTAGTGCGGCATGGTGTTGTTCAGTGCGGGATGGTGTTGTTCAGTGCGTTATAATGTTGTTCAGTGCGGCATGGTGTTGTTCAGTGCGGCATGGTGTTGTTCAGTGCGGCATGGTGTTGTTCAGTGCGGCATAATGTTGTTCAGTGCGGCATAATGTTGTTCAGTGCGGCATGGTGTTCAGTGCGGGATGGTGTTGTTCAGTGCGGGATGGTGTTGTTCAGTGCGGCATGGTGTTCAATGCGGAATGGTGTTGTTCAGTGCAGGATGGTGTTTTTCAGTGCGGCATGGTGTTGTTCAGTGCGGCATAATGTTGTTCAGTGCGGCATGGTGTTGTTCAGTGCGGCATGGTGTCTTTCAGTGCGGCATGGTGTTGTTCAGTGCGGCATGGTGTTGTTCAGTGCGGCATAATGTTGTTCAGTGCGGCATGGTGTTGTTCAGTGCGGCATGGTGTTGTTCAGTGCGGCATAATGTTCAGTGCGGCATAATGTTGTTCAGTGCGGCATGGTGTTGTTCAGTGCGGGATGGTGTTGTTCAGTGCAGGATGGTGTTGTTCAGTGCGGCATGGTGTTCAGTGCGGGATGGTGTCTTTCAGTGCGGCATGGTGTCGTTCAGTGCGGCATAGTGTCTTTCAGTGCGGCATGGTGTCGTTCAGTGAGGCATGGTGTTGTTCAGTGCGGCATGGTGTTATTTAGTGCGGCATGGTGTTGTTCAGTGCGGGATGGTGTTGTTCAGTGTGGCATGGTGTTCAGTGCGGCATGGTGTTGTTCAGTGCGGTATCGTGTTGTTCAGTGCGGTATCGTGTTTCTCAGTGCGGTATCGTGTTGTTCAGTGCAGTATCGTTGTGTTGTTCGTATTGTGTTGTGTTGTTCGTAATGTGTTGTGTTGTTCGTATTGTGTTGTGTTGTTCATATTGTGTTGTTCATATTGTGTTGAGTTGTTCGTATTGTGTTGTGTTGTTCGTATTGTGTTGCCTTTAACACTTAGCCTCTAACACTTAGCCTCTAACACTTAGCCTCTAGCATCTAGAAGGTAAATAAATAGGAAGGAAGGACTCACCGGTGACGTCTTCGCCCACGTCCAAGCGTTGTACTTTGTATTTTCATCCTTCTGACAGTGGAAAACATAGCCAACAAACACCGTGGAACCTAAACGAATGAAAGAAAACTATCATTTGGCCACAACCAACATTCACAGATACAACACAATGTGACGTGCGGGGTTGAGGTTAAAGGTTGAGTGAAGGGCCCTCGTTTTAAACTACTTTTTTGAAAAGGATTGGGAACAAGTAAGACGTATTTAATTTATTTAATGGGAAGTAGTAAGAGCTATTGAATTTAATCTATGTATTATATTCTATTGTATTGTATTCTGTTGTATTCTTTTGGATTGTATTCACACTAACCCCACTAAAACTTCAGCCCACAAAAACTCGCCTCTGGCGCCTAGCCTCTGGCACTTAGCCTCTAACACTTAGCCTTTAACACTTAGCCTTTAACACTTAGCCTTCAACACTTAGCCTAGAAGGTGAATAAATAGGGTTAAAGGTTGAGTGAAGGGACCTCGTTTTAAACTACTTTTTTGAAAAGGAGTGGGAACAAGTAAGACGTATTTAATTTATTTAATGGGAAGTAGTAAGACTTATTAAATTTATTTAATCTACTTTTCTTCCCAGGCAAAATTTGATGTGCTGCAATTCCAAATTTCCAAAGTGAATGAAGGAATGAAGTCCTTTAAATTATGATTTTGTATAAATACTAGGCATTAACACAAAATCGACGTCACAAAATGGGCAGACTTTACTTGTTTGAAAAGGACTGGTTACAAGACAGACTTTTTTAATTTATTTAATGGGAAGAAGACTTATTTAGTTTAATTGATCTATTTTTGTTCCCTGGCAAAATTCGATTTGCTGCAATTCCAAATTTCCAAAGTGAATGAAGGAAAGAAGTCGTTTAAATTATGATTTTGTTTAAATACTAGGCATAGACACAAAATCTACGGCACAAAATGGGCAGACTTTACTTGTTTGAAGAGGACTGGTTACAAGACAGACTTTTCTGATTTATTTAATGGGAAGAAGACTTATTTAGTTTATTTAATCTATTTTTGTTCCCTGGCAAAATTGGATTTGCTGAAATTGTATTTTGCCAAATCTTGCCTTGAGACCTGATAGGAAGTATTAAACGCTTAGTTAAATCAATACAAGTTGGTAATAAGAGCGAGTAATGTTGGTTGAACCGATGAATGAAGGTTGAAAGCAATTTAAATTATGACTTTGTATAAATACTAGATATTAACAGAACATCTACTGCGCGAAATGGGCAGAGTTTACTTGTTTGAGAAGGAGTGGCTTATTCAAAACTAAGATTTATTTAATCTGTTTGTTCCCAGGCAAAATTGGATGTGATGCAATTCCAAATTTCACCACATGATGGTGCCCAATTTTGACTTCATAGGACATATTAAACACTTAGCTTGTTATTATGTTCAAGGTAATCAGATTTGTTTATTATTCTAATGGCCTCTTCAAAACTATTCTGGATTACTACTTTGGATCTATTCTACATTACTTGGCAACAACATACTCTGTAACAGATTAGGCAGTATAATCATATATGTTAACTTGAGAGTGCCCACACTCAATCTACTTATCGTGATGTGTTAAATCAATTACTGTTAGACATTATTTGTCTGATAATCTACCAAATCTTTGAATTGAAGAATTTGTGATTTAATTAATAGCTTGTTCAGGGTAATCAGACTTGTATATAATTCTAATGGCCTTCTTTTGAAAACTATTCTGAATTACAACTTTGGATCTTATATTACTTTGCAACAATCTACTCGGTGACAGATTAGGCAGTATAATCACATATGTTAACTTCAGTGCCCACACTGTATTTATTTATGGTTATTTGTTAAATCAAGTACTGTTAGACATGAAATAGGAAGTGTTTAACATAAATGTTATGGCTACTCACCATTGTAGCTCGCTCCTGGTCAATGATACGAGCCTCTTCTTGCAGTGGAAAACTTGCAGCCAACAAACACCGTGGAACCTAAAGGAATGAAATTAAACATTAACATTTCGCCTCGACCAATTTTCACACGTACAACGCAACGCGGCTACACTTCTGCTATTACAAACGTAAATCTCCTTAAACACAATGAGTGTTACTTACCGTGTACGCTCTAGACCAGGGGTGTCAAACTCATTTTTTTTCACGGGCCGCAATGTACTCATAGCTTCTTTCAGAGGGCCATTATGTATATATGTATACAAATAAATGTATGAGCATCTCGTATTATATACAGTAAAAGGTACAAAACAAACTGACAAATAACTCGTTTTCAAATCAGACGAGTAAAAACTGGTCAAATGTTGAAAAAAAAAGATATTATTAAAAATGAAGACAATTTGCAATTCTAGTAATGACACGAATTTGATGCACAATCTGTCATCGCGGGCCACATAAAATGATGTGGCGGGCCGTATCTGGCCCCCGGGCCTTGAGTTTGACACCTGTGCTCTAGACGGTCCAGTTGCAAGCAGAAAATAAAGATATTTCCGTTGATAATCGTCGCTGCTCAGTGGCTCACGGCCATCGCGCCAACAGATTTGAATTTTGGCGGAGGTTCGGGCAATTACGTCATATCCGCGGCACATGACTGCGACGTAATACCCGCTTATCTGAAACGGCAGTTAAAAGTAGAGTTACATCAAGTTTTCTTGGAACCTAAACGAATGAAAGAAAACTATCATTTGGCCACAACCAACATTCACAGATACAACACAACGTGCGGGGTTGAGGTTAAAGATTGAGTGAAGGGCCCTCGTTTTAAACTACTGTTTTGAAAAGGAGTGGGAACAAGTAAGACGTATTTAATTTATTTAATGGGAAGTAGTAAGACTTATTAAATTTATTTAATCTACTTTTCTTCCCAGGCAAAATTTGATGTGCTGCAATTCCAAATTTCCAAAGTGAATGAAGGAATGAAGTCCTTTAAATTATGATTTTGTATAAATACTAGGCATTAACACAAAATCGACGGCACAAAATGGGCAGACTTTACTTGTTTGAAAAGGACTGGTTACAAGACAGACTTTTTTAATTTATTTAATGGGAAGAAGACTTATTTAGTTTAATTGATCTATTTTTGTTCCCTGGCAAAATTCGATTTGCTGCAATTCCAAATTTCCAAAGTGAATGAAGGAAAGAAGTCGTTTAAATTATGATTTTGTTTAAATACTAGGCATAGACACAAAATCTACGGCACAAAATGGGCAGACTTTACTTGTTTGAAGAGGACTGGTTACAAGACAGACTTTTCTGATTTTTTTAATGGGAAGAAGACTTATTTAGTTTATTTAATCTATTTTTGTTCCCTGGCAAAATTGGATTTGCTGAAATTGTATTTTGCCAAATCTTGCCTTGAGACCTGATAGGAAGTATTAAACGCTTAGTTAAATCAATACAAGTTGGTAATAAGAGCGAGTAATGTTGGTTGAACCGATGAATGAAGGTTGAAAGCAATTTAAATTATGACTTTGTATAAATACTAGATATTAACAGAACATCTACTGCGCGAAATGGGCAGAGTTTACTTGTTTGAGAAGGAGTGGCTTATTCAAAACTAAGATTTATTTAATCTGTTTGTTCCCAGGCAAAATTGGATGTGATGCAATTCCAAATTTCACCACATGATGGTGCCCAATTTTGACTTCATAGGACATATTAAACACTTAGCTTGTTATTATGTTCAAGGTAATCAGATTTGTTTATTATTCTAATGGCCTCTTCAAAACTATTCTGGATTACTACTTTGGATCTATTCTACATTACTTGGCAACAACATACTCTGTAACAGATTAGGCAGTATAATCATATATGTTAACTTGAGAGTGCCCACACTCAATCTACTTATCGTGATGTGTTAAATCAATTACTGTTAGACATTATTTGTCTGATAATCTACCAAATCTTTGAATTGAAGAATTTGTGATTTAATTAATAGCTTGTTCAGGGTAATCAGACTGGTATATAATTCTAATGGCCTTCTTTTGAAAACTATTCTGAATTACAACTTTGGATCTTATATTACTTTGCAACAATCTACTCGGTGACAGATTAGGCAGTATAATCACATATGTTAACTTCAGTGCCCACACTGTATTTATTTATGGTTATTTGTTAAATCAAGTACTGTTAGACATGAAATAGGAAGTGTTTAACATAAATGTTATGGCTACTCACCATTGTAGCTCGCTCCTGGTCAATGATACGAGCCTCTTCTTGCAGTGGAAAACTTGCAGCCAACAAACACCGTGGAACCTAAAGGAATGAAATTAAACATTAACATTTCGCCTCGACCAATTTTCACACGTACAACGCAACGCGGCTACACTTCTGCTATTACAAACGTAAATCTCCTTAAACACAATGAGTGTTACTTACCGTGTACGCTCTAGACGGTCCAGTTGCAAGCAGAAAATAAAGATATTTCC
Source organism: Syngnathus floridae (assembly GCF_059516105.1). Lineage (NCBI taxonomy): Eukaryota > Metazoa > Chordata > Actinopteri > Syngnathiformes > Syngnathidae > Syngnathus > Syngnathus floridae. Next base: position 14,089,036 of record NC_142424.1, read on the forward strand.
GTTGATAATCGTCGCTGCTCAGTGGCTCACGGCCATCGCGCCAACAGATTTGAATTTTGGCGGAGGTTCGGGCAATTACGTCATATCCGCGGCACATGACTGCGACGTAATACCCGCTTATCTGAAACGGCAGTTAAAAGTAGAGTTACATCAAGTTTTCTTGGAACCTAAACGAATGAAAGAAAACTATCATTTGGCCACAACCAACATTCACAGATACAACACAACGTGCGGGGTTGAGGTTAAAGATTGAGTGAAGGGCCCTCGTTTTAAACTACTGTTTTGAAAAGGAGTGGGAACAAGTAAGACGTATTTAATTTATTTAATGGGAAGTAGTAAGACTTATTAAATTTATTTAATCTACTTTTCTTCCCAGGCAAAATTTGATGTGCTGCAATTCCAAATTTCCAAAGTGAATGAAGGAAAGAAGTCGTTTAAATTATGATTTTGTTTAAATACTAGGCATAGACACAAAATCTACAGCACAAAATGGGCAGACTTTACTTGTTTGAAGAGGACTGGTTACAAGACAGACTTTTCTGATTTATTTAATGGGAAGAAGACTTATTTAGTTTATTTAATCTATTTTTGTTCCCTGGCAAAATTGGATTTGCTGAAACTGTATTTTGCCAAATCTTGCCTTGAGACCTGATAGGAAGTATTAAACGCTTAGTTAAATCAATACAAGTTGGTAATAAGAGCGAGTAATGTTGGTTGAACCGATGAATGAAGGTTGAAAGCAATTTAAATTATGACTTTGTATAAATACTAGATATTAACAGAACATCTACTGCGCGAAATGGGCAGAGTTTACTTGTTTGAGAAGGAGTGGCTTATTCAAAACTAAGATTTATTTAATCTGTTTGTTCCCAGGCAAAATTGGATGTGATGCAATTCCAAATTTCACCACATGATGGTGCCCAATTTTGACTTCATAGGACATATTAAACACTTAGCTTGTTATTATGTTCAAGGTAATCAGATTTGTTTATTATTCTAATGGCCTCTTCAAAACTATTCTGGATTACTACTTTGGATCTATTCTACATTACTTGGCAACAACATACTCTGTAACAGATTAGGCAGTATAATCATATATGTTAACTTGAGAGTGCCCACACTCAATCTACTTATCGTGATGTGTTAAATCAATTACTGTTAGACATTATTTGTCTGATAATCTACCAAATCTTTGAATTGAAGAATTTGTGATTTAATTAATAGCTTGTTCAGGGTAATCAGACTTGTATATAATTCTAATGGCCTTCTTTTGAAAACTATTCTGAATTACAACTTTGGATCTTATATTACTTTGCAACAATCTACTCGGTGACAGATTAGGCAGTATAATCACATATGTTAACTTCAGTGCCCACACTGTATTTATTTATGGTTATTTGTTAAATCAAGTACTGTTAGACATGAAATAGGAAGTGTTTAACATAAATGTTATGGCTACTCACCATTGTAGCTCGCTCCTGGTCAATGATATGAGCCTCTTCTTGCAGTGGAAAACTTGCAGCCAACAAACACCGTGGAACCTAAAGGAATGAAATTAAACATTAACATTTCGCCTGGACCAACATTCACACGTACAACGCAACGCGGCTACACTTCTGCTATTACAAACGTAAATCTCCTTAAACACAACGAGTGTTACTTACCGTGTACGCTCTAGGCAAAATTGGATGTGATGCAATTCCAAATCTATCTGAAACGGCAGTTAAAAGTAGAGTTACATCAAGTTTTCTTTTTTAATCAACACAATCATTTACAACCGTTGACCAGAAAGAATCGTCGAAATTCGACGTCCCCCACAAACGCCACGCTCACTCGCTTTTCAGGGCAACAAAAGTACTTCTTTTTAAAAACGATGAGTTGTACTTACCGTGTACGCTCTGGACGGTCCAGTTGCAAGCAGAAAATAAAAATATTTCTCTTGTTAGTCGTATGTTACCATCCGCTGTGTCTTTGTCAACATCGCCGCCATTTTCCTACTTCCTGCTGCGAGCCACGCCCACGGATTTAAATTTGGGCGGAAGCTCTTTCCATTGGCGTCGTTTTCGCGTATAGCAAATCCGATTGGTTGGGAAGGGGGCACGGTTATGCAGCCGAGGGGTCCTGTGATCGGTGGGATGTAAAGTAGGCGTCGACGTCACGTCCGCGTCACGTGACCACGACGTGGCAGACGTCATATAGCAACCGCTGTTTTGTTTAGTAGACTTACAGTTGTTATGCATTGACATAATGGCGCACACACCAAATAGATTTAAATAAATTAAATAGTTCTTCTGCCCACTCTCTTTTAAACAAGTTAACTCTCCCCGCGGATTTGAATTCCGGCGAAAGTTACGCCCATCGACGTCACGTATGTCACGTGACCACGACGTGGCAGATGTCATATAGCAACCGCTGTTTTGTTTAGTAGATTTACAGTTGTTATGCATTGGCATAATGGTGTGCACTCAAAATAGATTTAAATAAATTAAATATTTCTTCTGCCCACTCCCTTTTAAACAAGTTAACTCTGCCCACGTCCATTGACGTCTTGTCTGCGTCACGTGACCACGACGTAGCGACGTCATATAGTAACCGCTGTTTTGATCAGTAGACTTAGTTATTATGCGTTGACATAATGGCGCACTGGTTAGCATGGCCACCTCTTAAGCATGATGTTGCGGGTTCGACGCCTGATCAATGTTAGCATGGAGTGAGCTGAAGTGCATGGCGCTGAAGATTTGAATCTTTGAAATGCGCTGAGGTCTGACATATCAGGCAGAATGGTTTGCCATCACGTTCAACAAAAAATAGAAACTTTCCCACTCTGATTAAAACGTCCTGTGTTCATCTACGTATTTTCGTTTTGCTGTGCATCTTTTCCCTGCCATTTCGAGAGCCCAATTGACACTCATAGTTTAAAGAAATGTGTTTGCCCATCCTACTTTGTGGAATTTCACCACATGCGCTTATGACCAAAATACCAAATTGAACTCAAGTGAAGCCAACACGCACAACCCCCCCCCCCCCCCCCCCCCCCACACACACACACACACACAAATGTTGATATGAACATAAAAGAGCCGCATGCGGTTCGGGAGTTGCGGCTTGGCCAAACCTGTACTATACAACTTTATTTGTATAAAATTTTCACAACAGCTGTCACACAAACAAAGCGGGAAAAACCGAAGACGTGCGTGTTCCGCCCACGCTGGATTTATTTGCACCTTTGAAAAGACACCGTATTGCCGCAGATGTGGCAAAGAGTACTTTTGGGCATCTGAGACGGAAGGATGTCCAAAGCATCATGTCACCTGCTCTGGTAGGCATGGTGGTGGGACGTTGAGGTCAACCGCTTTGGGGTTGGCTGAATCTTTGATCGCAGGATGCCACACACTTGAAGACAGAAGCAGAAAAGCAGAGCTAAATGCAAAATGTACTCACCGGTGACTCCAATTTTTTTCCCCCCTGAAGAAACAGCTGGACGGGTGGCCCCGGCTGGCCAGTGGGACTCTTGTTATTCTGACCCTTTTTAGTGCGCGTTTGGGGCAACAACCGTTTTTTGTGGCGCTCTCTTCTGGTTCAAAAGTGCCCTGCATGTGAATTTGCTTTTCCTGCCTTCTGATTGGATGAGCGCCGGTGTGACGCGGTGCCTCTGTCACCGTGGCGGGGGGTATACGTTGGCATCGGAGCGTCTGCCAACGTCTGAGACCGGCTGGCAGTGTATCGGAGGTGTCGAGTGCGGTGCCGCTGGAGCTCACTCACCAGCTGGTGTTAGGGCCACAGAATGAAGGCCAAGGAGAAGAATAGAAAGAGAAACAGAAACTTCTCCTCCAATTGTTTGATTTGTCTCTTCTGAGCTTCGATGAATTCTTTCAGCTCTTTGTTCCTCTAGGACGGACAAATGGAAAGTGGCATTCAAAAGCCAGTAAGCGTGCAAGTAAGTGCCGGGCTGGCTTTGGGCCCTTACCTGTTGCGCGCTGTGCAGCAGATCCATTCTCTCTTGGAGGATGCAAGCGTCGCGCTCCCTCAACTCGCACATCAGGGCTCGCTTCCATTGGTCCACGGCGCTCCTAAGCTCTTCTCTCTGATCCGCCGTCAGCACGTCATTCACGCCAGCGTGGCTGGCTTTTTCGCCGTCCGTGGCGGGGCAGTCCCGCTGCGGTAGCGCCTCGTACAACATGGCCTCCAGCTCCAGGATCCTCTGGGCCGCAATCCTCGTCCATCAGTGGTCCGGCGGGAGATTTGAGGGAGGCTTACCTTATGAGCCTGGTCCATGGAACACTTCCTGAAGTCCAACTCTTCATCCAGGTAGCCCTTCTGCTTGCAGAACATAGAAGAGCCCAAAGGCACAGCGTCAACAAGCTTCTTTCAGCGCAAAGCCTTCCAAAAGTCACATTTGAGCCGCCGAGTCTCGTGGAGTGCGAACATAAGGAGTTCGACATACACTTACGGCGTTATAGCCCAGGATGTCCAGCTTCTTCATCAGATCACTGATGACGATGTCCGGGGGAAAGGCGCAAGGAGCAATGTAAGGTGTTCTGGGACCTCGGGTTAAGGTTAGGGTTGCGAGGGACGCCTTACGTACGCTCACGCCCTCGGCCTCGCAGTAGATCTGCAAAGGGCTGAGGCCGTCTGGGAAACGGACTTGCAGAAACTTCAAGACGGGGGAGCGCCACTCCCTCTCCTGAAAGGCAGAGGCATGCATCCGTCCGTCCGTCCGTCCGTCCGTCACATCTCTGGCCTCAACACGCTTGTGCGAGTCTTCCCACCTCCAGCTCCAGGATGCGGAACGCAAGCAGTTCGTTTTGGTCTCGGATATCCTGGATGTGCTCTTTCAGACGCGCTTCTTCCGCCTCCATCCGCCTGACCTGAAAAGACAGTCAGACCTCATCTGCGGGGCTTCCCGACGGGTGTGACGCCAAGCGACTCCGCCCAGCGCCTTTCTTTCCGTCACCTTTTCGGCCAACTGCTGATTGCTCTGACGCAGCAGCTGCTTCTCCTCCACCCACTTGACATTCTAGAAGAGACAAACGCGTGGACAGCTTTGGAATGTTGTGTCATTTTCATCCACAAATTCTTTGGTTGACTGGAAAATGACATTTGCTTTTCTCCGCATTTTCCCAGCCACATTCGGGGGGGGGTTGGTCCAGTAATGCCAGACGAATGAGTGACTGAAGAATGTAGCTATTTTGTCTGAGAAAAAGGTGTGCTCATTGATGAGCTTACCTGTCCTTGTTGCTTCAGCGCTGACTCCAGATCTGCTACTCTGCTTTGATAGTGACCCATTTCTACCATCAGCTTTTCTCTGGTCTGAAAGGAGGAGGAGGGAGGCTCCTCCTCCTCCTTTCAGACCAGAGAACACCCGAGGCTGGGTGAGAACGGGGAGGCTGCGACCCGGCCGGGGGTTGCGGGAAGGGGCGCCACCTTGATCTCCTTCTCGGCGTCGTAGTCCCCTTCGCTGGTCTGGGCTAGCAGAGCGTAGGCTCGTTGCAGCGCTTGATATTCTTGCGTCAGCTGGCGGTAGCGAAGCTCCGCCTCTTCATGCACACACCAATGCAACACAGCACTAGTACCAGAATCAGTCAGACCGGCGACAAAGCACCCGCGACGCAAAGACGAGTCCGATTCCAGGCTGAAGAGGAATGTTTGGTGCCAATACGCTGGCAGAAATGGCGGGCTACCTCTTCGGGTTCCGTGTCGGGGGTTCTGTCGGTGTGAAAAGACAAGGACGATCCGTCCGAGTCCACCAACACGTCTTCGTCGTAGCCGTAAAATGTTTCGATGACCTGCGGGCGCGGAAGCAAACATCTCTCTGAACAAACTGAAGCGACACCTCACGATGAATCGACGAGAGGAACGATAGCGAGAAAAAGGCCATTTCATCTTGCGCAACACCAAGCAGCCGCAAACAAACAGACTCACCTTGCAGGACCTCACGCTTTGTTCCTCCTCAGAGATTCTCGACGTCGGTATCGTAGCAGCAAATCTCTCTCCTGTCGACACAAATAATCCGCCTTTGAGATTCTTTGGATGCAAAGGGAACGAACGGCTCCGGCGCAGAAACAAACGCGACTCACAATGACATTTCTGACATGAGCTCCTGTCTCCAGAGCCTGAAAAACACGTCACCGGCGATGATTGGAGGGACGCTCGTCTTTTCCAAAAGTGACAACTACAGGGTGTGTCAGGGTTTTCCAGATTATCTTTATCGTATCATTATGTTGCTTTGACTTTGACTGCAACCTGTAATAAATAATATTATTTATCCCTTATTTATCCCTATCGCTTATCCCTTCCTACACAAAGTCGTAAAACACCCCTTGCTATGTTTTGACTAGAGGTCAAGGGCTTCCTCTATTCAATCCACTCTTACACCCACCCTGTTTCTCTTAATTAAAATGCTCGTGCAGGAGCCGAGAGTCAGACTTCATTCGTACAACGGATGGACTCTCCACCTGCAGGTGTCCAAAAGAACTTACTTGTCTCCCGTGTGGTTCTTGCAAAATAAGTTGGAGCGAGCGCAACTCTAACAGGGTGCATTTTGCCACTAGCTGCCTACGGACAATGATGTCGCGCTCGCGGCTCATGGTTGACGGGCTGAGCAGCCGGGCAAGTCCGTCGTTTTCAGCGCACAGCGAGTGGCAAAGGCGCTGACAAAACGGGAGCTTTGAGCTGCTGAAAACGGCAAAACAAGTCTAAAGCGTGTTCAAACGCGTGCGCACAATGCTCCTGCTTGAAAGGTCGGAATTTAAGGGGCCAATTTTTTGGATGGCGGCCGCCGGCCAAGCTTTGGACGGAAAAGGTTTCCTGGCGACAGCGAGCGAGCGTGGCGCTGCCGTACGTGCACCGAGTCGCCTGCCTGAAGACCTTGGACAAGTCGTCGATGATGTGCCGCTGCTCCACAACTTGAAGGAACTCCATTTCACCGTCCTGCTGGCCGCAACCGCGGTCCAGGTCATTGAGCGAACTAGGCCTTCTCTGTGGAACACAAATGCAGTGGACTCTGTTGGCACGCCGCCGTTGTCCGCGTCGACTTACCAAGCTTGCCATCTCCTCGTTCTCCTGGGTGACAAAGCGCACTTTGTTTTCAAGGCGACACAGCACCAGCGAGAGTTCTTCATTCTTCCTGCTCAGGCGTTTGTTTTTGTACAGGAGTGGCAGAAACTGGCTTTCTGTTTCTCTCAGTCGCTTTAGCTGCAAGCATGAAGTGCGGGATGTGAAAGACGCACAACACGCGGGCCAGAACGTATCCATTCCTTTTGCATCGGTTTGAACGGAATCGTGGCTTTGGCTCCCAATAAAAGACATCTACCAGGCAACCGACTCGACGCGCCGCTCAACTAATAAGCAAGCGCAATGGGTGCCTCGCTGGATGGCGCGCATCAAACGTAGCGCAAACCTTCAAGCGTGCCGTCAATAAATTACCAGTTCATTGCGCTCTTCAGAAAGCAGGGCGTTTCGATCCTCCAGGTTCCTGATGACTGCGCTGAGCTCAGCGATTTTCAGATGAAACCGTCGCGTGTCCCGATCCTCCTGAGACTGAAAACGCCCCGCAACACACACACACAAGCACTCGTTCAAAGTTCAAAACTGTTTTTGTGCTACCTTCCTCCAGCAACGAACTAAGTCATGCGTACTGCAAGTGTGTGATGAGGTGGCTTACGCAATGAAGAGGATTGCTAGTAGCGGCGTTGACCCCACTTCCAGGGTAGTTTAGGCCCGCCCTTTGGGAATCCCTCAGGGCAGCGATCTGCTGCTCGGCAGCCTGAGTCTGCAGCTGAAGGCGGTGGACGTGGCCGGCCCCAGGGCTTCATCCAAAACACTAACCGCTCTGTCTTTCAGCTTGATCTCATCCGTCTGGATGTACAAACGGGGAGCGCTCAGGCAGGCGGGCAAACTCATTTGCCAGAATTGTGACAAAAACAAAGAGAGCAACCGGCCAATTTTTTTTCTTGAATCGACTGGAACACCTTTGCTGTGACAAAAGCGAAGCGAGCAACCGGACATTTTCTTCTTGTGAAATAGAATAGAATAGAATGCCTTAGGTGTCATTGCACTGCAGGTATACAACGAAATTGGGAACATAGCCACGCACCGCGCATCTGATCAGTCCTACCAGTCGGCGGATCTCCCTCTCGCAGTCTCTCTTGGTTCGGCTCAGCTCCTCCCGATGCTGGTGATGAGCCGATCGGAGCTCGGCCGCTCGGGACTGCCAGGCCTGCTGGGCCGCTGCCAGGGCTTCTTCCGCGCTCCTGGTGGAGGCGACACCGCTCGGTCTCCCGACACCGCCGCGTCTCCTCCACCTCCGCCAGCAAAGCGCCCCCCCTCCTCACCTGAGCAGACATTGCGCCACACCGGGCCGTTGAGACCGCAACGGAGCGCCGCGACGCTTACTGGGGACAAGCTACACAATACGGTAGCGGCCGCATCGAAGCCCGACGTGGCGTGCGGATAGTCAGACACGGATAGAGCGGATCACCTTGTCCATGGAGCCGTCCCTCAGGCTGAGGACCAAGGCATTCAGTCGCTGGATCTCTCCATCTTTGATTTTGATCACTCTCATCAGCTCCATTTCATGCTGCCGCAGTAATGTCTCCCTGGTAATGGCTAACTCTTTCTGCTTCTCCTCATGGAGTTTGCTTTTGAGTTCCGTCATGGCGGCGGTGGCACGGTGGTGCTCCGCCCGCAGGTCCTGACTTCTCTCTCTCTCCAGACAGCTGACCTGACATGACTTAGACTTAGACTTAGACAAACTTTATTGTCATCTTGTCTGCACATGGTGCATACAAAACGAAATTCCGTTGCATACGTCTTACAACAAAGTAGTGATATTGCAGTTGAATAGAAGTAACATATCCTATGAAAATATATATATATACATATACTATATATATATATATATATATATATATATATATAAATAAGTATAAAGTGCAGCAGTGATAATTATGCAATAGTGCAAGTAGGCAAAACAGTATTCAAGAGTGTGCAGAGGAATGCTAAACCATGTATTAAACTTCTATTTAAAGGGTTTATACAAGTTCAGTAAAGTTGGTAGTGCGAGATAGTGCAAGATAGAGGTCCGTAGTGTCATAAAGTACAGTTCTGTGAATGTGTGATGCAGAGTTCAGTTTAGAGCTCAACAGTTCTAGTGTTCAACAGTCTGATGACAGCAGGGAAAAAGCTGTTGCAGAACCTGGTGGACCTGCAGCGGATGCTGCAAACCTCTTCCCAGAGGGCAGCAGGGAGAACAGTCCATGGTGGGGGTGTGATGGGTCATTGATGATGTTACGGGCACGGGACATGCAGCGCTGAGATGAAATGTCCTGAATGGTGGGAAGAGGAGCCCCTATGATCCTCTCTGCTGTCCTCACCACTCTCCTCACGTTCTTCCAATCGGAGGCGGTGCAGCCTCCACACCACACAGAGAGACAGCTTGTCAGAATGCTCTCTATGGTGCTCCTGTAGAACGTCCTCATGATGGGTGGGGGCAGGTGGGCTCTCCTCATCCTCCGCTGTAAGTACAAGCGCTTCTGTGCCCTCTTGACCAGTGCCGTAGTGTTCATAGTCCAGGTGAGGTCTTCTGTGATGTGGACCCCCAGGAATTTGGTGGTGCTGACCACCTCCACAGCTGAGCTGTTGATGATCAGTGGAGCGTGGTGAGGCTGTTTTTTCCTGAAGTCCTCATTCAGGATCAGGCTGTTTTCTCTGCACCAGCCCACCAGCTGCTCCACCTCCTCTCTGTAGTCCAGGTCGTTGTTGTCTCTGATGAGCCCCACCACCGTTGTGTCGTCTGCTGACTTCACGATGTGATTGGTGGTGAACCTGAGGACGCAGTCGTGTGTCATCAGGGTGCACAGCAGGGGGCTCAGGACGCAGCCCTGAAGGGAGCCTGTGCTGAGGGTGATGACATCAGAGGTGTTCTGTCCGACCCGGACTGACTGAGGTCTGTTGGTGAGGAAGTCTAGCAGCCAGTTGCGAAGGGGGGTGTTGAAGCCCAGGTGTTCCAATTTTCCTACCAGATGCTGTGGGATGATGGTGTTAAACGCTGAGCTGAAGTCCAGGAACAGCCTCCGCACATGGGTGTTCTTCTCCTCCAGGTGAGCCAGGCTCAGGTGAAGAACGGAGGAGATGGCGTCCTGAGTGGAGCGGTTTTGCCGGTCGGCAAACTGGAACGGGTCAAATAATAGGGGGAGTCTGGAAACGATGTGACCTTTAAGCAGCCTTTCGAAGCACTTCATCATAACCGGAGTCAGTGCAACAGGCCGGTAATCATTAAATGAGGTGATTTGAGGTTTCTTCGGCACCGGAATGATGGAGGCAGTCTTAAAGCACGCCGGCACTGTGGCTTGGCCCAGCGAGGTGTTAAAAATGTCTGTGATGACCCCAGCCAGATGACTTGCACATTCCCTGAACACACGCCCAGGAATGTTGTCGGGGCCAGGGGCCTTACAGGGGTTGACTCTCCTCAGGGTCTTCAACACATCGGCGGAGTCAAGGCAGAGTACCTCCTCTTCCTGATGGGGGACAGTTTTAACTGCTGGAGTGCCGTTTAGTGCCTCGAACCTCCCAAAGAAGTTATTTAGACCATTTAGAAAGTCAGCATCAACTACACCCACCGGGGGGGGGAGGGTGAGTTGTAGTCTGTAATCGCCCGTATGCCTTGCCACATACTCCTGATGTTTTTGACGTCGTGGAAACGATCCTGAAATTTTCGACTGCGGTCTCGCTTCGCTATCCTGATGGCACGGTTCAAGTTGGCTCTCGCTGTCCTCAGTGTCTCCTTGTCGCCAGACTTGAAGGCAGAGTTCCGCGCTCGTAGCGTTTGACGTACCTCCTCAGTCATCCAGGGTCGTTGGTTGCCCCGGGTGATGATATTCTTAGTGGTGCTGACGTCCTCGGTGCATTTGTTGATGTAGGCTGACACAGTCATGGCACACGCATGTCTAATCTACATCGGGAAAACTGGGAGGGAGGGAGGGAGGCAGGCAGGGAGGCAGGCAGGGAGGCAGGCAGTGTCTGTCTGTTGAGGTTTTCACCTTGTTCTTCTCCTGCTGAAGTTCTAACTGGACGTCCATCAGTTTGGTTCTCAGCTCGTCATTGGCGGCCTGAAGGGCGTCCGTTCGCTCCGCCTTGGCCCGCCCTGCCGGAGCTCGTTTGGACATCTCTTACTCGAGTCTCGCCCGGTCGTCAGTCAGAGATCACAACATTTGTACCTGGAGAGCACAAACGCAGCGCTGTTTTCCACTGGCTTCGAACTCAACTTCAATCGGTACCGTAACTTACAACATCATAAACATAGAACTAGCTTGACTTATTCATTGAATAAATGCATTTGGTTCTTCAAAACTGCATCACGCAACATAGCGTGACCGAGACGGCCGTTATCCACCTGCGTGAAGTTATTTGGTGAAATGAATGAGATGTTTAAGACACCATCGTTCTGTCTCTATGTAGATGAAGGGAAATAATCGATTGCTGAAGGTCCAAAGGTGTTGTGATAAACAAATAAACATATTAGTGATTAGTGACATATTTGTGATAAACATATTAGGCAGGATAATCACATATGTTAACGTGACTGCCCACACTGTATTTATTTATGGTTATTTGTTAAATCGAGTACTGTTAGACATGAAATAGGAAGTGTTTAACATAAATGGAAGACGAAAGGGGTACTCACCATTGTAGCTCCTGCTGGTCAATGATACGAGCCTCTTCTTGCAGTGGAAAACATACAGCCAACAAACACCGTGGAACCTAAAGGAATGAAATTAAACATTAACATTTAGCCTCAACCAACATTCACAGATACAACGCAACGCAAACTACACAAACGTAAATCTTTTTAAACACAATGAGTTGTACTTACCGTGTACGCTCTAGACGGTCCACTTGCAAGCAGAAAATAAAGATATTTCTGTTGATAATCGTCGTGTTTGTATCCGGTGTCTCGCTCAAGGCCATTGCGCCCACAGATTTGAATTTTGGCGAGAGTTCAGCCTATTGACGTCATTTCCGCGGTGTAATACCCGCATATCTGAAACGGCAAAGTTAAGAGTAGAGTTAAATAAAGTTTTTAGTCAACGCAATAATTTACAACCGTTGACCAGTCGAAATAATCGTCGAAATTTGGCGTCTGTGGCTGGAAGCAGACGCCGAGTTCGACATTCCTCCCAAACGCCACACTCCCTCGCTTTTCAGGGCTAAAAAAAAACAGTTGTAATTACTTTGTACGCTCTAGACGGTCAAGTTGCAAGCTGAAAACAAAAATATTTGCCTTGTTAGTCATCGTGTTACTAACCGCTGTGTCTTGTTTGCCAGAATTGCCGCTTTCCTACTTCCTGTTGCAAGCCACGCCCACGGATTATAATTTTGCCGTGAGTTCCGCCTATTGACGTCATGTCCGCGTCACATGACTGCGACGTAATATTATCTAAAACTGTTTGTGCGGTATTGTGTTGTTCTGTGCGGTATTGTGTTATTCTGTGCGGCGTCGTGTTGTTCTGTGCGGCGTCGTGTTGTTCAGTGCGACGTCGTGTTGTTCAGTAAGGCATGGTGTTGTTCAGTGCGGCATGGTGTTGTTCAGTGCGGCATAATGTTGTTCAGTGCGGCATGGTGTTGTTCAGTGCAGGATGGTGTTGTTCAGTGCGGCATGGTGTTGTTCAATGCAGGATCGTGTTGTTCAGTGCAGCATAATGTTGTTCAGTGCAGCATGGTGTTGTTCAGTGCGGCATGGTGTTGTTCAATGCGGCATGGTGTTGTTCACTGCGGGATGGTGTTGTTCAATGCGGGATCGTGTTGTTCAGTGCGGCATAATGTTGTTCAGTGCGGCATGGTGTTGTTCAGTGCGGCATGGTGTTGTTCAGTGCGACATAATGTTGTTTAGTGCGGCATAATGTTGTTCAGTGCGGCATAATGTTGTTCAGTGCGGCATGGTGTTGTTCAGTGCGGCATGGTGTTGTTCAGTGCGGCATGGTGTTGTTCAGTGCAGGATGGTGTTGTTCAGTGCGGCATGGTGTTGTTCAATGCGGCATGGTGTTGTTCAGTGCGGGATGGTGTTGTTCATTGCGGCATGGTGTTGTTCAGTGCGGCATAATGTTGTTCAGTGCGGCATGGTGTTGTTCAGTGCAGGATGGTGTTGTTCAGTGCGGCATGGTGTTGTTCAATGCAGGATCGTGTTGTTCAGTGCGGCATAATGTTGTTCAGTGCAGCATGGTGTTGTTCAGTGCGGCATGGTGTTGTTCAATGCGGCATGGTGTTGTTCACTGCGGGATGGTGTTGTTCAATGCGGGATCGTGTTGTTCAGTGCGGCATAATGTTGTTCAGTGCGGCATGGTGTTGTTCAGTGCGGCATGGTGTTGTTCAGTGCGACATAATGTTGTTTAGTGCGGCATAATGTTGTTCAGTGCGGCATAATGTTGTTCAGTGCGGCATGGTGTTGTTCAGTGCGGCATGGTGTTGTTCAGTGCGGCATGGTGTTGTTCAGTGCAGGATGGTGTTGTTCAGTGCGGCATGGTGTTGTTCAATGCGGCATGGTGTTGTTCAGTGCGGGATGGTGTTGTTCAGTGCGGGATGGTGTTGTTCAGTGCGGCATGGTGTTGTTCAGTGCGGAATGGTGTTGTTCAGTGCGGCATGGTGTTGTTCAGTGCGGCATGGTGTTGTTCAATGCGGGATGGTGTTGTTCAGTGCGGGATGGTGTTGTTCAGTGCGGCATGGTGTTGTTCAGTGCGGCATGGTGTTGTTCAGTGCGGCATGGTGTTGTTCAGTGCGGCATGGTGTTGTTCAGTGCGGCATGGTGTTGTTCAGTGCGGAATGGTGTTGTTCAATGCGGCATGGTGTTGTTCAGTGCGGGATGGTGTTGTTCAGTGCAGGATGGTGTTGTTCAGTGCGGCATGGTGTTGTTCAATGCGTCAGTGCGGCATAATGTTGTTCAGTGCGGCATGGTGTTGTTCAGTGCGGCATGGTGTTGTTCAGTGCGGCATGGTGTTGTTCAGTGCAGGATGGTGTTGTTCAGTGCGGCATGGTGTTGTTCAATGCGGCATGGTGTTGTTCAGTGCGGGATGGTGTTGTTCAGTGCAGGATGGTGTTGTTCAGTGCGGCATGGTGTTGTTCAGTGCGGCATGGTGCTGTTCAGTGCGGCATGGTGTTGTTCAGTGCGGCATGGTGTTGTTCAGTGCAGGATGGTGTTGTTCAATGCGGGATCGTGTTGTTCAGTGCGGCATGGTGTTGTTCAGTGCGGCATGGTGTTGTTCAGTGCGGCATAATGTTGTTCAGTGCGGCATGGTGTTGTTCAGTGCGGCATGGTGTTGTTCAGTGCGGCATGGTGTTGTTCAGTGCGGCATGGTGTTGTTCAGTGCGGCATAATGTTGTCCAGTGCGCCATAATGTTGTTCAGTGCGGCATGGTGTTGTTCAGTGCGGGATGGTGTTGTTCAGTGCGGCATGGTGTTGTTCAGTGCGGCATGGTGTTGTTCAGTGCGGGATGGTGTTGTTCAGTGCAGGATGGTGTTGTTCAGTGCGGCATGGTGTTGTTCAATGCGGCATGGTGTTGTTCAGTGCGGGATGGTGTTGTTCAGTGCGGCATGGTGTTGTTCAGTGCGGCATGGTGTTGTTCAGTGCGGCATGGTGTTGTTCAGTGCGGCATGGTGTTGTTCAGTGCGGCATGGTGTTGTTCAGTGCGGAATGGTGTTGTTCAGTGCGGCATGGTGTTGTTCAGTGCGGGATGGTGTTGTTCAATGCGGGATCGTGTTGTTCAGTGCAGGGTGGTGTTGTTCAGTGCAGGATGGTGTTGTTCAGTGCAGGATGGTGTTGTTCAGTGCGGCATGGTGTTGTTCAATGCAGGATCGTGTTGTTCAGTGCAGCATAATGTTGTTCAGTGCAGCATGGTGTTGTTCAGTGCGGCATGGTGTTGTTCAATGCGGCATGGTGTTGTTCAGTGCGGGATGGTGTTGTTTAGTGCGGCATGGTGTTTTTCAGTGCGGCATAATGTTGTTCAGTGCAGCATGGTGTTGTTCAGTGCGGCATGGTGTTGTTCAGTGCGACATAATGTTGTTCAGTGCGGCATAATGTTGTTCAGTGCGGCATGGTGTTGTTCAGTGCGGCATGGTGTTGTTCAGTGCGGCATGGTGTTGTTCAGTGCGGCATGGTGTTGTTCAGTGCAGGATGGTGTTGTTCAGTGCAGGATGGTGTTGTTCAATGCGGCATGGTGTTGTTCAGTGCGGGATGGTGTTGTTCAGTGCAGGATGGTGTTGTTCAGTGGGCATGGTGTTGTTCAGTGCGGAATGGTGTTGTTCAGTGCGGCATGGTGTTGTTGAGTGCGGCATGGTGTTGTTCAGTGCAGGATGGTGTTGTTCAATGCGGGATGGTGTTGTTCAGTGCGGGATGGTGTTGTTCAGTGCAGGATGGTGTTGTTCAGTGCGGCATGGTGTTGTTCAATGCGGCATGGTGTTGTTCAGTGCAGGATGGTGTTGTTCAGTGCGGCATGGTGTTGTTCAATGCGGCATGGTGTTGTTCAATGCGGCATGGTGTTGTTCAGTGCGGCATGGTGTTGTTCAGTGCGGCATGGTGTTGTTCAGTGCAGCGTAATGTGTTTCAGTGCGGCATGGTGTTGTTCAGTGCGGAATGGTGTTGTTCAGTGCGGGATGGTGTTGTTCAGTGCGGGATGGTGTTGTTCAGTGCGGCATGGTGTTGTTCAGTGCGGCATGGTGTTGTTCAGTGCGGGATGGTGTTGTTTATTGCGGCATGGTGTTGTTCAGTGCGGCATGGTGTTGTTCAGTGCGGCATGGTGTTGTTCAGTGCGGCATAATGTTGTTCAGTGCGGCATAATGTTGTTCAGTGCGGCATGGTGTTGTTCAGTGCGGGATGGTGTTGTTCAGTGCAGGATGGTGTTGTTCAGTGCGGCATGGTGTTGTTCAATGCGGGATCGTGTTGTTCAATGCGGGATCGTGTTGTTCAGTGCGGCATGGTGTTGTTCAGTGCGGCATGGTGTTGTTCAGTGCGGCATGGTGTTGTTCAGTGCGGCATGGTGTTGTTCAGTGCGGCATAATGTTGTTCAGTGCGGCATAATGTTGTTCAGTGCGGCATAATGTTGTTCAGTGCGGCATAATGTAGTTCAGTGCGGCATAATGTTGTTCAGTGCGGCATAATGTTGTTCAGTGCGGGATGGTGTTGTTCATTGCGGCATGGTGTTGTTCAGTGCGGCATGGTGTTGTTCAGTGCGGCATGGTGTTGTTCAGTGCGGGATGGTGTTGTTCAGTGCAGGATGGTGTTGTTCAGTGCGGCATGGTGTTGTTCAATGTGGCATGGTGTTGTTCAGTTCGGGATGGTGTTGTTCAGTGCGGCATGGTGTTGTTCAGTGCGGCATAATGTTTTTCAGTGCGGCATGGTGTTGTTCAGTGCGGCATGGTGTTGTTCAGTGCAGCATAATGTTGTTCAGTGCGGCATGGTGTTGTTCAGTGCGGAATGGTGTTGTTCAGTGCGGCATGGTGTTGTTCAGTGCGGCATGGTGTTGTTCAGTGCGGCATGGTGTTGTTCAGTGCGGCATGGTGTTGTTCAGTGCGGGATGGTGTTCAATGCGGGATCGTGTTGTTCAGTGCGGCATGGTGTTGTTCAGTGCGGCATGGTGTTGTTCAGTGCGGCATGGTGTTGTTCAGTGCGGCATGGTGTTGTTCATTTCGGCATAATGTTGTTCAGTGCGGCATAATGTTGTTTAGTGCGGCATGGTGTTGTTCAGTGCGGGATGGTGTTGTTCAGTGCGTTATAATGTTGTTCAGTGCGGCATGGTGTTGTTCAGTGCGGCATGGTGTTGTTCAGTGCGGCATGGTGTTGTTCAGTGCGGCATAATGTTGTTCAGTGCGGCATAATGTTGTTCAGTGCGGCATGATGTTGTTCAGTGCGGGATGGTGTTGTTCAGTGCGGGATGGTGTTGTTCAGTGCGGCATGGTGTTCAATGCGGAATGGTGTTGTTCAGTGCAGGATGGTGTTGTTCAGTGCGGCATGGTGTTGTTCAGTGCGGCATAATGTTGTTCAGTGCGGCATGGTGTTGTTCAGTGCGGCATGGTGTTGTTCAGTGCGGCATGGTGTTGTTCAGTGCGGCATGGTGTTGTTCAGTGCGGCATAATGTTGTTCAGTGCGGCATGGTGTTGTTCAGTGCGGCATGGTGTTGTTCAGTGCGGCATAATGTTCAGTGCGGCATAATGTTGTTCAGTGCGGCATGGTGTTGTTCAGTGCGGGATGGTGTTGTTCAGTGCAGGATGGTGTTGTTCAGTGCGGCATGGTGTTCAGTGCGGGATGGTGTCTTTCAGTGCGGCACGGTGTCGTTCAGTGAGGCATGGTGTTGTTCAGTGCGGCATGGTGTTATTTAGTGCGGCATGGTGTTGTTCAGTGCGGGATGGTGTTGTTCAGTGTGGCATGGTGTTCAGTGCGGCATGGTGTTGTTCAGTGCGGTATCGTGTTGTTCAGTGCGGTATCGTGTTTCTCAGTGCGGTATCGTGTTGTTCAGTGCAGTATCGTTGTGTTGTTCGTATTGTGTTGTGTTGTTCGTAATGTGTTGTGTTGTTCGTATTGTGTTGTGTTGTTCATATTGTGTTGTTCATATTGTGTTGAGTTGTTCGTATTGTGTTGTGTTGTTCGTATTGTGTTGCCTTTAACACTTAGCCTCTAACACTTAGCCTCTAACACTTAGCCTCTAGCATCTAGAAGGTAAATAAATAGGAAGGAAGGACTCACCGGTGACGTCTTCGCCCACGTCCAAGCGTTGTACTTTGTATTTTCATCCTTCTGACAGTGGAAAACATAGCCAACAAACACCGTGGAACCTAAACGAATGAAAGAAAACTATCATTTGGCCACAACCAACATTCACAGATACAACACAATGTGACGTGCGGGGTTGAGGTTAAAGGTTGAGTGAAGGGCCCTCGTTTTAAAGTACTTTTTTGAAAAGGATTGGGAACAAGTAAGACGTATTTAATTTATTTAATGGGAAGTAGTAAGAGCTATTGAATTTAATCTATGTATTATATTCTATTGTATTGTATTCTGTTGTATTCTTTTGGATTGTATTCACACTAACCCCACTAAAACTTCAGCCCACAAAAACTCGCCTCTGGCGCCTAGCCTCTGGCACTTAGCCTCTAACACTTAGCCTTTAACACTTAGCCTTTAACACTTAGCCTTTAACACTTAGCCTTTAACACTTAGCCTAGAAGGTGAATAAATAGGGTTAAAGGTTGAGTGAAGGGACCTCGTTTTAAACTACTTTTTTGAAAAGGAGTGGGAACAAGTAAGACGTATTTAATTTATTTAATGGGAAGTAGTAAGACTTATTAAATTTATTTAATCTACTTTTCTTCCCAGGCAAAATTTGATGTGCTGCAATTCCAAATTTCCAAAGTGAATGAAGGAATGAAGTCCTTTAAATTATGATTTTGTATAAATACTAGGCATTAACACAAAATCGACGGCACAAAATGGGCAGACTTTACTTGTTTGAAAAGGACTGGTTACAAGACAGACTTTTTTAATTTATTTAATGGGAAGAAGACTTATTTAGTTTAATTGATCTATTTTTGTTCCCTGGCAAAATTCGATTTGCTGCAATTCCAAATTTCCAAAGTGAATGAAGGAAAGAAGTCGTTTAAATTATGATTTTGTTTAAATACTAGGCATAGACACAAAATCTACGGCACAAAATGGGCAGACTTTACTTGTTTGAAGAGGACTGGTTACAAGACAGACTTTTCTGATTTATTTAATGGGAAGAAGACTTATTTAGTTTATTTAATCTATTTTTGTTCCCTGGCAAAATTGGATTTGCTGAAACTGTATTTTGCCAAATCTTGCCTTGAGACCTGATAGGAAGTATTAAACGCTTAGTTAAATCAATACAAGTTGGTAATAAGAGCGAGTAATGTTGGTTGAACCGATGAATGAAGGTTGAAAGCAATTTAAATTATGACTTTGTATAAATACTAGATATTAACAGAACATCTACTGCGCGAAATGGGCAGAGTTTACTTGTTTGAGAAGGAGTGGCTTATTCAAAACTAAGATTTATTTAATCTGTTTGTTCCCAGGCAAAATTGGATGTGATGCAATTCCAAATTTCACCACATGATGGTGCCCAATTTTGACTTCATAGGACATATTAAACACTTAGCTTGTTATTATGTTCAAGGTAATCAGATTTGTTTATTATTCTAATGGCCTCTTCAAAACTATTCTGGATTACTACTTTGGATCTATTCTACATTACTTGGCAACAACATACTCTGTAACAGATTAGGCAGTATAATCATATATGTTAACTTGAGAGTGCCCACACTCAATCTACTTATCGTGATGTGTTAAATCAATTACTGTTAGACATTATTTGTCTGATAATCTACCAAATCTTTGAATTGAAGAATTTGTGATTTAATTAATAGCTTGTTCAGGGTAATCAGACTTGTATATAATTCTAATGGCCTTCTTTTGAAAACTATTCTGAATTACAACTTTGGATCTTATATTACTTTGCAACAATCTACTCGGTGACAGATTAGGCAGTATAATCACATATGTTAACTTCAGTGCCCACACTGTATTTATTTATGGTTATTTGTTAAATCAAGTACTGTTAGACATGAAATAGGAAGTGTTTAACATAAATGTTATGGCTACTCACCATTGTAGCTCGCTCCTGGTCAATGATACGAGCCTCTTCTTGCAGTGGAAAACTTGCAGCCAACAAACACCGTGGAACCTAAAGGAATGAAATTAAACATTAACATTTCGTCTCGACCAATTTTCACACGTACAACGCAACGCGGCTACACTTCTGCTATTACAAACGTAAATCTCCTTAAACACAATGAGTGTTACTTACCGTGTACGCTCTAGACGGTCCAGTTGCAAGCAGAAAATAAAGATATTTCCGTTGATAATCGTCGCTGCTCAGTGGCTCACGGCCATCGCGCCAACAGATTTGAATTTTGGCGGAGGTTCGGGCAATTACGTCATATCCGCGGCACATGACTGCGACGTAATACCCGCTTATCTGAAACGGCAGTTAAAAGTAGAGTTACATCAAGTTTTCTTGGAACCTAAACGAATGAAAGAAAACTATCATTTGGCCACAACCAACATTCACAGATACAACACAACGTGCGGGGTTGAGGTTAAAGATTGAGTGAAGGGCCCTCGTTTTAAACTACTGTTTTGAAAAGGAGTGGGAACAAGTAAGACGTATTTAATTTATTTAATGGGAAGTAGTAAGACTTATTAAATTTATTTAATCTACTTTTCTTCCCAGGCAAAATTTGATGTGCTGCAATTCCAAATTTCCAAAGTGAATGAAGGAATGAAGTCCTTTAAATTATGATTTCTTATAAATACTAGGCATTAACACAAAATCGACGGCACAAAATGGGCAGACTTTACTTGTTTGAAAAGGACTGGTTACAAGACAGACTTTTTTAATTTATTTAATGGGAAGAAGACTTATTTAGTTTAATTGATCTATTTTTGTTCCCTGGCAAAATTCGATTTGCTGCAATTCCAAATTTCCAAAGTGAATGAAGGAAAGAAGTCGTTTAAATTATGATTTTGTTTAAATACTAGGCATAGACACAAAATCTACGGCACAAAATGGGCAGACTTTACTTGTTTGAAGAGGACTGGTTACAAGACAGACTTTTCTGATTTATTTAATGGGAAGAAGACTTATTTAGTTTATTTAATCTATTTTTGTTCCCTGGCAAAATTGGATTTGCTGAAACTGTATTTTGCCAAATCTTGCCTTGAGACCTGATAGGAAGTATTAAACGCTTAGTTAAATCAATACAAGTTGGTAATAAGAGCGAGTAATGTTGGTTGAACCGATGAATGAAGGTTGAAGCAATTTAAATTATGACTTTGTATAAATACTAGATATTAACAGAACATCTACTGCGCGAAATGGGCAGAGTTTACTTGTTTGAGAAGGAGTGGCTTATTCAAAACTAAGATTTATTTAATCTGTTTGTTCCCAGGCAAAATTGGATGTGATGCAATTCCAAATTTCACCACATGATGGTGCCCAATTTTGACTTCATAGGACATATTAAACACTTAGCTTGTTATTATGTTCAAGGTAATCAGATTTGTTTATTATTCTAATGGCCTCTTCAAAACTATTCTGGATTACTACTTTGGATCTATTCTACATTACTTGGCAACAACATACTCTGTAACAGATTAGGCAGTATAATCATATATGTTAACTTGAGAGTGCCCACACTCAATCTACTTATCGTGATGTGTTAAATCAATTACTGTTAGACATTATTTGTCTGATAATCTACCAAATCTTTGAATTGAAGAATTTGTGATTTAATTAATAGCTTGTTCAGGGTAATCAGACTTGTATATAATTCTAATGGCCTTCTTTTGAAAACTATTCTGAATTACAACTTTGGATCTTATATTACTTTGCAACAATCTACTCGGTGACAGATTAGGCAGTATAATCACATATGTTAACTTCAGTGCCCACACTGTATTTATTTATGGTTATTGGTTAAATCAAGTACTGTTAGACATGAAATAGGAAGTGTTTAACATAAATGTTATGGCTACTCACCATTGTAGCTCGCTCCTGGTCAATGATACGAGCCTCTTCTTGCAGTGGAAAACTTGCAGCCAACAAACACCGTGGAACCTAAAGGAATGAAATTAAACATTAACATTTCGCCTCGACCAATTTTCACACGTACAACGCAACGCGGCTACACTTCTGCTATTACAAACGTAAATCTCCTTAAACACAATGAGTGTTACTTACCGTGTACGCTCTAGACGGTCCAGTTGCAAGCAGAAAATAAAGATATTTCCGTTGATAATCGTCGCTGCTCAGTGGCTCACGGCCATCGCGCCAACAGATTTGAATTTTGGCGGAGGTTCGGGCAATTACGTCATATCCGCGGCACATGACTGCGACGTAATACCCGCTTATCTGAAACGGCAGTTAAAAGTAGAGTTACATCAAGTTTTCTTGGAACCTAAACGAATGAAAGAAAACTATCATTTGGCCACAACCAACATTCACAGATACAACACAACGTGCAGGGTTGAGGTTAAAGATTGAGTGAAGGGCCCTCGTTTTAAACTACTGTTTTGAAAAGGAGTGGGAACAAGTAAGACGTATTTAATTTATTTAATGGGAAGTAGTAAGACTTATTAAATTTATTTAATCTACTTTTCTTCCCAGGCAAAATTTGATGTGCTGCAATTCCAAATTTCCAAAGTGAATGAAGGAATGAAGTCCTTTAAATTATGATTTTGTATAAATACTAGGCATTAACACAAAATCGACGGCACAAAATGGGCAGACTTTACTTGTTTGAAAAGGACTGGTTACAAGACAGACTTTTTTAATTTATTTAATGGGAAGAAAAGTTATTTAGTTTAATTGATCTATTTTTGTTCCCTGACAAAATTCGATTTGCTGCAATTCCAAATTTCCAAAGTGAATGAAGGAAAGAAGTCGTTTAAATTATGATTTTGTTTAAATACTAGGCATAGACACAAAATCTACGGCACAAAATGGGCAGACTTTACTTGTTTGAAGAGGACTGGTTACAAGACAGACTTTTCTGATTTATTTAATGGGAAGAAGACTTATTTAGTTTATTTAATCTATTTTTGTTCCCTGGCAAAATTGGATTTGCTGAAACTGTATTTTGCCAAATCTTGCCTTGAGACCTGATAGGAAGTATTAAACGCTTAGTTAAATCAATACAAGTTGGTAATAAGAGCGAGTAATGTTAGTTGAACCGATGAATGAAGGTTGAAAGCAATTTAAATTATGACTTTGTATAAATACTAGATATTAACAGAACATCTACTGCGCGAAATGGGCAGAGTTTACTTGTTTGAGAAGGAGTGGCTTATTCAAAACTAAGATTTATTTAATCTGTTTGTTCCCAGGCAAAATTGGATGTGATGCAATTCTAAATTTCACCACATGATGGTGCCCAATTTTGACTTCATAGGACATATTAAACACTTAGCTTGTTATTATGTTCAAGGTAATCAGATTTGTTTATTATTCTAATGGCCTCTTCAAAACTATTCTGGATTACTACTTTGGATCTATTCTACATTACTTGGCAACAACATACTCTGTAACAGATTAGGCAGTATAATCATATATGTTAACTTGAGAGTGCCCACACTCAATCTACTTATCGTGATGTGTTAAATCAATTACTGTTAGACATTATTTGTCTGATAATCTACCAAATCTTTGAATTGAAGAATTTGTGATTTAATTAATAGCTTGTTCAGGGTAATCAGACTTGTATATAATTCTAATGGCCTTCTTTTGAAAACTATTCTGAATTACAACTTTGGATCTTATATTACTTTGCAACAATCTACTCGGTGACAGATTAGGCAGTATAATTACATATGTTAACTTCAGTGCCCACACTGTATTTATTTATGGTTATTTGTTAAATTAAGTACTGTTAGACATGAAATAGGAAGTGTTTAACATAAATGTTATGGCTACTCACCATTGTAGCTCGCTCCTGGTCAATGATACGAGCCTCTTCTTGCAGTGGAAAACTTGCAGCCAACAAACACCGTGGAACCTAAAGGAATGAAATTAAACATTAACATTTCGCCTCGACCAATTTTCACACGTACAACGCAACGCGGCTACACTTCTGCTATTACAAACGTAAATCTCCTTAAACACAATGAGTGTTACTTACCGTGTACGCTCTAGACGGTCCAGTTGCAAGCAGAAAATAAAGATATTTCCGTTGATAATCGTCGCTGCTCAGTGGCTCACGGCCATCGCGCCAACAGATTTGAATTTTGGCGGAGGTTCGGGCAATTACGTCATATCCGCAGCACATGACTGCGACGTAATACCCGCTTATCTGAAACGGCAGTTAAAAGTAGAGTTACATCAAGTTTTCTTGGAACCTAAACGAATGAAAGAAAACTATCATTTGGCCACAACCAACATTCACAGATACAACACAACGTGCGGGGTTGAGGTTAAAGATTGAGTGAAGGGCCCTCGTTTTAAACTACTGTTTTGAAAAGGAGTGGGAACAAGTAAGACGTATTTAATTTATTTAATGGGAAGTAGTAAGACTTATTAAATTTATTTAATCTACTTTTCTTCCCAGGCAAAATTTGATGTGCTGCAATTCCAAATTTCCAAAGTGAATGAAGGAATGAAGTCCTTTAAATTATGATTTTGTATAAATACTAGGCATTAACACAAAATCGACGGCACAAAATGGGCAGACTTTACTTGTTTGAAAAGGACTGGTTACAAGACAGACTTTTTTAATTTATTTAATGGGAAGAAGACTTATTTAGTTTAATTGATCTATTTTTGTTCCCTGGCAAAATTCGATTTGCTGCAATTCCAAATTTCCAAAGTGAATGAAGGAAAGAAGTCGTTTAAATTATGATTTTGTTTAAATACTAGGCATAGACACAAAATCTACGGCACAAAATGGGCAGACTTTACTTGTTTGAAGAGGACTGGTTACAAGACAGACTTTTCTGATTTATTTAATGGGAAGAAGACTTATTTAGTTTATTTAATCTATTTTTGTTCCCTGGCAAAATTGGATTTGCTGAAACTGTATTTTGCCAAATCTTGCCTTGAGACCTGATAGGAAGTATTAAACGCTTAGTTAAATCAATACAAGTTGGTAATAAGAGCGAGTAATGTTGGTTGAACCGATGAATGAAGGTTGAAAGCAATTTAAATTATGACTTTGTATAAATACTAGATATTAACAGAACATCTACTGCGCGAAATGGGCAGAGTTTACTTGTTTGAGAAGGAGTGGCTTATTCAAAACTAAGATTTATTTAATCTGTTTGTTCCCAGGCAAAATTGGATGTGATGCAATTCCAAATTTCACCACATGATGGTGCCCAATTTTGACTTCATAGGACATATTAAACACTTAGCTTGTTATTATGTTCAAGGTAATCAGATTTGTTTATTATTCTAATGGCCTCTTCAAAACTATTCTGGATTACTACTTTGGATCTATTCTACATTACTTGGCAACAACATACTCTGTAACAGATTAGGCAGTATAATCATATATGTTAACTTGAGAGTGCCCACACTCAATCTACTTATCGTGATGTGTTAAATCAATTAGTTAGACATTATTTGTCTGATAATCTACCAAATCTTTGAATTGAAGAATTTGTGATTTAATTAATAGCTTGTTCAGGGTAATCAGACTTGTATATAATTCTAATGGCCTTCTTTTGAAAACTATTCTGAATTACAACTTTGGATCTTATATTACTTTGCAACAATCTACTCGGTGACAGATTAGGCAGTATAATCACATATGTTAACTTCAGTGCCCACACTGTATTTATTTATGGTTATTTGTTAAATCAAGTACTGTTAGACATGAAATAGGAAGTGTTTAACATAAATGTTATGGCTACTCACCATTGTAGCTCGCTCCTGGTCAATGATATGAGCCTCTTCTTGCAGTGGAAAACTTGCAGCCAACAAACACCGTGGAACCTAAAGGAATGAAATTAAACATTAACATTTCGCCTGGACCAACATTCACACGTACAACGCAACGCGGCTACACTTCTGCTATTACAAACGTAAATCTCCTTAAACACAACGAGTGTTACTTACCGTGTACGCTCTAGGCAAAATTGGATGTGATGCAATTCCAAATCTATCTGAAACGGCAGTTAAAAGTAGAGTTACATCAAGTTTTCTTTTTTAATCAACACAATCATTTACAACCGTTGACCAGAAAGAATCGTCGAAATTCGACGTCCCCCACAAACGCCACGCTCACTCGCTTTTCAGGGCAACAAAAGTACTTCTTTTTAAAAACGATGAGTTGTACTTACCGTGTACGCTCTGGACGGTCCAGTTGCAAGCAGAAAATAAAAATATTTCTCTTGTTAGTCGTATGTTACCATCCGCTGTGTCTTTGTCAACATCGCCGCCATTTTCCTACTTCCTGCTGCGAGCCACGCCCACGGATTTAAATTTGGGCGGAAGCTCTTTCCATTGGCGTCGTTTTCGCGTATAGCAAATCCGATTGGTTGGGAAGGGGGCACGGTTATGCAGCCGAGGGGTCCTGTGATCGGTGGGATGTAAAGTAGGCGTCGACGTCACGTCCGCGTCACGTGACCACGACGTGGCAGACGTCATATAGCAACCGCTGTTTTGTTTAGTAGACTTACAGTTGTTATGCATTGACATAATGGCGCACACACCAAATAGATTTAAATAAATTAAATAGTTCTTCTGCCCACTCTCTTTTAAACAAGTTAACTCTCCCCGCGGATTTGAATTCCGGCGAAAGTTACGCCCATCGACGTCACGTATGTCACGTGACCACGACGTGGCAGATGTCATATAGCAACCGCTGTTTTGTTTAGTAGATTTACAGTTGTTATGCATTGGCATAATGGTGTGCACTCAAAATAGATTTAAATAAATTAAATATTTCTTCTGCCCACTCCCTTTTAAACAAGTTAACTCTGCCCACGTCCATTGACGTCTTGTCTGCGTCACGTGACCACGACGTAGCGACGTCATATAGTAACCGCTGTTTTGATCAGTAGACTTAGTTATTATGCGTTGACATAATGGCGCACTGGTTAGCATGGCCACCTCTTAAGCATGATGTTGCGGGTTCGACGCCTGATCAATGTTAGCATGGAGTGAGCTGAAGTGCATGGCGCTGAAGATTTGAATCTTTGAAATGCGCTGAGGTCTGACATATCAGGCAGAATGGTTTGCCATCACGTTCAACAAAAAATAGAAACTTTCCCACTCTGATTAAAACGTCCTGCGTTCATCTACGTATTTTCGTTTTGCTGTGCATCTTTTCCCTGCCATTTCGAGAGCCCAATTGACACTCATAGTTTAAAGAAATGTGTTTGCCCATCCTACTTTGTGGAATTTCACCACATGCGCTTTTGACCAAAATACCAAATTGAACTCAAGTGAAGCCAACACGCACAACCCCCCCCCCCCCCACACACACACACACACACACACAAATGTTGATATGAACATAAAAGAGCCGCATGCGGTTCGGGAGTTGCGGCTTGGCCAAACCTGTACTATACAACTTTATTTGTATAAAATTTTCACAACAGCTGTCACACAAACAAAGCGGGAAAAACCGAAGACGTGCGTGTTCCGCCCACGCTGGATTTATTTGCACCTTTGAAAAGACACCGTATTGCCGCAGATGTGGCAAAGAGTACTTTTGGGCATCTGAGACGGAAGGATGTCCAAAGCATCACGTCACCTGCTCTGGTAGGCATGGTGGTGGGACGTTGAGGTCAACCGCTTTGGGGTTGGCTGAATCTTTGATCGCAGGATGCCACACACTTGAAGACAGAAGCAGAAAAGCAGAGCTAAATGCAAAATGTACTCACCGGTGACTCCAATTTTTTTCCCCCCTGAAGAAACAGCTGGACGGGTGGCCCCGGCTGGCCAGTGGGACTCTTGTTATTCTGACCCTTTTTAGTGCGCGTTTGGGGCAACAACCGTTTTTTGTGGCGCTCTCTTCTGGTTCAAAAGTGCCCTGCATGTGAATTTGCTTTTCCTGCCTTCTGATTGGATGAGCGCCGGTGTGACGCGGTGCCTCTGTCACCGTGGCGGGGGGTATACGTTGGCATCGGAGCGTCTGCCAACGTCTGAGACCGGCTGGCAGTGTATCGGAGGTGTCGAGTGCGGTGCCGCTGGAGCTCACTCACCAGCTGGTGTTAGGGCCACAGAATGAAGGCCAAGGAGAAGAATAGAAAGAGAAACAGAAACTTCTCCTCCAATTGTTTGATTTGTCTCTTCTGAGCTTCGATGAATTCTTTCAGCTCTTTGTTCCTCTAGGACGGACAAATGGAAAGTGGCATTCAAAAGCCAGTAAGCGTGCAAGTAAGTGCCGGGCTGGCTTTGGGCCCTTACCTGTTGCGCGCTGTGCAGCAGATCCATTCTCTCTTGGAGGATGCAAGCGTCGCGCTCCCTCAACTCGCACATCAGGGCTCGCTTCCATTGGTCCACGGCGCTCCTAAGCTCTTCTCTCTGATCCGCCGTCAGCACGTCATTCACGCCAGCGTGGCTGGCTTTTTCGCCGTCCGTGGCGGGGCAGTCCCGCTGCGGTAGCGCCTCGTACAACATGGCCTCCAGCTCCAGGATCCTCTGGGCCGCAATCCTCGTCCATCAGTGGTCCGGCGGGAGATTTGAGGGAGGCTTACCTTATGAGCCTGGTCCATGGAACACTTCCTGAAGTCCAACTCTTCATCCAGGTAGCCCTTCTGCTTGCAGAACATAGAAGAGCCCAAAGGCACAGCGTCAACAAGCTTCTTTCAGCGCAAAGCCTTCCAAAAGTCACATTTGAGCCGCCGAGTCTCGTGGAGTGCGAACATAAGGAGTTCGACATACACTTACGGCGTTATAGCCCAGGATGTCCAGCTTCTTCATCAGATCACTGATGACGATGTCCGGGGGAAAGGCGCAAGGAGCAATGTAAGGTGTTCTGGGACCTCGGGTTAAGGTTAGGGTTGCGAGGGACGCCTTACGTACGCTCACGCCCTCGGCCTCGCAGTAGATCTGCAAAGGGCTGAGGCCGTCTGGGAAACGGACTTGCAGAAACTTCAAGACGGGGGAGCGCCACTCCCTCTCCTGAAAGGCAGAGGCATGCATCCGTCCGTCCGTCCGTCCGTCCGTCACATCTCTGGCCTCAACACGCTTGTGCGAGTCTTCCCACCTCCAGCTCCAGGATGCGGAACTCAAGCAGTTCGTTTTGGTCTCGGATATCCTGGATGTGCTCTTTCAGACGCGCTTCTTCCGCCTCCATCCGCCTGACCTGAAAAGACAGTCAGACCTCATCTGCGGGGCTTCCTGACGGGTGTGACGCCAAGCGACTCCGCCCAGCGCCTTTCTTTCCGTCACCTTTTCGGCCAACTGCTGATTGCTCTGACGCAGCAGCTGCTTCTCCTCCACCCACTTGACATTCTAGAAGAGACAAACGCGTGGACAGCTTTGGAATGTTGTGTCATTTTCATCCACAAATTCTTTGGTTGACTGGAAAATGACATTTGCTTTTCTCCGCATTTTCCCAGCCACATTCGGGGGGGGTTGGTCCAGTAATGCCAGACGAATGAGTGACTGAAGAATGTAGCTATTTTGTCTGAGAAAAAGGTGTGCTCATTGATGAGCTTACCTGTCCTTGTTGCTTCAGCGCTGACTCCAGATCTGCTACTCTGCTTTGATAGTGACCCATTTCTACCATCAGCTTTTCTCTGGTCTGAAAGGAGGAGGAGGGAGGCTCCTCCTCCTCCTTTCAGACCAGAGAACACCCGAGGCTGGGTGAGAACGGGGAGGCTGCGACCCGGCCGGGGGTTGCGGGAAGGGGCGCCACCTTGATCTCCTTCTCGGCGTCGTAGTCCCCTTCGCTGGTCTGGGCTAGCAGAGCGTAGGCTCGTTGCAGCGCTTGATATTCTTGCGTCAGCTGGCGGTAGCGAAGCTCCGCCTCTTCATGCACACACCAATGCAACACAGCACTAGTACCAGAATCAGTCAGACCGGCGACAAAGCACCCGCGACGCAAAGACGAGTCCGATTCCAGGCTGAAGAGGAATGTTTGGTGCCAATACGCTGGCAGAAATGGCGGGCTACCTCTTCGGGTTCCGTGTCGGGGGTTCTGTCGGTGTGAAAAGACAAGGACGATCCGTCCGAGTCCACCAACACGTCTTCGTCGTAGCCGTAAAATGTTTCGATGACCTGCGGGCGCGGAAGCAAACATCTCTCTGAACAAACTGAAGCGACACCTCACGATGAATCGACGAGAGGAACGATAGCGAGAAAAAGGCCATTTCATCTTGCGCAACACCAAGCAGCCGCAAACAAACAGACTCACCTTGCAGGACCTCACGCTTTGTTCCTCCTCAGAGATTCTCGACGTCGGTATCGTAGCAGCAAATCTCTCTCCTGTCGACACAAATAATCCGCCTTTGAGATTCTTTGGATGCAAAGGGAACGAACGGCTCCGGCGCAGAAACAAACGCGACTCACAATGACATTTCTGACATGAGCTCCTGTCTCCAGAGCCTGAAAAACACGTCACCGGCGATGATTGGAGGGACGCTCGTCTTTTCCAAAAGTGACAACTACAGGGTGTGTCAGGGTTTTCCAGATTATCTTTATCGTATCATTATGTTGCTTTGACTTTGACTGCAACCTGTAATAATATTATTTATCCCTTATTTATCCCTATCGCTTATCCCTTCCTACACAAAGTCGTAAAACACCCCTTGCTATGTTTTGACTAGAGGTCAAGGGCTTCCTCTATTCAATCCACTCTTACACCCACCCTGTTTCTCTTAATTAAAATGCTCG
Source organism: Syngnathus floridae (assembly GCF_059516105.1). Taxonomy (NCBI): domain Eukaryota; kingdom Metazoa; phylum Chordata; class Actinopteri; order Syngnathiformes; family Syngnathidae; genus Syngnathus; species Syngnathus floridae. Next base: position 14,119,440 of record NC_142424.1, read on the forward strand.
TGCAGGAGCCGAGAGTCAGACTTCATTCGTACAACGGATGGACTCTCCACCTGCAGGTGTCCAAAAGAACTTACTTGTCTCCCGTGTGGTTCTTGCAAAATAAGTTGGAGCGAGCGCAACTCTAACAGGGTGCATTTTGCCACTAGCTGCCTACGGACAATGATGTCGCGCTCGCGGCTCATGGTTGACGGGCTGAGCAGCCGGGCAAGTCCGTCGTTTTCAGCGCACAGCGAGTGGCAAAGGCGCTGACAAAACGGGAGCTTTGAGCTGCTGAAAACGGCAAAACAAGTCTAAAGCGTGTTCAAACGCGTGCGCACAATGCTCCTGCTTGAAAGGTCGGAATTTAAGGGGCCAATTTTTTGGATGGCGGCCGCCGGCCAAGCTTTGGACGGAAAAGGTTTCCTGGCGACAGCGAGCGAGCGTGGCGCTGCCGTACGTGCACCGAGTCGCCTGCCTGAAGACCTTGGACAAGTCGTCGATGATGTGCCGCTGCTCCACAACTTGAAGGAACTCCATTTCACCGTCCTGCTGGCCGCAACCGCGGTCCAGGTCATTGAGCGAACTAGGCCTTCTCTGTGGAACACAAATGCAGTGGACTCTGTTGGCACGCCGCCGTTGTCCGCGTCGACTTACCAAGCTTGCCATCTCCTCGTTCTCCTGGGTGACAAAGCGCACTTTGTTTTCAAGGCGACACAGCACCAGCGAGAGTTCTTCATTCTTCCTGCTCAGGCGTTTGTTTTTGTACAGGAGTGGCAGAAACTGGCTTTCTGTTTCTCTCAGTCGCTTTAGCTGCAAGCATGAAGTGCGGGATGTGAAAGACGCACAACACGCGGGCCAGAACGTATCCATTCCTTTTGCATCGGTTTGAACGGAATCGTGGCTTTGGCTCCCAATAAAAGACATCTACCAGGCAACCGACTCGACGCGCCGCTCAACTAATAAGCAAGCGCAATGGGTGCCTCGCTGGATGGCGCGCATCAAACGTAGCGCAAACCTTCAAGCGTGCCGTCAATAAATTACCAGTTCATTGCGCTCTTCAGAAAGCAGGGCGTTTCGATCCTCCAGGTTCCTGATGACTGCGCTGAGCTCAGCGATTTTCAGATGAAACCGTCGCGTGTCCCGATCCTCCTGAGACTGAAAACGCCCCGCAACACACACACACAAGCACTCGTTCAAAGTTCAAAACTGTTTTTGTGCTACCTTCCTCCAGCAACGAACTAAGTCATGCGTACTGCAAGTGTGTAATGAGGTGGCTTACGCAATGAAGAGGATTGCTAGTAGCGGCGTTGACCCCACTTCCAGGGTAGTTTAGGCCCGCCCTTTGGGAATCCCTCAGGGCAGCGATCTGCTGCTCGGCAGCCTGAGTCTGCAGCTGAAGGCGGTGGACGTGGCCGGCCCCAGGGCTTCATCCAAAACACTAACCGCTCTGTCTTTCAGCTTGATCTCATCCGTCTGGATGTACAAACGGGGAGCGCTCAGGCAGGCGGGCAAACTCATTTGCCAGAATTGTGACAAAAACAAAGAGAGCAACCGGCCAATTTTTTTTCTTGAATCGACTGGAACACCTTTGCTGTGACAAAAGCGAAGCGAGCAACCGGACATTTTCTTCTTGTGAAATAGAATAGAATAGAATGCCTTAGGTGTCATTGCACTGCAGGTATACAACGAAATTGGGAACATAGCCACGCACCGCGCATCTGATCAGTCCTACCAGTCGGCGGATCTCCCTCTCGCAGTCTCTCTTGGTTCGGCTCAGCTCCTCCCGATGCTGGTGATGAGCCGATCGGAGCTCGGCCGCTCGGGACTGCCAGGCCTGCTGGGCCGCTGCCAGGGCTTCTTCCGCGCTCCTGGTGGAGGCGACACCGCTCGGTCTCCCGACACCGCCGCGTCTCCTCCACCTCCGCCAGCAAAGCGCCCCCCCTCCTCACCTGAGCAGACATTGCGCCACACCGGGCCGTTGAGACCGCAACGGAGCGCCGCGACGCTTACTGGGGACAAGCTACACAATACGGTAGCGGCCGCATCGAAGCCCGACGTGGCGTGCGGATAGTCAGACACGGATAGAGCGGATCACCTTGTCCATGGAGCCGTCCCTCAGGCTGAGGACCAAGGCATTCAGTCGCTGGATCTCTCCATCTTTGATTTTGATCACTCTCATCAGCTCCATTTCATGCTGCCGCAGTAATGTCTCCCTGGTAATGGCTAACTCTTTCTGCTTCTCCTCATGGAGTTTGCTTTTGAGTTCCGTCATGGCGGCGGTGGCACGGTGGTGCTCCGCCCGCAGGTCCTGACTTCTCTCTCTCTCCAGACAGCTGACCTGACATGACTTAGACTTAGACTTAGACAAACTTTATTGTCATCTTGTCTGCACATGGTGCATACAAAACGAAATTCCGTTGCATACGTCTTACAACAAAGTAGTGATATTGCAGTTGAATAGAAGTAACATATCCTATGAAAATATATATATATACATATACTATATATATATATATATATATATATTAAAAATAAGTATAAAGTGCAGCAGTGATAATTATGCAATAGTGCAAGTAGGCAAAACAGTATTCAAGAGTGTGCAGAGGAATGCTAAACCATGTATTAAACTTCTATTTAAAGGGTTTATACAAGTTCAGTAAAGTTGGTAGTGCGAGATAGTGCAAGATAGAGGTCCGTAGTGTCATAAAGTACAGTTCTGTGAATGTGTGATGCAGAGTTCAGTTTAGAGCTCAACAGTTCTAGTGTTCAACAGTCTGATGACAGCAGGGAAAAAGCTGTTGCAGAACCTGGTGGACCTGCAGCGGATGCTGCAAACCTCTTCCCAGAGGGCAGCAGGGAGAACAGTCCATGGTGGGGGTGTGATGGGTCATTGATGATGTTACGGGCACGGGACATGCAGCGCTGAGATGAAATGTCCTGAATGGTGGGAAGAGGAGCCCCTATGATCCTCTCTGCTGTCCTCACCACTCTCCTCACGTTCTTCCAATCGGAGGCGGTGCAGCCTCCACACCACACAGAGAGACAGCTTGTCAGAATGCTCTCTATGGTGCTCCTGTAGAACGTCCTCATGATGGGTGGGGGCAGGTGGGCTCTCCTCATCCTCCGCTGTAAGTACAAGCGCTTCTGTGCCCTCTTGACCAGTGCCGTAGTGTTCATAGTCCAGGTGAGGTCTTCTGTGATGTGGACCCCCAGGAATTTGGTGGTGCTGACCACCTCCACAGCTGAGCTGTTGATGATCAGTGGAGCGTGGTGAGGCTGTTTTTTCCTGAAGTCCTCATTCAGGATCAGGCTGTTTTCTCTGCACCAGCCCACCAGCTGCTCCACCTCCTCTCTGTAGTCCAGGTCGTTGTTGTCTCTGATGAGCCCCACCACCGTTGTGTCGTCTGCTGACTTCACGATGTGATTGGTGGTGAACCTGAGGACGCAGTCGTGTGTCATCAGGGTGCACAGCAGGGGGCTCAGGACGCAGCCCTGAAGGGAGCCTGTGCTGAGGGTGATGACATCAGAGGTGTTCTGTCCGACCCGGACTGACTGAGGTCTGTTGGTGAGGAAGTCTAGCAGCCAGTTGCGAAGGGGGGTGTTGAAGCCCAGGTGTTCCAATTTTCCTACCAGATGCTGTGGGATGATGGTGTTAAACGCTGAGCTGAAGTCCAGGAACAGCCTCCGCACATGGGTGTTCTTCTCCTCCAGGTGAGCCAGGCTCAGGTGAAGAACGGAGGAGATGGCGTCCTGAGTGGAGCGGTTTTGCCGGTCGGCAAACTGGAACGGGTCAAATAATAGGGGGAGTCTGGAAACGATGTGACCTTTAAGCAGCCTTTCGAAGCACTTCATCATAACCGGAGTCAGTGCAACAGGCCGGTAATCATTAAATGAGGTGATTTGAGGTTTCTTCGGCACCGGAATGATGGAGGCAGTCTTAAAGCACGCCGGCACTGTGGCTTGGCCCAGCGAGGTGTTAAAAATGTCTGTGATGACCCCAGCCAGATGACTTGCACATTCCCTGAACACACGCCCAGGAATGTTGTCGGGGCCAGGGGCCTTACAGGGGTTGACTCTCCTCAGGGTCTTCAACACATCGGCGGAGTCAAGGCAGAGTACCTCCTCTTCCTGATGGGGGACAGTTTTAACTGCTGGAGTGCCGTTTAGTGCCTCGAACCTCCCAAAGAAGTTATTTAGACCATTTAGAAAGTCAGCATCAACTACACCCACCGGGGGGGGGAGGGTGAGTTGTAGTCTGTAATCGCCCGTATGCCTTGCCACATACTCCTGATGTTTTTGACGTCGTGGAAACGATCCTGAAATTTTCGACTGCGGTCTCGCTTCGCTATCCTGATGGCACGGTTCAAGTTGGCTCTCGCTGTCCTCAGTGTCTCCTTGTCGCCAGACTTGAAGGCAGAGTTCCGCGCTCGTAGCGTTTGACGTACCTCCTCAGTCATCCAGGGTCGTTGGTTGCCCCGGGTGATGATATTCTTAGTGGTGCTGACGTCCTCGGTGCATTTGTTGATGTAGGCTGACACAGTCATGGCACACGCATGTCTAATCTACATCGGGAAAACTGGGAGGGAGGGAGGGAGGCAGGCAGGGAGGCAGGCAGGGAGGCAGGCAGTGTCTGTCTGTTGAGGTTTTCACCTTGTTCTTCTCCTGCTGAAGTTCTAACTGGACGTCCATCAGTTTGGTTCTCAGCTCGTCATTGGCGGCCTGAAGGGCGTCCGTTCGCTCCGCCTTGGCCCGCCCTGCCGGAGCTCGTTTGGACATCTCTTACTCGAGTCTCGCCCGGTCGTCAGTCAGAGATCACAACATTTGTACCTGGAGAGCACAAACGCAGCGCTGTTTTCCACTGGCTTCGAACTCAACTTCAATCGGTACCGTAACTTACAACATCATAAACATAGAACTAGCTTGACTTATTCATTGAATAAATGCATTTGGTTCTTCAAAACTGCATCACGCAACATAGCGTGACCGAGACGGCCGTTATCCACCTGCGTGAAGTTATTTGGTGAAATGAATGAGATGTTTAAGACACCATCGTTCTGTCTCTATGTAGATGAAGGGAAATAATCGATTGCTGAAGGTCCAAAGGTGTTGTGATAAACAAATAAACATATTAGTGATTAGTGACATATTTGTGATAAACATATTAGGCAGGATAATCACATATGTTAACGTGACTGCCCACACTGTATTTATTTATGGTTATTTGTTAAATCGAGTACTGTTAGACATGAAATAGGAAGTGTTTAACATAAATGGAAGACGAAAGGGGTACTCACCATTGTAGCTCCTGCTGGTCAATGATACGAGCCTCTTCTTGCAGTGGAAAACATACAGCCAACAAACACCGTGGAACCTAAAGGAATGAAATTAAACATTAACATTTAGCCTCAACCAACATTCACAGATACAACGCAACGCAAACTACACAAACGTAAATCTTTTTAAACACAATGAGTTGTACTTACCGTGTACGCTCTAGACGGTCCACTTGCAAGCAGAAAATAAAGATATTTCTGTTGATAATCGTCGTGTTTGTATCCGGTGTCTCGCTCAAGGCCATTGCGCCCACAGATTTGAATTTTGGCGAGAGTTCAGCCTATTGACGTCATTTCCGCGGTGTAATACCCGCATATCTGAAACGGCAAAGTTAAGAGTAGAGTTAAATAAAGTTTTTAGTCAACGCAATAATTTACAACCGTTGACCAGTCGAAATAATCGTCGAAATTTGGCGTCTGTGGCTGGAAGCAGACGCCGAGTTCGACATTCCTCCCAAACGCCACACTCCCTCGCTTTTCAGGGCTAAAAAAAAACAGTTGTAATTACTTTGTACGCTCTAGACGGTCAAGTTGCAAGCTGAAAACAAAAATATTTGCCTTGTTAGTCATCGTGTTACTAACCGCTGTGTCTTGTTTGCCAGAATTGCCGCTTTCCTACTTCCTGTTGCAAGCCACGCCCACGGATTATAATTTTGCCGTGAGTTCCGCCTATTGACGTCATGTCCGCGTCACATGACTGCGACGTAATATTATCTAAAACTGTTTGTGCGGTATTGTGTTGTTCTGTGCGGTATTGTGTTATTCTGTGCGGCGTCGTGTTGTTCTGTGCGGCGTCGTGTTGTTCAGTGCGACGTCGTGTTGTTCAGTAAGGCATGGTGTTGTTCAGTGCGGCATGGTGTTGTTCAGTGCGGCATAATGTTGTTCAGTGCGGCATGGTGTTGTTCAGTGCAGGATGGTGTTGTTCAGTGCGGCATGGTGTTGTTCAATGCAGGATCGTGTTGTTCAGTGCAGCATAATGTTGTTCAGTGCAGCATGGTGTTGTTCAGTGCGGCATGGTGTTGTTCAATGCGGCATGGTGTTGTTCACTGCGGGATGGTGTTGTTCAATGCGGGATCGTGTTGTTCAGTGCGGCATAATGTTGTTCAGTGCGGCATGGTGTTGTTCAGTGCGGCATGGTGTTGTTCAGTGCGACATAATGTTGTTTAGTGCGGCATAATGTTGTTCAGTGCGGCATAATGTTGTTCAGTGCGGCATGGTGTTGTTCAGTGCGGCATGGTGTTGTTCAGTGCGGCATGGTGTTGTTCAGTGCAGGATGGTGTTGTTCAGTGCGGCATGGTGTTGTTCAATGCGGCATGGTGTTGTTCAGTGCGGGATGGTGTTGTTCATTGCGGCATGGTGTTGTTCAGTGCGGCATAATGTTGTTCAGTGCGGCATGGTGTTGTTCAGTGCAGGATGGTGTTGTTCAGTGCGGCATGGTGTTGTTCAATGCAGGATCGTGTTGTTCAGTGCGGCATAATGTTGTTCAGTGCAGCATGGTGTTGTTCAGTGCGGCATGGTGTTGTTCAATGCGGCATGGTGTTGTTCACTGCGGGATGGTGTTGTTCAATGCGGGATCGTGTTGTTCAGTGCGGCATAATGTTGTTCAGTGCGGCATGGTGTTGTTCAGTGCGGCATGGTGTTGTTCAGTGCGACATAATGTTGTTTAGTGCGGCATAATGTTGTTCAGTGCGGCATAATGTTGTTCAGTGCGGCATGGTGTTGTTCAGTGCGGCATGGTGTTGTTCAGTGCGGCATGGTGTTGTTCAGTGCAGGATGGTGTTGTTCAGTGCGGCATGGTGTTGTTCAATGCGGCATGGTGTTGTTCAGTGCGGGATGGTGTTGTTCAGTGCGGGATGGTGTTGTTCAGTGCGGCATGGTGTTGTTCAGTGCGGAATGGTGTTGTTCAGTGCGGCATGGTGTTGTTCAGTGCGGCATGGTGTTGTTCAATGCGGGATGGTGTTGTTCAGTGCGGGATGGTGTTGTTCAGTGCGGCATGGTGTTGTTCAGTGCGGCATGGTGTTGTTCAGTGCGGCATGGTGTTGTTCAGTGCGGCATGGTGTTGTTCAGTGCGGCATGGTGTTGTTCAGTGCGGAATGGTGTTGTTCAATGCGGCATGGTGTTGTTCAGTGCGGGATGGTGTTGTTCAGTGCAGGATGGTGTTGTTCAGTGCGGCATGGTGTTGTTCAATGCGTCAGTGCGGCATAATGTTGTTCAGTGCGGCATGGTGTTGTTCAGTGCGGCATGGTGTTGTTCAGTGCGGCATGGTGTTGTTCAGTGCAGGATGGTGTTGTTCAGTGCGGCATGGTGTTGTTCAATGCGGCATGGTGTTGTTCAGTGCGGGATGGTGTTGTTCAGTGCAGGATGGTGTTGTTCAGTGCGGCATGGTGTTGTTCAGTGCGGCATGGTGCTGTTCAGTGCGGCATGGTGTTGTTCAGTGCGGCATGGTGTTGTTCAGTGCAGGATGGTGTTGTTCAATGCGGGATCGTGTTGTTCAGTGCAGGATGGTGTTGTTCAATGCGGGATCGTGTTGTTCAGTGCGGCATGGTGTTGTTCAGTGCGGCATGGTGTTGTTCAGTGCGGCATGGTGTTGTTCAGTGCGGCATGGTGTTGTTCAGTGCAGGATGGTGTTGTTCAGTGCGGCATGGTGTTGTTCAATGCGGCATGGTGTTGTTCAGTGCGGGATGGTGTTGTTCAGTGCGGGATGGTGTTGTTCAGTGCGGCATGGTGTTGTTCAGTGCGGCATGGTGTTGTTCAGTGCGGCATGGTGTTGTTCAGTGCGGCATGGTGTTGTTCAATGCGGCATGGTGTTGTTCAGTGCGGGATGGTGTTGTTCAGTGCGGCATGGTGTTGTTCAGTGCGGCATGGTGTTGTTCAGTGCGGCATGGTGTTGTTCAGTGCGGCATGGTGTTGTTCAGTGCGGCATGGTGTTGTTCAATGCGGCATGGTGTTGTTCAGTGCGGGATGGTGTTGTTCAGTGCAGGATGGTGTTGTTCAGTGCGGCATGGTGTTGTTCAATGCGTCAGTGCGGCATAATGTTGTTCAGTGCGGCATGGTGTTGTTCAGTGCGGCATGGTGTTGTTCAGTGCGGCATGGTGTTGTTCAGTGCAGGATGGTGTTGTTCAGTGCGGCATGGTGTTGTTCAATGCGGCATGGTGTTGTTCAGTGCGGGATGGTGTTGTTCAGTGCAGGATGGTGTTGTTCAGTGCGGCATGGTGTTGTTCAGTGCGGAATGGTGCTGTTCAGTGCGGCATGGTGTTGTTCAGTGCGGCATGGTGTTGTTCAGTGCAGGATGGTGTTGTTCAATGCGGGATCGTGTTGTTCAGTGCGGCATGGTGTTTTTCAGTGCGGCATGGTGTTGTTCAGTGCGGCATAATGTTGTTCAGTGCGGCATGGTGTTGTTCAGTGCGGCATGGTGTTGTTCAGTGCGGCATGGTGTTGTTCAGTGCGGCATAATGTTGTCCAGTGCGCCATAATGTTGTTCAGTGCGGCATGGTGTTGTTCAGTGCGGGATGGTGTTGTTCAGTGCGGCATGGTGTTGTTCAATGCGGCATGGTGTTGTTCAGTGCGGGATGGTGTTGTTCAGTGCAGGATGGTGTTGTTCAGTGCGGCATGGTGTTGTTCAATGCGGCATGGTGTTGTTCAGTGCGGGATGGTGTTGTTCAGTGCGGCATGGTGTTGTTCAGTGCGGCATGGTGTTGTTCAGTGCGGCATGGTGTTGTTCAGTGCGGCATGGTGTTGTTCAGTGCGGCATGGTGTTGTTCAGTGCGGCATGGTGTTGTTCAGTGCGGAATGGTGTTGTTCAGTGCGGCATGGTGTTGTTCAGTGCGGGATGGTGTTGTTCAATGCGGGATCGTGTTGTTCAGTGCGGGGTGGTGTTGTTCAGTGCAGGATGGTGTTGTTCAGTGCAGGATGGTGTTGTTCAGTGCGGCATGGTGTTGTTCAATGCAGGATCGTGTTGTTCAGTGCAGCATAATGTTGTTCAGTGCAGCATGGTGTTGTTCAGTGCGGCATGGTGTTGTTCAATGCGGCATGGTGTTGTTCAGTGCGGGATGGTGTTGTTCAGTGCGGCATGGTGTTTTTCAGTGCGGCATAATGTTGTTCAGTGCAGCATGGTGTTGTTCAGTGCGGCATGGTGTTGTTCAGTGCGACATAATGTTGTTCAGTGCGGCATAATGTTGTTCAGTGCGGCATGGTGTTGTTCAGTGCGGCATGGTGTTCAGTGCGGCATGGTGTTGTTCAGTGCGGCATGGTGTTGTTCAGTGCAGGATGGTGTTGTTCAGTGCAGGATGGTGTTGTTCAATGCGGCATGGTGTTGTTCAGTGCGGGATGGTGTTGTTCAGTGCAGGATGGTGTTGTTCAGTGGGCATGGTGTTGTTCAGTGCGGAATGGTGTTGTTCAGTGCGGCATGGTGTTGTTGAGTGCGGCATGGTGTTGTTCAGTGCAGGATGGTGTTGTTCAATGCGGGATGGTGTTGTTCAGTGCAGGATGGTGTTGTTCAGTGCAGGATGGTGTTGTTCAGTGCGGCATGGTGTTGTTCAATGCGGCATGGTGTTGTTCAGTGCAGGATGGTGTTGTTCAGTGCGGCATGGTGTTGTTCAATGCGGCATGGTGTTGTTCAATGCGGCATGGTGTTGTTCAGTGCGGCATGGTGTTGTTCAGTGCGGCATGGTGTTGTTCAGTGCAGCGTAATGTTGTTCAGTGCGGCATGGTGTTGTTCAGTGCGGAATGGTGTTGTTCAGTGCGGGATGGTGTTGTTCAGTGCGGGATGGTGTTGTTCAGTGCGGCATGGTGTTGTTCAGTGCGGCATGGTGTTGTTCAGTGCGGGATGGTGTTGTTCATTGCGGCATGGTGTTGTTCAGTGCGGCATGGTGTTGTTCAGTGCGGCATGGTGTTGTTCAGTGCGGCATAATGTTGTTCAGTGCGGCATAATGTTCAGTGCGGCATGGTGTTGTTCAGTGCGGGATGGTGTTGTTCAGTGCAGGATGGTGTTGTTCAGTGCGGCATGGTGTTGTTCAATGCGGTATCGTGTTGTTCAGTGCGGCATGGTGTTGTTCAGTGCGGCATGGTGTTGTTCAGTGCGGCATGGTGTTGCTCAGTGCGGCATGGTGTTGTTCAGTGCGGCATAATGTTGTTCAGTGCGGCATAATGTTGTTCAGTGCGGCATAATGTTGTTCAGTGCGGCATAATGTAGTTCAGTGCGGCATAATGTTGTTCAGTGCGGCATAATGTTGTTTAGTGCGGCATGGTGTTGTTCAGTGCGGGATGGTGTTGTTCAGTGCGTTATAATGTTGTTCAGTGCGGCATGGTGTTGTTCAGTGCGGCATGGTGTTGTTCAGTGCGGCATGGTGTTGTTCAGTGCGGCATAATGTTGTTCAGTGCGGCATAATGTTGTTCAGTGCGGCATGGTGTTCAGTGCGGGATGGTGTTGTTCAGTGCGGGATGGTGTTGTTCAGTGCGGCATGGTGTTCAATGCGGAATGGTGTTGTTCAGTGCAGGATGGTGTTTTTCAGTGCGGCATGGTGTTGTTCAGTGCGGCATAATGTTGTTCAGTGCGGCATGGTGTTGTTCAGTGCGGCATGGTGTCTTTCAGTGCGGCATGGTGTTGTTCAGTGCGGCATGGTGTTGTTCAGTGCGGCATAATGTTGTTCAGTGCGGCATGGTGTTGTTCAGTGCGGCATGGTGTTGTTCAGTGCGGCATAATGTTCAGTGCGGCATAATGTTGTTCAGTGCGGCATGGTGTTGTTCAGTGCGGGATGGTGTTGTTCAGTGCAGGATGGTGTTGTTCAGTGCGGCATGGTGTTCAGTGCGGGATGGTGTCTTTCAGTGCGGCATGGTGTCGTTCAGTGCGGCATAGTGTCTTTCAGTGCGGCATGGTGTCGTTCAGTGAGGCATGGTGTTGTTCAGTGCGGCATGGTGTTATTTAGTGCGGCATGGTGTTGTTCAGTGCGGGATGGTGTTGTTCAGTGTGGCATGGTGTTCAGTGCGGCATGGTGTTGTTCAGTGCGGTATCGTGTTGTTCAGTGCGGTATCGTGTTTCTCAGTGCGGTATCGTGTTGTTCAGTGCAGTATCGTTGTGTTGTTCGTATTGTGTTGTGTTGTTCGTAATGTGTTGTGTTGTTCGTATTGTGTTGTGTTGTTCATATTGTGTTGTTCATATTGTGTTGAGTTGTTCGTATTGTGTTGTGTTGTTCGTATTGTGTTGCCTTTAACACTTAGCCTCTAACACTTAGCCTCTAACACTTAGCCTCTAGCATCTAGAAGGTAAATAAATAGGAAGGAAGGACTCACCGGTGACGTCTTCGCCCACGTCCAAGCGTTGTACTTTGTATTTTCATCCTTCTGACAGTGGAAAACATAGCCAACAAACACCGTGGAACCTAAACGAATGAAAGAAAACTATCATTTGGCCACAACCAACATTCACAGATACAACACAATGTGACGTGCGGGGTTGAGGTTAAAGGTTGAGTGAAGGGCCCTCGTTTTAAACTACTTTTTTGAAAAGGATTGGGAACAAGTAAGACGTATTTAATTTATTTAATGGGAAGTAGTAAGAGCTATTGAATTTAATCTATGTATTATATTCTATTGTATTGTATTCTGTTGTATTCTTTTGGATTGTATTCACACTAACCCCACTAAAACTTCAGCCCACAAAAACTCGCCTCTGGCGCCTAGCCTCTGGCACTTAGCCTCTAACACTTAGCCTTTAACACTTAGCCTTTAACACTTAGCCTTCAACACTTAGCCTAGAAGGTGAATAAATAGGGTTAAAGGTTGAGTGAAGGGACCTCGTTTTAAACTACTTTTTTGAAAAGGAGTGGGAACAAGTAAGACGTATTTAATTTATTTAATGGGAAGTAGTAAGACTTATTAAATTTATTTAATCTACTTTTCTTCCCAGGCAAAATTTGATGTGCTGCAATTCCAAATTTCCAAAGTGAATGAAGGAATGAAGTCCTTTAAATTATGATTTTGTATAAATACTAGGCATTAACACAAAATCGACGTCACAAAATGGGCAGACTTTACTTGTTTGAAAAGGACTGGTTACAAGACAGACTTTTTTAATTTATTTAATGGGAAGAAGACTTATTTAGTTTAATTGATCTATTTTTGTTCCCTGGCAAAATTCGATTTGCTGCAATTCCAAATTTCCAAAGTGAATGAAGGAAAGAAGTCGTTTAAATTATGATTTTGTTTAAATACTAGGCATAGACACAAAATCTACGGCACAAAATGGGCAGACTTTACTTGTTTGAAGAGGACTGGTTACAAGACAGACTTTTCTGATTTATTTAATGGGAAGAAGACTTATTTAGTTTATTTAATCTATTTTTGTTCCCTGGCAAAATTGGATTTGCTGAAATTGTATTTTGCCAAATCTTGCCTTGAGACCTGATAGGAAGTATTAAACGCTTAGTTAAATCAATACAAGTTGGTAATAAGAGCGAGTAATGTTGGTTGAACCGATGAATGAAGGTTGAAAGCAATTTAAATTATGACTTTGTATAAATACTAGATATTAACAGAACATCTACTGCGCGAAATGGGCAGAGTTTACTTGTTTGAGAAGGAGTGGCTTATTCAAAACTAAGATTTATTTAATCTGTTTGTTCCCAGGCAAAATTGGATGTGATGCAATTCCAAATTTCACCACATGATGGTGCCCAATTTTGACTTCATAGGACATATTAAACACTTAGCTTGTTATTATGTTCAAGGTAATCAGATTTGTTTATTATTCTAATGGCCTCTTCAAAACTATTCTGGATTACTACTTTGGATCTATTCTACATTACTTGGCAACAACATACTCTGTAACAGATTAGGCAGTATAATCATATATGTTAACTTGAGAGTGCCCACACTCAATCTACTTATCGTGATGTGTTAAATCAATTACTGTTAGACATTATTTGTCTGATAATCTACCAAATCTTTGAATTGAAGAATTTGTGATTTAATTAATAGCTTGTTCAGGGTAATCAGACTGGTATATAATTCTAATGGCCTTCTTTTGAAAACTATTCTGAATTACAACTTTGGATCTTATATTACTTTGCAACAATCTACTCGGTGACAGATTAGGCAGTATAATCACATATGTTAACTTCAGTGCCCACACTGTATTTATTTATGGTTATTTGTTAAATCAAGTACTGTTAGACATGAAATAGGAAGTGTTTAACATAAATGTTATGGCTACTCACCATTGTAGCTCGCTCCTGGTCAATGATACGAGCCTCTTCTTGCAGTGGAAAACTTGCAGCCAACAAACACCGTGGAACCTAAAGGAATGAAATTAAACATTAACATTTCGCCTCGACCAATTTTCACACGTACAACGCAACGCGGCTACACTTCTGCTATTACAAACGTAAATCTCCTTAAACACAATGAGTGTTACTTACCGTGTACGCTCTAGACGGTCCAGTTGCAAGCAGAAAATAAAGATATTTCCGTTGATAATCGTCGCTGCTCAGTGGCTCACGGCCATCGCGCCAACAGATTTGAATTTTGGCGGAGGTTCGGGCAATTACGTCATATCCGCGGCACATGACTGCGACGTAATACCCGCTTATCTGAAACGGCAGTTAAAAGTAGAGTTACATCAAGTTTTCTTGGAACCTAAACGAATGAAAGAAAACTATCATTTGGCCACAACCAACATTCACAGATACAACACAACGTGCGGGGTTGAGGTTAAAGATTGAGTGAAGGGCCCTCGTTTTAAACTACTGTTTTGAAAAGGAGTGGGAACAAGTAAGACGTATTTAATTTATTTAATGGGAAGTAGTAAGACTTATTAAATTTATTTAATCTACTTTTCTTCCCAGGCAAAATTTGATGTGCTGCAATTCCAAATTTCCAAAGTGAATGAAGGAATGAAGTCCTTTAAATTATGATTTTGTATAAATACTAGGCATTAACACAAAATCGACGGCACAAAATGGGCAGACTTTACTTGTTTGAAAAGGACTGGTTACAAGACAGACTTTTTTAATTTATTTAATGGGAAGAAGACTTATTTAGTTTAATTGATCTATTTTTGTTCCCTGGCAAAATTCGATTTGCTGCAATTCCAAATTTCCAAAGTGAATGAAGGAAAGAAGTCGTTTAAATTATGATTTTGTTTAAATACTAGGCATAGACACAAAATCTACGGCACAAAATGGGCAGACTTTACTTGTTTGAAGAGGACTGGTTACAAGACAGACTTTTCTGATTTTTTTAATGGGAAGAAGACTTATTTAGTTTATTTAATCTATTTTTGTTCCCTGGCAAAATTGGATTTGCTGAAATTGTATTTTGCCAAATCTTGCCTTGAGACCTGATAGGAAGTATTAAACGCTTAGTTAAATCAATACAAGTTGGTAATAAGAGCGAGTAATGTTGGTTGAACCGATGAATGAAGGTTGAAAGCAATTTAAATTATGACTTTGTATAAATACTAGATATTAACAGAACATCTACTGCGCGAAATGGGCAGAGTTTACTTGTTTGAGAAGGAGTGGCTTATTCAAAACTAAGATTTATTTAATCTGTTTGTTCCCAGGCAAAATTGGATGTGATGCAATTCCAAATTTCACCACATGATGGTGCCCAATTTTGACTTCATAGGACATATTAAACACTTAGCTTGTTATTATGTTCAAGGTAATCAGATTTGTTTATTATTCTAATGGCCTCTTCAAAACTATTCTGGATTACTACTTTGGATCTATTCTACATTACTTGGCAACAACATACTCTGTAACAGATTAGGCAGTATAATCATATATGTTAACTTGAGAGTGCCCACACTCAATCTACTTATCGTGATGTGTTAAATCAATTACTGTTAGACATTATTTGTCTGATAATCTACCAAATCTTTGAATTGAAGAATTTGTGATTTAATTAATAGCTTGTTCAGGGTAATCAGACTGGTATATAATTCTAATGGCCTTCTTTTGAAAACTATTCTGAATTACAACTTTGGATCTTATATTACTTTGCAACAATCTACTCGGTGACAGATTAGGCAGTATAATCACATATGTTAACTTCAGTGCCCACACTGTATTTATTTATGGTTATTTGTTAAATCAAGTACTGTTAGACATGAAATAGGAAGTGTTTAACATAAATGTTATGGCTACTCACCATTGTAGCTCGCTCCTGGTCAATGATACGAGCCTCTTCTTGCAGTGGAAAACTTGCAGCCAACAAACACCGTGGAACCTAAAGGAATGAAATTAAACATTAACATTTCGCCTCGACCAATTTTCACACGTACAACGCAACGCGGCTACACTTCTGCTATTACAAACGTAAATCTCCTTAAACACAATGAGTGTTACTTACCGTGTACGCTCTAGACGGTCCAGTTGCAAGCAGAAAATAAAGATATTTCCGTTGATAATCGTCGCTGCTCAGTGGCTCACGGCCATCGCGCCAACAGATTTGAATTTTGGCGGAGGTTCGGGCAATTACGTCATATCCGCGGCACATGACTGCGACGTAATACCCGCTTATCTGAAACGGCAGTTAAAAGTAGAGTTACATCAAGTTTTCTTGGAACCTAAACGAATGAAAGAAAACTATCATTTGGCCACAACCAACATTCACAGATACAACACAACGTGCGGGGTTGAGGTTAAAGATTGAGTGAAGGGCCCTCGTTTTAAACTACTGTTTTGAAAAGGAGTGGGAACAAGTAAGACGTATTTAATTTATTTAATGGGAAGTAGTAAGACTTATTAAATTTATTTAATCTACTTTTCTTCCCAGGCAAAATTTGATGTGCTGCAATTCCAAATTTCCAAAGTGAATGAAGGAAAGAAGTCGTTTAAATTATGATTTTGTTTAAATACTAGGCATAGACACAAAATCTACAGCACAAAATGGGCAGACTTTACTTGTTTGAAGAGGACTGGTTACAAGACAGACTTTTCTGATTTATTTAATGGGAAGAAGACTTATTTAGTTTATTTAATCTATTTTTGTTCCCTGGCAAAATTGGATTTGCTGAAACTGTATTTTGCCAAATCTTGCCTTGAGACCTGATAGGAAGTATTAAACGCTTAGTTAAATCAATACAAGTTGGTAATAAGAGCGAGTAATGTTGGTTGAACCGATGAATGAAGGTTGAAAGCAATTTAAATTATGACTTTGTATAAATACTAGATATTAACAGAACATCTACTGCGCGAAATGGGCAGAGTTTACTTGTTTGAGAAGGAGTGGCTTATTCAAAACTAAGATTTATTTAATCTGTTTGTTCCCAGGCAAAATTGGATGTGATGCAATTCCAAATTTCACCACATGATGGTGCCCAATTTTGACTTCATAGGACATATTAAACACTTAGCTTGTTATTATGTTCAAGGTAATCAGATTTGTTTATTATTCTAATGGCCTCTTCAAAACTATTCTGGATTACTACTTTGGATCTATTCTACATTACTTGGCAACAACATACTCTGTAACAGATTAGGCAGTATAATCATATATGTTAACTTGAGAGTGCCCACACTCAATCTACTTATCGTGATGTGTTAAATCAATTACTGTTAGACATTATTTGTCTGATAATCTACCAAATCTTTGAATTGAAGAATTTGTGATTTAATTAATAGCTTGTTCAGGGTAATCAGACTTGTATATAATTCTAATGGCCTTCTTTTGAAAACTATTCTGAATTACAACTTTGGATCTTATATTACTTTGCAACAATCTACTCGGTGACAGATTAGGCAGTATAATCACATATGTTAACTTCAGTGCCCACACTGTATTTATTTATGGTTATTTGTTAAATCAAGTACTGTTAGACATGAAATAGGAAGTGTTTAACATAAATGTTATGGCTACTCACCATTGTAGCTCGCTCCTGGTCAATGATATGAGCCTCTTCTTGCAGTGGAAAACTTGCAGCCAACAAACACCGTGGAACCTAAAGGAATGAAATTAAACATTAACATTTCGCCTGGACCAACATTCACACGTACAACGCAACGCGGCTACACTTCTGCTATTACAAACGTAAATCTCCTTAAACACAACGAGTGTTACTTACCGTGTACGCTCTAGGCAAAATTGGATGTGATGCAATTCCAAATCTATCTGAAACGGCAGTTAAAAGTAGAGTTACATCAAGTTTTCTTTTTTAATCAACACAATCATTTACAACCGTTGACCAGAAAGAATCGTCGAAATTCGACGTCCCCCACAAACGCCACGCTCACTCGCTTTTCAGGGCAACAAAAGTACTTCTTTTTAAAAACGATGAGTTGTACTTACCGTGTACGCTCTGGACGGTCCAGTTGCAAGCAGAAAATAAAAATATTTCTCTTGTTAGTCGTATGTTACCATCCGCTGTGTCTTTGTCAACATCGCCGCCATTTTCCTACTTCCTGCTGCGAGCCACGCCCACGGATTTAAATTTGGGCGGAAGCTCTTTCCATTGGCGTCGTTTTCGCGTATAGCAAATCCGATTGGTTGGGAAGGGGGCACGGTTATGCAGCCGAGGGGTCCTGTGATCGGTGGGATGTAAAGTAGGCGTCGACGTCACGTCCGCGTCACGTGACCACGACGTGGCAGACGTCCTATAGCAACCGCTGTTTTGTTTAGTAGACTTACAGTTGTTATGCATTGACATAATGGCGCACACACCAAATAGATTTAAATAAATTAAATAGTTCTTCTGCCCACTCTCTTTTAAACAAGTTAACTCTCCCCGCGGATTTGAATTCCGGCGAAAGTTACGCCCATCGACGTCACGTATGTCACGTGACCACGACGTGGCAGATGTCATATAGCAACCGCTGTTTTGTTTAGTAGATTTACAGTTGTTATGCATTGGCATAATGGTGTGCACTCAAAATAGATTTAAATAAATTAAATATTTCTTCTGCCCACTCCCTTTTAAACAAGTTAACTCTGCCCACGTCCATTGACGTCTTGTCTGCGTCACGTGACCACGACGTAGCGACGTCATATAGTAACCGCTGTTTTGATCAGTAGACTTAGTTATTATGCGTTGACATAATGGCGCACTGGTTAGCATGGCCACCTCTTAAGCATGATGTTGCGGGTTCGACGCCTGATCAATGTTAGCATGGAGTGAGCTGAAGTGCATGGCGCTGAAGATTTGAATCTTTGAAATGCGCTGAGGTCTGACATATCAGGCAGAATGGTTTGCCATCACGTTCAACAAAAAATAGAAACTTTCCCACTCTGATTAAAACGTCCTGTGTTCATCTACGTATTTTCGTTTTGCTGTGCATCTTTTCCCTGCCATTTCGAGAGCCCAATTGACACTCATAGTTTAAAGAAATGTGTTTGCCCATCCTACTTTGTGGAATTTCACCACATGCGCTTATGACCAAAATACCAAATTGAACTCAAGTGAAGCCAACACGCACAACCCCCCCCCCCCCCCCCCCCACACACACACACACAAATGTTGATATGAACATAAAAGAGCCACATGCGGTTCGGGAGTTGCGGCTTGGCCAAACCTGTACTATACAACTTTATTTGTATAAAATTTTCACAACAGCTGTCACACAAACAAAGCGGGAAAAACCGAAGACGTGCGTGTTCCGCCCACGCTGGATTTATTTGCACCTTTGAAAAGACACCGTATTGCCGCAGATGTGGCAAAGAGTACTTTTGGGCATCTGAGACGGAAGGATGTCCAAAGCATCATGTCACCTGCTCTGGTAGGCATGGTGGTGGGACGTTGAGGTCAACCGCTTTGGGGTTGGCTGAATCTTTGATCGCAGGATGCCACACACTTGAAGACAGAAGCAGAAAAGCAGAGCTAAATGCAAAATGTACTCACCGGTGACTCCAATTTTTTTCCCCCCTGAAGAAACAGCTGGACGGGTGGCCCCGGCTGGCCAGTGGGACTCTTGTTATTCTGACCCTTTTTAGTGCGCGTTTGGGGCAACAACCGTTTTTTGTGGCGCTCTCTTCTGGTTCAAAAGTGCCCTGCATGTGAATTTGCTTTTCCTGCCTTCTGATTGGATGAGCGCCGGTGTGACGCGGTGCCTCTGTCACCGTGGCGGGGGGTATACGTTGGCATCGGAGCGTCTGCCAACGTCTGAGACCGGCTGGCAGTGTATCGGAGGTGTCGAGTGCGGTGCCGCTGGAGCTCACTCACCAGCTGGTGTTAGGGCCACAGAATGAAGGCCAAGGAGAAGAATAGAAAGAGAAACAGAAACTTCTCCTCCAATTGTTTGATTTGTCTCTTCTGAGCTTCGATGAATTCTTTCAGCTCTTTGTTCCTCTAGGACGGACAAATGGAAAGTGGCATTCAAAAGCCAGTAAGCGTGCAAGTAAGTGCCGGGCTGGCTTTGGGCCCTTACCTGTTGCGCGCTGTGCAGCAGATCCATTCTCTCTTGGAGGATGCAAGCGTCGCGCTCCCTCAACTCGCACATCAGGGCTCGCTTCCATTGGTCCACGGCGCTCCTAAGCTCTTCTCTCTGATCCGCCGTCAGCACGTCATTCACGCCAGCGTGGCTGGCTTTTTCGCCGTCCGTGGCGGGGCAGTCCCGCTGCGGTAGCGCCTCGTACAACATGGCCTCCAGCTCCAGGATCCTCTGGGCCGCAATCCTCGTCCATCAGTGGTCCGGCGGGAGATTTGAGGGAGGCTTACCTTATGAGCCTGGTCCATGGAACACTTCCTGAAGTCCAACTCTTCATCCAGGTAGCCCTTCTGCTTGCAGAACATAGAAGAGCCCAAAGGCACAGCGTCAACAAGCTTCTTTCAGCGCAAAGCCTTCCAAAAGTCACATTTGAGCCGCCGAGTCTCGTGGAGTGCGAACATAAGGAGTTCGACATACACTTACGGCGTTATAGCCCAGGATGTCCAGCTTCTTCATCAGATCACTGATGACGATGTCCGGGGGAAAGGCGCAAGGAGCAATGTAAGGTGTTCTGGGACCTCGGGTTAAGGTTAGGGTTGCGAGGGACGCCTTACGTACGCTCACGCCCTCGGCCTCGCAGTAGATCTGCAAAGGGCTGAGGCCGTCTGGGAAACGGACTTGCAGAAACTTCAAGACGGGGGAGCGCCACTCCCTCTCCTGAAAGGCAGAGGCATGCATCCGTCCGTCCGTCCGTCCGTCCGTCACATCTCTGGCCTCAACACGCTTGTGCGAGTCTTCCCACCTCCAGCTCCAGGATGCGGAACTCAAGCAGTTCGTTTTGGTCTCGGATATCCTGGATGTGCTCTTTCAGACGCGCTTCTTCCGCCTCCATCCGCCTGACCTGAAAAGACAGTCAGACCTCATCTGCGGGGCTTCCCGACGGGTGTGACGCCAAGCGACTCCGCCCAGCGCCTTTCTTTCCGTCACCTTTTCGGCCAACTGCTGATTGCTCTGACGCAGCAGCTGCTTCTCCTCCACCCACTTGACATTCTAGAAGAGACAAACGCGTGGACAGCTTTGGAATGTTGTGTCATTTTCATCCACAAATTCTTTGGTTGACTGGAAAATGACATTTGCTTTTCTCCGCATTTTCCCAGCCACATTCGGGGGGGGGTTGGTCCAGTAATGCCAGACGAATGAGTGACTGAAGAATGTAGCTATTTTGTCTGAGAAAAAGGTGTGCTCATTGATGAGCTTACCTGTCCTTGTTGCTTCAGCGCTGACTCCAGATCTGCTACTCTGCTTTGATAGTGACCCATTTCTACCATCAGCTTTTCTCTGGTCTGAAAGGAGGAGGAGGGAGGCTCCTCCTCCTCCTTTCAGACCAGAGAACACCCGAGGCTGGGTGAGAACGGGGAGGCTGCGACCCGGCCGGGGGTTGCGGGAAGGGGCGCCACCTTGATCTCCTTCTCGGCGTCGTAGTCCCCTTCGCTGGTCTGGGCTAGCAGAGCGTAGGCTCGTTGCAGCGCTTGATATTCTTGCGTCAGCTGGCGGTAGCGAAGCTCCGCCTCTTCATGCACACACCAATGCAACACAGCACTAGTACCAGAATCAGTCAGACCGGCGACAAAGCACCCGCGACGCAAAGACGAGTCCGATTCCAGGCTGAAGAGGAATGTTTGGTGCCAATACGCTGGCAGAAATGGCGGGCTACCTCTTCGGGTTCCGTGTCGGGGGTTCTGTCGGTGTGAAAAGACAAGGACGATCCGTCCGAGTCCACCAACACGTCTTCGTCGTAGCCGTAAAATGTTTCGATGACCTGCGGGCGCGGAAGCAAACATCTCTCTGAACAAACTGAAGCGACACCTCACGATGAATCGACGAGAGGAACGATAGCGAGAAAAAGGCCATTTCATCTTGCGCAACACCAAGCAGCCGCAAACAAACAGACTCACCTTGCAGGACCTCACGCTTTGTTCCTCCTCAGAGATTCTCGACGTCGGTATCGTAGCAGCAAATCTCTCTCCTGTCGACACAAATAATCCGCCTTTGAGATTCTTTGGATGCAAAGGGAACGAACGGCTCCGGCGCAGAAACAAACGCGACTCACAATGACATTTCTGACATGAGCTCCTGTCTCCAGAGCCTGAAAAACACGTCACCGGCGATGATTGGAGGGACGCTCGTCTTTTCCAAAAGTGACAACTACAGGGTGTGTCAGGGTTTTCCAGATTATCTTTATCGTATCATTATGTTGCTTTGACTTTGACTGCAACCTGTAATAAATAATATTATTTATCCCTTATTTATCCCTATCGCTTATCCCTTCCTACACAAAGTCGTAAAACACCCCTTGCTATGTTTTGACTAGAGGTCAAGGGCTTCCTCTATTCAATCCACTCTTACACCCACCCTGTTTCTCTTAATTAAAATGCTCGTGCAGGAGCCGAGAGTCAGACTTCATTCGTACAACGGATGGACTCTCCACCTGCAGGTGTCCAAAAGAACTTACTTGTCTCCCGTGTGGTTCTTGCAAAATAAGTTGGAGCGAGCGCAACTCTAACAGGGTGCATTTTGCCACTAGCTGCCTACGGACAATGATGTCGCGCTCGCGGCTCATGGTTGACGGGCTGAGCAGCCGGGCAAGTCCGTCGTTTTCAGCGCACAGCGAGTGGCAAAGGCGCTGACAAAACGGGAGCTTTGAGCTGCTGAAAACGGCAAAACAAGTCTAAAGCGTGTTCAAACGCGTGCGCACAATGCTCCTGCTTGAAAGGTCGGAATTTAAGGGGCCAATTTTTTGGATGGCGGCCGCCGGCCAAGCTTTGGACGGAAAAGGTTTCCTGGCGACAGCGAGCGAGCGTGGCGCTGCCGTACGTGCACCGAGTCGCCTGCCTGAAGACCTTGGACAAGTCGTCGATGATGTGCCGCTGCTCCACAACTTGAAGGAACTCCATTTCACCGTCCTGCTGGCCGCAACCGCGGTCCAGGTCATTGAGCGAACTAGGCCTTCTCTGTGGAACACAAATGCAGTGGACTCTGTTGGCACGCCGCCGTTGTCCGCGTCGACTTACCAAGCTTGCCATCTCCTCGTTCTCCTGGGTGACAAAGCGCACTTTGTTTTCAAGGCGACACAGCACCAGCGAGAGTTCTTCATTCTTCCTGCTCAGGCGTTTGTTTTTGTACAGGAGTGGCAGAAACTGGCTTTCTGTTTCTCTCAGTCGCTTTAGCTGCAAGCATGAAGTGCGGGATGTGAAAGACGCACAACACGCGGGCCAGAACGTATCCATTCCTTTTGCATCGGTTTGAACGGAATCGTGGCTTTGGCTCCCAATAAAAGACATCTACCAGGCAACCGACTCGACGCGCCGCTCAACTAATAAGCAAGCGCAATGGGTGCCTCGCTGGATGGCGCGCATCAAACGTAGCGCAAACATTCAAGCGTGCCGTCAATAAATTACCAGTTCATTGCGCTCTTCAGAAAGCAGGGCGTTTCGATCCTCCAGGTTCCTGATGACTGCGCTGAGCTCAGCGATTTTCAGATGAAACCGTCGCGTGTCCCGATCCTCCTGAGACTGAAAACGCCCCGCAACACACACACACAAGCACTCGTTCAAAGTTCAAAACTGTTTTTGTGCTACCTTCCTCCAGCAACGAACTAAGTCATGCGTACTGCAAGTGTGTGATGAGGTGGCTTACGCAATGAAGAGGATTGCTAGTAGCGGCGTTGACCCCACTTCCAGGGTAGTTTAGGCCCGCCCTTTGGGAATCCCTCAGGGCAGCGATCTGCTGCTCGGCAGCCTGAGTCTGCAGCTGAAGGCGGTGGACGTGGCCGGCCCCAGGGCTTCATCCAAAACACTAACCGCTCTGTCTTTCAGCTTGATCTCATCCGTCTGGATGTACAAACAGGGAGCGCTCAGGCAGGCGGGCAAACTCATTTGCCAGAATTGTGACAAAAACAAAGAGAGCAACCGGCCAATTTTTTTTCTTGAATCGACTGGAACACC
Source organism: Syngnathus floridae (assembly GCF_059516105.1). Classification (NCBI taxonomy): domain Eukaryota; kingdom Metazoa; phylum Chordata; class Actinopteri; order Syngnathiformes; family Syngnathidae; genus Syngnathus; species Syngnathus floridae. Next base: position 14,143,116 of record NC_142424.1, read on the forward strand.
TTTGCTGTGACAAAAGCGAAGCGAGCAACCGGACATTTTCTTCTTGTGAAATAGAATAGAATAGAATGCCTTAGGTGTCATTGCACTGCAGGTATACAACGAAATTGGGAACATAGCCACGCACCGCGCATCTGATCAGTCCTACCAGTCGGCGGATCTCCCTCTCGCAGTCTCTCTTGGTTCGGCTCAGCTCCTCCCGATGCTGGTGATGAGCCGATCGGAGCTCGGCCGCTCGGGACTGCCAGGCCTGCTGGGCCGCTGCCAGGGCTTCTTCCGCGCTCCTGGTGGAGGCGACACCGCTCGGTCTCCCGACACCGCCGCGTCTCCTCCACCTCCGCCAGCAAAGCGCCCCCCCTCCTCACCTGAGCAGACATTGCGCCACACCGGGCCGTTGAGACCGCAACGGAGCGCCGCGACGCTTACTGGGGACAAGCTACACAATACGGTAGCGGCCGCATCGAAGCCCGACGTGGCGTGCGGATAGTCAGACACGGATAGAGCGGATCACCTTGTCCATGGAGCCGTCCCTCAGGCTGAGGACCAAGGCATTCAGTCGCTGGATCTCTCCATCTTTGATTTTGATCACTCTCATCAGCTCCATTTCATGCTGCCGCAGTAATGTCTCCCTGGTAATGGCTAACTCTTTCTGCTTCTCCTCATGGAGTTTGCTTTTGAGTTCCGTCATGGCGGCGGTGGCACGGTGGTGCTCCGCCCGCAGGTCCTGACTTCTCTCTCTCTCCAGACAGCTGACCTGACATGACTTAGACTTAGACTTAGACAAACTTTATTGTCATCTTGTCTGCACATGGTGCATACAAAACGAAATTCCGTTGCATACGTCTTACAACAAAGTAGTGATATTGCAGTTGAATAGAAGTAACATATCCTATGAAAATATATATATATACATATACTATATATATATATATATATTAAAAATAAGTATAAAGTGCAGCAGTGATAATTATGCAATAGTGCAAGTAGGCAAAACAGTATTCAAGAGTGTGCAGATGAATGCTAAACCATGTATTAAACTTCTATTTAAAGGGTTTATACAAGTTCAGTAAAGTTGGTAGTGCGAGATAGTGCAAGATAGAGGTCCGTAGTGTCATAAAGTACAGTTCTGTGAATGTGTGATGCAGAGTTCAGTTTAGAGCTCAACAGTTCTAGTGTTCAACAGTCTGATGACAGCAGGGAAAAAGCTGTTGCAGAACCTGGTGGACCTGCAGCGGATGCTGCAAACCTCTTCCCAGAGGGCAGCAGGGAGAACAGTCCATGGTGGGGGTGTGATGGGTCATTGATGATGTTACGGGCACGGGACATGCAGCGCTGAGATGAAATGTCCTGAATGGAGGGAAGAGGAGCCCCTATGATCCTCTCTGCTGTCCTCACCACTCTCCTCACGTTCTTCCAATCGGAGGCGGTGCAGCCTCCACACCACACAGAGAGACAGCTTGTCAGAATGCTCTCTATGGTGCTCCTGTAGAACGTCCTCATGATGGGTGGGGGCAGGTGGGCTCTCCTCATCCTCCGCTGTAAGTACAAGCGCTTCTGTGCCCTCTTGACCAGTGCCGTAGTGTTCATAGTCCAGGTGAGGTCTTCTGTGATGTGGACCCCCAGGAATTTGGTGGTGCTGACCACCTCCACAGCTGAGCTGTTGATGATCAGTGGAGCGTGGTGAGGCTGTTTTTTCCTGAAGTCGACGATGATCTCCTTCATCTTCTCCTCATTCAGGATCAGGCTGTTTTCTCTGCACCAGCCCACCAGCTGCTCCACCTCCTCTCTGTAGTCCAGGTCGTTGTTGTCTCTGATGAGCCCCACCACCGTTGTGTCGTCTGCTGACTTCACGATGTGATTGGTGGTGAACCTGAGGACGCAGTCGTGTGTCATCAGGGTGAACAGCAGGGGGCTCAGGACGCAGCCCTGAAGGGAGCCTGTGCTGAGGGTGATGACATCAGAGGTGTTCTGTCCGACCCGGACTGACTGAGGTCTGTTGCTGAGGAAGTCTAGCAGCCAGTTGCGAAGGAGGGTGTTGAAGCCCAGGTGTTCCAATTTTCCTACCAGATGCTGTGGGATGATGGTGTCAAACGCTGAGCTGAAGTCCAGGAACAGCCTCCGCACATGGGTGTTCTTCTCCTCCAGGTGAGCCAGGCTCAGGTGAAGAACGGAGGAGATGGCGTCCTGAGTGGAGCGGTTTTGCCGGTCGGCAAACTGGAACGGGTCAAATAATAGGGGGAGTCTGGAAACGATGTGACCTTTAAGCAGCCTTTCGAAGCACTTCATCATAACCGGAGTCAGTGCAACAGGCCGGTAATCATTAAATGAGGTGATTTGAGGTTTCTTCGGCACCGGAATGATGGAGGCAGTCTTAAAGCACGCCGGCACTGTGGCTTGGCCCAGCGAGGTGTTAAAAATGTCTGTGATGACCCCAGCCAGATGACTTGCACATTCCCTGAACACACGCCCAGGAATGTTGTCGGGGCCAGGGGCCTTACAGGGGTTGACTCTCCTCAGGGTCTTCAACACATCGGCGGAGTCAAGGCAAAGTACCTCCTCTTCCTGATGGGGGACAGTTTTAACTGCTGGAGTGCCGTTTAGTGCCTCGAACCTCCCAAAGAAGTTATTTAGACCATTTAGAAAGTCAGCATCAACTACACCCACCGGGGGGGGGGGGGGAGAGTGAGTTGTAGTCTGTAATCGCCCGTATGCCTTGCCACATACTCCTGATGTTTTTGACGTCGTGGAAACGATCCTGAAATTTTCGACTGCGGTCTCGCTTCGCTATCCTGATGGCACGGTTCAAGTTGGCTCTCGCTGTCCTCAGTGTCTCCTTGTCGCCAGACTTGAAGGCAGAGTTCCGCGCTCGTAGCGTTTGACGTACCTCCTCAGTCATCCAGGGTCGTTGGTTGCCCCGGGTGATGATATTCTTAGTGGTGCTGACGTCCTCGGTGCATTTGTTGATGTAGGCTGACACAGTCATGGCACACGCATGTCTAATCTACATCGGGAAAACTGGGAGGGAGGGAGGGAGGGAGGCAGGCAGGGAGGCAGGCAGGGAGGCAGGCAGTGTCTGTCTGTTGAGGTTTTCACCTTGTTCTTCTCCTGCTGAAGTTCTAACTGGACGTCCATCAGTTTGGTTCTCAGCTCGTCATTGGCGGCCTGAAGGGCGTCCGTTCGCTCCGCCTTGGCCCGCCCTGCCGGAGCTCGTTTGGACATCTCTTACTCGAGTCTCGCCCGGTCGTCAGTCAGAGATCACAACATTTGTACCTGGAGAGCACAAACGCAGCGCTGTTTTCCACTGGCTTCGAACTCAACTTCAATCGGTACCGTAACTTACAACATCATAAACATAGAACTAGCTTGACTTATTCATTGAATAAATGCATTTGGTTCTTCAAAACTGCATCACGCAACATAGCGTGACCGAGACGGCCGTTATCCACCTGCGTGAAGTTATTTGGTGAAATGAATGAGATGTTTAAGACACCATCGTTCTGTCTCTATGTAGATGAAGGGAAATAATCGATTGCTGAAGGTCCAAAGGTGTTGTGATAAACAAATAAACATATTAGTGATTAGTGACATATTTGTGATAAACATATTAGGCAGGATAATCACATATGTTAACGTGACTGCCCACACTGTATTTATTTATGGTTATTTGTTAAATCGAGTACTGTTAGACATGAAATAGGAAGTGTTTAACATAAATGGAAGACGAAAGGGGTACTCACCATTGTAGCTCCTGCTGGTCAATGATACGAGCCTCTTCTTGCAGTGGAAAACATACAGCCAACAAACACCGTGGAACCTAAAGGAATGAAATTAAACATTAACATTTAGCCTCAACCAACATTCACAGATACAACGCAACGCAAACTACACAAACGTAAATCTTTTTAAACACAATGAGTTGTACTTACCGTGTACGCTCTAGACGGTCCACTTGCAAGCAGAAAATAAAGATATTTCTGTTGATAATCGTCGTGTTTGTATCCGGTGTCTCGCTCAAGGCCATTGCGCCCACAGATTTGAATTTTGGCGAGAGTTCAGCCTATTGACGTCATTTCCGCGGTGTAATACCCGCATATCTGAAACGGCAAAGTTAAGAGTAGAGTTAAATAAAGTTTTTAGTCAACGCAATAATTTACAACCGTTGACCAGTCGAAATAATCGTCGAAATTTGGCGTCTGTGGCTGGAAGCAGACGCCGAGTTCGACATTCCTCCCAAACGCCACACTCCCTCGCTTTTCAGGGCTAAAAAAAAACAGTTGTAATTACCTTGTACGCTCTAGACGGTCAAGTTGCAAGCTGAAAACAAAAATATTTGCCTTGTTAGTCATCGTGTTACTAACCGCTGTGTCTTGTTTGCCAGAATTGCCGCTTTCCTACTTCCTGTTGCAAGCCACGCCCACGGATTATAATTTTGCCGTGAGTTCCGCCTATTGACGTCATGTCCGCGTCACATGACTGCGACGTAATATTATCTAAAACTGTTTGTGCGGTATTGTGTTGTTCTGTGCGGTATTGTGTTATTCTGTGCGGCGTCGTGTTGTTCTGTGCGGCGTCGTGTTGTTCAGTGCGACGTCGTGTTGTTCAGTAAGGCATGGTGTTGTTCAGTGCGGCATGGTGTTGTTCAGTGCGGCATAATGTTGTTCAGTGCGGCATGGTGTTGTTCAGTGCAGGATGGTGTTGTTCAGTGCGGCATGGTGTTGTTCAATGCAGGATCGTGTTGTTCAGTGCAGCATAATGTTGTTCAGTGCAGCATGGTGTTGTTCAGTGCGGCATGGTGTTGTTCAATGCGGCATGGTGTTGTTCACTGCGGGATGGTGTTGTTCAATGCGGGATCGTGTTGTTCAGTGCGGCATAATGTTGTTCAGTGCGGCATGGTGTTGTTCAGTGCGGCATGGTGTTGTTCAGTGCGACATAATGTTGCTTAGTGCGGCATAATGTTGTTCAGTGCGGCATAATGTTGTTCAGTGCGGCATGGTGTTGTTCAGTGCGGCATGGTGTTGTTCAGTGCGGCATGGTGTTGTTCAGTGCAGGATGGTGTTGTTCAGTGCGGCATGGTGTTGTTCAATGCGGCATGGTGTTGTTCAGTGCGGGATGGTGTTGTTCATTGCGGCATGGTGTTGTTCAGTGCGGCATGGTGTTGTTCAGTGCGGCATGGTGTTGTTCAGTGCGGCATGGTGTTGTTCAGTGCGGCATAATGTTGTTCAGTGCGGCATGGTGTTGTTCAGTGCAGGATGGTGTTGTTCAGTGCGGCATGGTGTTGTTCAATGCAGGATCGTGTTGTTCAGTGCAGCATAATGTTGTTCAGTGCAGCATGGTGTTGTTCAGTGCGGCATGGTGTTGTTCAATGCGGCATGGTGTTGTTCACTGCGGGATGGTGTTGTTCAATGCGGGATCGTGTTGTTCAGTGCGGCATAATGTTGTTCAGTGCGGCATGGTGTTGTTCAGTGCGGCATGGTGTTGTTCAGTGCGACATAATGTTGTTTAGTGCGGCATAATGTTGTTCAGTGCGGCATAATGTTGTTCAGTGCGGCATGGTGTTGTTCAGTGCGGCATGGTGTTGTTCAGTGCGGCATGGTGTTGTTCAGTGCAGGATGGTGTTGTTCAGTGCGGCATGGTGTTGTTCAATGCGGCATGGTGTTGTTCAGTGCGGGATGGTGTTGTTCAGTGCAGGATGGTGTTGTTCAGTGCGGCATGGTGTTGTTCAATGCGTCAGTGCGGCATAATGTTGTTCAGTGCGGCATGGTGTTGTTCAGTGCGGCATGGTGTTGTTCAGTGCGGCATGGTGTTCAGTGCAGGATGGTGTTGTTCAGTGCGGCATGGTGTTGTTCAATGCGGCATGGTGTTGTTCAGTGCGGGATGGTGTTGTTCAGTGCAGGATGGTGTTGTTCAGTGCGGCATGGTGTTGTTCAGTGCGGAATGGTGCTGTTCAGTGCGGCATGGTGTTGTTCAGTGCGGCATGGTGTTGTTCAGTGCAGGATGGTGTTGTTCAATGCGGGATCGTGTTGTTCAGTGCGGCATGGTGTTGTTCAGTGCGGCATGGTGTTGTTCAGTGCGGCATGGTGTTGTTCAGTGCGGCATAATGTTGTTCAGTGCGGCATGGTGTTGTTCAGTGCGGCATGGTGTTGTTCAGTGCGGCATGGTGTTGTTCAGTGCGGCATGGTGTTGTTCAGTGCGGCATAATGTTGTCCAGTGCGCCATAATGTTGTTCAGTGCGGCATGGTGTTGTTCAGTGCGGGATGGTGTTGTTCAGTGCGGATGGTGTTGTTCAATGCGGCATGGTGTTGTTCAGTGCGGGATGGTGTTGTTCAGTGCAGGATGGTGTTGTTCAGTGCGGCATGGTGTTGTTCAATGCGGCATGGTGTTGTTCAGTGCGGGATGGTGTTGTTCAGTGCGGCATGGTGTTGTTCAGTGCGGCATGGTGTTGTTCAGTGCGGCATGGTGTTGTTCAGTGCGGCATGGTGTTGTTCAGTGCGGCATGGTGTTGTTCAGTGCGGCATGGTGTTGTTCAGTGCGGAATGGTGTTGTTCAGTGCGGCATGGTGTTGTTCAGTGCGGGATGGTGTTGTTCAATGCGGGATCGTGTTGTTCAGTGCGGGGTGGTGTTGTTCAGTGCAGGATGGTGTTGTTCAGTGAAGGATGGTGTTGTTCAGTGCGGCATGGTGTTGTTCAATGCAGGATCGTGTTGTTCAGTGCAGCATAATGTTGTTCAGTGCAGCATGGTGTTGTTCAGTGCGGCATGGTGTTGTTCAATGCGGCATGGTGTTGTTCAGTGCGGGATGGTGTTGTTCAGTGCGGCATGGTGTTTTTCAGTGCGGCATAATGTTGTTCAGTGCAGCATGGTGTTGTTCAGTGCGGCATGGTGTTGTTCAGTGCGACATAATGTTGTTCAGTGCGGCATAATGTTGTTCAGTGCGGCATGGTGTTGTTCAGTGCGGCATGGTGTTGTTCAGTGCGGCATGGTGTTGTTCAGTGCGGCATGGTGTTGTTCAGTGCAGGATGGTGTTGTTCAGTGCAGGATGGTGTTGTTCAATGCGGCATGGTGTTCAGTGCGGGATGGTGTTGTTCAGTGCAGGATGGTGTTGTTCAGTGGGCATGGTGTTGTTCAGTGCGGAATGGTGTTGTTCAGTGCGGCATGGTGTTGTTGAGTGCGGCATGGTGTTGTTCAGTGCAGGATGGTGTTGTTCAATGCGGGATGGTGTTGTTCAGTGCGGGATGGTGTTGTTCAGTGCAGGATGGTGTTGTTCAGTGCGGCATGGTGTTGTTCAATGCGGCATGGTGTTGTTCAGTGCAGGATGGTGTTGTTCAGTGCGGCATGGTGTTGTTCAATGCGGCATGGTGTTGTTCAATGCGGCATGGTGTTGTTCAGTGCGGCATGGTGTTGTTCAGTGCGGCATGGTGTTGTTCAGTGCAGCGTAATGTGTTTCAGTGCGGCATGGTGTTGTTCAGTGCGGAATGGTGTTGTTCAGTGCGGGATGGTGTTGTTCAGTGCGGGATGGTGTTGTTCAGTGCGGCATGGTGTTGTTCAGTGCGGCATGGTGTTGTTCAGTGCGGGATGGTGTTGTTCATTGCGGCATGGTGTTGTTCAGTGCGGCATGGTGTTGTTCAGTGCGGCATGGTGTTGTTCAGTGCGGCATAATGTTGTTCAGTGCGGCATAATGTTGTTCAGTGCGGCATGGTGTTGTTCAGTGCGGGATGGTGTTGTTCAGTGCAGGATGGTGTTGTTCAGTGCGGCATGGTGTTGTTCAATGCGGGATCGTGTTGTTCAATGCGGGATCGTGTTGTTCAGTGCGGCATGGTGTTGTTCAGTGCGGCATGGTGTTGTTCAGTGCGGCATGGTGTTGTTCAGTGCGGGATGGTGTTGTTCAGTGCGGCATAATGTTGTTCAGTGCGGCATAATGTTGTTCAGTGCGGCATAATGTTGTTCAGTGCGGCATAATGTAGTTCAGTGCGGCATAATGTTGTTCAGTGCGGCATAATGTTGTTCAGTGCGGGATGGTGTTGTTCATTGCGGCATGGTGTTGTTCAGTGCGGCATGGTGTTGTTCAGTGCGGCATGGTGTTGTTCAGTGCGGGATGGTGTTGTTTAGTGCAGGATGGTGTTGTTCAGTTCGGGATGGTGTTGTTCAGTGCGGCATGGTGTTGTTCAGTGCGGCATAATGTTTTTCAGTGCGGCATGGTGTTGTTCAGTGCGGCATGGTGTTGTTCAGTGCAGCATAATGTTGTTCAGTGCGGCATGGTGTTGTTCAGTGCGGAATGGTGTTGTTCAGTGCGGCATGGTGTTGTTCAGTGCGGCATGGTGTTGTTCAGTGCGGCATGGTGTTGTTCAGTGCGGCATGGTGTTGTTCAGTGCGGGATGGTGTTCAATGCGGGATCGTGTTGTTCAGTGCGGCATGGTGTTGTTCAGTGCGGCATGGTGTTGTTCAGTGCGGCATGGTGTTGTTCAGTGCGGCATGGTGTTGTTCATTTCGGCATAATGTTGTTCAGTGCGGCATAATGTTGTTTAGTGCGGCATGGTGTTGTTCAGTGCGGGATGGTGTTGTTCAGTGCGTTATAATGTTGTTCAGTGCGGCATGGTGTTGTTCAGTGCGGCATGGTGTTGTTCAGTGCGGCATGGTGTTGTTCAGTGCGGCATAATGTTGTTCAGTGCGGCATAATGTTGTTCAGTGCGGCATGATGTTGTTCAGTGCGGGATGGTGTTGTTCAGTGCGGGATGGTGTTGTTCAGTGCGGCATGGTGTTCAATGCGGAATGGTGTTGTTCAGTGCAGGATGGTGTTGTTCAGTGCGGCATGGTGTTGTTCAGTGCGGCATAATGTTGTTCAGTGCGGCATGGTGTTGTTCAGTGCGGCATGGTGTTGTTCAGTGCGGCATGGTGTTGTTCAGTGCGGCATGGTGTTGTTCAGTGCGGCATAATGTTGTTCAGTGCGGCATGGTGTTGTTCAGTGCGGCATGGTGTTGTTCAGTGCGGCATAATGTTCAGTGCGGCATAATGTTGTTCAGTGCGGCATGGTGTTGTTCAGTGCGGGATGGTGTTGTTCAGTGCAGGATGGTGTTGTTCAGTGCGGCATGGTGTTCAGTGCGGGATGGTGTCTTTCAGTGCGGCACGGTGTCGTTCAGTGAGGCATGGTGTTGTTCAGTGCGGCATGGTGTTATTTAGTGCGGCATGGTGTTGTTCAGTGCGGGATGGTGTTGTTCAGTGTGGCATGGTGTTCAGTGCGGCATGGTGTTGTTCAGTGCGGTATCGTGTTGTTCAGTGCGGTATCGTGTTTCTCAGTGCGGTATCGTGTTGTTCAGTGCAGTATCGTTGTGTTGTTCGTATTGTGTTGTGTTGTTCGTAATGTGTTGTGTTGTTCGTATTGTGTTGTGTTGTTCATATTGTGTTGTTCATATTGTGTTGAGTTGTTCGTATTGTGTTGTGTTGTTCGTATTGTGTTGCCTTTAACACTTAGCCTCTAACACTTAGCCTCTAACACTTAGCCTCTAGCATCTAGAAGGTAAATAAATAGGAAGGAAGGACTCACCGGTGACGTCTTCGCCCACGTCCAAGCGTTGTACTTTGTATTTTCATCCTTCTGACAGTGGAAAACATAGCCAACAAACACCGTGGAACCTAAACGAATGAAAGAAAACTATCATTTGGCCACAACCAACATTCACAGATACAACACAATGTGACGTGCGGGGTTGAGGTTAAAGGTTGAGTGAAGGGCCCTCGTTTTAAAGTACTTTTTTGAAAAGGATTGGGAACAAGTAAGACGTATTTAATTTATTTAATGGGAAGTAGTAAGAGCTATTGAATTTAATCTATGTATTATATTCTATTGTATTGTATTCTGTTGTATTCTTTTGGATTGTATTCACACTAACCCCACTAAAACTTCAGCCCACAAAAACTCGCCTCTGGCGCCTAGCCTCTGGCACTTAGCCTCTAACACTTAGCCTTTAACACTTAGCCTTTAACACTTAGCCTTTAACACTTAGCCTAGAAGGTGAATAAATAGGGTTAAAGGTTGAGTGAAGGGACCTCGTTTTAAACTACTTTTTTGAAAAGGAGTGGGAACAAGTAAGACGTATTTAATTTATTTAATGGGAAGTAGTAAGACTTATTAAATTTATTTAATCTATTCTTCCCAGGCAAAATTTGATGTGCTGCAATTCCAAATTTCCAAAGTGAATGAAGGAATGAAGTCCTTTAAATTATGATTTTGTATAAATACTAGGCATTAACACAAAATCGACGGCACAAAATGGGCAGACTTTACTTGTTTGAAAAGGACTGGTTACAAGACAGACTTTTTTAATTTATTTAATGGGAAGAAGACTTATTTAGTTTAATTGATCTATTTTTGTTCCCTGGCAAAATTCGATTTGCTGCAATTCCAAATTTCCAAAGTGAATGAAGGAAAGAAGTTGTTTAAATTATGATTTTGTTTAAATACTAGGCATAGACACAAAATCTACGGCACAAAATGGGCAGACTTTACTTGTTTGAAGAGGACTGGTTACAAGACAGACTTTTCTGATTTATTTAATGGGAAGAAGACTTATTTAGTTTATTTAATCTATTTTTGTTCCCTGGCAAAATTGGATTTGCTGAAACTGTATTTTGCCAAATCTTGCCTTGAGACCTGATAGGAAGTATTAAACGCTTAGTTAAATCAATACAAGTTGGTAATAAGAGCGAGTAATGTTGGTTGAACCGATGAATGAAGGTTGAAAGCAATTTAAATTATGACTTTGTATAAATACTAGATATTAACAGAACATCTACTGCGCGAAATGGGCAGAGTTTACTTGTTTGAGAAGGAGTGGCTTATTCAAAACTAAGATTTATTTAATCTGTTTGTTCCCAGGCAAAATTGGATGTGATGCAATTCCAAATTTCACCACATGATGGTGCCCAATTTTGACTTCATAGGACATATTAAACACTTAGCTTGTTATTATGTTCAAGGTAATCAGATTTGTTTATTATTCTAATGGCCTCTTCAAAACTATTCTGGATTACTACTTTGGATCTATTCTACATTACTTGGCAACAACATACTCTGTAACAGATTAGGCAGTATAATCATATATGTTAACTTGAGAGTGCCCACACTCAATCTACTTATCGTGATGTGTTAAATCAATTACTGTTAGACATTATTTGTCTGATAATCTACCAAATCTTTGAATTGAAGAATTTGTGATTTAATTAATAGCTTGTTCAGGGTAATCAGACTTGTATATAATTCTAATGGCCTTCTTTTGAAAACTATTCTGAATTACAACTTTGGATCTTATATTACTTTGCAACAATCTACTCGGTGACAGATTAGGCAGTATAATCACATATGTTAACTTCAGTGCCCACACTGTATTTATTTATGGTTATTTGTTAAATCAAGTACTGTTAGACATGAAATAGGAAGTGTTTAACATAAATGTTATGGCTACTCACCATTGTAGCTCGCTCCTGGTCAATGATACGAGCCTCTTCTTGCAGTGGAAAACTTGCAGCCAACAAACACCGTGGAACCTAAAGGAATGAAATTAAACATTAACATTTCGCCTCGACCAATTTTCACACGTACAACGCAACGCGGCTACACTTCTGCTATTACAAACGTAAATCTCCTTAAACACAATGAGTGTTACTTACCGTGTACGCTCTAGACGGTCCAGTTGCAAGCAGAAAATAAAGATATTTCCGTTGATAATCGTCGCTGCTCAGTGGCTCACGGCCATCGCGCCAACAGATTTGAATTTTGGCGGAGGTTCGGGCAATTACGTCATATCCGCGGCACATGACTGCGACGTAATACCCGCTTATCTGAAACGGCAGTTAAAAGTAGAGTTACATCAAGTTTTCTTGGAACCTAAACGAATGAAAGAAAACTATCATTTGGCCACAACCAACATTCACAGATACAACACAACGTGCGGGGTTGAGGTTAAAGATTGAGTGAAGGGCCCTCGTTTTAAACTACTGTTTTGAAAAGGAGTGGGAACAAGTAAGACGTATTTAATTTATTTAATGGGAAGTAGTAAGACTTATTAAATTTATTTAATCTACTTTTCTTCCCAGGCAAAATTTGATGTGCTGCAATTCCAAATTTCCAAAGTGAATGAAGGAATGAAGTCCTTTAAATTATGATTTTGTATAAATACTAGGCATTAACACAAAATCGACGGCACAAAATGGGCAGACTTTACTTGTTTGAAAAGGACTGGTTACAAGACAGACTTTTTTAATTTATTTAATGGGAAGAAGACTTATTTAGTTTAATTGATCTATTTTTGTTCCCTGGCAAAATTCGATTTGCTGCAATTCCAAATTTCCAAAGTGAATGAAGGAAAGAAGTCGTTTAAATTATGATTTTGTTTAAATACTAGGCATAGACACAAAATCTACGGCACAAAATGGGCAGACTTTACTTGTTTGAAGAGGACTGGTTACAAGACAGACTTTTCTGATTTATTTAATGGGAAGAAGACTTATTTAGTTTATTTAATCTATTTTTGTTCCCTGGCAAAATTGGATTTGCTGAAACTGTATTTTGCCAAATCTTGCCTTGAGACCTGATAGGAAGTATTAAACGCTTAGTTAAATCAATACAAGTTGGTAATAAGAGCGAGTAATGTTGGTTGAACCGATGAATGAAGGTTGAAAGCAATTTAAATTATGACTTTGTATAAATACTAGATATTAACAGAACATCTACTGCGCGAAATGGGCAGAGTTTACTTGTTTGAGAAGGAGTGGCTTATTCAAAACTAAGATTTATTTAATCTGTTTGTTCCCAGGCAAAATTGGATGTGATGCAATTCCAAATTTCACCACATGATGGTGCCCAATTTTGACTTCATAGGACATATTAAACACTTAGCTTGTTATTATGTTCAAGGTAATCAGATTTGTTTATTATTCTAATGGCCTCTTCAAAACTATTCTGGATTACTACTTTGGATCTATTCTACATTACTTGGCAACAACATACTCTGTAACAGATTAGGCAGTATAATCATATATGTTAACTTGAGAGTGCCCACACTCAATCTACTTATCGTGATGTGTTAAATCAATTACTGTTAGACATTATTTGTCTGATAATCTACCAAATCTTTGAATTGAAGAATTTGTGATTTAATTAATAGCTTGTTCAGGGTAATCAGACTTGTATATAATTCTAATGGCCTTCTTTTGAAAACTATTCTGAATTACAACTTTGGATCTTATATTACTTTGCAACAATCTACTCGGTGACAGATTAGGCAGTATAATCACATATGTTAACTTCAGTGCCCACACTGTATTTATTTATGGTTATTTGTTAAATCAAGTACTGTTAGACATGAAATAGGAAGTGTTTAACATAAATGTTATGGCTACTCACCATTGTAGCTCGCTCCTGGTCAATGATATGAGCCTCTTCTTGCAGTGGAAAACTTGCAGCCAACAAACACCGTGGAACCTAAAGGAATGAAATTAAACATTAACATTTCGCCTGGACCAACATTCACACGTACAACGCAACGCGGCTACACTTCTGCTATTACAAACGTAAATCTCCTTAAACACAACGAGTGTTACTTACCGTGTACGCTCTAGGCAAAATTGGATGTGATGCAATTCCAAATCTATCTGAAACGGCAGTTAAAAGTAGAGTTACATCAAGTTTTCTTTTTTAATCAACACAATCATTTACAACCGTTGACCAGAAAGAATCGTCGAAATTCGACGTCCCCCACAAACGCCACGCTCACTCGCTTTTCAGGGCAACAAAAGTACTTCTTTTTAAAAACGATGAGTTGTACTTACCGTGTACGCTCTGGACGGTCCAGTTGCAAGCAGAAAATAAAAATATTTCTCTTGTTAGTCGTATGTTACCATCCGCTGTGTCTTTGTCAACATCGCCGCCATTTTCCTACTTCCTGCTGCGAGCCACGCCCACGGATTTAAATTTGGGCGGAAGCTCTTTCCATTGGCGTCGTTTTCGCGTATAGCAAATCCGATTGGTTGGGAAGGGGGCACGGTTATGCAGCCGAGGGGTCCTGTGATCGGTGGGATGTAAAGTAGGCGTCGACGTCACGTCCGCGTCACGTGACCACGACGTGGCAGACGTCATATAGCAACCGCTGTTTTGTTTAGTAGACTTACAGTTGTTATGCATTGACATAATGGCGCACACACCAAATAGATTTAAATAAATTAAATAATTCTTCTGCCCACTCTCTTTTAAACAAGTTAATACTCCCCGCAGATTTGAATTCCGGCGAAAGTTACGCCCATCGACGTCACGTATGTCACGTGACCACGACGTGGCAGATGTCATATAGCAACCGCTGTTTTGTTTAGTAGATTTACAGTTGTTATGCATTGGCATAATGGTGTGCACTCAAAATAGATTTAAATAAATTAAATATTTCTTCTGCCCACTCCCTTTTAAACAAGTTAACTCTGCCCACGTCCATTGACGTCTTGTCTGCGTCACGTGACCACGACGTAGCGACGTCATATAGTAACCGCTGTTTTGATCAGTAGACTTAGTTATTATGCGTTGACATAATGGCGCACTGGTTAGCATGGCCACCTCTTAAGCATGATGTTGCGGGTTCGACGCCTGATCAATGTTAGCATGGAGTGAGCTGAAGTGCATGGCGCTGAAGATTTGAATCTTTGAAATGCGCTGAGGTCTGACATATCAGGCAGAATGGTTTGCCATCACGTTCAACAAAAAATAGAAACTTTCCCACTCTGATTAAAACGTCCTGCGTTCATCTACGTATTTTCGTTTTGCTGTGCATCTTTTCCCTGCCATTTCGAGAGCCCAATTGACACTCATAGTTTAAAGAAATGTGTTTGCCCATCCTACTTTGTGGAATTTCACCACATGCGCTTTTGACCAAAATACCAAATTGAACTCAAGTGAAGCCAACACGCACAACCCCCCCCCCCCCACACACACACACACACACACACAAATGTTGATATGAACATAAAAGAGCCGCATGCGGTTCGGGAGTTGCGGCTTGGCCAAACCTGTACTATACAACTTTATTTGTATAAAATTTTCACAACAGCTGTCACACAAACAAAGCGGGAAAAACCGAAGACGTGCGTGTTCCGCCCACGCTGGATTTATTTGCACCTTTGAAAAGACACCGTATTGCCGCAGATGTGGCAAAGAGTACTTTTGGGCATCTGAGACGGAAGGATGTCCAAAGCATCACGTCACCTGCTCTGGTAGGCATGGTGGTGGGACGTTGAGGTCAACCGCTTTGGGGTTGGCTGAATCTTTGATCGCAGGATGCCACACACTTGAAGACAGAAGCAGAAAAGCAGAGCTAAATGCAAAATGTACTCACCGGTGACTCCAATTTTTTTCCCCCCTGAAGAAACAGCTGGACGGGTGGCCCCGGCTGGCCAGTGGGACTCTTGTTATTCTGACCCTTTTTAGTGCGCGTTTGGGGCAACAACCGTTTTTTGTGGCGCTCTCTTCTGGTTCAAAAGTGCCCTGCATGTGAATTTGCTTTTCCTGCCTTCTGATTGGATGAGCGCCGGTGTGACGCGGTGCCTCTGTCACCGTGGCGGGGGGTATACGTTGGCATCGGAGCGTCTGCCAACGTCTGAGACCGGCTGGCAGTGTATCGGAGGTGTCGAGTGCGGTGCCGCTGGAGCTCACTCACCAGCTGGTGTTAGGGCCACAGAATGAAGGCCAAGGAGAAGAATAGAAAGAGAAACAGAAACTTCTCCTCCAATTGTTTGATTTGTCTCTTCTGAGCTTCGATGAATTCTTTCAGCTCTTTGTTCCTCTAGGACGGACAAATGGAAAGTGGCATTCAAAAGCCAGTAAGCGTGCAAGTAAGTGCCGGGCTGGCTTTGGGCCCTTACCTGTTGCGCGCTGTGCAGCAGATCCATTCTCTCTTGGAGGATGCAAGCGTCGCGCTCCCTCAACTCGCACATCAGGGCTCGCTTCCATTGGTCCACGGCGCTCCTAAGCTCTTCTCTCTGATCCGCCGTCAGCACGTCATTCACGCCAGCGTGGCTGGCTTTTTCGCCGTCCGTGGCGGGGCAGTCCCGCTGCGGTAGCGCCTCGTACAACATGGCCTCCAGCTCCAGGATCCTCTGGGCCGCAATCCTCGTCCATCAGTGGTCCGGCGGGAGATTTGAGGGAGGCTTACCTTATGAGCCTGGTCCATGGAACACTTCCTGAAGTCCAACTCTTCATCCAGGTAGCCCTTCTGCTTGCAGAACATAGAAGAGCCCAAAGGCACAGCGTCAACAAGCTTCTTTCAGCGCAAAGCCTTCCAAAAGTCACATTTGAGCCGCCGAGTCTCGTGGAGTGCGAACATAAGGAGTTCGACATACACTTACGGCGTTATAGCCCAGGATGTCCAGCTTCTTCATCAGATCACTGATGACGATGTCCGGGGGAAAGGCGCAAGGAGCAATGTAAGGTGTTCTGGGACCTCGGGTTAAGGTTAGGGTTGCGAGGGACGCCTTACGTACGCTCACGCCCTCGGCCTCGCAGTAGATCTGCAAAGGGCTGAGGCCGTCTGGGAAACGGACTTGCAGAAACTTCAAGACGGGGGAGCGCCACTCCCTCTCCTGAAAGGCAGAGGCATGCATCCGTCCGTCCGTCCGTCCGTCCGTCACATCTCTGGCCTCAACACGCTTGTGCGAGTCTTCCCACCTCCAGCTCCAGGATGCGGAACTCAAGCAGTTCGTTTTGGTCTCGGATATCCTGGATGTGCTCTTTCAGACGCGCTTCTTCCGCCTCCATCCGCCTGACCTGAAAAGACAGTCAGACCTCATCTGCGGGGCTTCCTGACGGGTGTGACGCCAAGCGACTCCGCCCAGCGCCTTTCTTTCCGTCACCTTTTCGGCCAACTGCTGATTGCTCTGACGCAGCAGCTGCTTCTCCTCCACCCACTTGACATTCTAGAAGAGACAAACGCGTGGACAGCTTTGGAATGTTGTGTCATTTTCATCCACAAATTCTTTGGTTGACTGGAAAATGACATTTGCTTTTCTCCGCATTTTCCCAGCCACATTCGGGGGGGGTTGGTCCAGTAATGCCAGACGAATGAGTGACTGAAGAATGTAGCTATTTTGTCTGAGAAAAAGGTGTGCTCATTGATGAGCTTACCTGTCCTTGTTGCTTCAGCGCTGACTCCAGATCTGCTACTCTGCTTTGATAGTGACCCATTTCTACCATCAGCTTTTCTCTGGTCTGAAAGGAGGAGGAGGGAGGCTCCTCCTCCTCCTTTCAGACCAGAGAACACCCGAGGCTGGGTGAGAACGGGGAGGCTGCGACCCGGCCGGGGGTTGCGGGAAGGGGCGCCACCTTGATCTCCTTCTCGGCGTCGTAGTCCCCTTCGCTGGTCTGGGCTAGCAGAGCGTAGGCTCGTTGCAGCGCTTGATATTCTTGCGTCAGCTGGCGGTAGCGAAGCTCCGCCTCTTCATGCACACACCAATGCAACACAGCACTAGTACCAGAGTCAGTCAGACCGGCGACAAAGCACCCGCGACGCAAAGACGAGTCCGATTCCAGGCTGAAGAGGAATGTTTGGTGCCAATACGCTGGCAGAAATGGCGGGCTACCTCTTCGGGTTCCGTGTCGGGGGTTCTGTCGGTGTGAAAAGACAAGGACGATCCGTCCGAGTCCACCAACACGTCTTCGTCGTAGCCGTAAAATGTTTCGATGACCTGCGGGCGCGGAAGCAAACATCTCTCTGAACAAACTGAAGCGACACCTCACGATGAATCGACGAGAGGAACGATAGCGAGAAAAAGGCCATTTCATCTTGCGCAACACCAAGCAGCCGCAAACAAACAGACTCACCTTGCAGGACCTCACGCTTTGTTCCTCCTCAGAGATTCTCGACGTCGGTATCGTAGCAGCAAATCTCTCTCCTGTCGACACAAATAATCCGCCTTTGAGATTCTTTGGATGCAAAGGGAACGAACGGCTCCGGCGCAGAAACAAACGCGACTCACAATGACATTTCTGACATGAGCTCCTGTCTCCAGAGCCTGAAAAACACGTCACCGGCGATGATTGGAGGGACGCTCGTCTTTTCCAAAAGTGACAACTACAGGGTGTGTCAGGGTTTTCCAGATTATCTTTATCGTATCATTATGTTGCTTTGACTTTGACTGCAACCTGTAATAAATAATATTATTTATCCCTTATTTATCCCTATCGCTTATCCCTTCCTACACAAAGTCGTAAAACACCCCTTGCTATGTTTTGACTAGAGGTCAAGGGCTTCCTCTATTCAATCCACTCTTACACCCACCCTGTTTCTCTTAATTAAAATGCTCGTGCAGGAGCCGAGAGTCAGACTTCATTCGTACAACGGATGGACTCTCCACCTGCAGGTGTCCAAAAGAACTTACTTGTCTCCCGTGTGGTTCTTGCAAAATAAGTTGGAGCGAGCGCAACTCTAACAGGGTGCATTTTGCCACTAGCTGCCTACGGACAATGATGTCGCGCTCGCGGCTCATGGTTGACGGGCTGAGCAGCCGGGCAAGTCCGTCGTTTTCAGCGCACAGCGAGTGGCAAAGGCGCTGACAAAACGGGAGCTTTGAGCTGCTGAAAACGGCAAAACAAGTCTAAAGCGTGTTCAAACGCGTGCGCACAATGCTCCTGCTTGAAAGGTCGGAATTTAAGGGGCCAATTTTTTGGATGGCGGCCGCCGGCCAAGCTTTGGACGGAAAAGGTTTCCTGGCGACAGCGAGCGAGCGTGGCGCTGCCGTACGTGCACCGAGTCGCCTGCCTGAAGACCTTGGACAAGTCGTTGATGATGTGCCGCTGCTCCACAACTTGAAGGAACTCCATTTCACCGTCCTGCTGGCCGCAACCGCGGTCCAGGTCATTGAGCGAACTAGGCCTTCTCTGTGGAACACAAATGCAGTGGACTCTGTTGGCACGCCGCCGTTGTCCGCGTCGACTTACCAAGCTTGCCATCTCCTCGTTCTCCTGGGTGACAAAGCGCACTTTGTTTTCAAGGCGACACAGCACCAGCGAGAGTTCTTCATTCTTCCTGCTCAGGCGTTTGTTTTTGTACAGGAGTGGCAGAAACTGGCTTTCTGTTTCTCTCAGTCGCTTTAGCTGCAAGCATGAAGTGCGGGATGTGAAAGACGCACAACACGCGGGCCAGAACGTATCCATTCCTTTTGCATCGGTTTGAACGGAATCGTGGCTTTGGCTCCCAATAAAAGACATCTACCAGGCAACCGACTCGACGCGCCGCTCAACTAATAAGCAAGCGCAATGGGTGCCTCGCTGGATGGCGCGCATCAAACGTAGCGCAAACATTCAAGCGTGCCGTCAATAAATTACCAGTTCATTGCGCTCTTCAGAAAGCAGGGCGTTTCGATCCTCCAGGTTCCTGATGACTGCGCTGAGCTCAGCGATTTTCAGATGAAACCGTCGCGTGTCCCGATCCTCCTGAGACTGAAAACGCCCCGCAACACACACACACAAGCACTCGTTCAAAGTTCAAAACTGTTTTTGTGCTACCTTCCTCCAGCAACGAACTAAGTCATGCGTACTGCAAGTGTGTGATGAGGTGGCTTACGCAATGAAGAGGATTGCTAGTAGCGGCGTTGACCCCACTTCCAGGGTAGTTTAGGCCCGCCCTTTGGGAATCCCTCAGGGCAGCGATCTGCTGCTCGGCAGCCTGAGTCTGCAGCTGAAGGCGGTGGACGTTGCCGGCCCCAGGGCTTCATCCAAAACACTAACCGCTCTGTCTTTCAGCTTGATCTCATCCGTCTGGATGTACAAACGGGGAGCGCTCAGGCAGGCGGGCAAACTCATTTGCCAGAATTGTGACAAAAACAAAGAGAGCAACCGGCCAATTTTTTTTCTTGAATCGACTAGAACACCTTTGCTGTGACAAAAGCGAAGCGAGCAACCGGACATTTTCTTCTTGTGAAATAGAATAGAATAGAATGCCTTAGGTGTCATTGCACTGCAAGTATACAACGAAATTGGGAACATAGCCACGCACCGCGCATCTGATCAGTCCTACCAGTCGGCGGATCTCCCTCTCGCAGTCTCTCTTGGTTCGGCTCAGCTCCTCCCGATGCTGGTGATGAGCCGATCGGAGCTCGGCCGCTCGGGACTGCCAGGCCTGCTGGGCCGCTGCCAGGGCTTCTTCCGCGCTCCTGGTGGAGGCGACACCGCTCGGTCTCCCGACACCGCCGCGTCTCCTCCACCTCCGCCAGCAAAGCGCCCCCCCTCCTCACCTGAGCAGACATTGCGCCACACCGGGCCGTTGAGACCGCAACGGAGCGCCGCGACGCTTACTGGGGACAAGCTACACAATACGGTAGCGGCCGCATCGAAGCCCGACGTGGCGTGCGGATAGTCAGACACGGATAGAGCGGATCACCTTGTCCATGGAGCCGTCCCTCAGGCTGAGGACCAAGGCATTCAGTCGCTGGATCTCTCCATCTTTGATTTTGATCACTCTCATCAGCTCCATTTCATGCTGCCGCAGTAATGTCTCCCTGGTAATGGCTAACTCTTTCTGCTTCTCCTCATGGAGTTTGCTTTTGAGTTCCGTCATGGCGGCGGTGGCACGGTGGTGCTCCGCCCGCAGGTCCTGACTTCTCTCTCTCTCCAGACAGCTGACCTGACATGACTTAGACTTAGACAAACTTTATTGTCATCTTGTCTGCACATGGTGCATACAAAACGAAATTCCGTTGCATACGTCTTACAACAAAGTAGTGATATTGCAGTTGAATAGAAGTAACATATCCTATGAAAATATATATATATACATATACTATATATATATATATATATTAAAAATAAGTATAAAGTGCAGCAGTGATAATTATGCAATAGTGCAAGTAGGCAAAACAGTATTCAAGAGTGTGCAGAGGAATGCTAAACCATGTATTAAACTTCTATTTAAAGGGTTTATACAAGTTCAGTAAAGTTGGTAGTGCGAGATAGTGCAAGATAGAGGTCCGTAGTGTCATAAAGTACAGTTCTGTGAATGTGTGATGCAGAGTTCAGTTTAGAGCTCAACAGTTCTAGTGTTCAACAGTCTGATGACAGCAGGGAAAAAGCTGTTGCAGAACCTGGTGGACCTGCAGCGGATGCTGCAAACCTCTTCCCAGAGGG
This sequence comes from Syngnathus floridae, assembly GCF_059516105.1. Taxonomy (NCBI): domain Eukaryota; kingdom Metazoa; phylum Chordata; class Actinopteri; order Syngnathiformes; family Syngnathidae; genus Syngnathus; species Syngnathus floridae. The sequence goes on from NC_142424.1 coordinate 14,164,258, forward strand.
CAGCAGGGAGAACAGTCCATGGTGGGGGTGTGATGGGTCATTGATGATGTTACGGGCACGGGACATGCAGCGCTGAGATGAAATGTCCTGAATGGAGGGAAGAGGAGCCCCTATGATCCTCTCTGCTGTCCTCACCACTCTCCTCACGTTCTTCCAATCGGAGGCGGTGCAGCCTCCACACCACACAGAGAGACAGCTTGTCAGAATGCTCTCTATGGTGCTCCTGTAGAACGTCCTCATGATGGGTGGGGGCAGGTGGGCTCTCCTCATCCTCCGCTGTAAGTACAAGCGCTTCTGTGCCCTCTTGACCAGTGCCGTAGTGTTCATAGTCCAGGTGAGGTCTTCTGTGATGTGGACCCCCAGGAATTTGGTGGTGCTGACCACCTCCACAGCTGAGCTGTTGATGATCAGTGGAGCGTGGTGAGGCTGTTTTTTCCTGAAGTCGACGATGATCTCCTTCATCTTCTCCTCATTCAGGATCAGGCTGTTTTCTCTGCACCAGCCCACCAGCTGCTCCACCTCCTCTCTGTAGTCCAGGTCGTTGTTGTCTCTGATGAGCCCCACCACCGTTGTGTCGTCTGCTGACTTCACGATGTGATTGGTGGTGAACCTGAGGACGCAGTCGTGTGTCATCAGGGTGAACAGCAGGGGGCTCAGGACGCAGCCCTGAAGGGAGCCTGTGCTGAGGGTGATGACATCAGAGGTGTTCTGTCCGACCCGGACTGACTGAGGTCTGTTGCTGAGGAAGTCTAGCAGCCAGTTGCGAAGGAGGGTGTTGAAGCCCAGGTGTTCCAATTTTCCTACCAGATGCTGTGGGATGATGGTGTCAAACGCTGAGCTGAAGTCCAGGAACAGCCTCCGCACATGGGTGTTCTTCTCCTCCAGGTGAGCCAGGCTCAGGTGAAGAACGGAGGAGATGGCGTCCTGAGTGGAGCGGTTTTGCCGGTCGGCAAACTGGAACGGGTCAAATAATAGGGGGAGTCTGGAAACGATGTGACCTTTAAGCAGCCTTTCGAAGCACTTCATCATAACCGGAGTCAGTGCAACAGGCCGGTAATCATTAAATGAGGTGATTTGAGGTTTCTTCGGCACCGGAATGATGGAGGCAGTCTTAAAGCACGCCGGCACTGTGGCTTGGCCCAGCGAGGTGTTAAAAATGTCTGTGATGACCCCAGCCAGATGACTTGCACATTCCCTGAACACACGCCCAGGAATGTTGTCGGGGCCAGGGGCCTTACAGGGGTTGACTCTCCTCAGGGTCTTCAACACATCGGCGGAGTCAAGGCAAAGTACCTCCTCTTCCTGATGGGGGACAGTTTTAACTGCTGGAGTGCCGTTTAGTGCCTCGAACCTCCCAAAGAAGTTATTTAGACCATTTAGAAAGTCAGCATCAACTACACCCACCGGGGGGGGGGGGAGAGTGAGTTGTAGTCTGTAATCGCCCGTATGCCTTGCCACATACTCCTGATGTTTTTGACGTCGTGGAAACGATCCTGAAATTTTCGACTGCGGTCTCGCTTCGCTATCCTGATGGCACGGTTCAAGTTGGCTCTCGCTGTCCTCAGTGTCTCCTTGTCGCCAGACTTGAAGGCAGAGTTCCGCGCTCGTAGCGTTTGACGTACCTCCTCAGTCATCCAGGGTCGTTGGTTGCCCCGGGTGATGATATTCTTAGTGGTGCTGACGTCCTCGGTGCATTTGTTGATGTAGGCTGACACAGTCATGGCACACGCATGTCTAATCTACATCGGGAAAACTGGGAGGGAGGGAGGGAGGGAGGCAGGCAGGGAGGCAGGCAGGGAGGCAGGCAGTGTCTGTCTGTTGAGGTTTTCACCTTGTTCTTCTCCTGCTGAAGTTCTAACTGGACGTCCATCAGTTTGGTTCTCAGCTCGTCATTGGCGGCCTGAAGGGCGTCCGTTCGCTCCGCCTTGGCCCGCCCTGCCGGAGCTCGTTTGGACATCTCTTACTCGAGTCTCGCCCGGTCGTCAGTCAGAGATCACAACATTTGTACCTGGAGAGCACAAACGCAGCGCTGTTTTCCACTGGCTTCGAACTCAACTTCAATCGGTACCGTAACTTACAACATCATAAACATAGAACTAGCTTGACTTATTCATTGAATAAATGCATTTGGTTCTTCAAAACTGCATCACGCAACATAGCGTGACCGAGACGGCCGTTATCCACCTGCGTGAAGTTATTTGGTGAAATGAATGAGATGTTTAAGACACCATCGTTCTGTCTCTATGTAGATGAAGGGAAATAATCGATTGCTGAAGGTCCAAAGGTGTTGTGATAAACAAATAAACATATTAGTGATTAGTGACATATTTGTGATAAACATATTAGGCAGGATAATCACATATGTTAACGTGACTGCCCACACTGTATTTATTTATGGTTATTTGTTAAATCGAGTACTGTTAGACATGAAATAGGAAGTGTTTAACATAAATGGAAGACGAAAGGGGTACTCACCATTGTAGCTCCTGCTGGTCAATGATACGAGCCTCTTCTTGCAGTGGAAAACATACAGCCAACAAACACCGTGGAACCTAAAGGAATGAAATTAAACATTAACATTTAGCCTCAACCAACATTCACAGATACAACGCAACGCAAACTACACAAACGTAAATCTTTTTAAACACAATGAGTTGTACTTACCGTGTACGCTCTAGACGGTCCACTTGCAAGCAGAAAATAAAGATATTTCTGTTGATAATCGTCGTGTTTGTATCCGGTGTCTCGCTCAAGGCCATTGCGCCCACAGATTTGAATTTTGGCGAGAGTTCAGCCTATTGACGTCATTTCCGCGGTGTAATACCCGCATATCTGAAACGGCAAAGTTAAGAGTAGAGTTAAATAAAGTTTTTAGTCAACGCAATAATTTACAACCGTTGACCAGTCGAAATAATCGTCGAAATTTGGCGTCTGTGGCTGGAAGCAGACGCCGAGTTCGACATTCCTCCCAAACGCCACACTCCCTCGCTTTTCAGGGCTAAAAAAAAACAGTTGTAATTACCTTGTACGCTCTAGACGGTCAAGTTGCAAGCTGAAAACAAAAATATTTGCCTTGTTAGTCATCGTGTTACTAACCGCTGTGTCTTGTTTGCCAGAATTGCCGCTTTCCTACTTCCTGTTGCAAGCCACGCCCACGGATTATAATTTTGCCGTGAGTTCCGCCTATTGACGTCATGTCCGCGTCACATGACTGCGACGTAATATTATCTAAAACTGTTTGTGCGGTATTGTGTTGTTCTGTGCGGTATTGTGTTATTCTGTGCGGCGTCGTGTTGTTCTGTGCGGCGTCGTGTTGTTCAGTGCGACGTCGTGTTGTTCAGTAAGGCATGGTGTTGTTCAGTGCGGCATGGTGTTGTTCAGTGCGGCATAATGTTGTTCAGTGCGGCATGGTGTTGTTCAGTGCAGGATGGTGTTGTTCAGTGCGGCATGGTGTTGTTCAATGCAGGATCGTGTTGTTCAGTGCAGCATAATGTTGTTCAGTGCAGCATGGTGTTGTTCAGTGCGGCATGGTGTTGTTCAATGCGGCATGGTGTTGTTCACTGCGGGATGGTGTTGTTCAATGCGGGATCGTGTTGTTCAGTGCGGCATAATGTTGTTCAGTGCGGCATGGTGTTGTTCAGTGCGGCATGGTGTTGTTCAGTGCGACATAATGTTGCTTAGTGCGGCATAATGTTGTTCAGTGCGGCATAATGTTGTTCAGTGCGGCATGGTGTTGTTCAGTGCGGCATGGTGTTGTTCAGTGCGGCATGGTGTTGTTCAGTGCAGGATGGTGTTGTTCAGTGCGGCATGGTGTTGTTCAATGCGGCATGGTGTTGTTCAGTGCGGGATGGTGTTGTTCATTGCGGCATGGTGTTGTTCAGTGCGGCATGGTGTTGTTCAGTGCGGCATGGTGTTGTTCAGTGCGGCATGGTGTTGTTCAGTGCGGCATAATGTTGTTCAGTGCGGCATGGTGTTGTTCAGTGCAGGATGGTGTTGTTCAGTGCGGCATGGTGTTGTTCAATGCAGGATCGTGTTGTTCAGTGCAGCATAATGTTGTTCAGTGCAGCATGGTGTTGTTCAGTGCGGCATGGTGTTGTTCAATGCGGCATGGTGTTGTTCACTGCGGGATGGTGTTGTTCAATGCGGGATCGTGTTGTTCAGTGCGGCATAATGTTGTTCAGTGCGGCATGGTGTTGTTCAGTGCGGCATGGTGTTGTTCAGTGCGACATAATGTTGTTTAGTGCGGCATAATGTTGTTCAGTGCGGCATAATGTTGTTCAGTGCGGCATGGTGTTGTTCAGTGCGGCATGGTGTTGTTCAGTGCGGCATGGTGTTGTTCAGTGCAGGATGGTGTTGTTCAGTGCGGCATGGTGTTGTTCAATGCGGCATGGTGTTGTTCAGTGCGGGATGGTGTTGTTCAGTGCAGGATGGTGTTGTTCAGTGCGGCATGGTGTTGTTCAATGCGTCAGTGCGGCATAATGTTGTTCAGTGCGGCATGGTGTTGTTCAGTGCGGCATGGTGTTGTTCAGTGCGGCATGGTGTTCAGTGCAGGATGGTGTTGTTCAGTGCGGCATGGTGTTGTTCAATGCGGCATGGTGTTGTTCAGTGCGGGATGGTGTTGTTCAGTGCAGGATGGTGTTGTTCAGTGCGGCATGGTGTTGTTCAGTGCGGAATGGTGCTGTTCAGTGCGGCATGGTGTTGTTCAGTGCGGCATGGTGTTGTTCAGTGCAGGATGGTGTTGTTCAATGCGGGATCGTGTTGTTCAGTGCGGCATGGTGTTGTTCAGTGCGGCATGGTGTTGTTCAGTGCGGCATGGTGTTGTTCAGTGCGGCATAATGTTGTTCAGTGCGGCATGGTGTTGTTCAGTGCGGCATGGTGTTGTTCAGTGCGGCATGGTGTTGTTCAGTGCGGCATGGTGTTGTTCAGTGCGGCATAATGTTGTCCAGTGCGCCATAATGTTGTTCAGTGCGGCATGGTGTTGTTCAGTGCGGGATGGTGTTGTTCAGTGCGGATGGTGTTGTTCAATGCGGCATGGTGTTGTTCAGTGCGGGATGGTGTTGTTCAGTGCAGGATGGTGTTGTTCAGTGCGGCATGGTGTTGTTCAATGCGGCATGGTGTTGTTCAGTGCGGGATGGTGTTGTTCAGTGCGGCATGGTGTTGTTCAGTGCGGCATGGTGTTGTTCAGTGCGGCATGGTGTTGTTCAGTGCGGCATGGTGTTGTTCAGTGCGGCATGGTGTTGTTCAGTGCGGCATGGTGTTGTTCAGTGCGGAATGGTGTTGTTCAGTGCGGCATGGTGTTGTTCAGTGCGGGATGGTGTTGTTCAATGCGGGATCGTGTTGTTCAGTGCGGGGTGGTGTTGTTCAGTGCAGGATGGTGTTGTTCAGTGAAGGATGGTGTTGTTCAGTGCGGCATGGTGTTGTTCAATGCAGGATCGTGTTGTTCAGTGCAGCATAATGTTGTTCAGTGCAGCATGGTGTTGTTCAGTGCGGCATGGTGTTGTTCAATGCGGCATGGTGTTGTTCAGTGCGGGATGGTGTTGTTCAGTGCGGCATGGTGTTTTTCAGTGCGGCATAATGTTGTTCAGTGCAGCATGGTGTTGTTCAGTGCGGCATGGTGTTGTTCAGTGCGACATAATGTTGTTCAGTGCGGCATAATGTTGTTCAGTGCGGCATGGTGTTGTTCAGTGCGGCATGGTGTTGTTCAGTGCGGCATGGTGTTGTTCAGTGCGGCATGGTGTTGTTCAGTGCAGGATGGTGTTGTTCAGTGCAGGATGGTGTTGTTCAATGCGGCATGGTGTTCAGTGCGGGATGGTGTTGTTCAGTGCAGGATGGTGTTGTTCAGTGGGCATGGTGTTGTTCAGTGCGGAATGGTGTTGTTCAGTGCGGCATGGTGTTGTTGAGTGCGGCATGGTGTTGTTCAGTGCAGGATGGTGTTGTTCAATGCGGGATGGTGTTGTTCAGTGCGGGATGGTGTTGTTCAGTGCAGGATGGTGTTGTTCAGTGCGGCATGGTGTTGTTCAATGCGGCATGGTGTTGTTCAGTGCAGGATGGTGTTGTTCAGTGCGGCATGGTGTTGTTCAATGCGGCATGGTGTTGTTCAATGCGGCATGGTGTTGTTCAGTGCGGCATGGTGTTGTTCAGTGCGGCATGGTGTTGTTCAGTGCAGCGTAATGTGTTTCAGTGCGGCATGGTGTTGTTCAGTGCGGAATGGTGTTGTTCAGTGCGGGATGGTGTTGTTCAGTGCGGGATGGTGTTGTTCAGTGCGGCATGGTGTTGTTCAGTGCGGCATGGTGTTGTTCAGTGCGGGATGGTGTTGTTCATTGCGGCATGGTGTTGTTCAGTGCGGCATGGTGTTGTTCAGTGCGGCATGGTGTTGTTCAGTGCGGCATAATGTTGTTCAGTGCGGCATAATGTTGTTCAGTGCGGCATGGTGTTGTTCAGTGCGGGATGGTGTTGTTCAGTGCAGGATGGTGTTGTTCAGTGCGGCATGGTGTTGTTCAATGCGGGATCGTGTTGTTCAATGCGGGATCGTGTTGTTCAGTGCGGCATGGTGTTGTTCAGTGCGGCATGGTGTTGTTCAGTGCGGCATGGTGTTGTTCAGTGCGGCATGGTGTTGTTCAGTGCGGCATAATGTTGTTCAGTGCGGCATAATGTTGTTCAGTGCGGCATAATGTTGTTCAGTGCGGCATAATGTAGTTCAGTGCGGCATAATGTTGTTCAGTGCGGCATAATGTTGTTCAGTGCGGGATGGTGTTGTTCATTGCGGCATGGTGTTGTTCAGTGCGGCATGGTGTTGTTCAGTGCGGCATGGTGTTGTTCAGTGCGGGATGGTGTTGTTTAGTGCAGGATGGTGTTGTTCAGTTCGGGATGGTGTTGTTCAGTGCGGCATGGTGTTGTTCAGTGCGGCATAATGTTTTTCAGTGCGGCATGGTGTTGTTCAGTGCGGCATGGTGTTGTTCAGTGCAGCATAATGTTGTTCAGTGCGGCATGGTGTTGTTCAGTGCGGAATGGTGTTGTTCAGTGCGGCATGGTGTTGTTCAGTGCGGCATGGTGTTGTTCAGTGCGGCATGGTGTTGTTCAGTGCGGCATGGTGTTGTTCAGTGCGGGATGGTGTTCAATGCGGGATCGTGTTGTTCAGTGCGGCATGGTGTTGTTCAGTGCGGCATGGTGTTGTTCAGTGCGGCATGGTGTTGTTCAGTGCGGCATGGTGTTGTTCATTTCGGCATAATGTTGTTCAGTGCGGCATAATGTTGTTTAGTGCGGCATGGTGTTGTTCAGTGCGGGATGGTGTTGTTCAGTGCGTTATAATGTTGTTCAGTGCGGCATGGTGTTGTTCAGTGCGGCATGGTGTTGTTCAGTGCGGCATGGTGTTGTTCAGTGCGGCATAATGTTGTTCAGTGCGGCATAATGTTGTTCAGTGCGGCATGATGTTGTTCAGTGCGGGATGGTGTTGTTCAGTGCGGGATGGTGTTGTTCAGTGCGGCATGGTGTTCAATGCGGAATGGTGTTGTTCAGTGCAGGATGGTGTTGTTCAGTGCGGCATGGTGTTGTTCAGTGCGGCATAATGTTGTTCAGTGCGGCATGGTGTTGTTCAGTGCGGCATGGTGTTGTTCAGTGCGGCATGGTGTTGTTCAGTGCGGCATGGTGTTGTTCAGTGCGGCATAATGTTGTTCAGTGCGGCATGGTGTTGTTCAGTGCGGCATGGTGTTGTTCAGTGCGGCATAATGTTCAGTGCGGCATAATGTTGTTCAGTGCGGCATGGTGTTGTTCAGTGCGGGATGGTGTTGTTCAGTGCAGGATGGTGTTGTTCAGTGCGGCATGGTGTTCAGTGCGGGATGGTGTCTTTCAGTGCGGCACGGTGTCGTTCAGTGAGGCATGGTGTTGTTCAGTGCGGCATGGTGTTATTTAGTGCGGCATGGTGTTGTTCAGTGCGGGATGGTGTTGTTCAGTGTGGCATGGTGTTCAGTGCGGCATGGTGTTGTTCAGTGCGGTATCGTGTTGTTCAGTGCGGTATCGTGTTTCTCAGTGCGGTATCGTGTTGTTCAGTGCAGTATCGTTGTGTTGTTCGTATTGTGTTGTGTTGTTCGTAATGTGTTGTGTTGTTCGTATTGTGTTGTGTTGTTCATATTGTGTTGTTCATATTGTGTTGAGTTGTTCGTATTGTGTTGTGTTGTTCGTATTGTGTTGCCTTTAACACTTAGCCTCTAACACTTAGCCTCTAACACTTAGCCTCTAGCATCTAGAAGGTAAATAAATAGGAAGGAAGGACTCACCGGTGACGTCTTCGCCCACGTCCAAGCGTTGTACTTTGTATTTTCATCCTTCTGACAGTGGAAAACATAGCCAACAAACACCGTGGAACCTAAACGAATGAAAGAAAACTATCATTTGGCCACAACCAACATTCACAGATACAACACAATGTGACGTGCGGGGTTGAGGTTAAAGGTTGAGTGAAGGGCCCTCGTTTTAAAGTACTTTTTTGAAAAGGATTGGGAACAAGTAAGACGTATTTAATTTATTTAATGGGAAGTAGTAAGAGCTATTGAATTTAATCTATGTATTATATTCTATTGTATTGTATTCTGTTGTATTCTTTTGGATTGTATTCACACTAACCCCACTAAAACTTCAGCCCACAAAAACTCGCCTCTGGCGCCTAGCCTCTGGCACTTAGCCTCTAACACTTAGCCTTTAACACTTAGCCTTTAACACTTAGCCTTTAACACTTAGCCTAGAAGGTGAATAAATAGGGTTAAAGGTTGAGTGAAGGGACCTCGTTTTAAACTACTTTTTTGAAAAGGAGTGGGAACAAGTAAGACGTATTTAATTTATTTAATGGGAAGTAGTAAGACTTATTAAATTTATTTAATCTATTCTTCCCAGGCAAAATTTGATGTGCTGCAATTCCAAATTTCCAAAGTGAATGAAGGAATGAAGTCCTTTAAATTATGATTTTGTATAAATACTAGGCATTAACACAAAATCGACGGCACAAAATGGGCAGACTTTACTTGTTTGAAAAGGACTGGTTACAAGACAGACTTTTTTAATTTATTTAATGGGAAGAAGACTTATTTAGTTTAATTGATCTATTTTTGTTCCCTGGCAAAATTCGATTTGCTGCAATTCCAAATTTCCAAAGTGAATGAAGGAAAGAAGTCGTTTAAATTATGATTTTGTTTAAATACTAGGCATAGACACAAAATCTACGGCACAAAATGGGCAGACTTTACTTGTTTGAAGAGGACTGGTTACAAGACAGACTTTTCTGATTGGTGTTTTTCAGTGCGGCATAATGTTGTTCAGTGCAGCATGGTGTTGTTCAGTGCGGCATGGTGTTGTTCAGTGCGACATAATGTTGTTCAGTGCGGCATAATGTTGTTCAGTGCGGCATGGTGTTGTTCAGTGCGGCATGGTGTTGTTCAGTGCGGCATGGTGTTGTTCAGTGCGGCATGGTGTTGTTCAGTGCAGGATGGTGTTGTTCAGTGCAGGATGGTGTTGTTCAATGCGGCATGGTGTTCAGTGCGGGATGGTGTTGTTCAGTGCAGGATGGTGTTGTTCAGTGGGCATGGTGTTGTTCAGTGCGGAATGGTGTTGTTCAGTGCGGCATGGTGTTGTTGAGTGCGGCATGGTGTTGTTCAGTGCAGGATGGTGTTGTTCAATGCGGGATGGTGTTGTTCAGTGCGGGATGGTGTTGTTCAGTGCAGGATGGTGTTGTTCAGTGCGGCATGGTGTTGTTCAATGCGGCATGGTGTTGTTCAGTGCAGGATGGTGTTGTTCAGTGCGGCATGGTGTTGTTCAATGCGGCATGGTGTTGTTCAATGCGGCATGGTGTTGTTCAGTGCGGCATGGTGTTGTTCAGTGCGGCATGGTGTTGTTCAGTGCAGCGTAATGTGTTTCAGTGCGGCATGGTGTTGTTCAGTGCGGAATGGTGTTGTTCAGTGCGGGATGGTGTTGTTCAGTGCGGGATGGTGTTGTTCAGTGCGGCATGGTGTTGTTCAGTGCGGCATGGTGTTGTTCAGTGCGGGATGGTGTTGTTCATTGCGGCATGGTGTTGTTCAGTGCGGCATGGTGTTGTTCAGTGCGGCATGGTGTTGTTCAGTGCGGCATAATGTTGTTCAGTGCGGCATAATGTTGTTCAGTGCGGCATGGTGTTGTTCAGTGCGGGATGGTGTTGTTCAGTGCAGGATGGTGTTGTTCAGTGCGGCATGGTGTTGTTCAATGCGGGATCGTGTTGTTCAATGCGGGATCGTGTTGTTCAGTGCGGCATGGTGTTGTTCAGTGCGGCATGGTGTTGTTCAGTGCGGCATGGTGTTGTTCAGTGCGGCATGGTGTTGTTCAGTGCGGCATAATGTTGTTCAGTGCGGCATAATGTTGTTCAGTGCGGCATAATGTTGTTCAGTGCGGCATAATGTAGTTCAGTGCGGCATAATGTTGTTCAGTGCGGCATAATGTTGTTCAGTGCGGGATGGTGTTGTTCATTGCGGCATGGTGTTGTTCAGTGCGGCATGGTGTTGTTCAGTGCGGCATGGTGTTGTTCAGTGCGGGATGGTGTTGTTTAGTGCAGGATGGTGTTGTTCAGTGCGGCATGGTGTTGTTCAATGCGGCATGGTGTTGTTCAGTTCGGGATGGTGTTGTTCAGTGCGGCATGGTGTTGTTCAGTGCGGCATAATGTTTTTCAGTGCGGCATGGTGTTGTTCAGTGCGGCATGGTGTTGTTCAGTGCAGCATAATGTTGTTCAGTGCGGCATGGTGTTGTTCAGTGCGGAATGGTGTTGTTCAGTGCGGCATGGTGTTGTTCAGTGCGGCATGGTGTTGTTCAGTGCGGCATGGTGTTGTTCAGTGCGGCATGGTGTTGTTCAGTGCGGGATGGTGTTCAATGCGGGATCGTGTTGTTCAGTGCGGCATGGTGTTGTTCAGTGCGGCATGGTGTTGTTCAGTGCGGCATGGTGTTGTTCAGTGCGGCATGGTGTTGTTCATTTCGGCATAATGTTGTTCAGTGCGGCATAATGTTGTTTAGTGCGGCATGGTGTTGTTCAGTGCGGGATGGTGTTGTTCAGTGCGTTATAATGTTGTTCAGTGCGGCATGGTGTTGTTCAGTGCGGCATGGTGTTGTTCAGTGCGGCATGGTGTTGTTCAGTGCGGCATAATGTTGTTCAGTGCGGCATAATGTTGTTCAGTGCGGCATGATGTTGTTCAGTGCGGGATGGTGTTGTTCAGTGCGGGATGGTGTTGTTCAGTGCGGCATGGTGTTCAATGCGGAATGGTGTTGTTCAGTGCAGGATGGTGTTGTTCAGTGCGGCATGGTGTTGTTCAGTGCGGCATAATGTTGTTCAGTGCGGCATGGTGTTGTTCAGTGCGGCATGGTGTTGTTCAGTGCGGCATGGTGTTGTTCAGTGCGGCATGGTGTTGTTCAGTGCGGCATAATGTTGTTCAGTGCGGCATGGTGTTGTTCAGTGCGGCATGGTGTTGTTCAGTGCGGCATAATGTTCAGTGCGGCATAATGTTGTTCAGTGCGGCATGGTGTTGTTCAGTGCGGGATGGTGTTGTTCAGTGCAGGATGGTGTTGTTCAGTGCGGCATGGTGTTCAGTGCGGGATGGTGTCTTTCAGTGCGGCACGGTGTCGTTCAGTGAGGCATGGTGTTGTTCAGTGCGGCATGGTGTTATTTAGTGCGGCATGGTGTTGTTCAGTGCGGGATGGTGTTGTTCAGTGTGGCATGGTGTTCAGTGCGGCATGGTGTTGTTCAGTGCGGTATCGTGTTGTTCAGTGCGGTATCGTGTTTCTCAGTGCGGTATCGTGTTGTTCAGTGCAGTATCGTTGTGTTGTTCGTATTGTGTTGTGTTGTTCGTAATGTGTTGTGTTGTTCGTATTGTGTTGTGTTGTTCATATTGTGTTGTTCATATTGTGTTGAGTTGTTCGTATTGTGTTGTGTTGTTCGTATTGTGTTGCCTTTAACACTTAGCCTCTAACACTTAGCCTCTAACACTTAGCCTCTAGCATCTAGAAGGTAAATAAATAGGAAGGAAGGACTCACCGGTGACGTCTTCGCCCACGTCCAAGCGTTGTACTTTGTATTTTCATCCTTCTGACAGTGGAAAACATAGCCAACAAACACCGTGGAACCTAAACGAATGAAAGAAAACTATCATTTGGCCACAACCAACATTCACAGATACAACACAATGTGACGTGCGGGGTTGAGGTTAAAGGTTGAGTGAAGGGCCCTCGTTTTAAACTACTTTTTTGAAAAGGATTGGGAACAAGTAAGACGTATTTAATTTATTTAATGGGAAGTAGTAAGAGCTATTGAATTTAATCTATGTATTATATTCTATTGTATTGTATTCTGTTGTATTCTTTTGGATTGTATTCACACTAACCCCACTAAAACTTCAGCCCACAAAAACTCGCCTCTGGCGCCTAGCCTCTGGCACTTAGCCTCTAACACTTAGCCTTTAACACTTAGCCTTTAACACTTAGCCTTTAACACTTAGCCTTTAACACTTAGCCTTTAACACTTAGCCTAGAAGGTGAATAAATAGGGTTAAAGGTTGAGTGAAGGGACCTCGTTTTAAACTACTTTTTTGAAAAGGAGTGGGAACAAGTAAGACGTATTTAATTTATTTAATGGGAAGTAGTAAGACTTATTAAATTTATTTAATCTATTCTTCCCAGGCAAAATTTGATGTGCTGCAATTCCAAATTTCCAAAGTGAATGAAGGAATGAAGTCCTTTAAATTATGATTTTGTATAAATACTAGGCATTAACACAAAATCGACGGCACAAAATGGGCAGACTTTACTTGTTTGAAAAGGACTGGTTACAAGACAGACTTTTTTAATTTATTTAATGGGAAGAAGACTTATTTAGTTTAATTGATCTATTTTTGTTCCCTGGCAAAATTCGATTTGCTGCAATTCCAAATTTCCAAAGTGAATGAAGGAAAGAAGTCGTTTAAATTATGATTTTGTTTAAATACTAGGCATAGACACAAAATCTACGGCACAAAATGGGCAGACTTTACTTGTTTGAAGAGGACTGGTTACAAGACAGACTTTTCTGATTTATTTAATGGGAAGAAGACTTATTTAGTTTATTTAATCTATTTTTGTTCCCTGGCAAAATTGGATTTGCTGAAACTGTATTTTGCCAAATCTTGCCTTGAGACCTGATAGGAAGTATTAAACGCTTAGTTAAATCAATACAAGTTGGTAATAAGAGCGAGTAATGTTGGTTGAACCGATGAATGAAGGTTGAAAGCAATTTAAATTATGACTTTGTATAAATACTAGATATTAACAGAACATCTACTGCGCGAAATGGGCAGAGTTTACTTGTTTGAGAAGGAGTGGCTTATTCAAAACTAAGATTTATTTAATCTGTTTGTTCCCAGGCAAAATTGGATGTGATGCAATTCCAAATTTCACCACATGATGGTGCCCAATTTTGACTTCATAGGACATATTAAACACTTAGCTTGTTATTATGTTCAAGGTAATCAGATTTGTTTATTATTCTAATGGCCTCTTCAAAACTATTCTGGATTACTACTTTGGATCTATTCTACATTACTTGGCAACAACATACTCTGTAACAGATTAGGCAGTATAATCATATATGTTAACTTGAGAGTGCCCACACTCAATCTACTTATCGTGATGTGTTAAATCAATTACTGTTAGACATTATTTGTCTGATAATCTACCAAATCTTTGAATTGAAGAATTTGTGATTTAATTAATAGCTTGTTCAGGGTAATCAGACTTGTATATAATTCTAATGGCCTTCTTTTGAAAACTATTCTGAATTACAACTTTGGATCTTATATTACTTTGCAACAATCTACTCGGTGACAGATTAGGCAGTATAATCACATATGTTAACTTCAGTGCCCACACTGTATTTATTTATGGTTATTTGTTAAATCAAGTACTGTTAGACATGAAATAGGAAGTGTTTAACATAAATGTTATGGCTACTCACCATTGTAGCTCGCTCCTGGTCAATGATACGAGCCTCTTCTTGCAGTGGAAAACTTGCAGCCAACAAACACCGTGGAACCTAAAGGAATGAAATTCAACATTAACATTTCGCCTCGACCAATTTTCACACGTACAACGCAACGCGGCTACACTTCTGCTATTACAAACGTAAATCTCCTTAAACACAATGAGTGTTACTTACCGTGTACGCTCTAGACGGTCCAGTTGCAAGCAGAAAATAAAGATATTTCCGTTGATAATCGTCGCTGCTCAGTGGCTCACGGCCATCGCGCCAACAGATTTGAATTTTGGCGGAGGTTCGGGCAATTACGTCATATCCGCGGCACATGACTGCGACGTAATACCCGCTTATCTGAAACGGCAGTTAAAAGTAGAGTTACATCAAGTTTTCTTGGAACCTAAACGAATGAAAGAAAACTATCATTTGGCCACAACCAACATTCACAGATACAACACAACGTGCGGGGTTGAGGTTAAAGATTGAGTGAAGGGCCCTCGTTTTAAACTACTGTTTTGAAAAGGAGTGGGAACAAGTAAGACGTATTTAATTTATTTAATGGGAAGTAGTAAGACTTATTAAATTTATTTAATCTACTTTTCTTCCCAGGCAAAATTTGATGTGCTGCAATTCCAAATTTCCAAAGTGAATGAAGGAATGAAGTCCTTTAAATTATGATTTTGTATAAATACTAGGCATTAACACAAAATCGACGGCACAAAATGGGCAGACTTTACTTGTTTGAAAAGGACTGGTTACAAGACAGACTTTTTTAATTTATTTAATGGGAAGAAGACTTATTTAGTTTAATTGATCTATTTTTGTTCCCTGGCAAAATTCGATTTGCTGCAATTCCAAATTTCCAAAGTGAATGAAGGAAAGAAGTCGTTTAAATTATGATTTTGTTTAAATACTAGGCATAGACACAAAATCTACGGCACAAAATGGGCAGACTTTACTTGTTTGAAGAGGACTGGTTACAAGACAGACTTTTCTGATTTATTTAATGGGAAGAAGACTTATTTAGTTTATTTAATCTATTTTTGTTCCCTGGCAAAATTGGATTTGCTGAAACTGTATTTTGCCAAATCTTGCCTTGAGACCTGATAGGAAGTATTAAACGCTTAGTTAAATCAATACAAGTTGGTAATAAGAGCGAGTAATGTTGGTTGAACCGATGAATGAAGGTTGAAAGCAATTTAAATTATGACTTTGTATAAATACTAGATATTAACAGAACATCTACTGCGCGAAATGGGCAGAGTTTACTTGTTTGAGAAGGAGTGGCTTATTCAAAACTAAGATTTATTTAATCTGTTTGTTCCCAGGCAAAATTGGATGTGATGCAATTCCAAATTTCACCACATGATGGTGCCCAATTTTGACTTCATAGGACATATTAAACACTTAGCTTGTTATTATGTTCAAGGTAATCAGATTTGTTTATTATTCTAATGGCCTCTTCAAAACTATTCTGGATTACTACTTTGGATCTATTCTACATTACTTGGCAACAACATACTCTGTAACAGATTAGGCAGTATAATCATATATGTTAACTTGAGAGTGCCCACACTCAATCTACTTATCGTGATGTGTTAAATCAATTACTGTTAGACATTATTTGTCTGATAATCTACCAAATCTTTGAATTGAAGAATTTGTGATTTAATTAATAGCTTGTTCAGGGTAATCAGACTTGTATATAATTCTAATGGCCTTCTTTTGAAAACTATTCTGAATTACAACTTTGGATCTTATATTACTTTGCAACAATCTACTCGGTGACAGATTAGGCAGTATAATCACATATGTTAACTTCAGTGCCCACACTGTATTTATTTATGGTTATTTGTTAAATCAAGTACTGTTAGACATGAAATAGGAAGTGTTTAACATAAATGTTATGGCTACTCACCATTGTAGCTCGCTCCTGGTCAATGATATGAGCCTCTTCTTGCAGTGGAAAACTTGCAGCCAACAAACACCGTGGAACCTAAAGGAATGAAATTAAACATTAACATTTCGCCTGGACCAACATTCACACGTACAACGCAACGCGGCTACACTTCTGCTATTACAAACGTAAATCTCCTTAAACACAACGAGTGTTACTTACCGTGTACGCTCTAGGCAAAATTGGATGTGATGCAATTCCAAATCTATCTGAAACGGCAGTTAAAAGTAGAGTTACATCAAGTTTTCTTTTTTAATCAACACAATCATTTACAACCGTTGACCAGAAAGAATCGTCGAAATTCGACGTCCCCCACAAACGCCACGCTCACTCGCTTTTCAGGGCAACAAAAGTACTTCTTTTTAAAAACGATGAGTTGTACTTACCGTGTACGCTCTGGACGGTCCAGTTGCAAGCAGAAAATAAAAATATTTCTCTTGTTAGTCGTATGTTACCATCCGCTGTGTCTTTGTCAACATCGCCGCCATTTTCCTACTTCCTGCTGCGAGCCACGCCCACGGATTTAAATTTGGGCGGAAGCTCTTTCCATTGGCGTCGTTTTCGCGTATAGCAAATCCGATTGGTTGGGAAGGGGGCACGGTTATGCAGCCGAGGGGTCCTGTGATCGGTGGGATGTAAAGTAGGCGTCGACGTCACGTCCGCGTCACGTGACCACGACGTGGCAGACGTCATATAGCAACCGCTGTTTTGTTTAGTAGACTTACAGTTGTTATGCATTGACATAATGGCGCACACACCAAATAGATTTAAATAAATTAAATAATTCTTCTGCCCACTCTCTTTTAAACAAGTTAACTCTCCCCGCGGATTTGAATTCCGGCGAAAGTTACGCCCATCGACGTCACGTATGTCACGTGACCACGACGTGGCAGATGTCATATAGCAACCGCTGTTTTGTTTAGTAGATTTACAGTTGTTATGCATTGGCATAATGGTGTGCACTCAAAATAGATTTAAATAAATTAAATATTTCTTCTGCCCACTCCCTTTTAAACAAGTTAACTCTGCCCACGTCCATTGACGTCTTGTCTGCGTCACGTGACCACGACGTAGCGACGTCATATAGTAACCGCTGTTTTGATCAGTAGACTTAGTTATTATGCGTTGACATAATGGCGCACTGGTTAGCATGGCCACCTCTTAAGCATGATGTTGCGGGTTCGACGCCTGATCAATGTTAGCATGGAGTGAGCTGAAGTGCATGGCGCTGAAGATTTGAATCTTTGAAATGCGCTGAGGTCTGACATATCAGGCAGAATGGTTTGCCATCACGTTCAACAAAAAATAGAAACTTTCCCACTCTGATTAAAACGTCCTGCGTTCATCTACGTATTTTCGTTTTGCTGTGCATCTTTTCCCTGCCATTTCGAGAGCCCAATTGACACTCATAGTTTAAAGAAATGTGTTTGCCCATCCTACTTTGTGGAATTTCACCACATGCGCTTTTGACCAAAATACCAAATTGAACTCAAGTGAAGCCAACACGCACAACCCCCCACCCCCCCCCCCCCCCACACACACACACACACACACACACACAAATGTTGATATGAACATAAAAGAGCCGCATGCGGTTCGGGAGTTGCGGCTTGGCCAAACCTGTACTATACAACTTTATTTGTATAAAATTTTCACAACAGCTGTCACACAAACAAAGCGGGAAAAACCGAAGACGTGCGTGTTCCGCCCACGCTGGATTTATTTGCACCTTTGAAAAGACACCGTATTGCCGCAGATGTGGCAAAGAGTACTTTTGGGCATCTGAGACGGAAGGATGTCCAAAGCATCACGTCACCTGCTCTGGTAGGCATGGTGGTGGGACGTTGAGGTCAACCGCTTTGGGGTTGGCTGAATCTTTGATCGCAGGATGCCACACACTTGAAGACAGAAGCAGAAAAGCAGAGCTAAATGCAAAATGTACTCACCGGTGACTCCAATTTTTTTCCCCCCTGAAGAAACAGCTGGACGGGTGGCCCCGGCTGGCCAGTGGGACTCTTGTTATTCTGACCCTTTTTAGTGCGCGTTTGGGGCAACAACCGTTTTTTGTGGCACTCTCTTCTGGTTCAAAAGTGCCCTGCATGTGAATTTGCTTTTCCTGCCTTCTGATTGGATGAGCGCCGGTGTGACGCGGTGCCTCTGTCACCGTGGCGGGGGGTATACGTTGGCATCGGAGCGTCTGCCAACGTCTGAGACCGGCTGGCAGTGTATCGGAGGTGTCGAGTGCGGTGCCGCTGGAGCTCACTCACCAGCTGGTGTTAGGGCCACAGAATGAAGGCCAAGGAGAAGAATAGAAAGAGAAACAGAAACTTCTCCTCCAATTGTTTGATTTGTCTCTTCTGAGCTTCGATGAATTCTTTCAGCTCTTTGTTCCTCTAGGACGGACAAATGGAAAGTGGCATTCAAAAGCCAGTAAGCGTGCAAGTAAGTGCCGGGCTGGCTTTGGGCCCTTACCTGTTGCGCGCTGTGCAGCAGATCCATTCTCTCTTGGAGGATGCAAGCGTCGCGCTCCCTCAACTCGCACATCAGGGCTCGCTTCCATTGGTCCACGGCGCTCCTAAGCTCTTCTCTCTGATCCGCCGTCAGCACGTCATTCACGCCAGCGTGGCTGGCTTTTTCGCCGTCCGTGGCGGGGCAGTCCCGCTGCGGTAGCGCCTCGTACAACATGGCCTCCAGCTCCAGGATCCTCTGGGCCGCAATCCTCGTCCATCAGTGGTCCGGCGGGAGATTTGAGGGAGGCTTACCTTATGAGCCTGGTCCATGGAACACTTCCTGAAGTCCAACTCTTCATCCAGGTAGCCCTTCTGCTTGCAGAACATAGAAGAGCCCAAAGGCACAGCGTCAACAAGCTTCTTTCAGCGCAAAGCCTTCCAAAAGTCACATTTGAGCCGCCGAGTCTCGTGGAGTGCGAACATAAGGAGTTCGACATACACTTACGGCGTTATAGCCCAGGATGTCCAGCTTCTTCATCAGATCACTGATGACGATGTCCGGGGGAAAGGCGCAAGGAGCAATGTAAGGTGTTCTGGGACCTCGGGTTAAGGTTAGGGTTGCGAGGGACGCCTTACGTACGCTCACGCCCTCGGCCTCGCAGTAGATCTGCAAAGGGCTGAGGCCGTCTGGGAAACGGACTTGCAGAAACTTCAAGACGGGGGAGCGCCACTCCCTCTCCTGAAAGGCAGAGGCATGCATCCGTCCGTCCGTCCGTCCGTCCGTCACATCTCTGGCCTCAACACGCTTGTGCGAGTCTTCCCACCTCCAGCTCCAGGATGCGGAACTCAAGCAGTTCGTTTTGGTCTCGGATATCCTGGATGTGCTCTTTCAGACGCGCTTCTTCCGCCTCCATCCGCCTGACCTGAAAAGACAGTCAGACCTCATCTGCGGGGCTTCCTGACGGGTGTGACGCCAAGCGACTCCGCCCAGCGCCTTTCTTTCCGTCACCTTTTCGGCCAACTGCTGATTGCTCTGACGCAGCAGCTGCTTCTCCTCCACCCACTTGACATTCTAGAAGAGACAAACGCGTGGACAGCTTTGGAATGTTGTGTCATTTTCATCCACAAATTCTTTGGTTGACTGGAAAATGACATTTGCTTTTCTCCGCATTTTCCCAGCCACATTCGGGGGGGGTTGGTCCAGTAATGCCAGACGAATGAGTGACTGAAGAATGTAGCTATTTTGTCTGAGAAAAAGGTGTGCTCATTGATGAGCTTACCTGTCCTTGTTGCTTCAGCGCTGACTCCAGATCTGCTACTCTGCTTTGATAGTGACCCATTTCTACCATCAGCTTTTCTCTGGTCTGAAAGGAGGAGGAGGGAGGCTCCTCCTCCTCCTTTCAGACCAGAGAACACCCGAGGCTGGGTGAGAACGGGGAGGCTGCGACCCGGCCGGGGGTTGCGGGAAGGGGCGCCACCTTGATCTCCTTCTCGGCGTCGTAGTCCCCTTCGCTGGTCTGGGCTAGCAGAGCGTAGGCTCGTTGCAGCGCTTGATATTCTTGCGTCAGCTGGCGGTAGCGAAGCTCCGCCTCTTCATGCACACACCAATGCAACACAGCACTAGTACCAGAGTCAGTCAGACCGGCGACAAAGCACCCGCGACGCAAAGACGAGTCCGATTCCAGGCTGAAGAGGAATGTTTGGTGCCAATACGCTGGCAGAAATGGCGGGCTACCTCTTCGGGTTCCGTGTCGGGGGTTCTGTCGGTGTGAAAAGACAAGGACGATCCGTCCGAGTCCACCAACACGTCTTCGTCGTAGCCGTAAAATGTTTCGATGACCTGCGGGCGCGGAAGCAAACATCTCTCTGAACAAACTGAAGCGACACCTCACGATGAATCGACGAGAGGAACGATAGCGAGAAAAAGGCCATTTCATCTTGCGCAACACCAAGCAGCCGCAAACAAACAGACTCACCTTGCAGGACCTCACGCTTTGTTCCTCCTCAGAGATTCTCGACGTCGGTATCGTAGCAGCAAATCTCTCTCCTGTCGACACAAATAATCCGCCTTTGAGATTCTTTGGATGCAAAGGGAACGAACGGCTCCGGCGCAGAAACAAACGCGACTCACAATGACATTTCTGACATGAGCTCCTGTCTCCAGAGCCTGAAAAACACGTCACCGGCGATGATTGGAGGGACGCTCGTCTTTTCCAAAAGTGACAACTACAGGGTGTGTCAGGGTTTTCCAGATTATCTTTATCGTATCATTATGTTGCTTTGACTTTGACTGCAACCTGTAATAAATAATATTATTTATCCCTTATTTATCCCTATCGCTTATCCCTTCCTACACAAAGTCGTAAAACACCCCTTGCTATGTTTTGACTAGAGGTCAAGGGCTTCCTCTATTCAATCCACTCTTACACCCACCCTGTTTCTCTTAATTAAAATGCTCGTGCAGGAGCCGAGAGTCAGACTTCATTCGTACAACGGATGGACTCTCCACCTGCAGGTGTCCAAAAGAACTTACTTGTCTCCCGTGTGGTTCTTGCAAAATAAGTTGGAGCGAGCGCAACTCTAACAGGGTGCATTTTGCCACTAGCTGCCTACGGACAATGATGTCGCGCTCGCGGCTCATGGTTGACGGGCTGAGCAGCCGGGCAAGTCCGTCGTTTTCAGCGCACAGCGAGTGGCAAAGGCGCTGACAAAACGGGAGCTTTGAGCTGCTGAAAACGGCAAAACAAGTCTAAAGCGTGTTCAAACGCGTGCGCACAATGCTCCTGCTTGAAAGGTCGGAATTTAAGGGGCCAATTTTTTGGATGGCGGCCGCCGGCCAAGCTTTGGACGGAAAAGGTTTCCTGGCGACAGCGAGCGAGCGTGGCGCTGCCGTACGTGCACCGAGTCGCCTGCCTGAAGACCTTGGACAAGTCGTCGATGATGTGCCGCTGCTCCACAACTTGAAGGAACTCCATTTCACCGTCCTGCTGGCCGCAACCGCGGTCCAGGTCATTGAGCGAACTAGGCCTTCTCTGTGGAACACAAATGCAGTGGACTCTGTTGGCACGCCGCCGTTGTCCGCGTCGACTTACCAAGCTTGCCATCTCCTCGTTCTCCTGGGTGACAAAGCGCACTTTGTTTTCAAGGCGACACAGCACCAGCGAGAGTTCTTCATTCTTCCTGCTCAGGCGTTTGTTTTTGTACAGGAGTGGCAGAAACTGGCTTTCTGTTTCTCTCAGTCGCTTTAGCTGCAAGCATGAAGTGCGGGATGTGAAAGACGCACAACACGCGGGCCAGAACGTATCCATTCCTTTTGCATCGGTTTGAACGGAATCGTGGCTTTGGCTCCCAATAAAAGACATCTACCAGGCAACCGACTCGACGCGCCGCTCAACTAATAAGCAAGCGCAATGGGTGCCTCGCTGGATGGCGCGCATCAAACGTAGCGCAAACCTTCAAGCGTGCCGTCAATAAATTACCAGTTCATTGCGCTCTTCAGAAAGCAGGGCGTTTCGATCCTCCAGGTTCCTGATGACTGCGCTGAGCTCAGCGATTTTCAGATGAAACCGTCGCGTGTCCCGATCCTCCTCCAACACACACACACAAGCACTCGTTCAAAGTTCAAAACTGTTTTTGTGCTACCTTCCTCCAGCAACGAACTAAGTCATGCGTACTGCAAGTGTGTGATGAGGTGGCTTACGCAATGAAGAGGATTGCTAGTAGCGGCGTTGACCCCACTTCCAGGGTAGTTTAGGCCCGCCCTTTGGGAATCCCTCAGGGCAGCGATCTGCTGCTCGGCAGCCTGAGTCTGCAGCTGAAGGCGGTGGACGTGGCCGGCCCCAGGGCTTCATCCAAAACACTAACCGCTCTGTCTTTCAGCTTGATCTCATCCGTCTGGATGTACAAACGGGGAGCGCTCAGGCAGGCGGGCAAACTCATTTGCCAGAATTGTGACAAAAACAAAGAGAGCAACCGGCCAATTTTTTTTCTTGAATCGACTAGAACACCTTTGCTGTGACAAAAGCGAAGCGAGCAACCGGACATTTTCTTCTTGTGAAATAGAATAGAATAGAATGCCTTAGGTGTCATTGCACTGCAGGTATACAACGAAATTGGGAACATAGCCACGCACCGCGCATCTGATCAGTCCTACCAGTCGGCGGATCTCCCTCTCGCAGTCTCTCTTGGTTCGGCTCAGCTCCTCCCGATGCTGGTGATGAGCCGATCGGAGCTCGGCCGCTCGGGACTGCCAGGCCTGCTGGGCCGCTGCCAGGGCTTCTTCCGCGCTCCTGGTGGAGGCGACACCGCTCGGTCTCCCGACACCGCCGCGTCTCCTCCACCTCCGCCAGCAAAGCGCCCCCCCCTCCTCACCTGAGCAGACATTGCGCCACACCGGGCCATTGAGACCGCAACGGAGCGCCGCGACGCTTACTGGGGACAAGCTACACAATACGGTAGCGGCCGCATCGAAGCCCGACGTGGCGTGCGGATAGTCAGACACGGATAGAGCGGATCACCTTGTCCATGGAGCCGTCCCTCAGGCTGAGGACCAAGGCATTCAGTCGCTGGATCTCTCCATCTTGATTTTGATCACTCTCATCAGCTCCATTTCATGCTGCCGCAGTAATGTCTCCCTGGTAATGGCTAACTCTTTCTGCTTCTCCTCATGGAGTTTGCTTTTGAGTTCCGTCATGGCGGCGGTGGCACGGTGGTGCTCCGCCCGCAGGTCCTGACTTCTCTCTCTCTCCAGACAGCTGACCTGACATGACTTAGACTTAGACAAACTTTATTGTCATCTTGTCTGCACATGGTGCATACAAAACGAAATTCCGTTGCATACGTCTTACAACAAAGTAGTGATATTGCAGTTGAATAGAAGTAACATATCCTATGAAAATATATATATATACATATACTATATATATATATATATATATATATTAAAAATAAGTATAAAGTGCAGCAGTGATAATTATGCAATAGTGCAAGTAGGCAAAACAGTATTCAAGAGTGTGCAGAGGAATGCTAAACCATGTATTAAACTTCTATTTAAAGGGTTTATACAAGTTCAGTAAAGTTGGTAGTGCGAGATAGTGCAAGATAGAGGTCCGTAGTGTCATACAGTTCTGTGAATGTGTGATGCAGAGTTCAGTTTAGAGCTCAACAGTTCTAGTGTTCAACAGTCTGATGACAGCAGGGAAAACGCTGTTGCAGAACCTGGTGGACCTGCAGCGGATGCTGCAAACCTCTTCCCAGAGGGCAGCAGGGAGAACAGTCCATGGTGGGGGTGTGATGGGTCATTGATGATGTTACGGGCACGGGACATGCAGCGCTGAGATGAAATGTCCTGAATGGAGGGAAGAGGAGCCCCTATGATCCTCTCTGCTGTCCTCACCACTCTCCTCACGTTCTTCCAATCGGAGGCGGTGCAGCCTCCACACCACACAGAGAGACAGCTTGTCAGAATGCTCTCTATGGTGCTCCTGTAGAACGTCCTCATGATGGGTGGGGGCAGGTGGGCTCTCCTCATCCTCCGCTGTAAGTACAAGCGCTTCTGTGCCCTCTTGACCAGTGCCGTAGTGTTCATAGTCCAGGTGAGGTCTTCTGTGATGTGGACCCCCAGGAATTTGGTGCTGCTGACCACCTCCACAGCTGAGCTGTTGATGATCAGTGGAGCGTGGTGAGGCTGTTTTCTCCTGAAGTCGACGATGATCTCCTTCATCTTCTCCTCATTCAGGATCAGGCTGTTTTCTCTGCACCAGCCCACCAGCTGCTCCACCTCCTCTCTGTAGTCCAGGTCGTTGTTGTCTCTGATGAGCCCCACCACCGTTGTGTCGTCTGCTGACTTCACGATGTGATTGGTGGTGAACCTGAGGACGCAGTCGTGTGTCATCAGGGTGAACAGCAGGGGGCTCAGGACGCAGCCCTGAGGGGAGCCTGTGCTGAGGGTGATGACATCAGAGGTGTTCTGTCCCACCCGGACTGACTGAGGTCTGTTGGTGAGGAAGTCTAGCAGCCAGTTGCGAAGGGGGGTGTTGAAGCCCAGGTGTTCCAATTTTCCTACCAGATGCTGTGGGATGATGGTGTTAAACGCTGAGCTGAAGTCCAGGAACAGCATCCGCACATGGGTGTTCTTCTCCTCCAGGTGAGCCAGGCTCAGGTGAAGAACGGAGGAGATGGCGTCCTGAGTGGAGCGGTTTTGCCGGTCGGCAAACTGGAACGGGTCAAATAATAGGGGGAGTCTGGAAACGATGTGACCTTTAAGCAGCCTTTCGAAGCACTTCATCATAACCGGAGTCAGTGCAACAGGCCGGTAATCATTAAATGAGGTGATTTGAGGTTTCTTCGGCACCGGAATGATGGAGGCAGTCTTAAAGCACGCCGGCACTTTGGCTTGGCCCAGCGAGGTGTTAAAAATGTCTGTGATGACCCCAGCCAGATGACTTGCACATTCCCTGAACACACGCCCAGGAATGTTGTCGGGGCCAGGGGCCTTACAGGGGTTGACTCTCCTCAGGGTCTTCAACACATCGGCGGAGTCAAGGCAGAGTACCTCCTCTTCCTGATGGGGGACAGTTTTAACTGCTGGAGTGCCGTTTAGTGCCTCGAACCTCCCAAAGAAGTTATTTAGACCATTTAGAAAGTCAGCATCAACTACACCCACCAGGGGGGGGAGGGTGAGTTGTAGTCTGTAATCGCCCGTATGCCTTGCCACATACTCCTGATGTTTTTGACGTTGTGGAAACGATCCTGAAATTTTCGACTGCGGTCTCGCTTCGCTATCCTGATGGCACGGTTCAAGTTGGCTCTCGCTGTCCTCAGTGTCTCCTTGTCGCCAGACTTGAAGGCAGAGTTCCGCGCTCGTAGCGTTTGACGTACCTCCTCAGTCATCCAGGGTCGTTGGTTGCCCCGGGTGATGATATTCTTAGTGGTGCTGACGTCCTCGGTGCATTTGTTGATGTAGGCTGACACAGTCATGGCACACGCATGTCTAATCTACATCGGGAAAACTGGGAGGGAGGGAGGCAGGCAGGGAGGCAGGCAGGGAGGCAGGCAGTGTCTGTCTGTTGAGGTTTTCACCTTGTTCTTCTCCTGCTGAAGTTCTAACTGGACGTCCATCAGTTTGGTTCTCAGCTCGTCATTGGTGGCCTGAAGGGCGTCTGTTCGCTCCGCCTTGGCCCGCCCTGCCGGAGCTCGTTTGGACATCTCTTACTCGAGTCTCGCCCGGTCGTCAGTCAGAGATCACATTTGTACCTGGAGAGCACAAACGCAGCGCTGTTTTCCACTGGCTTCGAACTCAACTTCAATCGGTACCGTAACTTACAACATCATAAACATAGAACTAGCTTGACTTATTCATTGAATAAATGCATTTGGTTCTTCAAAACTGCATCACGCAACATAGCGTGACCGAGACGGCCGTTATCCACCTGCGTGAAGTTATTTGGTGAAATGAATGAGATGTTTAAGACACCATCGTTCTGTCTCTATGTAGATGAAGGGAAATAATCGATTGCTGAAGGTCCAAAGGTGTTGTGATAAACAAATAAACATATTAGTAATTAGTGACATATTTGTGATAAACATATTAGGCAGGATAATCACATATGTTAACTTGACTGCCCACACTGTATTTATTTATGGTTATTTGTTAAATCGAGTACTGTTAGACATGAAATAGGAAGTGTTTAACATAAATGGAAGACGAAAGGGGTACTCACCATTGTAGCTCCTGCTGGTCAATGATACGAGCCTCTTCTTGCAGTGGAAAACATACAGCCAACAAACACCGTGGAACCTAAAGGAATGAAATTAAACATTAACATTTAGCCTCAACCAACATTCACAGATACAACGCAACGCAAACTACACAAACGTAAATCTTTTTAAACACAATGAGTTGTACTTACCGTGTACGCTCTAGACGGTCCACTTGCAAGCAGAAAATAAAGATATTTCTGTTGATAATCGTCGTGTTTGTATCCGGTGTCTCGCTCAAGGCCATTGCGCCCACAGATTTGAATTTTGGCGAGAGTTCAGCCTATTGACGTCATTTCCGCGGTGTAATACCCGCATATCTGAAACGGCAAAGTTAAGAGTAGAGTTAAATAAAGTTTTTAGTCAACGCAATAATTTACAACCGTTGACCAGTCGAAATAATCGTCGAAATTTGGCGTCTGTGGCTGGAAGCAGACGCCGAGTTCGACATTCCTCCCAAACGCCACACTCCCTCGCTTTTCAGGGCTCAAAAAAAACAGTTGTAATTACCTTGTACGCTCTAGACGGTCAAGTTGCAAGCTGAAAACAAAAATATTTGCCTTGTTAGTCATCGTGTTACTAACCGCTGTGTCTTGTTTGCCAGAATTGCCGCTTTCCTACTTCCTGTTGCAAGCCACGCCCACGGATTATAATTTTGCCGTGAGTTCCGCCTATTGACGTCATGTCCGCGTCACATGACTGCGACGTAATATTATCTAAAACTGTTTGTGCGGTATTGTGTTGTTCTGTGCGGTATTGTGTTATTCTGTGTGGCGTTGTGTTGTTCTGTGCGGCGTCGTGTTGTTCAGTGCGACGTCGTGTTGTTCAGTGCGGCATGGTGTTGTTCAGTAAGGCATGGTGTTGTTCAGTGCGGCATGGTGTTCAGTGCGGCATAATGTTGTTCAGTGCGGCATAATGTTGTTCAGTGCGGCATGGTGTTGTTCAGTGCGGCATGGTGTTGTTCAGTGCGGCATGGTGTTGTTCAGTGCGGCATAATGTTGTTCAGTGCGCCATAATGTCGTTCAGTGCGGCATGGTGTTGTTCAGTGCGGGATGGTGTTGTTCAGTGCAGGATGGTGTTGTTCAGTGCAGGATGGTGTTGTTCAGTGCGGCATGGTGTTGTTCAATGCGGCATGGTGTTGTTCAGTGCGGGATGGTGTTGTTCAGTGCAGGATGGTGTTGTTCAGTGCGGCATGGTGTTGTTCAGTGCGGCATGGTGTTGTTCAGTGCGGCATGGTGTTGTTCAGTGCGGCATGGTGTTGTTCAGTGCAGGATGGTGTTCAATGCGGGATCGTGTTGTTCAGTGCGGCATGGTGTTGTTCAGTGCGGCATGGTGTTGTTCAGTGCGGCATAATGTTGTTCAGTGCGGCATGGTGTTGTTCAGTGCGGCATGGTGTTGTTCAGTGCGGCATGGTGTTGTTCAGTGCGGCATGGTGTTGTCCAGTGCGCCATAATGTTGTCCAGTGCGCCATAATGTTGTTCAGTGCGGCATGGTGTTGTTTAGTGCGGGATGGTGTTGTTCAGTGCAGGATGGTGTTGTTCAGTGCGGCATGGCGTTGTTCAATGCGGCATGGTGTTGTTCAGTGCGGGATGGTGTTGTTCAGTGCGGCATGGTGTTGTTCAGTGCGGCATGGTGTTGTTCAGTGCGGCATGGTGTTGTTCAGTGCGGCATAATGTTGTTCAGTGCGCCATAATGTCGTTCAGTGCGGCATGGTGTTGTTCAGTGCGGCATGGTGCTGTTCAGTGCGGCATGGTGTTTTTCAGTGCAGCATGGTGTTGTTCAGTGCGGCATGGTGTTGTTCAGTGCGACATGGTGTTGTTCAGTGCGGCATGGTGTTGTTCAGTGCAG
The DNA here is from genome assembly GCF_059516105.1 of Syngnathus floridae. Classification (NCBI taxonomy): domain Eukaryota; kingdom Metazoa; phylum Chordata; class Actinopteri; order Syngnathiformes; family Syngnathidae; genus Syngnathus; species Syngnathus floridae. The sequence continues at coordinate 14,192,276 of NC_142424.1, forward strand.
GATGGTGTTGTTCAGTGCAGGATGGTGTTGTTCAATGCGGGATGGTGTTGTTCAGTGCGGCATGGTGTTGTTCGATGCGGCATGGTGTTGTTCAGTGCGGAATGGTGTTGTTCAGTGCGGAATGGTGTTCAGTGCGGCATGGTGTTGTTCAGTGCAAAATGGTGTTGTTCAGTGCGGGATGGTGTTGTTCAATGCGGGATGGTGTTGTTCAGTGCGGGATGGTGTTGTTCAGTGCGGCATGGTGTTGTTCAATGCGGCATGGTGTTGTTCAATGCGGCATGGTGTTGTTCAGTGCAGGATGGTGTTGTTCAGTGCGGCATGGTGTTGTTCAATGCGGCATGGTGTTGTTCAATGCGGCATGGTGTTGTTCAGTGCGGCATGGTGTTGTTCAGTGCAGCGTAATGTAGTTCAGTGCGGCATGGTGTTGTTCAGTGCGGCATGGTGTTGTTCAGTGCGGCATGGTGTTGTTCAGTGCGGGATGGTGTTGCTCAGTGCGGCATGGTGTTGCTCAGTGCGGCATGGTGTTGTTCAGTGCGGGATGGTGTTGTTCATTGCGGCATGGTGTTGTTCAGTGCGGCATGGTGTTGTTCAGTGCGGGATGGTGTTGTTCAGTGCGGGATGGTGTTGTTCAGTGCGGCATGGTGTTGTTCAATGCGGGATCGTGTTGTTCAGTGCGGCATGGTGTTGTTCAGTGCGGCATGGTGTTGTTCAGTGCGGCATGGTGTTGTTCAGTGCGGCATAATGTTGTTCAGTGCGGCATAATGTTGTTCAGTGCGGCATAATGTTGTTCAGTGCGGAATGGTGTTGTTCAGTGCGGAATGGTGTTGTTCAGTGCGGCATGGTGTTGTTCAGTGCGGCATGGTGTTGTTCAGTGCGGCATGGTGTTGTTCAGTGCGGCATGGTGTTGTTCAGTGCGGCATGGTGTTCAATGCGGGATGGTGTTGTTCAGTGCGGCATGGTGTTGTTCAGTGCGGCATGGTGTTGTTCAGTGCGGCATGGTGTTGTTCAGTGCGGCATGGTGTTGTTCAGTGCGGCATGGTGTTGTTCATTTCGGCATAATGTTGTTCAGTGCGGCATAATGTTGTTTAGTGCGGCATGGTGTTGTTCAGTGCGGGATGGTGTTGTTCAGTGCGTTATAATGTTATTCAGTGCGGCATGGTGTTGTTCAGTGCGGCATGGTGTTGTTCAGTGCGGCATGGTGTTGTTCAGTGCGGCATAATGTTGTTCAGTGCGGCATAATGTTGTTCAGTGCGGCATGGTGTTGTTCAGTGCGGCATGGTGTTGTTCAGTGCGGGATGGTGTTGTTCAGTGCGGGATGGTGTTCAATGCGGAATGGTGTTGTTCAGTGCAGGATGGTGTTGTTCAGTGCGGCATGGTGTTGTTCAGTGCGGCATAATGTTGTTCAGTGCGGCATGGTGTTGTTCAGTGCGGCATGGTGTTGTTCAGTGCGGCATGGTGTTGTTCAGTGCGGCATAATGTTGTTCAGTGCGGCATGGTGTTGTTCAGTGCGGCATGGTGTTGTTCAGTGCGGCATAATGTTCAGTGCGGCATAATGTTGTTCAGTGCGGCATGGTGTTGTTCAGTGCGGGATGGTGTTGTTCAGTGCAGGATGGTGTTGTTCAGTGCGGCATGGTGTTCAGTGCGGGATGGTGTCTTTCAGTGCGGCATGGTGTCGTTCAGTGCGGCATGGTGTCTTTCAGTGCGGCATGGTGTCGTTCAGTGAGGCATGGTGTTGTTCAGTGCGGCATGGTGTTGTTTAGTGCGGCATGGTGTTGTTCAGTGCGGGATGGTGTTGTTCAGTGTGGCATGGTGTTCAGTGCGGCATGGTGTTGTTCAGTGCGGTATCGTGTTGTTCAGTGCGGAATCGTGTTTCTCAGTGCGGTATCGTGTTGTTCAGTGCAGTATCGTTGTGTTGTTCGTATTGTGTTGTGTTGTTCGTAATGTGTTGTGTTGTTCGTATTGTGTTGTGTTGTTCGTATTGTGTTGTGTTGTTCATATTGTGTTGTTCATATTGTGTTGAGTTGTTCGTATTGTGTTGTGTTGTTCGTATTGTGTTGCCTTTAACACTTAGCCTCTAACACTTAGCCTCTAACACTTAGCCTCTAGCATCTAGAAGGTAAATAAATAGGAAGGAAGGACTCACCGGTGACGTCTTCGCCCACGTCCAAGCGTTGTACTTTGTATTTTCATCCTTCTGACAGTGGAAAACATAGCCAACAAACACCGTGGAACCTAAACGAATGAAAGAAAACTATCATTTGGCCACAACCAACATTCACAGATACAACACAATGTGACGTGCGGGGTTGAGGTTAAAGGTTGAGTGAAGGGCCCTCGTTTTAAACTACTTTTTTGAAAAGGATTGGGAACAAGTAAGACGTATTTAATTTATTTAATGGGAAGTAGTAAGAGCTATTGAATTTAATCTATGTATTATATTCTATTGTATTGTATTCTGTTGTATTCTTTTGGATTGTATTCACACTAACCCCACTAAAACTTCAGCCCACAAAAACTCGCCTCTGGCGCCTAGCCTCTGGCACTTAGCCTCTAACACTTAGCCTTTAACACTTAGCCTTTAACACTTAGCCTTTAACACTTAGCCTTTAACACTTAGCCTAGAAGGTGAATAAATAGGGTTAAAGGTTGAGTGAAGGGACCTCGTTTTAAACTACTTTTTTGAAAAGGAGTGGGAACAAGTAAGACGTATTTAATTTATTTAATGGGAAGTAGTAAGACTTATTAAATTTATTTAATCTACTTTTCTTCCCAGGCAAAATTTGATGTGCTGCAATTCCAAATTTCCAAAGTGAATGAAGGAATGAAGTCCTTTAAATTATGATTTTGTATAAATACTAGGCATTAACACAAAATCGACGGCACAAAATGGGCAGACTTTACTTGTTTGAAAAGGACTGGTTACAAGACAGACTTTTTTAATTTATTTAATGGGAAGAAGACTTATTTAGTTTAATTGATCTATTTTTGTTCCCTGGCAAAATTCGATTTGCTGCAATTCCAAATTTCCAAAGTGAATGAAGGAAAGAAGTCTTTTAAATTATGATTTTGCTTAAATACTAGGCATAGACACAAAATCTACGGCACAAAATGGGCAGACTTTACTTGTTTGAAGAGGACTGGTTACAAGACAGACTTTTCTGATTTATTTAATGGGAAGAAGACTTATTTAGTTTATTTAATCTATTTTTGTTCCCTGGCAAAATTGGATTTGCTGAAATTGTATTTTGCCAAATCTTGCCTTGAGACCTGATAGGAAGTATTAAACGCTTAGTTAAATCAATACAAGTTGGTAATAAGAGCGAGTAATGTTGGTTGAACCGATGAATGAAGGTTGAAAGCAATTTAAATTATGACTTTGTATAAATACTAGATATTAACAGAACATCTACTGCGCGAAATGGGCAGAGTTTACTTGTTTGAGAAGGAGTGGCTTATTCAAAACTAAGATTTATTTAATCTGTTTGTTCCCAGGCAAAATTGGATGTGATGCAATTCCAAATTTCACCACATGATGGTGCCCAATTTTGACTTCATAGGACATATTAAACACTTAGCTTGTTATTATGTTCAAGGTAATCAGATTTGTTTATTATTCTAATGGCCTCTTCAAAACTATTCTGGATTACTACTTTGGATCTATTCTACATTACTTGGCAACAACATACTCTGTAACAGATTAGGCAGTATAATCATATCTGTTAACTTGAGAGTGCCCACACTCAATCTACTTATCGTGATGTGTTAAATCAATTACTGTTAGACATTATTTGTCTGATAATCTACCAAATCTTTGAATTGAAGAATTTGTGATTTAATTAATAGCTTGTTGTTATATTAAGGGTAATCACACTTGTATATAATTCTAATGGCCTTCTTTTGAAAACTATTCTGAATTACAACTTTGGATCTTATATTACTTTGCAACAATCTACTCCGTGACAGATTAGGCAGTATAATCACATATGTTAACTTCAGTGCCCACACTGTATTAATTTATGGTTATTTGTTAAATCAAGTACTGTTAGACATGAAATAGGAAGTGTTTAACATAAATGTTATGGCTACTCACCATTGTAGCTCGCTCCTGGTCAATGATACGAGCCTCTTCTTGCAGTGGAAAACTTGCAGCCAACAAACACCGTGGAACCTAAAGGAATGAAATTAAACATTAACATTTCGCCTCGACCAATTTTCACACGTACAACGCAACGCGGCTACACTTCTGCTATTACAAACGTAAATCTCCTTAAACACAATGAGTGTTACTTACCGTGTACGCTCTAGACGGTCCAGTTGCAAGCAGAAAATAAAGATATTTCTGTTGATAATCGTCGCTGCTCAGTGGCTCACGGCCATCGCGCCAACAGATTTGAATTTTGGCGGAGGTTCGGGCAATTACGTCATATCCGCGGCACATGACTGCGACGTAATACCCGCTTATCTGAAACGGCAGTTAAAAGTAGAGTTACATCAAGTTTTCTTGGAACCTAAACGAATGAAAGAAAACTATCATTTGGCCACAACCAACATTCACAGATACAACACAACGTGCGGGGTTGAGGTTAAAGATTGAGTGAAGGGCCCTCGTTTTAAACTACTGTTTTGAAAAGGAGTGGGAACAAGTAAGACGTATTTAATTTATTTAATGGGAAGTAGTAAGACTTATTAAATTTATTTAATCTACTTTTCTTCCCAGGCAAAATTTGATGTGCTGCAATTCCAAATTTCCACAGTGAATGAAGGAATGAAGTCCTTTAAATTATGATTTTGTATAAATACTAGGCATTAACACAAAATCGACGGCACAAAATGGGCAGACTTTACTTGTTTGAAAAGGACTGGTTACAAGACAGACTTTTTTAATTTATTTAATGGGAAGAAGACTTATTTAGTTTAATTGATCTATTTTTGTTCCCTGGCAAAATTCGATTTGCTGCAATTCCAAATTTCCAAAGTGAATGAAGGAAAGAAGTCGTTTAAATTATGATTTTGTTTAAATACTAGGCATAGACACAAAATCTACGGCACAAAATGGGCAGACTTTACTTGTTTGAAGAGGACTGGTTACAAGACAGACTTTTCTGATTTATTTAATGGGAAGAAGACTTATTTAGTTTATTTAATCTATTTTTGTTCCCTGGCAAAATTGGATTTGCTGAAACTGTATTTTGCCAAATCTTGCCTTGAGACCTGATAGGAAGTATTAAACGCTTAGTTAAATCAATACAAGTTGGTAATAAGAGCGAGTAATGTTGGTTGAACCGATGAATGAAGGTTGAAAGCAATTTAAATTATGACTTTGTATAAATACTAGATATTAACAGAACATCTACTGCGCGAAATGGGCAGAGTTTACTTGTTTGAGAAGGAGTGGCTTATTCAAAACTAAGATTTATTTAATCTGTTTGTTCCCAGGCAAAATTGGATGTGATGCAATTCCAAATTTCACCACATGATGGTGCCCAATTTTGACTTCATTGGACATATTAAACACTTAGCTTGTTATTATGTTCAAGGTAATCAGATTTGTTTATTATTCTAATGGCCTCTTCAAAACTATTCTGGATTACTACTTTGGATCTATTCTACATTACTTGGCAACAACATACTCTGTAACAGATTAGGCAGTATAATCATATCTGTTAACTTGAGAGTGCCCACACTCAATCTACTTATCGTGATGTGTTAAATCAATTACTGTTAGACATTATTTGTCTGATAATCTACCAAATCTTTGAATTGAAGAATTTGTGATTTAATTAATAGCTTGTTCAGGGTAATCAGACTTGTATATAATTCTAATGGCCTTCTTTTGAAAACTATTCTGAATTACAACTTTGGATCTTATATTACTTTGCAACAATCTACTCGGTGACAGATTAGGCAGTATAATCACATATGTTAACTTCAGTGCCCACACTGTATTTATTTATGGTTATTTGTTAAATCAAGTACTGTTAGACATGAAATAGGAAGTGTTAAACATAAATGTTATGGCTACTCACCATTGTAGCTCGCTCCTGGTCAATGATATGAGCCTCTTCTTGCAGTGGAAAACTTGCAGCCAACAAACACCGTGGAACCTAAAGGAATGAATTAAACATTAACATTTCGCCTGGACCAACATTCACACGTACAACGCAACGCGGCTACACTTCTGCTATTACAAACGTAAATCTCCTTAAACACAACGAGTGTTACTTACCGTGTACGCTCTAGGCAAAATTGGATGTGATGCAATTCCAAATCTATCTGAAACGGCAGTTAAAAGTAGAGTTACATCAAGTTTTCTTTTTTAATCAACACAATCATTTACAACCGTTGACCAGAAAGAATCGTCGAAATTCGACGTCCCCCACAAACGCCACGCTCACTCGCTTTTCAGGGCAACAAAAGTACTTCTTTTTAAAAACGATGAGTTGTACTTACCGTGTACGCTCTGGACGGTCCAGTTGCGAGCAGAAAATAAAAATATTTCTCTTGTTAGTCGTATGTTACCATCCGCTGTGTCTTTGTCAACATCGCCGCCATTTTCCTACTTCCTGCTGCGAGCCACGCCCACGGATTTAAATTTGGGCGGAAGCTCTTTCCATTGGCGTCGTTTTCGCGTATAGCAAATCCGATTGGTTGGGAAGGGGGCACGGTTATGCAGCCGAGGGGTCCTGTGATCGGTGGGATGTAAAGTAGGCGTCGACGTCACGTCCGCGTCACGTGACCACGACGTGGCAGACGTCATATAGCAACCGCTGTTTTGTTTAGTAGACTTACAGTTGTTATGCATTGACATAATGGCGCACACACCAAATAGATTTAAATAAATTAAATAGTTCTTCTGCCCACTCTCTTTTAAACAAGTTAACTCTCCCCGCGGATTTGAATTCCGGCGAAAGTTACGCCCATCGACGTCACGTATGTCACGTGACCACGACGTGGCAGATGTCATATAGCAACCGCTGTTTTGTTTAGTAGATTTACAGTTGTTATGCATTGGCATAATGGTGTGCACTCAAAATAGATTTAAATAAATTAAATATTTCTTCTGCCCACTCCCTTTTAAACAAGTTAACTCTGCCCACGTCCATTGACGTCTTGTCTGCGTCACGTGACCACGACGTAGCGACGTCATATAGTAACCGCTGTTTTGATCAGTAGACTTAGTTATTATGCGTTGACATAATGGCGCACTGGTTAGCATGGCCACCTCTTAAGCATGATGTTGCGGGTTCGACGCCTGATCAATGTTAGCATGGAGTGAGCTGAAGTGCATGGCGCTGAAGATTTGAATCTTTGAAATGCGCTGAGGTCTGACATATCAGGCAGAATGGTTTGCCATCACGTTCAACAAAAAATAGAAACTTTCCCACTCTGATTAAAACGTCCTGTGTTCATCTACGTATTTTCGTTTTGCTGTGCATCTTTTCCCTGCCATTTCGAGAGCCCAATTGACACTCATAGTTTAAAGAAATGTGTTTGCCCATCCTACTTTGTGGAATTTCACCACATGCGCTTTTGACCAAAATACCAAATTGAACTCAAGTGAAGCCAACACGCACAACCCCCCCCCCCACACACACACACACAAATGTTGATATGAACATAAAAGAGCCGCATGCGGTTCGGGAGTTGCGGCTTGGCCAAACCTGTACTATACAACTTTATTTGTATAAAATTTTCACAACAGCTGTCACACAAACAAAGCGGGAAAAACCGAAGACGTGCGTGTTCCGCCCACGCTGGATTTATTTGCACCTTTGAAAAGACACCGTATTGCCGCAGATGTGGCAAAGAGTACTTTTGGGCATCTGAGACGGAAGGATGTCCAAAGCATCACGTCACCTGCTCTGGTAGGCATGGTGGTGGGACGTTGAGGTCAACCGCTTTGGGGTTGGCTGAATCTTTGATCGCAGGATGCCACACACTTGAAGACAGTAGCAGAAAAGCAGAGCTAAATGCAAAATGTACTCACCGGTGACTCCAATTTTTTTCCCCCCTGAAGAAACAGCTGGACGGGTGGCCCCGGCTGGCCAGTGGGACTCTTGTTATTCTGACCCTTTTTAGTGCGCGTTTGGGGCAACAACCGTTTTTTGTGGCGCTCTCTTCTGGTTCAAAAGTGCCCTGCATGTGAATTTGCTTTTCCTGCCTTCTGATTGGATGAGCGCCGGTGTGACGCGGTGCCTCTGTCACCGTGGCGGGGGGTATACGTTGGCATCGGAGCGTCTGCCAACGTCTGAGACCGGCTGGCAGTGTATCGGAGGTGTCGAGTGCGGTGCCGCTGGAGCTCACTCACCAGCTGGTGTTAGGGCCACAGAATGAAGGCCAAGGAGAAGAATAGAAAGAGAAACAGAAACTTCTCCTCCAATTGTTTGATTTGTCTCTTCTGAGCTTCGATGAATTCTTTCAGCTCTTTGTTCCTCTAGGACGGACAAATGGAAAGTGGCATTCAAAAGCCAGTAAGCGTGCAAGTAAGTGCCGGGCTGGCTTTGGGCCCTTACCTGTTGCGCGCTGTGCAGCAGATCCATTCTCTCTTGGAGGATGCAAGCGTCGCGCTCCCTCAACTCGCACATCAGGGCTCGCTTCCATTGGTCCACGGCGCTCCTAAGCTCTTCTCTCTGATCCGCCGTCAGCACGTCATTCACGCCAGCGTGGCTGGCTTTTTCGCCGTCCGTGGCGGGGCAGTCCCGCTGCGGTAGCGCCTCGTACAACATGGCCTCCAGCTCCAGGATCCTCTGGGCCGCAATCCTCGTCCATCAGTGGTCCGGCGGGAGATTTGAGGGAGGCTTACCTTATGAGCCTGGTCCATGGAACACTTCCTGAAGTCCAACTCTTCATCCAGGTAGCCCTTCTGCTTGCAGAACATAGAAGAGCCCAAAGGCACAGCGTCAACAAGCTTCTTTCAGCGCAAAGCCTTCCAAAAGTCACATTTGAGCCGCCGAGTCTCGTGGAGTGCGAACATAAGGAGTTCGACATACACTTACGGCGTTATAGCCCAGGATGTCCAGCTTCTTCATCAGATCACTGATGACGATGTCCGGGGGAAAGGCGCAAGGAGCAATGTAAGGTGTTCTGGGACCTCGGGTTAAGGTTAGGGTTGCGAGGGACGCCTTACGTACGCTCACGCCCTCGGCCTCGCAGTAGATCTGCAAAGGGCTGAGGCCGTCTGGGAAACGGACTTGCAGAAACTTCAAGACGGGGGAGCGCCACTCCCTCTCCTGAAAGGCAGAGGCATGCATCCGTCCGTCCGTCCGTCCGTCCGTCACATCTCTGGCCTCAACACGCTTGTGCGAGTCTTCCCACCTCCAGCTCCAGGATGCGGAACTCAAGCAGTTCGTTTTGGTCTCGGATATCCTGGATGTGCTCTTTCAGACGCGCTTCTTCCGCCTCCATCCGCCTGACCTGAAAAGACAGTCAGACCTCATCTGCGGGGCTTCCTGACGGGTGTGACGCCAAGCGACTCCGCCCAGCGCCTTTCTTTCCGTCACCTTTTCGGCCAACTGCTGATTGCTCTGACGCAGCAGCTGCTTCTCCTCCACCCACTTGACATTCTAGAAGAGACAAACGCGTGGACAGCTTTGGAATGTTGTGTCATTTTCATCCACAAATTCTTTGGTTGACTGGAAAATGACATTTGCTTTTCTCCGCATTTTCCCAGCCACATTCGGGGGGGGTTGGTCCAGTAATGCCAGACGAATGAGTGACTGAAGAATGTAGCTATTTTGTCTGAGAAAAAGGTGTGCTCATTGATGAGCTTACCTGTCCTTGTTGCTTCAGCGCTGACTCCAGATCTGCTACTCTGCTTTGATAGTGACCCATTTCTACCATCAGCTTTTCTCTGGTCTGAAAGGAGGAGGAGGGAGGCTCCTCCTCCTCCTTTCAGACCAGAGAACACCCGAGGCTGGGTGAGAACGGGGAGGCTGCGACCCGGCCGGGGGTTGCGGGAAGGGGCGCCACCTTGATCTCCTTCTCGGCGTCGTAGTCCCCTTCGCTGGTCTGGGCTAGCAGAGCGTAGGCTCGTTGCAGCGCTTGATATTCTTGCGTCAGCTGGCGGTAGCGAAGCTCCGCCTCTTCATGCACACACCAATGCAACACAGCACTAGTACCAGAGTCAGTCAGACCGGCGACAAAGCACCCGCGACGCAAAGACGAGTCCGATTCCAGGCTGAAGAGGAATGTTTGGTGCCAATACGCTGGCAGAAATGGCGGGCTACCTCTTCGGGTTCCGTGTCGGGGGTTCTGTCGGTGTGAAAAGACAAGGACGATCCGTCCGAGTCCACCAACACGTCTTCGTCGTAGCCGTAAAATGTTTCGATGACCTGCGGGCGCGGAAGCAAACATCTCTCTGAACAAACTGAAGCGACACCTCACGATGAATCGACGAGAGGAACGATAGCGAGAAAAAGGCCATTTCATCTTGCGCAACACCAAGCAGCCGCAAACAAACAGACTCACCTTGCAGGACCTCACGCTTTGTTCCTCCTCAGAGATTCTCGACGTCGGTATCGTAGCAGCAAATCTCTCTCCTGTCGACACAAATAATCCGCCTTTGAGATTCTTTGGATGCAAAGGGAACGAACGGCTCCGGCGCAGAAACAAACGCGACTCACAATGACATTTCTGACATGAGCTCCTGTCTCCAGAGCCTGAAAAACACGTCACCGGCGATGATTGGAGGGACGCTCGTCTTTTCCAAAAGTGACAACTACAGGGTGTGTCAGGGTTTTCCAGATTATCTTTATCGTATCATTATGTTGCTTTGACTTTGACTGCAACCTGTAATAAATAATATTATTTATCCCTTATTTATCCCTATCGCTTATCCCTTCCTACACAAAGTCGTAAAACACCCCTTGCTATGTTTTGACTAGAGGTCAAGGGCTTCCTCTATTCAATCCACTCTTACACCCACCCTGTTTCTCTTAATTAAAATGCTCGTGCAGGAGCCGAGAGTCAGACTTCATTCGTACAACGGATGGACTCTCCACCTGCAGGTGTCCAAAAGAACTTACTTGTCTCCCGTGTGGTTCTTGCAAAATAAGTTGGAGCGAGCGCAACTCTAACAGGGTGCATTTTGCCACTAGCTGCCTACGGACAATGATGTCGCGCTCGCGGCTCATGGTTGACGGGCTGAGCAGCCGGGCAAGTCCGTCGTTTTCAGCGCACAGCGAGTGGCAAAGGCGCTGACAAAACGGGAGCTTTGAGCTGCTGAAAACGGCAAAACAAGTCTAAAGCGTGTTCAAACGCGTGCGCACAATGCTCCTGCTTGAAAGGTCGGAATTTAAGGGGCCAATTTTTTGGATGGCGGCCGCCGGCCAAGCTTTGGACGGAAAAGGTTTCCTGGCGACAGCGAGCGAGCGTGGCGCTGCCGTACGTGCACCGAGTCGCCTGCCTGAAGACCTTGGACAAGTCGTCGATGATGTGCCGCTGCTCCACAACTTGAAGGAACTCCATTTCACCGTCCTGCTGGCCGCAACCGCGGTCCAGGTCATTGAGCGAACTAGGCCTTCTCTGTGGAACACAAATGCAGTGGACTCTGTTGGCACGCCGCCGTTGTCCGCGTCGACTTACCAAGCTTGCCATCTCCTCGTTCTCCTGGGTGACAAAGCGCACTTTGTTTTCAAGGCGACACAGCACCAGCGAGAGTTCTTCATTCTTCCTGCTCAGGCGTTTGTTTTTGTACAGGAGTGGCAGAAACTGGCTTTCTGTTTCTCTCAGTCGCTTTAGCTGCAAGCATGAAGTGCGGGATGTGAAAGACGCACAACACGCGGGCCAGAACGTATCCATTCCTTTTGCATCGGTTTGAACGGAATCGTGGCTTTGGCTCCCAATAAAAGACATCTACCAGGCAACCGACTCGACGCGCCGCTCAACTAATAAGCAAGCGCAATGGGTGCCTCGCTGGATGGCGCGCATCAAACGTAGCGCAAACCTTCAAGCGTGCCGTCAATAAATTACCAGTTCATTGCGCTCTTCAGAAAGCAGGGCGTTTCGATCCTCCAGGTTCCTGATGACTGCGCTGAGCTCAGCGATTTTCAGATGAAACCGTCGCGTGTCCCGATCCTCCTCCAACACACACACACAAGCACTCGTTCAAAGTTCAAAACTGTTTTTGTGCTACCTTCCTCCAGCAACGAACTAAGTCATGCGTACTGCAAGTGTGTGATGAGGTGGCTTACGCAATGAAGAGGATTGCTAGTAGCGGCGTTGACCCCACTTCCAGGGTAGTTTAGGCCCGCCCTTTGGGAATCCCTCAGGGCAGCGATCTGCTGCTCGGCAGCCTGAGTCTGCAGCTGAAGGCGGTGGACGTGGCCGGCCCCAGGGCTTCATCCAAAACACTAACCGCTCTGTCTTTCAGCTTGATCTCATCCGTCTGGATGTACAAACGGGGAGCGCTCAGGCAGGCGGGCAAACTCATTTGCCAGAATTGTGACAAAAACAAAGAGAGCAACCGGCCAATTTTTTTTCTTGAATCGACTAGAACACCTTTGCTGTGACAAAAGCGAAGCGAGCAACCGGACATTTTCTTCTTGTGAAATAGAATAGAATAGAATGCCTTAGGTGTCATTGCACTGCAGGTATACAACGAAATTGGGAACATAGCCACGCACCGCGCATCTGATCAGTCCTACCAGTCGGCGGATCTCCCTCTCGCAGTCTCTCTTGGTTCGGCTCAGCTCCTCCCGATGCTGGTGATGAGCCGATCGGAGCTCGGCCGCTCGGGACTGCCAGGCCTGCTGGGCCGCTGCCAGGGCTTCTTCCGCGCTCCTGGTGGAGGCGACACCGCTCGGTCTCCCGACACCGCCGCGTCTCCTCCACCTCCGCCAGCAAAGCGCCCCCCCCTCCTCACCTGAGCAGACATTGCGCCACACCGGGCCATTGAGACCGCAACGGAGCGCCGCGACGCTTACTGGGGACAAGCTACACAATACGGTAGCGGCCGCATCGAAGCCCGACGTGGCGTGCGGATAGTCAGACACGGATAGAGCGGATCACCTTGTCCATGGAGCCGTCCCTCAGGCTGAGGACCAAGGCATTCAGTCGCTGGATCTCTCCATCTTGATTTTGATCACTCTCATCAGCTCCATTTCATGCTGCCGCAGTAATGTCTCCCTGGTAATGGCTAACTCTTTCTGCTTCTCCTCATGGAGTTTGCTTTTGAGTTCCGTCATGGCGGCGGTGGCACGGTGGTGCTCCGCCCGCAGGTCCTGACTTCTCTCTCTCTCCAGACAGCTGACCTGACATGACTTAGACTTAGACAAACTTTATTGTCATCTTGTCTGCACATGGTGCATACAAAACGAAATTCCGTTGCATACGTCTTACAACAAAGTAGTGATATTGCAGTTGAATAGAAGTAACATATCCTATGAAAATATATATATATACATATACTATATATATATATATATATTAAAAATAAGTATAAAGTGCAGCAGTGATAATTATGCAATAGTGCAAGTAGGCAAAACAGTATTCAAGAGTGTGCAGAGGAATGCTAAACCATGTATTAAACTTCTATTTAAAGGGTTTATACAAGTTCAGTAAAGTTGGTAGTGCGAGATAGTGCAAGATAGAGGTCCGTAGTGTCATACAGTTCTGTGAATGTGTGATGCAGAGTTCAGTTTAGAGCTCAACAGTTCTAGTGTTCAACAGTCTGATGACAGCAGGGAAAACGCTGTTGCAGAACCTGGTGGACCTGCAGCGGATGCTGCAAACCTCTTCCCAGAGGGCAGCAGGGAGAACAGTCCATGGTGGGGGTGTGATGGGTCATTGATGATGTTACGGGCACGGGACATGCAGCGCTGAGATGAAATGTCCTGAATGGAGGGAAGAGGAGCCCCTATGATCCTCTCTGCTGTCCTCACCACTCTCCTCACGTTCTTCCAATCGGAGGCGGTGCAGCCTCCACACCACACAGAGAGACAGCTTGTCAGAATGCTCTCTATGGTGCTCCTGTAGAACGTCCTCATGATGGGTGGGGGCAGGTGGGCTCTCCTCATCCTCCGCTGTAAGTACAAGCGCTTCTGTGCCCTCTTGACCAGTGCCGTAGTGTTCATAGTCCAGGTGAGGTCTTCTGTGATGTGGACCCCCAGGAATTTGGTGCTGCTGACCACCTCCACAGCTGAGCTGTTGATGATCAGTGGAGCGTGGTGAGGCTGTTTTCTCCTGAAGTCGACGATGATCTCCTTCATCTTCTCCTCATTCAGGATCAGGCTGTTTTCTCTGCACCAGCCCACCAGCTGCTCCACCTCCTCTCTGTAGTCCAGGTCGTTGTTGTCTCTGATGAGCCCCACCACCGTTGTGTCGTCTGCTGACTTCACGATGTGATTGGTGGTGAACCTGAGGACGCAGTCGTGTGTCATCAGGGTGAACAGCAGGGGGCTCAGGACGCAGCCCTGAGGGGAGCCTGTGCTGAGGGTGATGACATCAGAGGTGTTCTGTCCCACCCGGACTGACTGAGGTCTGTTGGTGAGGAAGTCTAGCAGCCAGTTGCGAAGGGGGGTGTTGAAGCCCAGGTGTTCCAATTTTCCTACCAGATGCTGTGGGATGATGGTGTTAAACGCTGAGCTGAAGTCCAGGAACAGCATCCGCACATGGGTGTTCTTCTCCTCCAGGTGAGCCAGGCTCAGGTGAAGAACGGAGGAGATGGCGTCCTGAGTGGAGCGGTTTTGCCGGTCGGCAAACTGGAACGGGTCAAATAATAGGGGGAGTCTGGAAACGATGTGACCTTTAAGCAGCCTTTCGAAGCACTTCATCATAACCGGAGTCAGTGCAACAGGCCGGTAATCATTAAATGAGGTGATTTGAGGTTTCTTCGGCACCGGAATGATGGAGGCAGTCTTAAAGCACGCCGGCACTTTGGCTTGGCCCAGCGAGGTGTTAAAAATGTCTGTGATGACCCCAGCCAGATGACTTGCACATTCCCTGAACACACGCCCAGGAATGTTGTCGGGGCCAGGGGCCTTACAGGGGTTGACTCTCCTCAGGGTCTTCAACACATCGGCGGAGTCAAGGCAGAGTACCTCCTCTTCCTGATGGGGGACAGTTTTAACTGCTGGAGTGCCGTTTAGTGCCTCGAACCTCCCAAAGAAGTTATTTAGACCATTTAGAAAGTCAGCATCAACTACACCCACCAGGGGGGGGAGGGTGAGTTGTAGTCTGTAATCGCCCGTATGCCTTGCCACATACTCCTGATGTTTTTGACGTTGTGGAAACGATCCTGAAATTTTCGACTGCGGTCTCGCTTCGCTATCCTGATGGCACGGTTCAAGTTGGCTCTCGCTGTCCTCAGTGTCTCCTTGTCGCCAGACTTGAAGGCAGAGTTCCGCGCTCGTAGCGTTTGACGTACCTCCTCAGTCATCCAGGGTCGTTGGTTGCCCCGGGTGATGATATTCTTAGTGGTGCTGACGTCCTCGGTGCATTTGTTGATGTAGGCTGACACAGTCATGGCACACGCATGTCTAATCTACATCGGGAAAACTGGGAGGGAGGGAGGCAGGCAGGGAGGCAGGCAGGGAGGCAGGCAGTGTCTGTCTGTTGAGGTTTTCACCTTGTTCTTCTCCTGCTGAAGTTCTAACTGGACGTCCATCAGTTTGGTTCTCAGCTCGTCATTGGTGGCCTGAAGGGCGTCTGTTCGCTCCGCCTTGGCCCGCCCTGCCGGAGCTCGTTTGGACATCTCTTACTCGAGTCTCGCCCGGTCGTCAGTCAGAGATCACATTTGTACCTGGAGAGCACAAACGCAGCGCTGTTTTCCACTGGCTTCGAACTCAACTTCAATCGGTACCGTAACTTACAACATCATAAACATAGAACTAGCTTGACTTATTCATTGAATAAATGCATTTGGTTCTTCAAAACTGCATCACGCAACATAGCGTGACCGAGACGGCCGTTATCCACCTGCGTGAAGTTATTTGGTGAAATGAATGAGATGTTTAAGACACCATCGTTCTGTCTCTATGTAGATGAAGGGAAATAATCGATTGCTGAAGGTCCAAAGGTGTTGTGATAAACAAATAAACATATTAGTAATTAGTGACATATTTGTGATAAACATATTAGGCAGGATAATCACATATGTTAACTTGACTGCCCACACTGTATTTATTTATGGTTATTTGTTAAATCGAGTACTGTTAGACATGAAATAGGAAGTGTTTAACATAAATGGAAGACGAAAGGGGTACTCACCATTGTAGCTCCTGCTGGTCAATGATACGAGCCTCTTCTTGCAGTGGAAAACATACAGCCAACAAACACCGTGGAACCTAAAGGAATGAAATTAAACATTAACATTTAGCCTCAACCAACATTCACAGATACAACGCAACGCAAACTACACAAACGTAAATCTTTTTAAACACAATGAGTTGTACTTACCGTGTACGCTCTAGACGGTCCACTTGCAAGCAGAAAATAAAGATATTTCTGTTGATAATCGTCGTGTTTGTATCCGGTGTCTCGCTCAAGGCCATTGCGCCCACAGATTTGAATTTTGGCGAGAGTTCAGCCTATTGACGTCATTTCCGCGGTGTAATACCCGCATATCTGAAACGGCAAAGTTAAGAGTAGAGTTAAATAAAGTTTTTAGTCAACGCAATAATTTACAACCGTTGACCAGTCGAAATAATCGTCGAAATTTGGCGTCTGTGGCTGGAAGCAGACGCCGAGTTCGACATTCCTCCCAAACGCCACACTCCCTCGCTTTTCAGGGCTAAAAAAAAACAGTTGTAATTACCTTGTACGCTCTAGACGGTCAAGTTGCAAGCTGAAAACAAAAATATTTGCCTTGTTAGTCATCGTGTTACTAACCGCTGTGTCTTGTTTGCCAGAATTGCCGCTTTCCTACTTCCTGTTGCAAGCCACGCCCACGGATTATAATTTTGCCGTGAGTTCCGCCTATTGACGTCATGTCCGCGTCACATGACTGCGACGTAATATTATCTAAAACTGTTTGTGCGGTATTGTGTTGTTCTGTGCGGTATTGTGTTATTCTGTGTGGCGTTGTGTTGTTCTGTGCGGCGTCGTGTTGTTCAGTGCGACGTCGTGTTGTTCAGTGCGGCATGGTGTTGTTCAGTAAGGCATGGTGTTGTTCAGTGCGGCATGGTGTTCAGTGCGGCATAATGTTGTTCAGTGCGGCATAATGTTGTTCAGTGCGGCATGGTGTTGTTCAGTGCGGCATGGTGTTGTTCAGTGCGGCATGGTGTTGTTCAGTGCGGCATAATGTTGTTCAGTGCGCCATAATGTCGTTCAGTGCGGCATGGTGTTGTTCAGTGCGGGATGGTGTTGTTCAGTGCAGGATGGTGTTGTTCAGTGCAGGATGGTGTTGTTCAGTGCGGCATGGTGTTGTTCAATGCGGCATGGTGTTGTTCAGTGCGGGATGGTGTTGTTCAGTGCAGGATGGTGTTGTTCAGTGCGGCATGGTGTTGTTCAGTGCGGCATGGTGTTGTTCAGTGCGGCATGGTGTTGTTCAGTGCGGCATGGTGTTGTTCAGTGCAGGATGGTGTTCAATGCGGGATCGTGTTGTTCAGTGCGGCATGGTGTTGTTCAGTGCGGCATGGTGTTGTTCAGTGCGGCATAATGTTGTTCAGTGCGGCATGGTGTTGTTCAGTGCGGCATGGTGTTGTTCAGTGCGGCATGGTGTTGTTCAGTGCGGCATGGTGTTGTCCAGTGCGCCATAATGTTGTCCAGTGCGCCATAATGTTGTTCAGTGCGGCATGGTGTTGTTTAGTGCGGGATGGTGTTGTTCAGTGCAGGATGGTGTTGTTCAGTGCGGCATGGCGTTGTTCAATGCGGCATGGTGTTGTTCAGTGCGGGATGGTGTTGTTCAGTGCGGCATGGTGTTGTTCAGTGCGGCATGGTGTTGTTCAGTGCGGCATGGTGTTGTTCAGTGCGGCATAATGTTGTTCAGTGCGCCATAATGTCGTTCAGTGCGGCATGGTGTTGTTCAGTGCGGCATGGTGCTGTTCAGTGCGGCATGGTGTTTTTCAGTGCAGCATGGTGTTGTTCAGTGCGGCATGGTGTTGTTCAGTGCGACATGGTGTTGTTCAGTGCGGCATGGTGTTGTTCAGTGCAGGATGGTGTTGTTCAGTGCAGGATGGTGTTGTTCAATGCGGGATGGTGTTGTTCAGTGCGGCATGGTGTTGTTCGATGCGGCATGGTGTTGTTCAGTGCGGAATGGTGTTGTTCAGTGCGGAATGGTGTTCAGTGCGGCATGGTGTTGTTCAGTGCAAAATGGTGTTGTTCAGTGCGGGATGGTGTTGTTCAATGCGGGATGGTGTTGTTCAGTGCGGGATGGTGTTGTTCAGTGCGGCATGGTGTTGTTCAATGCGGCATGGTGTTGTTCAATGCGGCATGGTGTTGTTCAGTGCAGGATGGTGTTGTTCAGTGCGGCATGGTGTTGTTCAATGCGGCATGGTGTTGTTCAATGCGGCATGGTGTTGTTCAGTGCGGCATGGTGTTGTTCAGTGCAGCGTAATGTAGTTCAGTGCGGCATGGTGTTGTTCAGTGCGGCATGGTGTTGTTCAGTGCGGCATGGTGTTGTTCAGTGCGGGATGGTGTTGCTCAGTGCGGCATGGTGTTGCTCAGTGCGGCATGGTGTTGTTCAGTGCGGGATGGTGTTGTTCATTGCGGCATGGTGTTGTTCAGTGCGGCATGGTGTTGTTCAGTGCGGGATGGTGTTGTTCAGTGCGGGATGGTGTTGTTCAGTGCGGCATGGTGTTGTTCAATGCGGGATCGTGTTGTTCAGTGCGGCATGGTGTTGTTCAGTGCGGCATGGTGTTGTTCAGTGCGGCATGGTGTTGTTCAGTGCGGCATAATGTTGTTCAGTGCGGCATAATGTTGTTCAGTGCGGCATAATGTTGTTCAGTGCGGAATGGTGTTGTTCAGTGCGGAATGGTGTTGTTCAGTGCGGCATGGTGTTGTTCAGTGCGGCATGGTGTTGTTCAGTGCGGCATGGTGTTGTTCAGTGCGGCATGGTGTTGTTCAGTGCGGCATGGTGTTCAATGCGGGATGGTGTTGTTCAGTGCGGCATGGTGTTGTTCAGTGCGGCATGGTGTTGTTCAGTGCGGCATGGTGTTGTTCAGTGCGGCATGGTGTTGTTCAGTGCGGCATGGTGTTGTTCATTTCGGCATAATGTTGTTCAGTGCGGCATAATGTTGTTTAGTGCGGCATGGTGTTGTTCAGTGCGGGATGGTGTTGTTCAGTGCGTTATAATGTTATTCAGTGCGGCATGGTGTTGTTCAGTGCGGCATGGTGTTGTTCAGTGCGGCATGGTGTTGTTCAGTGCGGCATAATGTTGTTCAGTGCGGCATAATGTTGTTCAGTGCGGCATGGTGTTGTTCAGTGCGGCATGGTGTTGTTCAGTGCGGGATGGTGTTGTTCAGTGCGGGATGGTGTTCAATGCGGAATGGTGTTGTTCAGTGCAGGATGGTGTTGTTCAGTGCGGCATGGTGTTGTTCAGTGCGGCATAATGTTGTTCAGTGCGGCATGGTGTTGTTCAGTGCGGCATGGTGTTGTTCAGTGCGGCATGGTGTTGTTCAGTGCGGCATAATGTTGTTCAGTGCGGCATGGTGTTGTTCAGTGCGGCATGGTGTTGTTCAGTGCGGCATAATGTTCAGTGCGGCATAATGTTGTTCAGTGCGGCATGGTGTTGTTCAGTGCGGGATGGTGTTGTTCAGTGCAGGATGGTGTTGTTCAGTGCGGCATGGTGTTCAGTGCGGGATGGTGTCTTTCAGTGCGGCATGGTGTCGTTCAGTGCGGCATGGTGTCTTTCAGTGCGGCATGGTGTCGTTCAGTGAGGCATGGTGTTGTTCAGTGCGGCATGGTGTTGTTTAGTGCGGCATGGTGTTGTTCAGTGCGGGATGGTGTTGTTCAGTGTGGCATGGTGTTCAGTGCGGCATGGTGTTGTTCAGTGCGGTATCGTGTTGTTCAGTGCGGAATCGTGTTTCTCAGTGCGGTATCGTGTTGTTCAGTGCAGTATCGTTGTGTTGTTCGTATTGTGTTGTGTTGTTCGTAATGTGTTGTGTTGTTCGTATTGTGTTGTGTTGTTCGTATTGTGTTGTGTTGTTCATATTGTGTTGTTCATATTGTGTTGAGTTGTTCGTATTGTGTTGTGTTGTTCGTATTGTGTTGCCTTTAACACTTAGCCTCTAACACTTAGCCTCTAACACTTAGCCTCTAGCATCTAGAAGGTAAATAAATAGGAAGGAAGGACTCACCGGTGACGTCTTCGCCCACGTCCAAGCGTTGTACTTTGTATTTTCATCCTTCTGACAGTGGAAAACATAGCCAACAAACACCGTGGAACCTAAACGAATGAAAGAAAACTATCATTTGGCCACAACCAACATTCACAGATACAACACAATGTGACGTGCGGGGTTGAGGTTAAAGGTTGAGTGAAGGGCCCTCGTTTTAAACTACTTTTTTGAAAAGGATTGGGAACAAGTAAGACGTATTTAATTTATTTAATGGGAAGTAGTAAGAGCTATTGAATTTAATCTATGTATTATATTCTATTGTATTGTATTCTGTTGTATTCTTTTGGATTGTATTCACACTAACCCCACTAAAACTTCAGCCCACAAAAACTCGCCTCTGGCGCCTAGCCTCTGGCACTTAGCCTCTAACACTTAGCCTTTAACACTTAGCCTTTAACACTTAGCCTTTAACACTTAGCCTTTAACACTTAGCCTAGAAGGTGAATAAATAGGGTTAAAGGTTGAGTGAAGGGACCTCGTTTTAAACTACTTTTTTGAAAAGGAGTGGGAACAAGTAAGACGTATTTAATTTATTTAATGGGAAGTAGTAAGACTTATTAAATTTATTTAATCTACTTTTCTTCCCAGGCAAAATTTGATGTGCTGCAATTCCAAATTTCCAAAGTGAATGAAGGAATGAAGTCCTTTAAATTATGATTTTGTATAAATACTAGGCATTAACACAAAATCGACGGCACAAAATGGGCAGACTTTACTTGTTTGAAAAAGACTGGTTACAAGACAGACTTTTTTAATTTATTTAATGGGAAGAAGACTTATTTAGTTTAATTGATCTATTTTTGTTCCCTGGCAAAATTCGATTTGCTGCAATTCCAAATTTCCAAAGTGAATGAAGGAAAGAAGTCTTTTAAATTATGATTTTGCTTAAATACTAGGCATAGACACAAAATCTACGGCACAAAATGGGCAGACTTTACTTGTTTGAAGAGGACTGGTTACAAGACAGACTTTTCTGATTTATTTAATGGGAAGAAGACTTATTTAGTTTATTTAATCTATTTTTGTTCCCTGGCAAAATTGGATTTGCTGAAATTGTATTTTGCCAAATCTTGCCTTGAGACCTGATAGGAAGTATTAAACGCTTAGTTAAATCAATACAAGTTGGTAATAAGAGCGAGTAATGTTGGTTGAACCGATGAATGAAGGTTGAAAGCAATTTAAATTATGACTTTGTATAAATACTAGATATTAACAGAACATCTACTGCGCGAAATGGGCAGAGTTTACTTGTTTGAGAAGGAGTGGCTTATTCAAAACTAAGATTTATTTAATCTGTTTGTTCCCAGGCAAAATTGGATGTGATGCAATTCCAAATTTCACCACATGATGGTGCCCAATTTTGACTTCATAGGACATATTAAACACTTAGCTTGTTATTATGTTCAAGGTAATCAGATTTGTTTATTATTCTAATGGCCTCTTCAAAACTATTCTGGATTACTACTTTGGATCTATTCTACATTACTTGGCAACAACATACTCTGTAACAGATTAGGCAGTATAATCATATCTGTTAACTTGAGAGTGCCCACACTCAATCTACTTATCGTGATGTGTTAAATCAATTACTGTTAGACATTATTTGTCTGATAATCTACCAAATCTTTGAATTGAAGAATTTGTGATTTAATTAATAGCTTGTTGTTATATTAAGGGTAATCACACTTGTATATAATTCTAATGGCCTTCTTTTGAAAACTATTCTGAATTACAACTTTGGATCTTATATTACTTTGCAACAATCTACTCCGTGACAGATTAGGCAGTATAATCACATATGTTAACTTCAGTGCCCACACTGTATTAATTTATGGTTATTTGTTAAATCAAGTACTGTTAGACATGAAATAGGAAGTGTTTAACATAAATGTTATGGCTACTCACCATTGTAGCTCGCTCCTGGTCAATGATACGAGCCTCTTCTTGCAGTGGAAAACTTGCAGCCAACAAACACCGTGGAACCTAAAGGAATGAAATTAAACATTAACATTTCGCCTCGACCAATTTTCACACGTACAACGCAACGCGGCTACACTTCTGCTATTACAAACGTAAATCTCCTTAAACACAATGAGTGTTACTTACCGTGTACGCTCTAGACGGTCCAGTTGCAAGCAGAAAATAAAGATATTTCTGTTGATAATCGTCGCTGCTCAGTGGCTCACGGCCATCGCGCCAACAGATTTGAATTTTGGCGGAGGTTCGGGCAATTACGTCATATCCGCGGCACATGACTGCGACGTAATACCCGCTTATCTGAAACGGCAGTTAAAAGTAGAGTTACATCAAGTTTTCTTGGAACCTAAACGAATGAAAGAAAACTATCATTTGGCCACAACCAACATTCACAGATACAACACAACGTGCGGGGTTGAGGTTAAAGATTGAGTGAAGGGCCCTCGTTTTAAACTACTGTTTTGAAAAGGAGTGGGAACAAGTAAGACGTATTTAATTTATTTAATGGGAAGTAGTAAGACTTATTAAATTTATTTAATCTACTTTTCTTCCCAGGCAAAATTTGATGTGCTGCAATTCCAAATTTCCACAGTGAATGAAGGAATGAAGTCCTTTAAATTATGATTTTGTATAAATACTAGGCATTAACACAAAATCGACGGCACAAAATGGGCAGACTTTACTTGTTTGAAAAGGACTGGTTACAAGACAGACTTTTTTAATTTATTTAATGGGAAGAAGACTTATTTAGTTTAATTGATCTATTTTTGTTCCCTGGCAAAATTCGATTTGCTGCAATTCCAAATTTCCAAAGTGAATGAAGGAAAGAAGTCGTTTAAATTATGATTTTGTTTAAATACTAGGCATAGACACAAAATCTACGGCACAAAATGGGCAGACTTTACTTGTTTGAAGAGGACTGGTTACAAGACAGACTTTTCTGATTTATTTAATGGGAAGAAGACTTATTTAGTTTATTTAATCTATTTTTGTTCCCTGGCAAAATTGGATTTGCTGAAACTGTATTTTGCCAAATCTTGCCTTGAGACCTGATAGGAAGTATTAAACGCTTAGTTAAATCAATACAAGTTGGTAATAAGAGCGAGTAATGTTGGTTGAACCGATGAATGAAGGTTGAAAGCAATTTAAATTATGACTTTGTATAAATACTAGATATTAACAGAACATCTACTGCGCGAAATGGGCAGAGTTTACTTGTTTGAGAAGGAGTGGCTTATTCAAAACTAAGATTTATTTAATCTGTTTGTTCCCAGGCAAAATTGGATGTGATGCAATTCCAAATTTCACCACATGATGGTGCCCAATTTTGACTTCATTGGACATATTAAACACTTAGCTTGTTATTATGTTCAAGGTAATCAGATTTGTTTATTATTCTAATGGCCTCTTCAAAACTATTCTGGATTACTACTTTGGATCTATTCTACATTACTTGGCAACAACATACTCTGTAACAGATTAGGCAGTATAATCATATCTGTTAACTTGAGAGTGCCCACACTCAATCTACTTATCGTGATGTGTTAAATCAATTACTGTTAGACATTATTTGTCTGATAATCTACCAAATCTTTGAATTGAAGAATTTGTGATTTAATTAATAGCTTGTTCAGGGTAATCAGACTTGTATATAATTCTAATGGCCTTCTTTTGAAAACTATTCTGAATTACAACTTTGGATCTTATATTACTTTGCAACAATCTACTCGGTGACAGATTAGGCAGTATAATCACATATGTTAACTTCAGTGCCCACACTGTATTTATTTATGGTTATTTGTTAAATCAAGTACTGTTAGACATGAAATAGGAAGTGTTAAACATAAATGTTATGGCTACTCACCATTGTAGCTCGCTCCTGGTCAATGATATGAGCCTCTTCTTGCAGTGGAAAACTTGCAGCCAACAAACACCGTGGAACCTAAAGGAATGAAATTAAACATTAACATTTCGCCTGGACCAACATTCACACGTACAACGCAACGCGGCTACACTTCTGCTATTACAAACGTAAATCTCCTTAAACACAACGAGTGTTACTTACCGTGTACGCTCTAGGCAAAATTGGATGTGATGCAATTCCAAATCTATCTGAAACGGCAGTTAAAAGTAGAGTTACATCAAGTTTTCTTTTTTAATCAACACAATCATTTACAACCGTTGACCAGAAAGAATCGTCGAAATTCGACGTCCCCCACAAACGCCACGCTCACTCGCTTTTCAGGGCAACAAAAGTACTTCTTTTTAAAAACGATGAGTTGTACTTACCGTGTACGCTCTGGACGGTCCAGTTGCGAGCAGAAAATAAAAATATTTCTCTTGTTAGTCGTATGTTACCATCCGCTGTGTCTTTGTCAACATCGCCGCCATTTTCCTACTTCCTGCTGCGAGCCACGCCCACGGATTTAAATTTGGGCGGAAGCTCTTTCCATTGGCGTCGTTTTCGCGTATAGCAAATCCGATTGGTTGGGAAGGGGGCACGGTTATGCAGCCGAGGGGTCCTGTGATCGGTGGGATGTAAAGTAGGCGTCGACGTCACGTCCGCGTCACGTGACCACGACGTGGCAGACGTCATATAGCAACCGCTGTTTTGTTTAGTAGACTTACAGTTGTTATGCATTGACATAATGGCGCACACACCAAATAGATTTAAATAAATTAAATAGTTCTTCTGCCCACTCTCTTTTAAACAAGTTAACTCTCCCCGCGGATTTGAATTCCGGCGAAAGTTACGCCCATCGACGTCACGTATGTCACGTGACCACGACGTGGCAGATGTCATATAGCAACCGCTGTTTTGTTTAGTAGATTTACAGTTGTTATGCATTGGCATAATGGTGTGCACTCAAAATAGATTTAAATAAATTAAATATTTCTTCTGCCCACTCCCTTTTAAACAAGTTAACTCTGCCCACGTCCATTGACGTCTTGTCTGCGTCACGTGACCACGACGTAGCGACGTCATATAGTAACCGCTGTTTTGATCAGTAGACTTAGTTATTATGCGTTGACATAATGGCGCACTGGTTAGCATGGCCACCTCTTAAGCATGATGTTGCGGGTTCGACGCCTGATCAATGTTAGCATGGAGTGAGCTGAAGTGCATGGCGCTGAAGATTTGAATCTTTGAAATGCGCTGAGGTCTGACATATCAGGCAGAATGGTTTGCCATCACGTTCAACAAAAAATAGAAACTTTCCCACTCTGATTAAAACGTCCTGTGTTCATCTACGTATTTTCGTTTTGCTGTGCATCTTTTCCCTGCCATTTCGAGAGCCCAATTGACACTCATAGTTTAAAGAAATGTGTTTGCCCATCCTACTTTGTGGAATTTCACCACATGCGCTTTTGACCAAAATACCAAATTGAACTCAAGTGAAGCCAACACGCACAACCCCCCCCCCACACACACACACACAAATGTTGATATGAACATAAAAGAGCCGCATGCGGTTCGGGAGTTGCGGCTTGGCCAAACCTGTACTATACAACTTTATTTGTATAAAATTTTCACAACAGCTGTCACACAAACAAAGCGGGAAAAACCGAAGACGTGCGTGTTCCGCCCACGCTGGATTTATTTGCACCTTTGAAAAGACACCGTATTGCCGCAGATGTGGCAAAGAGTACTTTTGGGCATCTGAGACGGAAGGATGTCCAAAGCATCACGTCACCTGCTCTGGTAGGCATGGTGGTGGGACGTTGAGGTCAACCGCTTTGGGGTTGGCTGAATCTTTGATCGCAGGATGCCACACACTTGAAGACAGTAGCAGAAAAGCAGAGCTAAATGCAAAATGTACTCACCGGTGACTCCAATTTTTTTCCCCCCTGAAGAAACAGCTGGACGGGTGGCCCCGGCTGGCCAGTGGGACTCTTGTTATTCTGACCCTTTTTAGTGCGCGTTTGGGGCAACAACCGTTTTTTGTGGCGCTCTCTTCTGGTTCAAAAGTGCCCTGCATGTGAATTTGCTTTTCCTGCCTTCTGATTGGATGAGCGCCGGTGTGACGCGGTGCCTCTGTCACCGTGGCGGGGGGTATACGTTGGCATCGGAGCGTCTGCCAACGTCTGAGACCGGCTGGCAGTGTATCGGAGGTGTCGAGTGCGGTGCCGCTGGAGCTCACTCACCAGCTGGTGTTAGGGCCACAGAATGAAGGCCAAGGAGAAGAATAGAAAGAGAAACAGAAACTTCTCCTCCAATTGTTTGATTTGTCTCTTCTGAGCTTCGATGAATTCTTTCAGCTCTTTGTTCCTCTAGGACGGACAAATGGAAAGTGGCATTCAAAAGCCAGTAAGCGTGCAAGTAAGTGCCGGGCTGGCTTTGGGCCCTTACCTGTTGCGCGCTGTGCAGCAGATCCATTCTCTCTTGGAGGATGCAAGCGTCGCGCTCCCTCAACTCGCACATCAGGGCTCGCTTCCATTGGTCCACGGCGCTCCTAAGCTCTTCTCTCTGATCCGCCGTCAGCACGTCATTCACGCCAGCGTGGCTGGCTTTTTCGCCGTCCGTGGCGGGGCAGTCCCGCTGCGGTAGCGCCTCGTTCAACATGGCCTCCAGCTCCAGGATCCTCTGGGCCGCAATCCTCGTCCATCAGTGGTCCGGCGGGAGATTTGAGGGCGGCTTACCTTATGAGCCTGGTCCATGGAACACTTCCTGAAGTCCAACTCTTCATCCAGGTAGCCCTTCTGCTTGCAGAACATAGAAGAGCCCAAAGGCACAGCGTCAACAAGCTTCTTTCAGCGCAAAGCCTTCCAAAAGTCACATTTGAGCCGCCGAGTCTCGTGGAGTGCGAACATAAGGAGTTCGACATACACTTACGGCGTTATAGCCCAGGATGTCCAGCTTCTTCATCAGATCACTGATGACGATGTCCGGGGGAAAGGCGCAAGGAGCAATGTATGGTGTTCTGGGACCTCGGGTTAAGGTTAGGGTTGCGAGGGACGCCTTACGTACGCTCACGCCCTCGGCCTCGCAGTAGATCTGCAAAGGGCTGAGGCCGTCTGGGAAACGGACTTGCAGAAACTTCAAGACGGGGGAGCGCCACTCCCTCTCCTGAAAGGCAGAGGCATGCATCCGTCTGTCCGTCCGTCCGTCACATCTCTGGCCTCAACACGCTTGTGCGAGTCTTCCCACCTCCAGCTCCAGGATGCGGAACTCAAGCAGTTCGTTTTGGTCTCGGATATCCTGGATGTGCTCTTTCAGACGCGCTTCTTCCGCCTCCATCCGCCTGACCTGAAAAGACAGTCAGACCTCATCTGCGGGGCTTCCCGACGGGTGTGACGCCAAGCGACTCCGCCCAGCGCCTTTCTTTCCGTCACCTTTTCGGCCAACTGCTGATTGCTCTGACGCAGCAGCTGCTTCTCCTCCACCCACTTGACATTCTAGAAGAGACAAACGCGTGGACAGCTTTGGAATGTTGTGTCATTTTCATCCACAAATTCTTTGGTTGACTGGAAAATGACATTTGCTTTTCTCCGCATTTTCCCAGCCACATTCGGGGGGGGGGGTTGGTCCAGTAATGCCAGACGAATGAGTGACTGAAGAATGTAGCTATTTTGTCTGAGAAAAAGGTGTGCTCATTGATGAGCTTACCTGTCCTTGTTGCTCCAGATCTGCTACTCTGCTTTGATAGTGACCCATTTCTACCATCAGCTTTTCTCTGGTCTGAAAGGAGGAGGAGGGAGGCTCCTCCTCCTCCTTTCAGACCAGAGAACACCCGAGGCTGGGTGAGAACGGGGAGGCTGCGACCCGGCCGGGGGTTGCGGGAAGGGGCGCCACCTTGATCTCCTTCTCGGCGTCGTAGTCCCCTTCGCTGGTCTGGGCTAGCAGAGCGTAGGCTCGTTGCAGCGCTTGATATTCTTGCGTCAGCTGGCGGTAGCGAAGCTCCGCCTCTTCATGCACACACCAATGCAACACAGCACTAGTACCAGAATCAGTCAGACCGGCGACAAAGCACCCGCGACGCAAAGACGAGTCCGATTCCAGGCTGAAGAGGAATGTTTGGTGCCAATACGCTGGCAGAAATGGCGGGCTACCTCTTCGGGTTCCGTGTCGGGGGTTCTGTCGGTGTGAAAAGACAAGGACGATCCGTCCGAGTCCACCCTTCGTCGTAGCCGTAAAATGTTTCGATGACCTGCGGGCGCGGAAGCAAACATCTCTCTGAACAAACTGAAGCGACACCTCACGATGAATCGACGAGAGGAACGATAGCGAGAAAAAGGCCATTTCATCTTGCGCAACACCAAGCAGCCGCAAACAAACAGACCCACCTTGCAGGACCTCACGCTTTGTTCCTCCTCAGAGATTCTCGACGTCGGTATCGTAGCAGCAAATCTCTCTCCTGTCGACACAAATAATCCGCCTTTGAGATTCTTTGGATGCAAAGGGAACGAACGGCTCCGGCGCAGAAACAAACGCGACTCACAATGACATTTCTGACATGAGCTCCTGTCTCCAGAGCCTGAAAAACACGTCACCGGCGATGATTGGAGGGACGCTCGTCTTTTCCAAAAGTGACAACTACAGGGTGTGTCAGGGTTTTCCAGATTATCTTTATCGTATCATTATGTTGCTTTGACTTTGACTGCAACCTGTAATAAATAATATTATTTATCCCTTATTTATCCCTATCGCTTATCCCTTCCTACACAAAGTCGTAAAACACCCCTTGCTATGTTTTGACTAGAGGTCAAGGGCTTCCTCTATTCAATCCACTCTTACACCCACCCTGTTTCTCTTAATTAAAATGCTCGTGCAGGAGCCGAGAGTCAGACTTCATTCGTACAACGGATGGACTCTCCACCTGCAGGTGTCCAAAAGAACTTACTTGTCTCCCGTGTGGTTCTTGCAAAATAAGTTGGAGCGAGCGCAACTCTAACAGGGTGCATTTTGCCACTAGCTGCCTACGGACAATGATGTCGCGCTCGCGGCTCATAGTTGACGGGCTGAGCAGCCGGGCGAGTCCGTCGTTTTCAGCGCACAGCGAGTGGCAAAGGCGCTGACAAAACGGGAGCTTTGAGCTGCTGAAAACGGCAAAACAAGTCTAAAGCGTGTTCAAACGCGTGCGCACAATGCTCCTGCTTGAAAGGTCGGAATTTAAGGGGCCAATTTTTTGGATGGCGGCCGCCGGCCAAGCTTTGGACGCAAAAGGTTTCCTGGCGACAGCGAGCGAGCGTGGCGCTGCCGTACGTGCACCGAGTCGCCTGCCTGAAGACCTTGGACAAGTCGTCGATGATGTGCCGCTGCTCCACAACTTGAAGGAACTCCATTTCACCGTCCTGCTGGCCGCAACCGCGGTCCAGGTCATTGAGCGAACTAGGCCTTCTCTGTGGAACACAAATGCAGTGGACTCTGTTGGCACGCCGCCGTTGTCCGCGTCGACTTACCAAGCTTGCCATCTCCTCGTTCTCCTGGGTGACAAAGCGCACTTTGTTTTCAAGGCGACACAGCACCAGCGAGAGTTCTTCATTCTTCCTGCTCAGGCGTTTGTTTTTGTACAGGAGTGGCAGAAACTGGCTTTCTGTTTCTCTCAGTCGCTTTAGCTGCAAGCATGAAGTGCGGGATGTGAAAGACGCACAACACGCGGGCCAGAACGTATCCATTCCTTTTGCATCGGTTTGAACGGAATCGTGGCTTTGGCTCCCAATAAAAGACATCTACCAGGCAACCGACTCGACGCGCCGCTCAACTAATAAGCAAGCGCAATGGGTGCCTCGCTGGATGGCGCGCATCAAACGTAGCGCAAACCTTCAAGCGTGCCGTCAATAAATTACCAGTTCATTGCGCTCTTCAGAAAGCAGGGCGTTTCGATCCTCCAGGTTCCTGATGACTGCGCTGAGCTCAGCGATTTTCAGATGAAACCGTCGCGTGTCCCGATCCTCCTGAGACTGAAAACGCCCCGCAACACACACACACAAGCACTCGTTCAAAGTTCAAAACTGTTTTTGTGCTACCTTCCTCCAGCAACGAACTAAGTCATGCGTACTGCAAGTGTGTGATGAGGTGGCTTACGCAATGAAGAGGATTGCTAGTAGCGGCGTTGACCCCACTTCCAGGGTAGTTTAGGCCCGCCCTTTGGGAATCCCTCAGGGCAGCGATCTGCTGCTCGGCAGCCTGAGTCTGCAGCTGAAGGCGGTGGACGTGGCCGGCCCCAGGGCTTCATCCAAAACACTAACCGCTCTGTCTTTCAGCTTGATCTCATCCGTCTGGATGTACAAACGGGGAGCGCTCAGGCAGGCGGGCAAACTCATTTGCCAGAATTGTGACAAAAACAAAGAGAGCAACCGGCCAATTTTTTTTCTTGAATCGACTAGAACACCTTTGCTGTGACAAAAGCGAAGCGAGCAACCGGACATTTTCTTCTTGTGAAATAGAATAGAATAGAATGCCTTAGGTGTCATTGCACTGCAGGTATACAACGAAATTGGGAACATAGCCACGCACCGCGCATCTGATCAGTCCTACCAGTCGGCGGATCTCCCTCTCGCAGTCTCTCTTGGTTCGGCTCAGCTCCTCCCGATGCTGGTGATGAGCCGATCGGAGCTCGGCCGCTCGGGACTGCCAGGCCTGCTGGGCCGCTGCCAGGGCTTCTTCCGCGCTCCTGGTGGAGGCGACACCGCTCGGTCTCCCGACACCGCCGCGTCTCCTCCACCTCCGCCAGCAAAGCGCCCCCCCCCTCCTCACCTGAGCAGACATTGCGCCACACCGGGCCATTGAGACCGCAACGGAGCGCCGCGACGCTTACTGGGGACAAGCTACACAATACGGTAGCGGCCGCATCGAAGCCCGACGTGGCGTGCGGATAGTCAGACACGGATAGAGCGGATCACCTTGTCCATGGAGCCGTCCCTCAGGCTGAGGACCAAGGCATTCAGTCGCTGGATCCCTCCATCTTGATTTTGATCACTCTCATCAGCTCCATTTCATGCTGCCGCAGTAATGTCTCCCTGGTAATGGCTAACTCTTTCTGCTTCTCCTCATGGAGTTTGCTTTTGAGTTCCGTCATGGCGGCGGTGGCACGGTGGTGCTCCGCCCGCAGGTCCTGACTTCTCTCTCTCTCCAGACAGCTGACCTGACATGACTTAGACTTAGACAAACTTTATTGTCATCTTGTCTGCACATGGTGCATACAAAACGAAATTCCGTTGCATACGTCTTACAACAAAGTAGTGATATTGCAGTTGAATAGAAGTAACATATCCTATGAAAATATATATATATACATATACTATATATATATATATATATATATATTAAAAATAAGTATAAAGTGCAGCAGTGATAATTATGCAATAGTGCAAGTAGGCAAAACAGTATTCAAGAGTGTGCAGAGGAATGCTAAACCATGTATTAAACTTCTATTTAAAGGGTTTATACAAGTTCAGTAAAGTTGGTAGTGCGAGATAGTGCAAGATAGAGGTCCGTAGTGTCATACAGTTCTGTGAATGTGTGATGCAGAGTTCAGTTTAGAGCTCAACAGTTCTAGTGTTCAACAGTCTGATGACAGCAGGGAAAACGCTGTTGCAGAACCTGGTGGACCTGCAGCGGATGCTGCAAACCTCTTCCCAGAGGGCAGCAGGGAGAACAGTCCATGGTGGGGGTGTGATGGGTCATTGATGATGTTACGGGCACGGGACATGCAGCGCTGAGATGAAATGTCCTGAATGGAGGGAAGAGGAGCCCCTATGATCCTCTCTGCTGTCCTCACCACTCTCCTCACGTTCTTCCAATCGGAGGCGGTGCAGCCTCCACACCACACAGAGAGACAGCTTGTCAGAATGCTCTCTATGGTGCTCCTGTAGAACGTCCTCATGATGGGTGGGGGCAGGTGGGCTCTCCTCATCCTCCGCTGTAAGTACAAGCGCTTCTGTGCCCTCTTGACCAGTGCCGTAGTGTTCATAGTCCAGGTGAGGTCTTCTGTGATGTGGACCCCCAGGAATTTGGTGCTGCTGACCACCTCCACAGCTGAGCTGTTGATGATCAGTGGAGCGTGGTGAGGCTGTTTTCTCCTGAAGTCGACGATGATCTCCTTCATCTTCTCCTCATTCAGGATCAGGCTGTTTTCTCTGCACCAGCCCACCAGCTGCTCCACCTCCTCTCTGTAGTCCAGGTCGTTGTTGTCTCTGATGAGCCCCACCACCGTTGTGTCGTCTGCTGACTTCACGATGTGATTGGTGGTGAACCTGAGGACGCAGTCGTGTGTCATCAGGGTGAACAGCAGGGGGCTCAGGACGCAGCCCTGAGGGGAGCCTGTGCTGAGGGTGATGACATCAGAGGTGTTCTGTCCCACCCGGACTGACTGAGGTCTGTTGGTGAGGAAGTCTAGCAGCCAGTTGCGAAGGGGGGTGTTGAAGCCCAGGTGTTCCAATTTTCCTACCAGATGCTGTGGGATGATGGTGTTAAACGCTGAGCTGAAGTCCAGGAACAGCATCCGCACATGGGTGTTCTTCTCCTCCAGGTGAGCCAGGCTCAGGTGAAGAACGGAGGAGATGGCGTCCTGAGTGGAGCGGTTTTGCCGGTCGGCAAACTGGAACGGGTCAAATAATAGGGGGAGTCTGGAAACGATGTGACCTTTAAGCAGCCTTTCGAAGCACTTCATCATAACCGGAGTCAGTGCAACAGGCCGGTAATCATTAAATGAGGTGATTTGAGGTTTCTTCGGCACCGGAATGATGGAGGCAGTCTTAAAGCACGCCGGCACTTTGGCTTGGCCCAGCGAGGTGTTAAAAATGTCTGTGATGACCCCAGCCAGATGACTTGCACATTCCCTGAACACACGCCCAGGAATGTTGTCGGGGCCAGGGGCCTTACAGGGGTTGACTCTCCTCAGGGTCTTCAACACATCGGCGGAGTCAAGGCAGAGTACCTCCTCTTCCTGATGGGGGACAGTTTTAACTGCTGGAGTGCCGTTTAGTGCCTCGAACCTCCCAAAGAAGTTATTTAGACCATTTAGAAAGTCAGCATCAACTACACCCACCAGGGGGGGGGAGGGTGAGTTGTAGTCTGTAATCGCCCGTATGCCTTGCCACATACTCCTGATGTTTTTGACGTTGTGGAAACGATCCTGAAATTTTCGACTGCGGTCTCGCTTCGCTATCCTGATGGCACGGTTCAAGTTGGCTCTCGCTGTCCTCAGTGTCTCCTTGTCGCCAGACTTGAAGGCAGAGTTCCGCGCTCGTAGCGTTTGACGTACCTCCTCAGTCATCCAGGGTCGTTGGTTGCCCCGGGTGATGATATTCTTAGTGGTGCTGACGTCCTCGGTGCATTTGTTGATGTAGGCTGACACAGTCATGGCACACGCATGTCTAATCTACATCGGGAAAACTGGGAGGGAGGGAGGCAGGCAGGGAGGCAGGCAGGGAGGCAGGCAGTGTCTGTCTGTTGAGGTTTTCACCTTGTTCTTCTCCTGCTGAAGTTCTAACTGGACGTCCATCAGTTTGGTTCTCAGCTCGTCATTGGTGGCCTGAAGGGCGTCTGTTCGCTCCGCCTTGGCCCGCCCTGCCGGAGCTCGTTTGGACATCTCTTACTCGAGTCTCGCCCGGTCGTCAGTCAGAGATCACATTTGTACCTGGAGAGCACAAACGCAGCGCTGTTTTCCACTGGCTTCGAACTCAACTTCAATCGGTACCGTAACTTACAACATCATAAACATAGAACTAGCTTGACTTATTCATTGAATAAATGCATTTGGTTCTTCAAAACTGCATCACGCAACATAGCGTGACCGAGACGGCCGTTATCCACCTGCGTGAAGTTATTTGGTGAAATGAATGAGATGTTTAAGACACCATCGTTCTGTCTCTATGTAGATGAAGGGAAATAATCGATTGCTGAAGGTCCAAAGGTGTTGTGATAAACAAATAAACATATTAGTAATTAGTGACATATTTGTGATAAACATATTAGGCAGGATAATCACATATGTTAACTTGACTGCCCACACTGTATTTATTTATGGTTATTTGTTAAATCGAGTACTGTTAGACATGAAATAGGAAGTGTTTAACATAAATGGAAGACGAAAGGGGTACTCACCATTGTAGCTCCTGCTGGTCAATGATACGAGCCTCTTCTTGCAGTGGAAAACATACAGCCAACAAACACCGTGGAACCTAAAGGAATGAAATTAAACATTAACATTTAGCCTCAACCAACATTCACAGATACAACGCAACGCAAACTACACAAACGTAAATCTTTTTAAACACAATGAGTTGTACTTACCGTGTACGCTCTAGACGGTCCACTTGCAAGCAGAAAATAAAGATATTTCTGTTGATAATCGTCGTGTTTGTATCCGGTGTCTCGCTCAAGGCCATTGCGCCCACAGATTTGAATTTTGGCGAGAGTTCAGCCTATTGACGTCATTTCCGCGGTGTAATACCCGCATATCTGAAACGGCAAAGTTAAGAGTAGAGTTAAATAAAGTTTTTAGTCAACGCAATAATTTACAACCGTTGACCAGTCGAAATAATCGTCGAAATTTGGCGTCTGTGGCTGGAAGCAGACGCCGAGTTCGACATTCCTCCCAAACGCCACACTCCCTCGCTTTTCAGGGCTCAAAAAAAACAGTTGTAATTACCTTGTACGCTCTAGACGGTCAAGTTGCAAGCTGAAAACAAAAATATTTGCCTTGTTAGTCATCGTGTTACTAACCGCTGTGTCTTGTTTGCCAGAATTGCCGCTTTCCTACTTCCTGTTGCAAGCCACGCCCACGGATTATAATTTTGCCGTGAGTTCCGCCTATTGACGTCATGTCCGCGTCACATGACTGCGACGTAATATTATCTAAAACTGTTTGTGCGGTATTGTGTTGTTCTGTGCGGTATTGTGTTATTCTGTGTGGCGTTGTGTTGTTCTGTGCGGCGTCGTGTTGTTCAGTGCGACGTCGTGTTGTTCAGTGCGGCATGGTGTTGTTCAGTAAGGCATGGTGTTGTTCAGTGCGGCATGGTGTTCAGTGCGGCATAATGTTGTTCAGTGCGGCATAATGTTGTTCAGTGCGGCATGGTGTTGTTCAGTGCGGCATGGTGTTGTTCAGTGCGGCATGGTGTTGTTCAGTGCGGCATAATGTTGTTCAGTGCGCCATAATGTCGTTCAGTGCGGCATGGTGTTGTTCAGTGCGGGATGGTGTTGTTCAGTGCAGGATGGTGTTGTTCAGTGCAGGATGGTGTTGTTCAGTGCGGCATGGTGTTGTTCAATGCGGCATGGGGGATGGTGTTGTTCAGTGCGGCATGGTGTTGTTCAATGCGGCATGGTGTTGTTCAGTGCGGGATGGTGTTGTTCAGTGCGGCATGGTGTTGTTCAGTGCGGCATAATGTTGTTCAGTGCGGCATGGTGTTGTTCAGTGCGGCATGGTGTTGTTCAGTGCGGCATGGTGTTGTTCAGTGCGGAATGGTGTTGTTCAGTGCGGAATGGTGTTGTTCAGTGCGGCATGGTGTTGTTCAGTGCGGCATGGTGTTGTTCAGTGCGGGATCGTGTTGTTCAATGCGGGATCGTGTTGTTCAGTGCGGGATGGTGTTGTTCAGTGCAGGATGGTGTTGTTCAGTGCGGCATGGTGTTGTTCAGTGCGGCATAATGTTGTTCAGTGCGGCATAATGTTGTTCAGTGCAGCATAATGTTGTTCAGTGCGGCATGGTGTTGTTCAGTGCGGGATGGTGTTGTTCAGTGCGGCATGGTGTTGTTCAGTGCGGCATGGTGTTTTTCAGTGCGGCATGGTGTTTTTCAGTGCAGCATGGTGTTTTTCAGTGCGGCATGGTGTTGTTCAGTGCGACATGGTGTTGTTCAGTGCGGCATGGTGTTGTTCAGTGCAGGATGGTGTTGTTCAGTGCAGGATGGTGTTGTTCAGTGCAGGATGGTGTTGTTCAATGCGGGATGGTGTTGTTCAGTGCGGCATGGTGTTGTTCGATGCGGCATGGTGTTGTTCAGTGCGGAATGGTGTTGTTCAGTGCGGAATGGTGTTCAGTGCGGCATGGTGTTGTTCAGTGCAAAATGGTGTTGTTCAGTGCGGGATGGTGTTGTTCAATGCGGGATGGTGTTGTTCAGTGCGGGATGGTGTTGTTCAGTGCGGCATGGTGTTGTTCAATGCGGCATGGTGTTGTTCAATGCGGCATGGTGTTGTTCAGTGCAGGATGGTGTTGTTCAGTGCGGCATGGTGTTGTTCAATGCGGCATGGTGTTGTTCAATGCGGCATGGTGTTGTTCAGTGCGGCATGGTGTTGTTCAGTGCAGCGTAATGTAGTTCAGTGCGGCATGGTGTTGTTCAGTGCGGCATGGTGTTGTTCAGTGCGGCATGGTGTTGTTCAGTGCGGGATGGTGTTGCTCAGTGCGGCATGGTGTTGCTCAGTGCGGCATGGTGTTGTTCAGTGCGGGATGGTGTTGTTCATTGCGGCATGGTGTTGTTCAGTGCGGGATGGTGTTGTTCAGTGCAGGATGGTGTTGTTCAATGCGGGATCGTGTTGTTCAGTGCGGCATGGTGTTGTTCAGTGCGGCATGGTGTTGTTCAGTGCGGCATGGTGTTGTTCAGTGCGGCATAATGTTGT
Organism: Syngnathus floridae; assembly: GCF_059516105.1. Classification (NCBI taxonomy): domain Eukaryota; kingdom Metazoa; phylum Chordata; class Actinopteri; order Syngnathiformes; family Syngnathidae; genus Syngnathus; species Syngnathus floridae. The sequence continues at coordinate 14,229,081 of NC_142424.1, forward strand.
TCAGTGCGGCATAATGTTGTTCAGTGCGGCATAATGTTGTTCAGTGCGGAATGGTGTTGTTCAGTGCGGAATGGTGTTGTTCAGTGCGGCATGGTGTTGTTCAGTGCGGCATGGTGTTGTTCAGTGCGGCATGGTGTTGTTCAGTGCGGCATGGTGTTGTTCAGTGCGGCATGGTGTTCAATGCGGGATGGTGTTGTTCAGTGCGGCATGGTGTTGTTCAGTGCGGCATGGTGTTGTTCAGTGCGGCATGGTGTTGTTCAGTGCGGCATGGTGTTGTTCAGTGCGGCATGGTGTTGTTCATTTCGGCATAATGTTGTTCAGTGCGGCATAATGTTGTTCAGTGCGGCATGGTGTTGTTCAGTGCGGGATGGTGTTGTTCAGTGCGTTATAATGTTATTCAGTGCGGCATGGTGTTGTTCAGTGCGGCATGGTGTTGTTCAGTGCGGCATGGTGTTGTTCAGTGCGGCATAATGTTGTTCAGTGCGGCATAATGTTGTTCAGTGCGGCATGGTGTTGTTCAGTGCGGCATGGTGTTGTTCAGTGCGGGATGGTGTTGTTCAGTGCGGGATGGTGTTCAATGCGGAATGGTGTTGTTCAGTGCAGGATGGTGTTGTTCAGTGCGGCATGGTGTTGTTCAGTGCGGCATAATGTTGTTCAGTGCGGCATGGTGTTGTTCAGTGCGGCATGGTGTTGTTCAGTGCGGCATGGTGTTGTTCAGTGCGGCATAATGTTGTTCAGTGCGGCATGGTGTTGTTCAGTGCGGCATGGTGTTGTTCAGTGCGGCATAATGTTCAGTGCGGCATAATGTTGTTCAGTGCGGCATGGTGTTGTTCAGTGCGGGATGGTGTTGTTCAGTGCAGGATGGTGTTGTTCAGTGCGGCATGGTGTTCAGTGCGGGATGGTGTCTTTCAGTGCGGCATGGTGTCGTTCAGTGCGGCATGGTGTCTTTCAGTGCGGCATGGTGTCGTTCAGTGAGGCATGGTGTTGTTCAGTGCGGCATGGTGTTGTTTAGTGCGGCATGGTGTTGTTCAGTGCGGGATGGTGTTGTTCAGTGTGGCATGGTGTTCAGTGCGGCATGGTGTTGTTCAGTGCGGTATCGTGTTGTTCAGTGCGGAATCGTGTTTCTCAGTGCGGTATCGTGTTGTTCAGTGCAGTATCGTTGTGTTGTTCGTATTGTGTTGTGTTGTTCGTAATGTGTTGTGTTGTTCGTATTGTGTTGTGTTGTTCGTATTGTGTTGTGTTGTTCATATTGTGTTGTTCATATTGTGTTGAGTTGTTCGTATTGTGTTGTGTTGTTCGTATTGTGTTGCCTTTAACACTTAGCCTCTAACACTTAGCCTCTAACACTTAGCCTCTAGCATCTAGAAGGTAAATAAATAGGAAGGAAGGACTCACCGGTGACGTCTTCGCCCACGTCCAAGCGTTGTACTTTGTATTTTCATCCTTCTGACAGTGGAAAACATAGCCAACAAACACCGTGGAACCTAAACGAATGAAAGAAAACTATCATTTGGCCACAACCAACATTCACAGATACAACACAATGTGACGTGCGGGGTTGAGGTTAAAGGTTGAGTGAAGGGCCCTCGTTTTAAACTACTTTTTTGAAAAGGATTGGGAACAAGTAAGACGTATTTAATTTATTTAATGGGAAGTAGTAAGAGCTATTGAATTTAATCTATGTATTATATTCTATTGTATTGTATTCTGTTGTATTCTTTTGGATTGTATTCACACTAACCCCACTAAAACTTCAGCCCACAAAAACTCGCCTCTGGCGCCTAGCCTCTGGCACTTAGCCTCTAACACTTAGCCTTTAACACTTAGCCTTTAACACTTAGCCTTTAACACTTAGCCTTTAACACTTAGCCTAGAAGGTGAATAAATAGGGTTAAAGGTTGAGTGAAGGGACCTCGTTTTAAACTACTTTTTTGAAAAGGAGTGGGAACAAGTAAGACGTATTTAATTTATTTAATGGGAAGTAGTAAGACTTATTAAATTTATTTAATCTACTTTTCTTCCCAGGCAAAATTTGATGTGCTGCAATTCCAAATTTCCAAAGTGAATGAAGGAATGAAGTCCTTTAAATTATGATTTTGTATAAATACTAGGCATTAACACAAAATCGACGGCACAAAATGGGCAGACTTTACTTGTTTGAAAAGGACTGGTTACAAGACAGACTTTTTTAATTTATTTAATGGGAAGAAGACTTATTTAGTTTAATTGATCTATTTTTGTTCCCTGGCAAAATTCGATTTGCTGCAATTCCAAATTTCCAAAGTGAATGAAGGAAAGAAGTCTTTTAAATTATGATTTTGCTTAAATACTAGGCATAGACACAAAATCTACGGCACAAAATGGGCAGACTTTACTTGTTTGAAGAGGACTGGTTACAAGACAGACTTTTCTGATTTATTTAATGGGAAGAAGACTTATTTAGTTTATTTAATCTATTTTTGTTCCCTGGCAAAATTGGATTTGCTGAAATTGTATTTTGCCAAATCTTGCCTTGAGACCTGATAGGAAGTATTAAACGCTTAGTTAAATCAATACAAGTTGGTAATAAGAGCGAGTAATGTTGGTTGAACCGATGAATGAAGGTTGAAAGCAATTTAAATTATGACTTTGTATAAATACTAGATATTAACAGAACATCTACTGCGCGAAATGGGCAGAGTTTACTTGTTTGAGAAGGAGTGGCTTATTCAAAACTAAGATTTATTTAATCTGTTTGTTCCCAGGCAAAATTGGATGTGATGCAATTCCAAATTTCACCACATGATGGTGCCCAATTTTGACTTCATAGGACATATTAAACACTTAGCTTGTTATTATGTTCAAGGTAATCAGATTTGTTTATTATTCTAATGGCCTCTTCAAAACTATTCTGGATTACTACTTTGGATCTATTCTACATTACTTGGCAACAACATACTCTGTAACAGATTAGGCAGTATAATCATATCTGTTAACTTGAGAGTGCCCACACTCAATCTACTTATCGTGATGTGTTAAATCAATTACTGTTAGACATTATTTGTCTGATAATCTACCAAATCTTTGAATTGAAGAATTTGTGATTTAATTAATAGCTTGTTGTTATATTAAGGGTAATCACACTTGTATATAATTCTAATGGCCTTCTTTTGAAAACTATTCTGAATTACAACTTTGGATCTTATATTACTTTGCAACAATCTACTCCGTGACAGATTAGGCAGTATAATCACATATGTTAACTTCAGTGCCCACACTGTATTAATTTATGGTTATTTGTTAAATCAAGTACTGTTAGACATGAAATAGGAAGTGTTTAACATAAATGTTATGGCTACTCACCATTGTAGCTCGCTCCTGGTCAATGATACGAGCCTCTTCTTGCAGTGGAAAACTTGCAGCCAACAAACACCGTGGAACCTAAAGGAATGAAATTAAACATTAACATTTCGCCTCGACCAATTTTCACACGTACAACGCAACGCGGCTACACTTCTGCTATTACAAACGTAAATCTCCTTAAACACAATGAGTGTTACTTACCGTGTACGCTCTAGACGGTCCAGTTGCAAGCAGAAAATAAAGATATTTCTGTTGATAATCGTCGCTGCTCAGTGGCTCACGGCCATCGCGCCAACAGATTTGAATTTTGGCGGAGGTTCGGGCAATTACGTCATATCCGCGGCACATGACTGCGACGTAATACCCGCTTATCTGAAACGGCAGTTAAAAGTAGAGTTACATCAAGTTTTCTTGGAACCTAAACGAATGAAAGAAAACTATCATTTGGCCACAACCAACATTCACAGATACAACACAACGTGCGGGGTTGAGGTTAAAGATTGAGTGAAGGGCCCTCGTTTTAAACTACTGTTTTGAAAAGGAGTGGGAACAAGTAAGACGTATTTAATTTATTTAATGGGAAGTAGTAAGACTTATTAAATTTATTTAATCTACTTTTCTTCCCAGGCAAAATTTGATGTGCTGCAATTCCAAATTTCCACAGTGAATGAAGGAATGAAGTCCTTTAAATTATGATTTTGTATAAATACTAGGCATTAACACAAAATCGACGGCACAAAATGGGCAGACTTTACTTGTTTGAAAAGGACTGGTTACAAGACAGACTTTTTTAATTTATTTAATGGGAAGAAGACTTATTTAGTTTAATTGATCTATTTTTGTTCCCTGGCAAAATTCGATTTGCTGCAATTCCAAATTTCCAAAGTGAATGAAGGAAAGAAGTCGTTTAAATTATGATTTTGTTTAAATACTAGGCATAGACACAAAATCTACGGCACAAAATGGGCAGACTTTACTTGTTTGAAGAGGACTGGTTACAAGACAGACTTTTCTGATTTATTTAATGGGAAGAAGACTTATTTAGTTTATTTAATCTATTTTTGTTCCCTGGCAAAATTGGATTTGCTGAAACTGTATTTTGCCAAATCTTGCCTTGAGACCTGATAGGAAGTATTAAACGCTTAGTTAAATCAATACAAGTTGGTAATAAGAGCGAGTAATGTTGGTTGAACCGATGAATGAAGGTTGAAAGCAATTTAAATTATGACTTTGTATAAATACTAGATATTAACAGAACATCTACTGCGCGAAATGGGCAGAGTTTACTTGTTTGAGAAGGAGTGGCTTATTCAAAACTAAGATTTATTTAATCTGTTTGTTCCCAGGCAAAATTGGATGTGATGCAATTCCAAATTTCACCACATGATGGTGCCCAATTTTGACTTCATTGGACATATTAAACACTTAGCTTGTTATTATGTTCAAGGTAATCAGATTTGTTTATTATTCTAATGGCCTCTTCAAAACTATTCTGGATTACTACTTTGGATCTATTCTACATTACTTGGCAACAACATACTCTGTAACAGATTAGGCAGTATAATCATATCTGTTAACTTGAGAGTGCCCACACTCAATCTACTTATCGTGATGTGTTAAATCAATTACTGTTAGACATTATTTGTCTGATAATCTACCAAATCTTTGAATTGAAGAATTTGTGATTTAATTAATAGCTTGTTCAGGGTAATCAGACTTGTATATAATTCTAATGGCCTTCTTTTGAAAACTATTCTGAATTACAACTTTGGATCTTATATTACTTTGCAACAATCTACTCGGTGACAGATTAGGCAGTATAATCACATATGTTAACTTCAGTGCCCACACTGTATTTATTTATGGTTATTTGTTAAATCAAGTACTGTTAGACATGAAATAGGAAGTGTTAAACATAAATGTTATGGCTACTCACCATTGTAGCTCGCTCCTGGTCAATGATATGAGCCTCTTCTTGCAGTGGAAAACTTGCAGCCAACAAACACCGTGGAACCTAAAGGAATGAAATTAAACATTAACATTTCGCCTGGACCAACATTCACACGTACAACGCAACGCGGCTACACTTCTGCTATTACAAACGTAAATCTCCTTAAACACAACGAGTGTTACTTACCGTGTACGCTCTAGGCAAAATTGGATGTGATGCAATTCCAAATCTATCTGAAACGGCAGTTAAAAGTAGAGTTACATCAAGTTTTCTTTTTTAATCAACACAATCATTTACAACCGTTGACCAGAAAGAATCGTCGAAATTCGACGTCCCCCACAAACGCCACGCTCACTCGCTTTTCAGGGCAACAAAAGTACTTCTTTTTAAAAACGATGAGTTGTACTTACCGTGTACGCTCTGGACGGTCCAGTTGCGAGCAGAAAATAAAAATATTTCTCTTGTTAGTCGTATGTTACCATCCGCTGTGTCTTTGTCAACATCGCCGCCATTTTCCTACTTCCTGCTGCGAGCCACGCCCACGGATTTAAATTTGGGCGGAAGCTCTTTCCATTGGCGTCGTTTTCGCGTATAGCAAATCCGATTGGTTGGGAAGGGGGCACGGTTATGCAGCCGAGGGGTCCTGTGATCGGTGGGATGTAAAGTAGGCGTCGACGTCACGTCCGCGTCACGTGACCACGACGTGGCAGACGTCATATAGCAACCGCTGTTTTGTTTAGTAGACTTACAGTTGTTATGCATTGACATAATGGCGCACACACCAAATAGATTTAAATAAATTAAATAGTTCTTCTGCCCACTCTCTTTTAAACAAGTTAACTCTCCCCGCGGATTTGAATTCCGGCGAAAGTTACGCCCATCGACGTCACGTATGTCACGTGACCACGACGTGGCAGATGTCATATAGCAACCGCTGTTTTGTTTAGTAGATTTACAGTTGTTATGCATTGGCATAATGGTGTGCACTCAAAATAGATTTAAATAAATTAAATATTTCTTCTGCCCACTCCCTTTTAAACAAGTTAACTCTGCCCACGTCCATTGACGTCTTGTCTGCGTCACGTGACCACGACGTAGCGACGTCATATAGTAACCGCTGTTTTGATCAGTAGACTTAGTTATTATGCGTTGACATAATGGCGCACTGGTTAGCATGGCCACCTCTTAAGCATGATGTTGCGGGTTCGACGCCTGATCAATGTTAGCATGGAGTGAGCTGAAGTGCATGGCGCTGAAGATTTGAATCTTTGAAATGCGCTGAGGTCTGACATATCAGGCAGAATGGTTTGCCATCACGTTCAACAAAAAATAGAAACTTTCCCACTCTGATTAAAACGTCCTGTGTTCATCTACGTATTTTCGTTTTGCTGTGCATCTTTTCCCTGCCATTTCGAGAGCCCAATTGACACTCATAGTTTAAAGAAATGTGTTTGCCCATCCTACTTTGTGGAATTTCACCACATGCGCTTTTGACCAAAATACCAAATTGAACTCAAGTGAAGCCAACACGCACAACCCCCCCCCCCACACACACACACACAAATGTTGATATGAACATAAAAGAGCCGCATGCGGTTCGGGAGTTGCGGCTTGGCCAAACCTGTACTATACAACTTTATTTGTATAAAATTTTCACAACAGCTGTCACACAAACAAAGCGGGAAAAACCGAAGACGTGCGTGTTCCGCCCACGCTGGATTTATTTGCACCTTTGAAAAGACACCGTATTGCCGCAGATGTGGCAAAGAGTACTTTTGGGCATCTGAGACGGAAGGATGTCCAAAGCATCACGTCACCTGCTCTGGTAGGCATGGTGGTGGGACGTTGAGGTCAACCGCTTTGGGGTTGGCTGAATCTTTGATCGCAGGATGCCACACACTTGAAGACAGTAGCAGAAAAGCAGAGCTAAATGCAAAATGTACTCACCGGTGACTCCAATTTTTTTCCCCCCTGAAGAAACAGCTGGACGGGTGGCCCCGGCTGGCCAGTGGGACTCTTGTTATTCTGACCCTTTTTAGTGCGCGTTTGGGGCAACAACCGTTTTTTGTGGCGCTCTCTTCTGGTTCAAAAGTGCCCTGCATGTGAATTTGCTTTTCCTGCCTTCTGATTGGATGAGCGCCGGTGTGACGCGGTGCCTCTGTCACCGTGGCGGGGGGTATACGTTGGCATCGGAGCGTCTGCCAACGTCTGAGACCGGCTGGCAGTGTATCGGAGGTGTCGAGTGCGGTGCCGCTGGAGCTCACTCACCAGCTGGTGTTAGGGCCACAGAATGAAGGCCAAGGAGAAGAATAGAAAGAGAAACAGAAACTTCTCCTCCAATTGTTTGATTTGTCTCTTCTGAGCTTCGATGAATTCTTTCAGCTCTTTGTTCCTCTAGGACGGACAAATGGAAAGTGGCATTCAAAAGCCAGTAAGCGTGCAAGTAAGTGCCGGGCTGGCTTTGGGCCCTTACCTGTTGCGCGCTGTGCAGCAGATCCATTCTCTCTTGGAGGATGCAAGCGTCGCGCTCCCTCAACTCGCACATCAGGGCTCGCTTCCATTGGTCCACGGCGCTCCTAAGCTCTTCTCTCTGATCCGCCGTCAGCACGTCATTCACGCCAGCGTGGCTGGCTTTTTCGCCGTCCGTGGCGGGGCAGTCCCGCTGCGGTAGCGCCTCGTTCAACATGGCCTCCAGCTCCAGGATCCTCTGGGCCGCAATCCTCGTCCATCAGTGGTCCGGCGGGAGATTTGAGGGCGGCTTACCTTATGAGCCTGGTCCATGGAACACTTCCTGAAGTCCAACTCTTCATCCAGGTAGCCCTTCTGCTTGCAGAACATAGAAGAGCCCAAAGGCACAGCGTCAACAAGCTTCTTTCAGCGCAAAGCCTTCCAAAAGTCACATTTGAGCCGCCGAGTCTCGTGGAGTGCGAACATAAGGAGTTCGACATACACTTACGGCGTTATAGCCCAGGATGTCCAGCTTCTTCATCAGATCACTGATGACGATGTCCGGGGGAAAGGCGCAAGGAGCAATGTATGGTGTTCTGGGACCTCGGGTTAAGGTTAGGGTTGCGAGGGACGCCTTACGTACGCTCACGCCCTCGGCCTCGCAGTAGATCTGCAAAGGGCTGAGGCCGTCTGGGAAACGGACTTGCAGAAACTTCAAGACGGGGGAGCGCCACTCCCTCTCCTGAAAGGCAGAGGCATGCATCCGTCTGTCCGTCCGTCCGTCACATCTCTGGCCTCAACACGCTTGTGCGAGTCTTCCCACCTCCAGCTCCAGGATGCGGAACTCAAGCAGTTCGTTTTGGTCTCGGATATCCTGGATGTGCTCTTTCAGACGCGCTTCTTCCGCCTCCATCCGCCTGACCTGAAAAGACAGTCAGACCTCATCTGCGGGGCTTCCCGACGGGTGTGACGCCAAGCGACTCCGCCCAGCGCCTTTCTTTCCGTCACCTTTTCGGCCAACTGCTGATTGCTCTGACGCAGCAGCTGCTTCTCCTCCACCCACTTGACATTCTAGAAGAGACAAACGCGTGGACAGCTTTGGAATGTTGTGTCATTTTCATCCACAAATTCTTTGGTTGACTGGAAAATGACATTTGCTTTTCTCCGCATTTTCCCAGCCACATTCGGGGGGGGGGGTTGGTCCAGTAATGCCAGACGAATGAGTGACTGAAGAATGTAGCTATTTTGTCTGAGAAAAAGGTGTGCTCATTGATGAGCTTACCTGTCCTTGTTGCTCCAGATCTGCTACTCTGCTTTGATAGTGACCCATTTCTACCATCAGCTTTTCTCTGGTCTGAAAGGAGGAGGAGGGAGGCTCCTCCTCCTCCTTTCAGACCAGAGAACACCCGAGGCTGGGTGAGAACGGGGAGGCTGCGACCCGGCCGGGGGTTGCGGGAAGGGGCGCCACCTTGATCTCCTTCTCGGCGTCGTAGTCCCCTTCGCTGGTCTGGGCTAGCAGAGCGTAGGCTCGTTGCAGCGCTTGATATTCTTGCGTCAGCTGGCGGTAGCGAAGCTCCGCCTCTTCATGCACACACCAATGCAACACAGCACTAGTACCAGAATCAGTCAGACCGGCGACAAAGCACCCGCGACGCAAAGACGAGTCCGATTCCAGGCTGAAGAGGAATGTTTGGTGCCAATACGCTGGCAGAAATGGCGGGCTACCTCTTCGGGTTCCGTGTCGGGGGTTCTGTCGGTGTGAAAAGACAAGGACGATCCGTCCGAGTCCACCCTTCGTCGTAGCCGTAAAATGTTTCGATGACCTGCGGGCGCGGAAGCAAACATCTCTCTGAACAAACTGAAGCGACACCTCACGATGAATCGACGAGAGGAACGATAGCGAGAAAAAGGCCATTTCATCTTGCGCAACACCAAGCAGCCGCAAACAAACAGACCCACCTTGCAGGACCTCACGCTTTGTTCCTCCTCAGAGATTCTCGACGTCGGTATCGTAGCAGCAAATCTCTCTCCTGTCGACACAAATAATCCGCCTTTGAGATTCTTTGGATGCAAAGGGAACGAACGGCTCCGGCGCAGAAACAAACGCGACTCACAATGACATTTCTGACATGAGCTCCTGTCTCCAGAGCCTGAAAAACACGTCACCGGCGATGATTGGAGGGACGCTCGTCTTTTCCAAAAGTGACAACTACAGGGTGTGTCAGGGTTTTCCAGATTATCTTTATCGTATCATTATGTTGCTTTGACTTTGACTGCAACCTGTAATAAATAATATTATTTATCCCTTATTTATCCCTATCGCTTATCCCTTCCTACACAAAGTCGTAAAACACCCCTTGCTATGTTTTGACTAGAGGTCAAGGGCTTCCTCTATTCAATCCACTCTTACACCCACCCTGTTTCTCTTAATTAAAATGCTCGTGCAGGAGCCGAGAGTCAGACTTCATTCGTACAACGGATGGACTCTCCACCTGCAGGTGTCCAAAAGAACTTACTTGTCTCCCGTGTGGTTCTTGCAAAATAAGTTGGAGCGAGCGCAACTCTAACAGGGTGCATTTTGCCACTAGCTGCCTACGGACAATGATGTCGCGCTCGCGGCTCATAGTTGACGGGCTGAGCAGCCGGGCGAGTCCGTCGTTTTCAGCGCACAGCGAGTGGCAAAGGCGCTGACAAAACGGGAGCTTTGAGCTGCTGAAAACGGCAAAACAAGTCTAAAGCGTGTTCAAACGCGTGCGCACAATGCTCCTGCTTGAAAGGTCGGAATTTAAGGGGCCAATTTTTTGGATGGCGGCCGCCGGCCAAGCTTTGGACGCAAAAGGTTTCCTGGCGACAGCGAGCGAGCGTGGCGCTGCCGTACGTGCACCGAGTCGCCTGCCTGAAGACCTTGGACAAGTCGTCGATGATGTGCCGCTGCTCCACAACTTGAAGGAACTCCATTTCACCGTCCTGCTGGCCGCAACCGCGGTCCAGGTCATTGAGCGAACTAGGCCTTCTCTGTGGAACACAAATGCAGTGGACTCTGTTGGCACGCCGCCGTTGTCCGCGTCGACTTACCAAGCTTGCCATCTCCTCGTTCTCCTGGGTGACAAAGCGCACTTTGTTTTCAAGGCGACACAGCACCAGCGAGAGTTCTTCATTCTTCCTGCTCAGGCGTTTGTTTTTGTACAGGAGTGGCAGAAACTGGCTTTCTGTTTCTCTCAGTCGCTTTAGCTGCAAGCATGAAGTGCGGGATGTGAAAGACGCACAACACGCGGGCCAGAACGTATCCATTCCTTTTGCATCGGTTTGAACGGAATCGTGGCTTTGGCTCCCAATAAAAGACATCTACCAGGCAACCGACTCGACGCGCCGCTCAACTAATAAGCAAGCGCAATGGGTGCCTCGCTGGATGGCGCGCATCAAACGTAGCGCAAACCTTCAAGCGTGCCGTCAATAAATTACCAGTTCATTGCGCTCTTCAGAAAGCAGGGCGTTTCGATCCTCCAGGTTCCTGATGACTGCGCTGAGCTCAGCGATTTTCAGATGAAACCGTCGCGTGTCCCGATCCTCCTGAGACTGAAAACGCCCCGCAACACACACACACAAGCACTCGTTCAAAGTTCAAAACTGTTTTTGTGCTACCTTCCTCCAGCAACGAACTAAGTCATGCGTACTGCAAGTGTGTGATGAGGTGGCTTACGCAATGAAGAGGATTGCTAGTAGCGGCGTTGACCCCACTTCCAGGGTAGTTTAGGCCCGCCCTTTGGGAATCCCTCAGGGCAGCGATCTGCTGCTCGGCAGCCTGAGTCTGCAGCTGAAGGCGGTGGACGTGGCCGGCCCCAGGGCTTCATCCAAAACACTAACCGCTCTGTCTTTCAGCTTGATCTCATCCGTCTGGATGTACAAACGGGGAGCGCTCAGGCAGGCGGGCAAACTCATTTGCCAGAATTGTGACAAAAACAAAGAGAGCAACCGGCCAATTTTTTTTCTTGAATCGACTAGAACACCTTTGCTGTGACAAAAGCGAAGCGAGCAACCGGACATTTTCTTCTTGTGAAATAGAATAGAATAGAATGCCTTAGGTGTCATTGCACTGCAGGTATACAACGAAATTGGGAACATAGCCACGCACCGCGCATCTGATCAGTCCTACCAGTCGGCGGATCTCCCTCTCGCAGTCTCTCTTGGTTCGGCTCAGCTCCTCCCGATGCTGGTGATGAGCCGATCGGAGCTCGGCCGCTCGGGACTGCCAGGCCTGCTGGGCCGCTGCCAGGGCTTCTTCCGCGCTCCTGGTGGAGGCGACACCGCTCGGTCTCCCGACACCGCCGCGTCTCCTCCACCTCCGCCAGCAAAGCGCCCCCCCCTCCTCACCTGAGCAGACATTGCGCCACACCGGGCCATTGAGACCGCAACGGAGCGCCGCGACGCTTACTGGGGACAAGCTACACAATACGGTAGCGGCCGCATCGAAGCCCGACGTGGCGTGCGGATAGTCAGACACGGATAGAGCGGATCACCTTGTCCATGGAGCCGTCCCTCAGGCTGAGGACCAAGGCATTCAGTCGCTGGATCCCTCCATCTTGATTTTGATCACTCTCATCAGCTCCATTTCATGCTGCCGCAGTAATGTCTCCCTGGTAATGGCTAACTCTTTCTGCTTCTCCTCATGGAGTTTGCTTTTGAGTTCCGTCATGGCGGCGGTGGCACGGTGGTGCTCCGCCCGCAGGTCCTGACTTCTCTCTCTCTCCAGACAGCTGACCTGACATGACTTAGACTTAGACAAACTTTATTGTCATCTTGTCTGCACATGGTGCATACAAAACGAAATTCCGTTGCATACGTCTTACAACAAAGTAGTGATATTGCAGTTGAATAGAAGTAACATATCCTATGAAAATATATATATATACATATACTATATATATATATATATATATATATTAAAAATAAGTATAAAGTGCAGCAGTGATAATTATGCAATAGTGCAAGTAGGCAAAACAGTATTCAAGAGTGTGCAGAGGAATGCTAAACCATGTATTAAACTTCTATTTAAAGGGTTTATACAAGTTCAGTAAAGTTGGTAGTGCGAGATAGTGCAAGATAGAGGTCCGTAGTGTCATACAGTTCTGTGAATGTGTGATGCAGAGTTCAGTTTAGAGCTCAACAGTTCTAGTGTTCAACAGTCTGATGACAGCAGGGAAAACGCTGTTGCAGAACCTGGTGGACCTGCAGCGGATGCTGCAAACCTCTTCCCAGAGGGCAGCAGGGAGAACAGTCCATGGTGGGGGTGTGATGGGTCATTGATGATGTTACGGGCACGGGACATGCAGCGCTGAGATGAAATGTCCTGAATGGAGGGAAGAGGAGCCCCTATGATCCTCTCTGCTGTCCTCACCACTCTCCTCACGTTCTTCCAATCGGAGGCGGTGCAGCCTCCACACCACACAGAGAGACAGCTTGTCAGAATGCTCTCTATGGTGCTCCTGTAGAACGTCCTCATGATGGGTGGGGGCAGGTGGGCTCTCCTCATCCTCCGCTGTAAGTACAAGCGCTTCTGTGCCCTCTTGACCAGTGCCGTAGTGTTCATAGTCCAGGTGAGGTCTTCTGTGATGTGGACCCCCAGGAATTTGGTGCTGCTGACCACCTCCACAGCTGAGCTGTTGATGATCAGTGGAGCGTGGTGAGGCTGTTTTCTCCTGAAGTCGACGATGATCTCCTTCATCTTCTCCTCATTCAGGATCAGGCTGTTTTCTCTGCACCAGCCCACCAGCTGCTCCACCTCCTCTCTGTAGTCCAGGTCGTTGTTGTCTCTGATGAGCCCCACCACCGTTGTGTCGTCTGCTGACTTCACGATGTGATTGGTGGTGAACCTGAGGACGCAGTCGTGTGTCATCAGGGTGAACAGCAGGGGGCTCAGGACGCAGCCCTGAGGGGAGCCTGTGCTGAGGGTGATGACATCAGAGGTGTTCTGTCCCACCCGGACTGACTGAGGTCTGTTGGTGAGGAAGTCTAGCAGCCAGTTGCGAAGGGGGGTGTTGAAGCCCAGGTGTTCCAATTTTCCTACCAGATGCTGTGGGATGATGGTGTTAAACGCTGAGCTGAAGTCCAGGAACAGCATCCGCACATGGGTGTTCTTCTCCTCCAGGTGAGCCAGGCTCAGGTGAAGAACGGAGGAGATGGCGTCCTGAGTGGAGCGGTTTTGCCGGTCGGCAAACTGGAACGGGTCAAATAATAGGGGGAGTCTGGAAACGATGTGACCTTTAAGCAGCCTTTCGAAGCACTTCATCATAACCGGAGTCAGTGCAACAGGCCGGTAATCATTAAATGAGGTGATTTGAGGTTTCTTCGGCACCGGAATGATGGAGGCAGTCTTAAAGCACGCCGGCACTTTGGCTTGGCCCAGCGAGGTGTTAAAAATGTCTGTGATGACCCCAGCCAGATGACTTGCACATTCCCTGAACACACGCCCAGGAATGTTGTCGGGGCCAGGGGCCTTACAGGGGTTGACTCTCCTCAGGGTCTTCAACACATCGGCGGAGTCAAGGCAGAGTACCTCCTCTTCCTGATGGGGGACAGTTTTAACTGCTGGAGTGCCGTTTAGTGCCTCGAACCTCCCAAAGAAGTTATTTAGACCATTTAGAAAGTCAGCATCAACTACACCCACCAGGGGGGGGGAGGGTGAGTTGTAGTCTGTAATCGCCCGTATGCCTTGCCACATACTCCTGATGTTTTTGACGTTGTGGAAACGATCCTGAAATTTTCGACTGCGGTCTCGCTTCGCTATCCTGATGGCACGGTTCAAGTTGGCTCTCGCTGTCCTCAGTGTCTCCTTGTCGCCAGACTTGAAGGCAGAGTTCCGCGCTCGTAGCGTTTGACGTACCTCCTCAGTCATCCAGGGTCGTTGGTTGCCCCGGGTGATGATATTCTTAGTGGTGCTGACGTCCTCGGTGCATTTGTTGATGTAGGCTGACACAGTCATGGCACACGCATGTCTAATCTACATCGGGAAAACTGGGAGGGAGGGAGGCAGGCAGGGAGGCAGGCAGGGAGGCAGGCAGTGTCTGTCTGTTGAGGTTTTCACCTTGTTCTTCTCCTGCTGAAGTTCTAACTGGACGTCCATCAGTTTGGTTCTCAGCTCGTCATTGGTGGCCTGAAGGGCGTCTGTTCGCTCCGCCTTGGCCCGCCCTGCCGGAGCTCGTTTGGACATCTCTTACTCGAGTCTCGCCCGGTCGTCAGTCAGAGATCACATTTGTACCTGGAGAGCACAAACGCAGCGCTGTTTTCCACTGGCTTCGAACTCAACTTCAATCGGTACCGTAACTTACAACATCATAAACATAGAACTAGCTTGACTTATTCATTGAATAAATGCATTTGGTTCTTCAAAACTGCATCACGCAACATAGCGTGACCGAGACGGCCGTTATCCACCTGCGTGAAGTTATTTGGTGAAATGAATGAGATGTTTAAGACACCATCGTTCTGTCTCTATGTAGATGAAGGGAAATAATCGATTGCTGAAGGTCCAAAGGTGTTGTGATAAACAAATAAACATATTAGTAATTAGTGACATATTTGTGATAAACATATTAGGCAGGATAATCACATATGTTAACTTGACTGCCCACACTGTATTTATTTATGGTTATTTGTTAAATCGAGTACTGTTAGACATGAAATAGGAAGTGTTTAACATAAATGGAAGACGAAAGGGGTACTCACCATTGTAGCTCCTGCTGGTCAATGATACGAGCCTCTTCTTGCAGTGGAAAACATACAGCCAACAAACACCGTGGAACCTAAAGGAATGAAATTAAACATTAACATTTAGCCTCAACCAACATTCACAGATACAACGCAACGCAAACTACACAAACGTAAATCTTTTTAAACACAATGAGTTGTACTTACCGTGTACGCTCTAGACGGTCCACTTGCAAGCAGAAAATAAAGATATTTCTGTTGATAATCGTCGTGTTTGTATCCGGTGTCTCGCTCAAGGCCATTGCGCCCACAGATTTGAATTTTGGCGAGAGTTCAGCCTATTGACGTCATTTCCGCGGTGTAATACCCGCATATCTGAAACGGCAAAGTTAAGAGTAGAGTTAAATAAAGTTTTTAGTCAACGCAATAATTTACAACCGTTGACCAGTCGAAATAATCGTCGAAATTTGGCGTCTGTGGCTGGAAGCAGACGCCGAGTTCGACATTCCTCCCAAACGCCACACTCCCTCGCTTTTCAGGGCTCAAAAAAAACAGTTGTAATTACCTTGTACGCTCTAGACGGTCAAGTTGCAAGCTGAAAACAAAAATATTTGCCTTGTTAGTCATCGTGTTACTAACCGCTGTGTCTTGTTTGCCAGAATTGCCGCTTTCCTACTTCCTGTTGCAAGCCACGCCCACGGATTATAATTTTGCCGTGAGTTCCGCCTATTGACGTCATGTCCGCGTCACATGACTGCGACGTAATATTATCTAAAACTGTTTGTGCGGTATTGTGTTGTTCTGTGCGGTATTGTGTTATTCTGTGTGGCGTTGTGTTGTTCTGTGCGGCGTCGTGTTGTTCAGTGCGACGTCGTGTTGTTCAGTGCGGCATGGTGTTGTTCAGTAAGGCATGGTGTTGTTCAGTGCGGCATGGTGTTCAGTGCGGCATAATGTTGTTCAGTGCGGCATAATGTTGTTCAGTGCGGCATGGTGTTGTTCAGTGCGGCATGGTGTTGTTCAGTGCGGCATGGTGTTGTTCAGTGCGGCATAATGTTGTTCAGTGCGCCATAATGTCGTTCAGTGCGGCATGGTGTTGTTCAGTGCGGGATGGTGTTGTTCAGTGCAGGATGGTGTTGTTCAGTGCAGGATGGTGTTGTTCAGTGCGGCATGGTGTTGTTCAATGCGGCATGGTGTTGTTCAGTGCGGGATGGTGTTGTTCAGTGCAGGATGGTGTTGTTCAGTGCGGCATGGTGTTGTTCAGTGCGGCATGGTGTTGTTCAGTGCGGCATGGTGTTGTTCAGTGCGGCATGGTGTTGTTCAGTGCAGGATGGTGTTGTTCAATGCGGGATCGTGTTGTTCAGTGCGGCATGGTGTTGTTCAGTGCGGCATGGTGTTGTTCAGTGCGGCATAATGTTGTTCAGTGCGGCATGGTGTTGTTCAGTGCGGCATGGTGTTGTTCAGTGCGGCATGGTGTTGTTCAGTGCGGCATGGTGTTGTCCAGTGCGCCATAATGTTGTCCAGTGCGCCATAATGTTGTTCAGTGCGGCATGGTGTTGTTTAGTGCGGGATGGTGTTGTTCAGTGCAGGATGGTGTTGTTCAGTGCGGCATGGTGTTGTTCAATGCGGCATGGTGTTGTTCAGTGCGGGATGGTGTTGTTCAGTGCGGCATGGTGTTGTTCAGTGCGGCATAATGTTGTTCAGTGCGGCATGGTGTTGTTCAGTGCGGCATGGTGTTGTTCAGTGCGGCATGGTGTTGTTCAGTGCGGAATGGTGTTGTTCAGTGCGGCATGGTGTTGTTCAGTGCGGCATGGTGTTGTTCAGTGCGGGATGGTGTTGTTCAATGCGGGATCGTGTTGTTCAGTGCGGGGTGGTGTTGTTCAGTGCAGGATGGTGTTGTTCAGTGCAGGATGGTGTTGTTCAGTGCGGCATGGTGTTGTTCAATGCGGCATAATGTTGTTCAGTGCAGCATAATGTTGTTCAGTGCGGCATGGTGTTGTTCAATGCGGCATGGTGTTGTTCAGTGCGGGATGGTGTTGTTCAGTGCGGCATGGTGTTGTTCAGTGCGGCATGGTGTTTTTCAGTGCAGCATGGTGTTGTTCAGTGCGGCATGGTGTTGTTCAGTGCGACATGGTGTTGTTCAGTGCGGCATGGTGTTGTTCAGTGCAGGATGGTGTTGTTCAGTGCAGGATGGTGTTGTTCAGTGCAGGATGGTGTTGTTCAATGCGGGATGGTGTTGTTCAGTGCGGCATGGTGTTGTTCGATGCGGCATGGTGTTGTTCAGTGCGGAATGGTGTTGTTCAGTGCGGAATGGTGTTCAGTGCGGCATGGTGTTGTTCAGTGCAAAATGGTGTTGTTCAGTGCGGGATGGTGTTGTTCAATGCGGGATGGTGTTGTTCAGTGCGGGATGGTGTTGTTCAGTGCGGCATGGTGTTGTTCAATGCGGCATGGTGTTGTTCAATGCGGCATGGTGTTGTTCAGTGCAGGATGGTGTTGTTCAGTGCGGCATGGTGTTGTTCAATGCGGCATGGTGTTGTTCAATGCGGCATGGTGTTGTTCAGTGCGGCATGGTGTTGTTCAGTGCAGCGTAATGTAGTTCAGTGCGGCATGGTGTTGTTCAGTGCGGCATGGTGTTGTTCAGTGCGGCATGGTGTTGTTCAGTGCGGGATGGTGTTGCTCAGTGCGGCATGGTGTTGCTCAGTGCGGCATGGTGTTGTTCAGTGCGGGATGGTGTTGTTCATTGCGGCATGGTGTTGTTCAGTGCGGCATGGTGTTGTTCAGTGCGGGATGGTGTTGTTCAGTGCGGGATGGTGTTGTTCAGTGCGGCATGGTGTTGTTCAATGCGGGATCGTGTTGTTCAGTGCGGCATGGTGTTGTTCAGTGCGGCATGGTGTTGTTCAGTGCGGCATGGTGTTGTTCAGTGCGGCATAATGTTGTTCAGTGCGGCATAATGTTGTTCAGTGCGGCATAATGTTGTTCAGTGCGGAATGGTGTTGTTCAGTGCGGAATGGTGTTGTTCAGTGCGGCATGGTGTTGTTCAGTGCGGCATGGTGTTGTTCAGTGCGGCATGGTGTTGTTCAGTGCGGCATGGTGTTGTTCAGTGCGGCATGGTGTTCAATGCGGGATGGTGTTGTTCAGTGCGGCATGGTGTTGTTCAGTGCGGCATGGTGTTGTTCAGTGCGGCATGGTGTTGTTCAGTGCGGCATGGTGTTGTTCAGTGCGGCATGGTGTTGTTCATTTCGGCATAATGTTGTTCAGTGCGGCATAATGTTGTTCAGTGCGGCATGGTGTTGTTCAGTGCGGGATGGTGTTGTTCAGTGCGTTATAATGTTATTCAGTGCGGCATGGTGTTGTTCAGTGCGGCATGGTGTTGTTCAGTGCGGCATGGTGTTGTTCAGTGCGGCATAATGTTGTTCAGTGCGGCATAATGTTGTTCAGTGCGGCATGGTGTTGTTCAGTGCGGCATGGTGTTGTTCAGTGCGGGATGGTGTTGTTCAGTGCGGGATGGTGTTCAATGCGGAATGGTGTTGTTCAGTGCAGGATGGTGTTGTTCAGTGCGGCATGGTGTTGTTCAGTGCGGCATAATGTTGTTCAGTGCGGCATGGTGTTGTTCAGTGCGGCATGGTGTTGTTCAGTGCGGCATGGTGTTGTTCAGTGCGGCATAATGTTGTTCAGTGCGGCATGGTGTTGTTCAGTGCGGCATGGTGTTGTTCAGTGCGGCATAATGTTCAGTGCGGCATAATGTTGTTCAGTGCGGCATGGTGTTGTTCAGTGCGGGATGGTGTTGTTCAGTGCAGGATGGTGTTGTTCAGTGCGGCATGGTGTTCAGTGCGGGATGGTGTCTTTCAGTGCGGCATGGTGTCGTTCAGTGCGGCATGGTGTCTTTCAGTGCGGCATGGTGTCGTTCAGTGAGGCATGGTGTTGTTCAGTGCGGCATGGTGTTGTTTAGTGCGGCATGGTGTTGTTCAGTGCGGGATGGTGTTGTTCAGTGTGGCATGGTGTTCAGTGCGGCATGGTGTTGTTCAGTGCGGTATCGTGTTGTTCAGTGCGGAATCGTGTTTCTCAGTGCGGTATCGTGTTGTTCAGTGCAGTATCGTTGTGTTGTTCGTATTGTGTTGTGTTGTTCGTAATGTGTTGTGTTGTTCGTATTGTGTTGTGTTGTTCGTATTGTGTTGTGTTGTTCATATTGTGTTGTTCATATTGTGTTGAGTTGTTCGTATTGTGTTGTGTTGTTCGTATTGTGTTGCCTTTAACACTTAGCCTCTAACACTTAGCCTCTAACACTTAGCCTCTAGCATCTAGAAGGTAAATAAATAGGAAGGAAGGACTCACCGGTGACGTCTTCGCCCACGTCCAAGCGTTGTACTTTGTATTTTCATCCTTCTGACAGTGGAAAACATAGCCAACAAACACCGTGGAACCTAAACGAATGAAAGAAAACTATCATTTGGCCACAACCAACATTCACAGATACAACACAATGTGACGTGCGGGGTTGAGGTTAAAGGTTGAGTGAAGGGCCCTCGTTTTAAACTACTTTTTTGAAAAGGATTGGGAACAAGTAAGACGTATTTAATTTATTTAATGGGAAGTAGTAAGAGCTATTGAATTTAATCTATGTATTATATTCTATTGTATTGTATTCTGTTGTATTCTTTTGGATTGTATTCACACTAACCCCACTAAAACTTCAGCCCACAAAAACTCGCCTCTGGCGCCTAGCCTCTGGCACTTAGCCTCTAACACTTAGCCTTTAACACTTAGCCTTTAACACTTAGCCTTTAACACTTAGCCTTTAACACTTAGCCTAGAAGGTGAATAAATAGGGTTAAAGGTTGAGTGAAGGGACCTCGTTTTAAACTACTTTTTTGAAAAGGAGTGGGAACAAGTAAGACGTATTTAATTTATTTAATGGGAAGTAGTAAGACTTATTAAATTTATTTAATCTACTTTTCTTCCCAGGCAAAATTTGATGTGCTGCAATTCCAAATTTCCAAAGTGAATGAAGGAATGAAGTCCTTTAAATTATGATTTTGTATAAATACTAGGCATTAACACAAAATCGACGGCACAAAATGGGCAGACTTTACTTGTTTGAAAAGGACTGGTTACAAGACAGACTTTTTTAATTTATTTAATGGGAAGAAGACTTATTTAGTTTAATTGATCTATTTTTGTTCCCTGGCAAAATTCGATTTGCTGCAATTCCAAATTTCCAAAGTGAATGAAGGAAAGAAGTCTTTTAAATTATGATTTTGCTTAAATACTAGGCATAGACACAAAATCTACGGCACAAAATGGGCAGACTTTACTTGTTTGAAGAGGACTGGTTACAAGACAGACTTTTCTGATTTATTTAATGGGAAGAAGACTTATTTAGTTTATTTAATCTATTTTTGTTCCCTGGCAAAATTGGATTTGCTGAAATTGTATTTTGCCAAATCTTGCCTTGAGACCTGATAGGAAGTATTAAACGCTTAGTTAAATCAATACAAGTTGGTAATAAGAGCGAGTAATGTTGGTTGAACCGATGAATGAAGGTTGAAAGCAATTTAAATTATGACTTTGTATAAATACTAGATATTAACAGAACATCTACTGCGCGAAATGGGCAGAGTTTACTTGTTTGAGAAGGAGTGGCTTATTCAAAACTAAGATTTATTTAATCTGTTTGTTCCCAGGCAAAATTGGATGTGATGCAATTCCAAATTTCACCACATGATGGTGCCCAATTTTGACTTCATAGGACATATTAAACACTTAGCTTGTTATTATGTTCAAGGTAATCAGATTTGTTTATTATTCTAATGGCCTCTTCAAAACTATTCTGGATTACTACTTTGGATCTATTCTACATTACTTGGCAACAACATACTCTGTAACAGATTAGGCAGTATAATCATATCTGTTAACTTGAGAGTGCCCACACTCAATCTACTTATCGTGATGTGTTAAATCAATTACTGTTAGACATTATTTGTCTGATAATCTACCAAATCTTTGAATTGAAGAATTTGTGATTTAATTAATAGCTTGTTGTTATATTAAGGGTAATCACACTTGTATATAATTCTAATGGCCTTCTTTTGAAAACTATTCTGAATTACAACTTTGGATCTTATATTACTTTGCAACAATCTACTCCGTGACAGATTAGGCAGTATAATCACATATGTTAACTTCAGTGCCCACACTGTATTAATTTATGGTTATTTGTTAAATCAAGTACTGTTAGACATGAAATAGGAAGTGTTTAACATAAATGTTATGGCTACTCACCATTGTAGCTCGCTCCTGGTCAATGATACGAGCCTCTTCTTGCAGTGGAAAACTTGCAGCCAACAAACACCGTGGAACCTAAAGGAATGAAATTAAACATTAACATTTCGCCTCGACCAATTTTCACACGTACAACGCAACGCGGCTACACTTCTGCTATTACAAACGTAAATCTCCTTAAACACAATGAGTGTTACTTACCGTGTACGCTCTAGACGGTCCAGTTGCAAGCAGAAAATAAAGATATTTCTGTTGATAATCGTCGCTGCTCAGTGGCTCACGGCCATCGCGCCAACAGATTTGAATTTTGGCGGAGGTTCGGGCAATTACGTCATATCCGCGGCACATGACTGCGACGTAATACCCGCTTATCTGAAACGGCAGTTAAAAGTAGAGTTACATCAAGTTTTCTTGGAACCTAAACGAATGAAAGAAAACTATCATTTGGCCACAACCAACATTCACAGATACAACACAACGTGCGGGGTTGAGGTTAAAGATTGAGTGAAGGGCCCTCGTTTTAAACTACTGTTTTGAAAAGGAGTGGGAACAAGTAAGACGTATTTAATTTATTTAATGGGAAGTAGTAAGACTTATTAAATTTATTTAATCTACTTTTCTTCCCAGGCAAAATTTGATGTGCTGCAATTCCAAATTTCCACAGTGAATGAAGGAATGAAGTCCTTTAAATTATGATTTTGTATAAATACTAGGCATTAACACAAAATCGACGGCACAAAATGGGCAGACTTTACTTGTTTGAAAAGGACTGGTTACAAGACAGACTTTTTTAATTTATTTAATGGGAAGAAGACTTATTTAGTTTAATTGATCTATTTTTGTTCCCTGGCAAAATTCGATTTGCTGCAATTCCAAATTTCCAAAGTGAATGAAGGAAAGAAGTCGTTTAAATTATGATTTTGTTTAAATACTAGGCATAGACACAAAATCTACGGCACAAAATGGGCAGACTTTACTTGTTTGAAGAGGACTGGTTACAAGACAGACTTTTCTGATTTATTTAATGGGAAGAAGACTTATTTAGTTTATTTAATCTATTTTTGTTCCCTGGCAAAATTGGATTTGCTGAAACTGTATTTTGCCAAATCTTGCCTTGAGACCTGATAGGAAGTATTAAACGCTTAGTTAAATCAATACAAGTTGGTAATAAGAGCGAGTAATGTTGGTTGAACCGATGAATGAAGGTTGAAAGCAATTTAAATTATGACTTTGTATAAATACTAGATATTAACAGAACATCTACTGCGCGAAATGGGCAGAGTTTACTTGTTTGAGAAGGAGTGGCTTATTCAAAACTAAGATTTATTTAATCTGTTTGTTCCCAGGCAAAATTGGATGTGATGCAATTCCAAATTTCACCACATGATGGTGCCCAATTTTGACTTCATTGGACATATTAAACACTTAGCTTGTTATTATGTTCAAGGTAATCAGATTTGTTTATTATTCTAATGGCCTCTTCAAAACTATTCTGGATTACTACTTTGGATCTATTCTACATTACTTGGCAACAACATACTCTGTAACAGATTAGGCAGTATAATCATATCTGTTAACTTGAGAGTGCCCACACTCAATCTACTTATCGTGATGTGTTAAATCAATTACTGTTAGACATTATTTGTCTGATAATCTACCAAATCTTTGAATTGAAGAATTTGTGATTTAATTAATAGCTTGTTCAGGGTAATCAGACTTGTATATAATTCTAATGGCCTTCTTTTGAAAACTATTCTGAATTACAACTTTGGATCTTATATTACTTTGCAACAATCTACTCGGTGACAGATTAGGCAGTATAATCACATATGTTAACTTCAGTGCCCACACTGTATTTATTTATGGTTATTTGTTAAATCAAGTACTGTTAGACATGAAATAGGAAGTGTTAAACATAAATGTTATGGCTACTCACCATTGTAGCTCGCTCCTGGTCAATGATATGAGCCTCTTCTTGCAGTGGAAAACTTGCAGCCAACAAACACCGTGGAACCTAAAGGAATGAAATTAAACATTAACATTTCGCCTGGACCAACATTCACACGTACAACGCAACGCGGCTACACTTCTGCTATTACAAACGTAAATCTCCTTAAACACAACGAGTGTTACTTACCGTGTACGCTCTAGGCAAAATTGGATGTGATGCAATTCCAAATCTATCTGAAACGGCAGTTAAAAGTAGAGTTACATCAAGTTTTCTTTTTTAATCAACACAATCATTTACAACCGTTGACCAGAAAGAATCGTCGAAATTCGACGTCCCCCCACAAACGCCACGCTCACTCGCTTTTCAGGGCAACAAAAGTACTTCTTTTTAAAAACGATGAGTTGTACTTACCGTGTACGCTCTGGACGGTCCAGTTGCGAGCAGAAAATAAAAATATTTCTCTTGTTAGTCGTATGTTACCATCCGCTGTGTCTTTGTCAACATCGCCGCCATTTTCCTACTTCCTGCTGCGAGCCACGCCCACGGATTTAAATTTGGGCGGAAGCTCTTTCCATTGGCGTCGTTTTCGCGTATAGCAAATCCGATTGGTTGGGAAGGGGGCACGGTTATGCAGCCGAGGGGTCCTGTGATCGGTGGGATGTAAAGTAGGCGTCGACGTCACGTCCGCGTCACGTGACCACGACGTGGCAGACGTCATATAGCAACCGCTGTTTTGTTTAGTAGACTTACAGTTGTTATGCATTGACATAATGGCGCACACACCAAATAGATTTAAATAAATTAAATAATTCTTCTGCCCACTCTCTTTTAAACAAGTTAACTCTCCCCGCGGATTTGAATTCCGGCGAAAGTTACGCCCATCGACGTCACGTATGTCACGTGACCACGACGTGGCAGATGTCATATAGCAACCGCTGTTTTGTTTAGTAGATTTACAGTTGTTATGCATTGGCATAATGGTGTGCACTCAAAATAGATTTAAATAAATTAAATATTTCTTCTGCCCACTCCCTTTTAAACAAGTTAACTCTGCCCACGTCCATTGACGTCTTGTCTGCGTCACGTGACCACGACGTAGCGACGTCATATAGTAACCGCTGTTTTGATCAGTAGACTTAGTTATTATGCGTTGACATAATGGCGCACTGGTTAGCATGGCCACCTCTTAAGCATGATGTTGCGGGTTCGACGCCTGATCAATGTTAGCATGGAGTGAGCTGAAGTGCATGGCGCTGAAGATTTGAATCTTTGAAATGCGCTGAGGTCTGACATATCAGGCAGAATGGTTTGCCATCACGTTCAACAAAAAATAGAAACTTTCCCACTCTGATTAAAACGTCCTGTGTTCATCTACGTATTTTCGTTTTGCTGTGCATCTTTTCCCTGCCATTTCGAGAGCCCAATTGACACTCATAGTTTAAAGAAATGTGTTTGCCCATCCTACTTTGTGGAATTTCACCACATGCGCTTTTGACCAAAATACCAAATTGAACTCAAGTGAAGCCAACACGCACTCTGATCCGCCGTCAGCACGTCATTCACGCCAGCGTGGCTGGCTTTTTCGCCGTCCGTGGCGGGGCAGTCCCGCTGCGGTAGCGCCTCGTACAACATGGCCTCCAGCTCCAGGATCCTCTGGGCCGCAATCCTCGTCCATCAGTGGTCCGGCGGGAGATTTGAGGGCGGCTTACCTTATGAGCCTGGTCCATGGAACACTTCCTGAAGTCCAACTCTTCATCCAGGTAGCCCTTCTGCTTGCAGAACATATCCTAGCACAGCTCAAGGTCAGAATTGTTGGGGTACATTGCCGGAGTTCCCCTTGGCTGATGTCGCATGTCTGTCTACCTTCTCACTTTCAATGTCCAACATCTTCTGTTGAAGTGCTGACTTGGTCACTTTGATGTATTCTAACCACTGAGGAAAGGCTGCTGTCACATAAGCAGAATGCGAGAGCGTGCGTGGACGTGCGCGTTACCTTCTCGGCTAGGGTGAGAAGGGTCCTGGCGTGAATCACGACCACCTGCTCCTCGTTGGTGAGATTCTGCAAGAGCCCAAAGGCACAGCGTCAACAAGCTTCTTTCAGCGCAAAGCCTTCCAAAAGTCACATTTGAGCCGCCGAGTCTCGTGGAGTGCGAACATAAGGAGTTCGACATACACTTACGGCGTTATAGCCCAGGATGTCCAGCTTCTTCATCAGATCACTGATGACGATGTCCGGGGGAAAGGCGCAAGGAGCAATGTAAGGTGTTCTGGGACCTCGGGTTAAGGTTAGGGTTGCGAGGGACGCCTTACGTACGCTCACGCCCTCGGCCTCGCAGTAGATCTGCAAAGGGCTGAGGCCGTCTGGGAAACGGACTTGCAGAAACTTCAAGACGGGGGAGCGCCACTCCCTCTCCTGAAAGGCAGAGGCATGCATCCGTCCGTCCGTCCGTCCGTCACATCTCTGGCCTCAACACGCTTGTGCGAGTCTTCCCACCTCCAGCTCCAGGATGCGGAACTCAAGCAGTTCGTTTTGGTCTCGGATATCCTGGATGTGCTCTTTCAGACGCGCTTCTTCCGCCTCCATCCGCCTGACCTGAAAAGACAGTCAGACCTCATCTGCGGGGCTTCCCGACAGGTGTGACGCCAAGCGACTCCGCCCAGCGCCTTTCTTTCCGTCACCTTTTCGGCCAACTGCTGATTGCTCTGACGCAGCAGCTGCTTCTCCTCCACCCACTTGACATTCTAGAAGAGACAAACGCGTGGACAGCTTTGGAATGTTGTGTCATTTTCATCCACAAATTCTTTGGTTGACTGGAAAATGACATTTGCTTTTCTCCGCATTTTCCCAGCCACGTTCGGGGGGGGGGGGGGGGGGGGGTTGGTCCAGTAATGCCAGACGGATGAGTGACTGAAGAATGTAGCTATTTTGTCTGAGAAAAAGGTGTGCTCATTGATGAGCTTACCTGTCCTTGTTGCTTCAGCGCTGACTCCAGATCTGCTACTCTGCTTTGATAGTGACCCATTTCTACCATCAGCTTTTCTCTGGTCTGAAAGGAGGAGGAGGGAGGCTCCTCCTCCTCCTTTCAGACCAGAGAACACCCGAGGCTGGGTGAGAACGGGGAGGCTGCGACCCGGCCGGGGGTTGCGGGAAGGGGCGCCACCTTGATCTCCTTCTCGGCGTCGTAGTCCCCTTCGCTGGTCTGGGCTAGCAGAGCGTAGGCTCGTTGCAGCGCTTGATATTCTTGCGTCAGCTGGCGGTAGCGAAGCTCCGCCTCTTCATGCACACACCAATGCAACACAGCACTCGTACCAGAATCAGTCAGACCGGCGACAAAGCACCCGCGACGCAAAGACGAGTCCGATTCCAGGCTGAAGAGGAATGTTTGGTGCCAATACGCTGGCAGAAATGGCGGGCTACCTCTTCGGGTTCCGTGTCGGGGGTTCTGTCGGTGTGAAAAGACAAGGACGATCCGTCCGAGTCCACCAACACGTCTTCGTCGTAGCCGTAAAATGTTCTGATGACCTGCGGGCGCGGAAGCAAACATCTCTCTGAACAAACTGAAGCGACACCTCACGATGAATCGACGAGAGGAACGATAGCGAGAAAAAGGCCATTTCATCTTCCGCAACACCAAGCAGCCGCAAACAAACAGACCCACCTTGCAGGACCTCACGCTTTGTTCCTCCTCAGAGATTCTCGACGTCGGTATCGTAGCAGCAAATCTCTCTCCTGTCGACACAAATAATCCGCCTTTGAGATTCTTTGGATGCAAAGGGAACGAACGGCTCCGGCGCAGAAACAAACGCGACTCACAATGACATTTCTGACATGAGCTCCTGTCTCCAGAGCCTGAAAAACACGTCACCGGCGATGATTGGAGGGACGCTCGTCTTTTCCAAAAGTGACAACTACAGGGTGTGTCAGGGTTTTCCAGATTATCTTTATCGTATCATTATGTTGCTTTGACTTTGACTGCAACCTGTAATAAATAATATTATTTATCCCTTATTTATCCCTATCGCTTATCCCTTCCTACACAAAGTCGTAAAACACCCCTTGCTATGTTTTGACTAGAGGTCAAGGGCTTCCTCTATTCAATCCACTCTTACACCCACCCTGTTTCTCTTAATTAAAATGCTCGTGCAGGAGCCGAGAGTCAGACTTCATTCGTACAACGGATGGACTCTCCACCTGCAGGTGTCCAAAAGAACTTACTTGTCTCCCGTGTGGTTCTTGCAAAATAAGTTGGAGCGAGCGCAACTCTAACAGGGTGCATTTTGCCACTAGCTGCCTACGGACAATGATGTCGCGCTCGCGGCTCATGGTTGACGGGCTGAGCAGCCGGGCAAGTCCGTCGTTTTCAGCGCACAGCGAGTGGCAAAGGCGCTGACAAAACGGGAGCTTTGAGCTGCTGAAAACGGCAAAACAAGTCTAAAGCGTGTTCAAACGCGTGCGCACAATGCTCCTGCTTGAAAGGTCGAAATTTAAGGGGCCAATTTTTTGGATGGCGGCCGCCGGCCAAGCTTTGGACGCAAAAGGTTTCCTGGCGACAGCGAGCGAGCGTGGCGCTGCCGTACGTGCACCGAGTCGCCTGCCTGAAGACCTTGGACAAGTCGTCGATGATGTGCCGCTGCTCCACAACTTGAAGGAACTCCATTTCACCGTCCTGCTGGCCGCAACCGCGGTCCAGGTCATTGAGCGAACTAGGCCTTCTCTGTGGAACACAAATGCAGTGGACTCTGTTGGCACGCCGCCGTTGTCCGCGTCGACTTACCAAGCTTGCCATCTCCTCGTTCTCCTGGGTGACAAAGCGCACTTTGTTTTCAAGGCGACACAGCACCAGCGAGAGTTCTTCATTCTTCCTGCTCAGGCGTTTGTTTTTGTACAGGAGTGGCAGAAACTGGCTTTCTGTTTCTCTCAGTCGCTTTAGCTGCAAGCATGAAGTGCGGGATGTGAAAGACGCACAACACGCGGGCCAGAACGTATCCATTCCTTTTGCATCGGTTTGAACGGAATCGTGGCTTTGGCTCCCAATAAAAGACATCTACCAGGCAACCGACTCGACGCGCCGCTCAACTAATAAGCAAGCGCAATGGGTGCCTCGCTGGATGGCGCGCATCAAACGTAGCGCAAACCTTCAAGCGTGCCGTCAATAAATTACCAGTTCATTGCGCTCTTCAGAAAGCAGGGCGTTTCGATCCTCCAGGTTCCTGATGACTGCGCTGAGCTCAGCGATTTTCAGATGAAACCGTCGCGTGTCCCGATCCTCCTGAGACTGAAAACGCCCCGCAACACACACACACAAGCACTCGTTCAAAGTTCAAAACTGTTTTTGTGCTACCTTCCTCCAGCAACGAACTAAGTCATGCGTACTGCAAGTGTGTGATGAGGTGGCTTACGCAATGAAGAGGATTGCTAGTAGCGGCGTTGACCCCACTTCCAGGGTAGTTTAGGCCCGCCCTTTGGGAATCCCTCAGGGCAGCGATCTGCTGCTCGGCAGCCTGAGTCTGCAGCTGAAGGCGGTGGACGTGGCCGGCCCCAGGGCTTCATCCAAAACACTAACCGCTCTGTCTTTCAGCTTGATCTCATCCGTCTGGATGTACAAACGGGGAGCGCTCAGGCAGGCGGGCAAACTCATTTGCCAGAATTGTGACAAAAACAAAGAGAGCAACCGGCCAATTTTTTTTCTTGAATCGACTAGAACACCTTTGCTGTGACAAAAGCGAAGCGAGCAACCGGACATTTTCTTCTTGTGAAATAGAATAGAATAGAATGCCTTAGGTGTCATTGCACTGCAGGTATACAACGAAATTGGGAACATAGCCACGCACCGCGCATCTGATCAGTCCTACCAGTCGGCGGATCTCCCTCTCGCAGTCTCTCTTGGTTCGGCTCAGCTCCTCCCGATGCTGGTGATGAGCCGATCGGAGCTCGGCCGCTCGGGACTGCCAGGCCTGCTGGGCCGCTGCCAGGGCTTCTTCCGCGCTCCTGGTGGAGGCGACACCGCTCGGTCTCCCGACACCGCCGCGTCTCCTCCACCTCCGCCAGCAAAGCGCCCCCCCCTCCTCACCTGAGCAGACATTGCGCCACACCGGGCCATTGAGACCGCAACGGAGCGCCGCGACGCTTACTGGGGACAAGCTACACAATACGGTAGCGGCCGCATCGAAGCCCGACGTGGCGTGCGGATAGTCAGACACGGATAGAGCGGATCACCTTGTCCATGGAGCCGTCCCTCAGGCTGAGGACCAAGGCATTCAGTCGCTGGATCTCTCCATCTTGATTTTGATCACTCTCATCAGCTCCATTTCATGCTGCCGCAGTAATGTCTCCCTGGTAATGGCTAACTCTTTCTGCTTCTCCTCATGGAGTTTGCTTTTGAGTTCCGTCATGGCGGCGGTGGCACGGTGGTGCTCCGCCCGCAGGTCCTGACTTCTCTCTCTCTCCAGACAGCTGACCTGACATGACTTAGACTTAGACTTAGACAAACTTTATTGTCATCTTGTCTGCACATGGTGCATACAAAACGAAATTCCGTTGCATACGTCTTACAACAAAGTAGTGATATTGCAGTTGAATAGAAGTAACATATCCTATGAAAATATATATATATACATATACTATATATATATATATATATATATATTAAAAATAAGTATAAAGTGCAGCAGTGATAATTATGCAATAGTGCAAGTAGGCAAAACAGTATTCAAGAGTGTGCAGAGGAATGCTAAACCATGTATTAAACTTCTATTTAAAGGGTTTATACAAGTTCAGTAAAGTTGGTAGTGCGAGATAGTGCAAGATAGAGGTCCGTAGTGTCATACAGTTCTGTGAATGTGTGATGCAGAGTTCAGTTTAGAGCTCAACAGTTCTAGTGTTCAACAGTCTGATGACAGCAGGGAAAACGCTGTTGCAGAACCTGGTGGACCTGCAGCGGATGCTGCAAACCTCTTCCCAGAGGGCAGCAGGGAGAACAGTCCATGGTGGGGGTGTGATGGGTCATTGATGATGTTACGGGCACGGGACATGCAGCGCTGAGATGAAATGTCCTGAATGGAGGGAAGAGGAGCCCCTATGATCCTCTCTGCTGTCCTCACCACTCTCCTCACGTTCTTCCAATCGGAGGCGGTGCAGCCTCCACACCACACAGAGAGACAGCTTGTCAGAATGCTCTCTATGGTGCTCCTGTAGAACGTCCTCATGATGGGTGGGGGCAGGTGGGCTCTCCTCATCCTCCGCTGTAAGTACAAGCGCTTCTGTGCCCTCTTGACCAGTGCCGTAGTGTTCATAGTCCAGGTGAGGTCTTCTGTGATGTGGACCCCCAGGAATTTGGTGCTGCTGACCACCTCCACAGCTGAGCTGTTGATGATCAGTGGAGCGTGGTGAGGCTGTTTTCTCCTGAAGTCGACGATGATCTCCTTCATCTTCTCCTCATTCAGGATCAGGCTGTTTTCTCTGCACCAGCCCACCAGCTGCTCCACCTCCTCTCTGTAGTCCAGGTCGTTGTTGTCTCTGATGAGCCCCACCACCGTTGTGTCGTCTGCTGACTTCACGATGTGATTGGTGGTGAACCTGAGGACGCAGTCGTGTGTCATCAGGGTGAACAGCAGGGGGCTCAGGACGCAGCCCTGAGGGGAGCCTGTGCTGAGGGTGATGACATCAGAGGTGTTCTGTCCGACCCGGACTGACTGAGGTCTGTTGGTGAGGAAGTCTAGCAGCCAGTTGCGAAGGGGGGTGTTGAAGCCCAGGTGTTCCAATTTTCCTACCAGATGCTGTGGGATGATGGTGTTAAACGCTGAGCTGAAGTCCAGGAACAGCATCCGCACATGGGTGTTCTTCTCCTCCAGGTGAGCCAGGCTCAGGTGAAGAACGGAGGAGATGGCGTCCTGAGTGGAGCGGTTTTGCCGGTCGGCAAACTGGAACGGGTCAAATAATAGGGGGAGTCTGGAAACGATGTGACCTTTAAGCAGCCTTTCGAAGCACTTCATCATAACCGGAGTCAGTGCAACAGGCCGGTAATCATTAAATGAGGTGATTTGAGGTTTCTTCGGCACCGGAATGATGGAGGCAGTCTTAAAGCACGCCGGCACTTTGGCTTGGCCCAGCGAGGTGTTAAAAATGTCTGTGATGACCCCAGCCAGATGACTTGCACATTCCCTGAACACACGCCCAGGAATGTTGTCGGGGCCAGGGGCCTTACAGGGGTTGACTCTCCTCAGGGTCTTCAACACATCGGCGGAGTCAAGGCAGAGTACCTCCTCTTCCTGATGGGGGACAGTTTTAACTGCTGGAGTGCCGTTTAGTGCCTCGAACCTCCCAAAGAAGTTATTTAGACCATTTAGAAAGTCAGCATCAACTACACCCACCAGGGGGGGGAGGGTGAGTTGTAGTCTGTAATCGCCCGTATGCCTTGCCACATACTCCTGATGTTTTTGACGTTGTGGAAACGATCCTGAAATTTTCGACTGCGGTCTCGCTTCGCTATCCTGATGGCACGGTTCAAGTTGGCTCTCGCTGTCCTCAGTGTCTCCTTGTCGCCAGACTTGAAGGCAGAGTTCCGCGCTCGTAGCGTTTGACGTACCTCCTCAGTCATCCAGGGTCGTTGGTTGCCCCGGGTGATGATATTCTTAGTGGTGCTGACGTCCTCGGTGCATTTGTTGATGTAGGCTGACACAGTCATGGCACACGCATGTCTAATCTACATCGGGAAAACTGGGAGGGAGGGAGGCAGGCAGGGAGGCAGGCAGGGAGGCAGGCAGTGTCTGTCTGTTGAGGTTTTCACCTTGTTCTTCTCCTGCTGAAGTTCTAACTGGACGTCCATCAGTGTGGTTCTCAGCTCGTCATTGGTGGCCTGAAGGGCGTCTGTTCGCTCCGCCTTGGCCCGCCCTGCCGGAGCTCGTTTGGACATCTCTTACTCGAGTCTCGCCCGGTCGTCAGTCAGAGATCACATTTGTACCTGGAGAGCACAAACGCAGCGCTGTTTTCCACTGGCTTCGAACTCAACTTCAATCGGTACCGTAACTTACAACATCATAAACATAGAACTAGCTTGACTTATTCATTGAATAAATGCATTTGGTTCTTCAAAACTGCATCACGCAACATAGCGTGACCGAGACGGCCGTTATCCACCTGCGTGAAGTTATTTGGTGAAATGAATGAGATGTTTAAGACACCATCGTTCTGTCTCTATGTAGATGAAGGGAAATAATCGATTGCTGAAGGTCCAAAGGTGTTGTGATAAACAAATAAACATATTAGTAATTAGTGACATATTTGTGATAAACATATTAGGCAGGATAATCACATATGTTAACTTGACTGCCCACACTGTATTTATTTATGGTTATTTGTTAAATCGAGTACTGTTAGACATGAAATAGGAAGTGTTTAACATAAATGGAAGACGAAAGGGGTACTCACCATTGTAGCTCCTGCTGGTCAATGATACGAGCCTCTTCTTGCAGTGGAAAACATACAGCCAACAAACACCGTGGAACCTAAAGGAATGAAATTAAACATTAACATTTAGCCTCAACCAACATTCACAGATACAACGCAACGCAAACTACACAAACGTAAATCTTTTTAAACACAATGAGTTGTACTTACCGTGTACGCTCTAGACGGTCCACTTGCAAGCAGAAAATAAAGATATTTCTGTTGATAATCGTCGTGTTTGTATCCGGTGTCTCGCTCAAGGCCATTGCGCCCACAGATTTGAATTTTGGCGAGAGTTCAGCCTATTGACGTCATTTCCGCGGTGTAATACCCGCATATCTGAAACGGCAAAGTTAAGAGTAGAGTTAAATAAAGTTTTTAGTCAACGCAATAATTTACAACCGTTGACCAGTCGAAATAATCGTCGAAATTTGGCGTCTGTGGCTGGAAGCAGACGCCGAGTTCGACATTCCTCCCAAACGCCACACTCCCTCGCTTTTCAGGGCTCAAAAAAAACAGTTGTAATTACCTTGTACGCTCTAGACGGTCAAGTTGCAAGCTGAAAACAAAAATATTTGCCTTGTTAGTCATCGTGTTACTAACCGCTGTGTCTTGTTTGCCAGAATTGCCGCTTTCCTACTTCCTGTTGCAAGCCACGCCCACGGATTATAATTTTGCCGTGAGTTCCGCCTATTGACGTCATGTCCGCGTCACATGACTGCGACGTAATATTATCTAAAACTGTTTGTGCGGTATTGTGTTGTTCTGTGCGGTATTGTGTTATTCTGTGTGGCGTTGTGTTGTTCTGTGCGGCGTCGTGTTGTTCAGTGCGACGTCGTGTTGTTCAGTGCGGCATGGTGTTGTTCAGTAAGGCATGGTGTTGTTCAGTGCGGCATGGTGTTCAGTGCGGCATAATGTTGTTCAGTGCGGCATAATGTTGTTCAGTGCGGCATGGTGTTGTTCAGTGCGGCATGGTGTTGTTCAGTGCGGCATGGTGTTGTTCAGTGCGGCATAATGTTGTTCAGTGCGCCATAATGTCGTTCAGTGCGGCATGGTGTTGTTCAGTGCGGGATGGTGTTGTTCAGTGCAGGATGGTGTTGTTCAGTGCAGGATGGTGTTGTTCAGTGCGGCATGGTGTTGTTC
Source organism: Syngnathus floridae (assembly GCF_059516105.1). Taxonomy (NCBI): domain Eukaryota; kingdom Metazoa; phylum Chordata; class Actinopteri; order Syngnathiformes; family Syngnathidae; genus Syngnathus; species Syngnathus floridae. The sequence goes on from NC_142424.1 coordinate 14,263,341, forward strand.
AATGCGGCATGGTGTTGTTCAGTGCGGGATGGTGTTGTTCAGTGCAGGATGGTGTTGTTCAGTGCGGCATGGTGTTGTTCAGTGCGGCATGGTGTTGTTCAGTGCGGCATGGTGTTGTTCAGTGCGGCATGGTGTTGTTCAGTGCAGGATGGTGTTGTTCAATGCGGGATCGTGTTGTTCAGTGCGGCATGGTGTTGTTCAGTGCGGCATGGTGTTGTTCAGTGCGGCATAATGTTGTTCAGTGCGGCATGGTGTTGTTCAGTGCGGCATGGTGTTGTTCAGTGCGGCATGGTGTTGTTCAGTGCGGCATGGTGTTGTCCAGTGCGCCATAATGTTGTCCAGTGCGCCATAATGTTGTTCAGTGCGGCATGGTGTTGTTTAGTGCGGGATGGTGTTGTTCAGTGCAGGATGGTGTTGTTCAGTGCGGCATGGTGTTGTTCAATGCGGCATGGTGTTGTTCAGTGCGGGATGGTGTTGTTCAGTGCGGCATGGTGTTGTTCAGTGCGGCATAATGTTGTTCAGTGCGGCATGGTGTTGTTCAGTGCGGCATGGTGTTGTTCAGTGCGGCATGGTGTTGTTCAGTGCGGAATGGTGTTGTTCAGTGCGGCATGGTGTTGTTCAGTGCGGCATGGTGTTGTTCAGTGCGGGATGGTGTTGTTCAATGCGGGATCGTGTTGTTCAGTGCGGGGTGGTGTTGTTCAGTGCAGGATGGTGTTGTTCAGTGCAGGATGGTGTTGTTCAGTGCGGCATGGTGTTGTTCAATGCGGCATAATGTTGTTCAGTGCAGCATAATGTTGTTCAGTGCGGCATGGTGTTGTTCAATGCGGCATGGTGTTGTTCAGTGCGGGATGGTGTTGTTCAGTGCGGCATGGTGTTGTTCAGTGCGGCATGGTGTTTTTCAGTGCAGCATGGTGTTGTTCAGTGCGGCATGGTGTTGTTCAGTGCGACATGGTGTTGTTCAGTGCGGCATGGTGTTGTTCAGTGCAGGATGGTGTTGTTCAGTGCAGGATGGTGTTGTTCAATGCGGGATGGTGTTGTTCAGTGCGGCATGGTGTTGTTCGATGCGGCATGGTGTTGTTCAGTGCGGAATGGTGTTGTTCAGTGCGGAATGGTGTTCAGTGCGGCATGGTGTTGTTCAGTGCAAAATGGTGTTGTTCAGTGCGGGATGGTGTTGTTCAATGCGGGATGGTGTTGTTCAGTGCGGGATGGTGTTGTTCAGTGCGGCATGGTGTTGTTCAATGCGGCATGGTGTTGTTCAATGCGGCATGGTGTTGTTCAGTGCAGGATGGTGTTGTTCAATGCGGCATGGTGTTGTTCAATGCGGCATGGTGTTGTTCAATGCGGCATGGTGTTGTTCAGTGCGGCATGGTGTTGTTCAGTGCAGCGTAATGTAGTTCAATGCGGCATGGTGTTGTTCAGTGCGGCATGGTGTTGTTCAGTGCGGCATGGTGTTGTTCAGTGCGGGATGGTGTTGCTCAGTGCGGCATGGTGTTGCTCAGTGCGGCATGGTGTTGTTCAGTGCGGGATGGTGTTGTTCATTGCGGCATGGTGTTGTTCAGTGCGGCATGGTGTTGTTCAGTGCGGGATGGTGTTGTTCAGTGCGGGATGGTGTTGTTCAGTGCGGCATGGTGTTGTTCAATGCGGGATCGTGTTGTTCAGTGCGGCATGGTGTTGTTCAGTGCGGCATGGTGTTGTTCAGTGCGGCATGGTGTTGTTCAGTGCGGCATAATGTTGTTCAGTGCGGCATAATGTTGTTCAGTGCGGCATAATGTTGTTCAGTGCGGAATGGTGTTGTTCAGTGCGGAATGGTGTTGTTCAGTGCGGCATGGTGTTGTTCAGTGCGGCATGGTGTTGTTCAGTGCGGCATGGTGTTGTTCAGTGCGGCATGGTGTTGTTCAGTGCGGCATGGTGTTCAATGCGGGATGGTGTTGTTCAGTGCGGCATGGTGTTGTTCAGTGCGGCATGGTGTTGTTCAGTGCGGCATGGTGTTGTTCAGTGCGGCATGGTGTTGTTCAGTGCGGCATGGTGTTGTTCATTTCGGCATAATGTTGTTCAGTGCGGCATAATGTTGTTTAGTGCGGCATGGTGTTGTTCAGTGCGGGATGGTGTTGTTCAGTGCGTTATAATGTTATTCAGTGCGGCATGGTGTTGTTCAGTGCGGCATGGTGTTGTTCAGTGCGGCATGGTGTTGTTCAGTGCGGCATAATGTTGTTCAGTGCGGCATAATGTTGTTCAGTGCGGCATGGTGTTGTTCAGTGCGGCATGGTGTTGTTCAGTGCGGGATGGTGTTGTTCAGTGCGGGATGGTGTTCAATGCGGAATGGTGTTGTTCAGTGCAGGATGGTGTTGTTCAGTGCGGCATGGTGTTGTTCAGTGCGGCATAATGTTGTTCAGTGCGGCATGGTGTTGTTCAGTGCGGCATGGTGTTGTTCAGTGCGGCATGGTGTTGTTCAGTGCGGCATAATGTTGTTCAGTGCGGCATGGTGTTGTTCAGTGCGGCATGGTGTTGTTCAGTGCGGCATAATGTTCAGTGCGGCATAATGTTGTTCAGTGCGGCATGGTGTTGTTCAGTGCGGGATGGTGTTGTTCAGTGCAGGATGGTGTTGTTCAGTGCGGCATGGTGTTCAGTGCGGGATGGTGTCTTTCAGTGCGGCATGGTGTCGTTCAGTGCGGCATGGTGTCTTTCAGTGCGGCATGGTGTCGTTCAGTGAGGCATGGTGTTGTTCAGTGCGGCATGGTGTTGTTTAGTGCGGCATGGTGTTGTTCAGTGCGGGATGGTGTTGTTCAGTGTGGCATGGTGTTCAGTGCGGCATGGTGTTGTTCAGTGCGGTATCGTGTTGTTCAGTGCGGAATCGTGTTTCTCAGTGCGGTATCGTGTTGTTCAGTGCAGTATCGTTGTGTTGTTCGTATTGTGTTGTGTTGTTCGTAATGTGTTGTGTTGTTCGTATTGTGTTGTGTTGTTCGTATTGTGTTGTGTTGTTCATATTGTGTTGTTCATATTGTGTTGAGTTGTTCGTATTGTGTTGTGTTGTTCGTATTGTGTTGCCTTTAACACTTAGCCTCTAACACTTAGCCTCTAACACTTAGCCTCTAGCATCTAGAAGGTAAATAAATAGGAAGGAAGGACTCACCGGTGACGTCTTCGCCCACGTCCAAGCGTTGTACTTTGTATTTTCATCCTTCTGACAGTGGAAAACATAGCCAACAAACACCGTGGAACCTAAACGAATGAAAGAAAACTATCATTTGGCCACAACCAACATTCACAGATACAACACAATGTGACGTGCGGGGTTGAGGTTAAAGGTTGAGTGAAGGGCCCTCGTTTTAAACTACTTTTTTGAAAAGGATTGGGAACAAGTAAGACGTATTTAATTTATTTAATGGGAAGTAGTAAGAGCTATTGAATTTAATCTATGTATTATATTCTATTGTATTGTATTCTGTTGTATTCTTTTGGATTGTATTCACACTAACCCCACTAAAACTTCAGCCCACAAAAACTCGCCTCTGGCGCCTAGCCTCTGGCACTTAGCCTCTAACACTTAGCCTTTAACACTTAGCCTTTAACACTTAGCCTTTAACACTTAGCCTTTAACACTTAGCCTAGAAGGTGAATAAATAGGGTTAAAGGTTGAGTGAAGGGACCTCGTTTTAAACTACTTTTTTGAAAAGGAGTGGGAACAAGTAAGACGTATTTAATTTATTTAATGGGAAGTAGTAAGACTTATTAAATTTATTTAATCTACTTTTCTTCCCAGGCAAAATTTGATGTGCTGCAATTCCAAATTTCCAAAGTGAATGAAGGAATGAAGTCCTTTAAATTATGATTTTGTATAAATACTAGGCATTAACACAAAATCGACGGCACAAAATGGGCAGACTTTACTTGTTTGAAAAGGACTGGTTACAAGACAGACTTTTTTAATTTATTTAATGGGAAGAAGACTTATTTAGTTTAATTGATCTATTTTTGTTCCCTGGCAAAATTCGATTTGCTGCAATTCCAAATTTCCAAAGTGAATGAAGGAAAGAAGTCTTTTAAATTATGATTTTGCTTAAATACTAGGCATAGACACAAAATCTGCGGCACAAAATGGGCAGACTTTACTTGTTTGAAGAGGACTGGTTACAAGACAGACTTTTCTGATTTATTTAATGGGAAGAAGACTTATTTAGTTTATTTAATCTATTTTTGTTCCCTGGCAAAATTGGATTTGCTGAAATTGTATTTTGCCAAATCTTGCCTTGAGACCTGATAGGAAGTATTAAACGCTTAGTTAAATCAATACAAGTTGGTAATAAGAGCGAGTAATGTTGGTTGAACCGATGAATGAAGGTTGAAAGCAATTTAAATTATGACTTTGTATAAATACTAGATATTAACAGAACATCTACTGCGCGAAATGGGCAGAGTTTACTTGTTTGAGAAGGAGTGGCTTATTCAAAACTAAGATTTATTTAATCTGTTTGTTCCCAGGCAAAATTGGATGTGATGCAATTCCAAATTTCACCACATGATGGTGCCCAATTTTGACTTCATAGGACATATTAAACACTTAGCTTGTTATTATGTTCAAGGTAATCAGATTTGTTTATTATTCTAATGGCCTCTTCAAAACTATTCTGGATTACTACTTTGGATCTATTCTACATTACTTGGCAACAACATACTCTGTAACAGATTAGGCAGTATAATCATATCTGTTAACTTGAGAGTGCCCACACTCAATCTACTTATCGTGATGTGTTAAATCAATTACTGTTAGACATTATTTGTCTGATAATCTACCAAATCTTTGAATTGAAGAATTTGTGATTTAATTAATAGCTTGTTGTTATATTAAGGGTAATCACACTTGTATATAATTCTAATGGCCTTCTTTTGAAAACTATTCTGAATTACAACTTTGGATCTTATATTACTTTGCAACAATCTACTCCGTGACAGATTAGGCAGTATAATCACATATGTTAACTTCAGTGCCCACACTGTATTAATTTATGGTTATTTGTTAAATCAAGTACTGTTAGACATGAAATAGGAAGTGTTTAACATAAATGTTATGGCTACTCACCATTGTAGCTCGCTCCTGGTCAATGATACGAGCCTCTTCTTGCAGTGGAAAACTTGCAGCCAACAAACACCGTGGAACCTAAAGGAATGAAATTAAACATTAACATTTCGCCTCGACCAATTTTCACACGTACAACGCAACGCGGCTACACTTCTGCTATTACAAACGTAAATCTCCTTAAACACAATGAGTGTTACTTACCGTGTACGCTCTAGACGGTCCAGTTGCAAGCAGAAAATAAAGATATTTCTGTTGATAATCGTCGCTGCTCAGTGGCTCACGGCCATCGCGCCAACAGATTTGAATTTTGGCGGAGGTTCGGGCAATTACGTCATATCCGCGGCACATGACTGCGACGTAATACCCGCTTATCTGAAACGGCAGTTAAAAGTAGAGTTACATCAAGTTTTCTTGGAACCTAAACGAATGAAAGAAAACTATCATTTGGCCACAACCAACATTCACAGATACAACACAACGTGCGGGGTTGAGGTTAAAGATTGAGTGAAGGGCCCTCGTTTTAAACTACTGTTTTGAAAAGGAGTGGGAACAAGTAAGACGTATTTAATTTATTTAATGGGAAGTAGTAAGACTTATTAAATTTATTTAATCTACTTTTCTTCCCAGGCAAAATTTGATGTGCTGCAATTCCAAATTTCCAAAGTGAATGAAGGAATGAAGTCCTTTAAATTATGATTTTGTATAAATACTAGGCATTAACACAAAATCGACGGCACAAAATGGGCAGACTTTACTTGTTTGAAAAGGACTGGTTACAAGACAGACTTTTTTAATTTATTTAATGGGAAGAAGACTTATTTAGTTTAATTGATCTATTTTTGTTCCCTGGCAAAATTCGATTTGCTGCAATTCCAAATTTCCAAAGTGAATGAAGGAAAGAAGTCGTTTAAATTATGATTTTGTTTAAATACTAGGCATAGACACAAAATCTACGGCACAAAATGGGCAGACTTTACTTGTTTGAAGAGGACTGGTTACAAGACAGACTTTTCTGATTTATTTAATGGGAAGAAGACTTATTTAGTTTATTTAATCTATTTTTGTTCCCTGGCAAAATTGGATTTGCTGAAACTGTATTTTGCCAAATCTTGCCTTGAGACCTGATAGGAAGTATTAAACGCTTAGTTAAATCAATACAAGTTGGTAATAAGAGCGAGTAATGTTGGTTGAACCGATGAATGAAGGTTGAAAGCAATTTAAATTATGACTTTGTATAAATACTAGATATTAACAGAACATCTACTGCGCGAAATGGGCAGAGTTTACTTGTTTGAGAAGGAGTGGCTTATTCAAAACTAAGATTTATGTAATCTGTTTGTTCCCAGGCAAAATTGGATGTGATGCAATTCCAAATTTCACCACATGATGGTGCCCAATTTTGACTTCATTGGACATATTAAACACTTAGCTTGTTATTATGTTCAAGGTAATCAGATTTGTTTATTATTCTAATGGCCTCTTCAAAACTATTCTGGATTACTACTTTGGATCTATTCTACATTACTTGGCAACAACATACTCTGTAACAGATTAGGCAGTATAATCATATCTGTTAACTTGAGAGTGCCCACACTCAATCTACTTATCGTGATGTGTTAAATCAATTACTGTTAGACATTATTTGTCTGATAATCTACCAAATCTTTGAATTGAAGAATTTGTGATTTAATTAATAGCTTGTTCAGGGTAATCAGACTTGTATATAATTCTAATGGCCTTCTTTTGAAAACTATTCTGAATTACAACTTTGGATCTTATATTACTTTGCAACAATCTACTCGGTGACAGATTAGGCAGTATAATCACATATGTTAACTTCAGTGCCCACACTGTATTTATTTATGGTTATTTGTTAAATCAAGTACTGTTAGACATGAAATAGGAAGTGTTAAACATAAATGTTATGGCTACTCACCATTGTAGCTCGCTCCTGGTCAATGATATGAGCCTCTTCTTGCAGTGGAAAACTTGCAGCCAACAAACACCGTGGAACCTAAAGGAATGAAATTAAACATTAACATTTCGCCTGGACCAACATTCACACGTACAACGCAACGCGGCTACACTTCTGCTATTACAAACGTAAATCTCCTTAAACACAACGAGTGTTACTTACCGTGTACGCTCTAGGCAAAATTGGATGTGATGCAATTCCAAATCTATCTGAAACGGCAGTTAAAAGTAGAGTTACATCAAGTTTTCTTTTTTAATCAACACAATCATTTACAACCGTTGACCAGAAAGAATCGTCGAAATTCGACGTCCCCCACAAACGCCACGCTCACTCGCTTTTCAGGGCAACAAAAGTACTTCTTTTTAAAAACGATGAGTTGTACTTACCGTGTACGCTCTGGACGGTCCAGTTGCGAGCAGAAAATAAAAATATTTCTCTTGTTAGTCGTATGTTACCATCCGCTGTGTCTTTGTCAACATCGCCGCCATTTTCCTACTTCCTGCTGCGAGCCACGCCCACGGATTTAAATTTGGGCGGAAGCTCTTTCCATTGGCGTCGTTTTCGCGTATAGCAAATCCGATTGGTTGGGAAGGGGGCACGGTTATGCAGCCGAGGGGTCCTGTGATCGGTGGGATGTAAAGTAGGCGTCGACGTCACGTCCGCGTCACGTGACCACGACGTGGCAGACGTCATATAGCAACCGCTGTTTTGTTTAGTAGACTTACAGTTGTTATGCATTGACATAATGGCGCACACACCAAATAGATTTAAATAAATTAAATAGTTCTTCTGCCCACTCTCTTTTAAACAAGTTAACTCTCCCCGCGGATTTGAATTCCGGCGAAAGTTACGCCCATCGACGTCACGTATGTCACGTGACCACGACGTGGCAGATGTCATATAGCAACCGCTGTTTTGTTTAGTAGATTTACAGTTGTTATGCATTGGCATAATGGTGTGCACTCAAAATAGATTTAAATAAATTAAATATTTCTTCTGCCCACTCCCTTTTAAACAAGTTAACTCTGCCCACGTCCATTGACGTCTTGTCTGCGTCACGTGACCACGACGTAGCGACGTCATATAGTAACCGCTGTTTTGATCAGTAGACTTAGTTATTATGCGTTGACATAATGGCGCACTGGTTAGCATGGCCACCTCTTAAGCATGATGTTGCGGGTTCGACGCCTGATCAATGTTAGCATGGAGTGAGCTGAAGTGCATGGCGCTGAAGATTTGAATCTTTGAAATGCGCTGAGGTCTGACATATCAGGCAGAATGGTTTGCCATCACGTTCAACAAAAAATAGAAACTTTCCCACTCGGATTAAAACGTCCTGTGTTCATCTACGTATTTTCGTTTTGCTGTGCATCTTTTCCCTGCCATTTCGAGAGCCCAATTGACACTCATAGTTTAAAGAAATGTGTTTGCCCATCCTACTTTGTGGAATTTCACCACATGCGCTTTTGACCAAAATACCAAATTGAACTCAAGTGAAGCCAACACGCACAACCCCCCCCCACACACACACACACACAAATGTTGATATGAACATAAAAGAGCCGCATGCGGTTCGGGAGTTGCGGCTTGGCCAAACCTGTACTATACAACTTTATTTGTATAAAATTTTCACAACAGCTGTCACACAAACAAAGCGGGAAAAACCGAAGACGTGCGTGTTCCGCCCACGCTGGATTTATTTGCACCTTTGAAAAGACACCGTATTGCCGCAGATGTGGCAAAGAGTACTTTTGGGCATCTGAGACGGAAGGATGTCCAAAGCATCACGTCACCTGCTCTGGTAGGCATGGTGGTGGGACGTTGAGGTCAACCGCTTTGGGGTTGGCTGAATCTTTGATCGCAGGATGCCACACACTTGAAGACAGTAGCAGAAAAGCAGAGCTAAATGCAAAATGTACTCACCGGTGACTCCAATTTTTTTCCCCCCTGAAGAAACAGCTGGACGGGTGGCCCCGGCTGGCCAGTGGGACTCTTGTTATTCTGACCCTTTTTAGTGCGCGTTTGGGGCAACAACCGTTTTTTGTGGCGCTCTCTTCTGGTTCAAAAGTGCCCTGCATGTGAATTTGCTTTTCCTGCCTTCTGATTGGATGAGCGCCGGTGTGACGCGGTGCCTCTGTCACCGTGGCGGGGGGTATACGTTGGCATCGGAGCGTCTGCCAACGTCTGAGACCGGCTGGCAGTGTATCGGAGGTGTCGAGTGCGGTGCCGCTGGAGCTCACTCACCAGCTGGTGTTAGGGCCACAGAATGAAGGCCAAGGAGAAGAATAGAAAGAGAAACAGAAACTTCTCCTCCAATTGTTTGATTTGTCTCTTCTGAGCTTCGATGAATTCTTTCAGCTCTTTGTTCCTCTAGGACGGACAAATGGAAAGTGGCATTCAAAAGCCAGTAAGCGTGCAAGTAAGTGCCGGGCTGGCTTTGGGCCCTTACCTGTTGCGCGCTGTGCAGCAGATCCATTCTCTCTTGGAGGATGCAAGCGTCGCGCTCCCTCAACTCGCACATCAGGGCTCGCTTCCATTGGTCCACGGCGCTCCTAAGCTCTTCTCTCTGATCCGCCGTCAGCACGTCATTCACGCCAGCGTGGCTGGCTTTTTCGCCGTCCGTGGCGGGGCAGTCCCGCTGCGGTAGCGCCTCGTTCAACATGGCCTCCAGCTCCAGGATCCTCTGGGCCGCAATCCTCGTCCATCAGTGGTCCGGCGGGAGATTTGAGGGCGGCTTACCTTATGAGCCTGGTCCATGGAACACTTCCTGAAGTCCAACTCTTCATCCAGGTAGCCCTTCTGCTTGCAGAACATAGAAGAGCCCAAAGGCACAGCGTCAACAAGCTTCTTTCAGCGCAAAGCCTTCCAAAAGTCACATTTGAGCCGCCGAGTCTCGTGGAGTGCGAACATAAGGAGTTCGACATACACTTACGGCGTTATAGCCCAGGATGTCCAGCTTCTTCATCAGATCACTGATGACGATGTCCGGGGGAAAGGCGCAAGGAGCAATGTATGGTGTTCTGGGACCTCGGGTTAAGGTTAGGGTTGCGAGGGACGCCTTACGTACGCTCACGCCCTCGGCCTCGCAGTAGATCTGCAAAGGGCTGAGGCCGTCTGGGAAACGGACTTGCAGAAACTTCAAGACGGGGGAGCGCCACTCCCTCTCCTGAAAGGCAGAGGCATGCATCCGTCTGTCCGTCCGTCCGTCACATCTCTGGCCTCAACACGCTTGTGCGAGTCTTCCCACCTCCAGCTCCAGGATGCGGAACTCAAGCAGTTCGTTTTGGTCTCGGATATCCTGGATGTGCTCTTTCAGACGCGCTTCTTCCGCCTCCATCCGCCTGACCTGAAAAGACAGTCAGACCTCATCTGCGGGGCTTCCCGACGGGTGTGACGCCAAGCGACTCCGCCCAGCGCCTTTCTTTCCGTCACCTTTTCGGCCAACTGCTGATTGCTCTGACGCAGCAGCTGCTTCTCCTCCACCCACTTGACATTCTAGAAGAGACAAACGCGTGGACAGCTTTGGAATGTTGTGTCATTTTCATCCACAAATTCTTTGGTTGACTGGAAAATGACATTTGCTTTTCTCCGCATTTTCCCAGCCACATTCGGGGGGGGGGGTTGGTCCAGTAATGCCAGACGAATGAGTGACTGAAGAATGTAGCTATTTTGTCTGAGAAAAAGGTGTGCTCATTGATGAGCTTACCTGTCCTTGTTGCTCCAGATCTGCTACTCTGCTTTGATAGTGACCCATTTCTACCATCAGCTTTTCTCTGGTCTGAAAGGAGGAGGAGGGAGGCTCCTCCTCCTCCTTTCAGACCAGAGAACACCCGAGGCTGGGTGAGAACGGGGAGGCTGCGACCCGGCCGGGGGTTGCGGGAAGGGGCGCCACCTTGATCTCCTTCTCGGCGTCGTAGTCCCCTTTGCTGGTCTGGGCTAGCAGAGCGTAGGCTCGTTGCAGCGCTTGATATTCTTGCGTCAGCTGGCGGTAGCGAAGCTCCGCCTCTTCATGCACACACCAATGCAACACAGCACTAGTACCAGAATCAGTCAGACCGGCGACAAAGCACCCGCGACGCAAAGACGAGTCCGATTCCAGGCTGAAGAGGAATGTTTGGTGCCAATACGCTGGCAGAAATGGCGGGCTACCTCTTCGGGTTCCGTGTCGGGGGTTCTGTCGGTGTGAAAAGACAAGGACGATCCGTCCGAGTCCACCCTTCGTCGTAGCCGTAAAATGTTTCGATGACCTGCGGGCGCGGAAGCAAACATCTCTCTGAACAAACTGAAGCGACACCTCACGATGAATCGACGAGAGGAACGATAGCGAGAAAAAGGCCATTTCATCTTGCGCAACACCAAGCAGCCGCAAACAAACAGACCCACCTTGCAGGACCTCACGCTTTGTTCCTCCTCAGAGATTCTCGACGTCGGTATCGTAGCAGCAAATCTCTCTCCTGTCGACACAAATAATCCGCCTTTGAGATTCTTTGGATGCAAAGGGAACGAACGGCTCCGGCGCAGAAACAAACGCGACTCACAATGACATTTCTGACATGAGCTCCTGTCTCCAGAGCCTGAAAAACACGTCACCGGCGATGATTGGAGGGACGCTCGTCTTTTCCAAAAGTGACAACTACAGGGTGTGTCAGGGTTTTCCAGATTATCTTTATCGTATCATTATGTTGCTTTGACTTTGACTGCAACCTGTAATAAATAATATTATTTATCCCTTATTTATCCCTATCGCTTATCCCTTCCTACACAAAGTCGTAAAACACCCCTTGCTATGTTTTGACTAGAGGTCAAGGGCTTCCTCTATTCAATCCACTCTTACACCCACCCTGTTTCTCTTAATTAAAATGCTCGTGCAGGAGCCGAGAGTCAGACTTCATTCGTACAACGGATGGACTCTCCACCTGCAGGTGTCCAAAAGAACTTACTTGTCTCCCGTGTGGTTCTTGCAAAATAAGTTGGAGCGAGCGCAACTCTAACAGGGTGCATTTTGCCACTAGCTGCCTACGGACAATGATGTCGCGCTCGCGGCTCATAGTTGACGGGCTGAGCAGCCGGGCAAGTCCGTCGTTTTCAGCGCACAGCGAGTGGCAAAGGCGCTGACAAAACGGGAGCTTTGAGCTGCTGAAAACGGCAAAACAAGTCTAAAGCGTGTTCAAACGCGTGCGCACAATGCTCCTGCTTGAAAGGTCGGAATTTAAGGGGCCAATTTTTTGGATGGCGGCCGCCGGCCAAGCTTTGGACGCAAAAGGTTTCCTGGCGACAGCGAGCGAGCGTGGCGCTGCCGTACGTGCACCGAGTCGCCTGCCTGAAGACCTTGGACAAGTCGTCGATGATGTGCCGCTGCTCCACAACTTGAAGGAACTCCATTTCACCGTCCTGCTGGCCGCAACCGCGGTCCAGGTCATTGAGCGAACTAGGCCTTCTCTGTGGAACACAAATGCAGTGGACTCTGTTGGCACGCCGCCGTTGTCCGCGTCGACTTACCAAGCTTGCCATCTCCTCGTTCTCCTGGGTGACAAAGCGCACTTTGTTTTCAAGGCGACACAGCACCAGCGAGAGTTCTTCATTCTTCCTGCTCAGGCGTTTGTTTTTGTACAGGAGTGGCAGAAACTGGCTTTCTGTTTCTCTCAGTCGCTTTAGCTGCAAGCATGAAGTGCGGGATGTGAAAGACGCACAACACGCGGGCCAGAACGTATCCATTCCTTTTGCATCGGTTTGAACGGAATCGTGGCTTTGGCTCCCAATAAAAGACATCTACCAGGCAACCGACTCGACGCGCCGCTCAACTAATAAGCAAGCGCAATGGGTGCCTCGCTGGATGGCGCGCATCAAACGTAGCGCAAACCTTCAAGCGTGCCGTCAATAAATTACCAGTTCATTGCGCTCTTCAGAAAGCAGGGCGTTTCGATCCTCCAGGTTCCTGATGACTGCGCTGAGCTCAGCGATTTTCAGATGAAACCGTCGCGTGTCCCGATCCTCCTGAGACTGAAAACGCCCCGCAACACACACACACAAGCACTCGTTCAAAGTTCAAAACTGTTTTTGTGCTACCTTCCTCCAGCAACGAACTAAGTCATGCGTACTGCAAGTGTGTGATGAGGTGGCTTACGCAATGAAGAGGATTGCTAGTAGCGGCGTTGACCCCACTTCCAGGGTAGTTTAGGCCCGCCCTTTGGGAATCCCTCAGGGCAGCGATCTGCTGCTCGGCAGCCTGAGTCTGCAGCTGAAGGCGGTGGACGTGGCCGGCCCCAGGGCTTCATCCAAAACACTAACCGCTCTGTCTTTCAGCTTGATCTCATCCGTCTGGATGTACAAACGGGGAGCGCTCAGGCAGGCGGGCAAACTCATTTGCCAGAATTGTGACAAAAACAAAGAGAGCAACCGGCCAATTTTTTTTCTTGAATCGACTAGAACACCTTTGCTGTGACAAAAGCGAAGCGAGCAACCGGACATTTTCTTCTTGTGAAATAGAATAGAATAGAATGCCTTAGGTGTCATTGCACTGCAGGTATACAACGAAATTGGGAACATAGCCACGCACCGCGCATCTGATCAGTCCTACCAGTCGGCGGATCTCCCTCTCGCAGTCTCTCTTGGTTCGGCTCAGCTCCTCCCGATGCTGGTGATGAGCCGATCGGAGCTCGGCCGCTCGGGACTGCCAGGCCTGCTGGGCCGCTGCCAGGGCTTCTTCCGCGCTCCTGGTGGAGGCGACACCGCTCGGTCTCCCGACACCGCCGCGTCTCCTCCACCTCCGCCAGCAAAGCGCCCCCCCCTCCTCACCTGAGCAGACATTGCGCCACACCGGGCCATTGAGACCGCAACGGAGCGCCGCGACGCTTACTGGGGACAAGCTACACAATACGGTAGCGGCCGCATCGAAGCCCGACGTGGCGTGCGGATAGTCAGACACGGATAGAGCGGATCACCTTGTCCATGGAGCCGTCCCTCAGGCTGAGGACCAAGGCATTCAGTCGCTGGATCCCTCCATCTTGATTTTGATCACTCTCATCAGCTCCATTTCATGCTGCCGCAGTAATGTCTCCCTGGTAATGGCTAACTCTTTCTGCTTCTCCTCATGGAGTTTGCTTTTGAGTTCCGTCATGGCGGCGGTGGCACGGTGGTGCTCCGCCCGCAGGTCCTGACTTCTCTCTCTCTCCAGACAGCTGACCTGACATGACTTAGACTTAGACAAACTTTATTGTCATCTTGTCTGCACATGGTGCATACAAAACGAAATTCCGTTGCATACGTCTTACAACAAAGTAGTGATATTGCAGTTGAATAGAAGTAACATATCCTATGAAAATATATATATATACATATACTATATATATATATATATATATATATATATATATTAAAAATAAGTATAAAGTGCAGCAGTGATAATTATGCAATAGTGCAAGTAGGCAAAACAGTATTCAAGAGTGTGCAGAGGAATGCTAAACCATGTATTAAACTTCTATTTAAAGGGTTTATACAAGTTCAGTAAAGTTGGTAGTGCGAGATAGTGCAAGATAGAGGTCCGTAGTGTCATACAGTTCTGTGAATGTGTGATGCAGAGTTCAGTTTAGAGCTCAACAGTTCTAGTGTTCAACAGTCTGATGACAGCAGGGAAAACGCTGTTGCAGAACCTGGTGGACCTGCAGCGGATGCTGCAAACCTCTTCCCAGAGGGCAGCAGGGAGAACAGTCCATGGTGGGGGTGTGATGGGTCATTGATGATGTTACGGGCACGGGACATGCAGCGCTGAGATGAAATGTCCTGAATGGAGGGAAGAGGAGCCCCTATGATCCTCTCTGCTGTCCTCACCACTCTCCTCACGTTCTTCCAATCGGAGGCGGTGCAGCCTCCACACCACACAGAGAGACAGCTTGTCAGAATGCTCTCTATGGTGCTCCTGTAGAACGTCCTCATGATGGGTGGGGGCAGGTGGGCTCTCCTCATCCTCCGCTGTAAGTACAAGCGCTTCTGTGCCCTCTTGACCAGTGCCGTAGTGTTCATAGTCCAGGTGAGGTCTTCTGTGATGTGGACCCCCAGGAATTTGGTGCTGCTGACCACCTCCACAGCTGAGCTGTTGATGATCAGTGGAGCGTGGTGAGGCTGTTTTCTCCTGAAGTCGACGATGATCTCCTTCATCTTCTCCTCATTCAGGATCAGGCTGTTTTCTCTGCACCAGCCCACCAGCTGCTCCACCTCCTCTCTGTAGTCCAGGTCGTTGTTGTCTCTGATGAGCCCCACCACCGTTGTGTCGTCTGCTGACTTCACGATGTGATTGGTGGTGAACCTGAGGACGCAGTCGTGTGTCATCAGGGTGAACAGCAGGGGGCTCAGGACGCAGCCCTGAGGGGAGCCTGTGCTGAGGGTGATGACATCAGAGGTGTTCTGTCCGACCCGGACTGACTGAGGTCTGTTGGTGAGGAAGTCTAGCAGCCAGTTGCGAAGGGGGGTGTTGAAGCCCAGGTGTTCCAATTTTCCTACCAGATGCTGTGGGATGATGGTGTTAAACGCTGAGCTGAAGTCCAGGAACAGCATCCGCACATGGGTGTTCTTCTCCTCCAGGTGAGCCAGGCTCAGGTGAAGAACGGAGGAGATGGCGTCCTGAGTGGAGCGGTTTTGCCGGTCGGCAAACTGGAACGGGTCAAATAATAGGGGGAGTCTGGAAACGATGTGACCTTTAAGCAGCCTTTCGAAGCACTTCATCATAACCGGAGTCAGTGCAACAGGCCGGTAATCATTAAATGAGGTGATTTGAGGTTTCTTCGGCACCGGAATGATGGAGGCAGTCTTAAAGCACGCCGGCACTTTGGCTTGGCCCAGCGAGGTGTTAAAAATGTCTGTGATGACCCCAGCCAGATGACTTGCACATTCCCTGAACACACGCCCAGGAATGTTGTCGGGGCCAGGGGCCTTACAGGGGTTGACTCTCCTCAGGGTCTTCAACACATCGGCGGAGTCAAGGCAGAGTACCTCCTCTTCCTGATGGGGGACAGTTTTAACTGCTGGAGTGCCGTTTAGTGCCTCGAACCTCCCAAAGAAGTTATTTAGACCATTTAGAAAGTCAGCATCAACTACACCCACCAGGGGGGGGAGGGTGAGTTGTAGTCTGTAATCGCCCGTATGCCTTGCCACATACTCCTGATGTTTTTGACGTTGTGGAAACGATCCTGAAATTTTCGACTGCGGTCTCGCTTCGCTATCCTGATGGCACGGTTCAAGTTGGCTCTCGCTGTCCTCAGTGTCTCCTTGTCGCCAGACTTGAAGGCAGAGTTCCGCGCTCGTAGCGTTTGACGTACCTCCTCAGTCATCCAGGGTCGTTGGTTGCCCCGGGTGATGATATTCTTAGTGGTGCTGACGTCCTAGGTGCATTTGTTGATGTAGGCTGACACAGTCATGGCACACGCATGTCTAATCTACATCGGGAAAACTGGGAGGGAGGGAGGCAGGCAGGGAGGCAGGCAGGGAGGCAGGCAGTGTCTGTCTGTTGAGGTTTTCACCTTGTTCTTCTCCTGCTGAAGTTCTAACTGGACGTCCATCAGTTTGGTTCTCAGCTCGTCATTGGTGGCCTGAAGGGCGTCTGTTCGCTCCGCCTTGGCCCGCCCTGCCGGAGCTCGTTTGGACATCTCTTACTCGAGTCTCGCCCGGTCGTCAGTCAGAGATCACATTTGTACCTGGAGAGCACAAACGCAGCGCTGTTTTCCACTGGCTTCGAACTCAACTTCAATCGGTACCGTAACTTACAACATCATAAACATAGAACTAGCTTGACTTATTCATTGAATAAATGCATTTGGTTCTTCAAAACTGCATCACGCAACATAGCGTGACCGAGACGGCCGTTATCCACCTGCGTGAAGTTATTTGGTGAAATGAATGAGATGTTTAAGACACCATCGTTCTGTCTCTATGTAGATGAAGGGAAATAATCGATTGCTGAAGGTCCAAAGGTGTTGTGATAAACAAATAAACATATTAGTAATTAGTGACATATTTGTGATAAACATATTAGGCAGGATAATCACATATGTTAACTTGACTGCCCACACTGTATTTATTTATGGTTATTTGTTAAATCGAGTACTGTTAGACATGAAATAGGAAGTGTTTAACATAAATGGAAGACGAAAGGGGTACTCACCATTGTAGCTCCTGCTGGTCAATGATACGAGCCTCTTCTTGCAGTGGAAAACATACAGCCAACAAACACCGTGGAACCTAAAGGAATGAAATTAAACATTAACATTTAGCCTCAACCAACATTCACAGATACAACGCAACGCAAACTACACAAACGTAAATCTTTTTAAACACAATGAGTTGTACTTACCGTGTACGCTCTAGACGGTCCACTTGCAAGCAGAAAATAAAGATATTTCTGTTGATAATCGTCGTGTTTGTATCCGGTGTCTCGCTCAAGGCCATTGCGCCCACAGATTTGAATTTTGGCGAGAGTTCAGCCTATTGACGTCATTTCCGCGGTGTAATACCCGCATATCTGAAACGGCAAAGTTAAGAGTAGAGTTAAATAAAGTTTTTAGTCAACGCAATAATTTACAACCGTTGACCAGTCGAAATAATCGTCGAAATTTGGCGTCTGTGGCTGGAAGCAGACGCCGAGTTCGACATTCCTCCCAAACGCCACACTCCCTCGCTTTTCAGGGCTCAAAAAAAACAGTTGTAATTACCTTGTACGCTCTAGACGGTCAAGTTGCAAGCTGAAAACAAAAATATTTGCCTTGTTAGTCATCGTGTTACTAACCGCTGTGTCTTGTTTGCCAGAATTGCCGCTTTCCTACTTCCTGTTGCAAGCCACGCCCACGGATTATAATTTTGCCGTGAGTTCCGCCTATTGACGTCATGTCCGCGTCACATGACTGCGACGTAATATTATCTAAAACTGTTTGTGCGGTATTGTGTTGTTCTGTGCGGTATTGTGTTATTCTGTGTGGCGTCGTGTTGTTCTGTGCGGCGTCGTGTTGTTCAGTGCGACGTCGTGTTGTTCAGTGCGGCATGGTGTTGTTCAGTAAGGCATGGTGTTGTTCAGTGCGGCATGGTGTTCAGTGCGGCATAATGTTGTTCAGTGCGGCATAATGTTGTTCAGTGCGGCATGGTGTTGTTCAGTGCGGCATGGTGTTGTTCAGTGCGGCATGGTGTTGTTCAGTGCGGCATAATGTTGTTCAGTGCGCCATAATGTCGTTCAGTGCGGCATGGTGTTGTTCAGTGCGGGATGGTGTTGTTCAGTGCAGGATGGTGTTGTTCAGTGCAGGATGGTGTTGTTCAGTGCGGCATGGTGTTGTTCAATGCGGCATGGTGTTGTTCAGTGCGGGATGGTGTTGTTCAGTGCGGCATGGTGTTGTTCAGTGCGGCATGGTGTTTCTCAGTGCAGCATGGTGTTGTTCAGTGCGGCATGGTGTTGTTCAGTGCGGGATGGTGTTGTTCAGTGCGGGATGGTGTTCAATGCGGAATGGTGTTGTTCAGTGCAGGATGGTGTTGTTCAGTGCGGCATGGTGTTGTTCAGTGCGGCATAATGTTGTTCAGTGCGGCATGGTGTTGTTCAGTGCGGCATGGTGTTGTTCAGTGCGGCATGGTGTTGTTCAGTGCGGCATAATGTTGTTCAGTGCGGCATGGTGTTGTTCAGTGCGGCATGGTGTTGTTCAGTGCGGCATAATGTTCAGTGCGGCATGGTGTTGTTCAGTGCGGCATGGTGTTGTTCAGTGCGGAATGGTGTTGTTCAGTGCGGCATGGTGTTGTTCAGTGCGGCATGGTGTTGTTCAGTGCGGGATGGTGTTGTTCAATGCGGGATCGTGTTGTTCAGTGCGGGGTGGTGTTGTTCAGTGCAGGATGGTGTTGTTCAGTGCAGGATGGTGTTGTTCAGTGCGGCATGGTGTTGTTCAATGCGGCATAATGTTGTTCAGTGCAGCATAATGTTGTTCAGTGCGGCATGGTGTTGTTCAATGCGGCATGGTGTTGTTCAGTGCGGGATGGTGTTGTTCAGTGCGGCATGGTGTTGTTCAGTGCGGCATGGTGTTTCTCAGTGCAGCATGGTGTTGTTCAGTGCGGCATGGTGTTGTTCAGTGCGACATGGTGTTGTTCAGTGCGGCATGGTGTTGTTCAGTGCAGGATGGTGTTGTTCAGTGCAGGATGGTGTTGTTCAATGCGGGATGGTGTTGTTCAGTGCGGCATGGTGTTGTTCGATGCGGCATGGTGTTGTTCAGTGCGGAATGGTGTTGTTCAGTGCGGAATGGTGTTCAGTGCGGCATGGTGTTGTTCAGTGCAAAATGGTGTTGTTCAGTGCGGGATGGTGTTGTTCAATGCGGGATGGTGTTGTTCAGTGCGGGATGGTGTTGTTCAGTGCGGCATGGTGTTGTTCAATGCGGCATGGTGTTGTTCAATGCGGCATGGTGTTGTTCAGTGCAGGATGGTGTTGTTCAGTGCGGCATGGTGTTGTTCAATGCGGCATGGTGTTGTTCAATGCGGCATGGTGTTGTTCAGTGCGGCATGGTGTTGTTCAGTGCAGCGTAATGTAGTTCAGTGCGGCATGGTGTTGTTCAGTGCGGCATGGTGTTGTTCAGTGCGGCATGGTGTTGTTCAGTGCGGGATGGTGTTGCTCAGTGCGGCATGGTGTTGCTCAGTGCGGCATGGTGTTGTTCAGTGCGGGATGGTGTTGTTCATTGCGGCATGGTGTTGTTCAGTGCGGCATGGTGTTGTTCAGTGCGGGATGGTGTTGTTCAGTGCGGGATGGTGTTGTTCAGTGCGGCATGGTGTTGTTCAATGCGGGATCGTGTTGTTCAGTGCGGCATGGTGTTGTTCAGTGCGGCATGGTGTTGTTCAGTGCGGCATGGTGTTGTTCAGTGCGGCATAATGTTGTTCAGTGCGGCATAATGTTGTTCAGTGCGGCATAATGTTGTTCAGTGCGGAATGGTGTTGTTCAGTGCGGCATGGTGTTGTTCAGTGCGGCATGGTGTTGTTCAGTGCGGCATGGTGTTGTTCAGTGCGGCATGGTGTTGTTCAGTGCGGCATGGTGTTGTTCAGTGCGGCATGGTGTTCAATGCGGGATGGTGTTGTTCAGTGCGGCATGGTGTTGTTCAGTGCGGCATGGTGTTGTTCAGTGCGGCATGGTGTTGTTCAGTGCGGCATGGTGTTGTTCAGTGCGGCATGGTGTTGTTCATTTCGGCATAATGTTGTTCAGTGCGGCATAATGTTTAGTGCGGCATGGTGTTGTTCAGTGCGGGATGGTGTTGTTCAGTGCGTTATAATGTTATTCAGTGCGGCATGGTGTTGTTCAGTGCGGCATGGTGTTGTTCAGTGCGGCATGGTGTTGTTCAGTGCGGCATAATGTTGTTCAGTGCGGCATAATGTTGTTCAGTGCGGCATGGTGTTGTTCAGTGCGGCATGGTGTTGTTCAGTGCGGGATGGTGTTGTTCAGTGCGGGATGGTGTTCAATGCGGAATGGTGTTGTTCAGTGCAGGATGGTGTTGTTCAGTGCGGCATGGTGTTGTTCAGTGCGGCATAATGTTGTTCAGTGCGGCATGGTGTTGTTCAGTGCGGCATGGTGTTGTTCAGTGCGGCATGGTGTTGTTCAGTGCGGCATAATGTTGTTCAGTGCGGCATGGTGTTGTTCAGTGCGGCATGGTGTTGTTCAGTGCGGCATAATGTTCAGTGCGGCATAATGTTGTTCAGTGCGGCATGGTGTTGTTCAGTGCGGGATGGTGTTGTTCAGTGCAGGATGGTGTTGTTCAGTGCGGCATGGTGTTCAGTGCGGGATGGTGTCTTTCAGTGCGGCATGGTGTCGTTCAGTGCGGCATGGTGTCTTTCAGTGCGGCATGGTGTCGTTCAGTGAGGCATGGTGTTGTTCAGTGCGGCATGGTGTTGTTTAGTGCGGCATGGTGTTGTTCAGTGCGGGATGGTGTTGTTCAGTGTGGCATGGTGTTCAGTGCGGCATGGTGTTGTTCAGTGCGGTATCGTGTTGTTCAGTGCGGAATCGTGTTTCTCAGTGCGGTATCGTGTTGTTCAGTGCAATATCGTTGTGTTGTTCGTATTGTGTTGTGTTGTTCGTAATGTGTTGTGTTGTTCGTATTGTGTTGTGTTGTTCGTATTGTGTTGTGTTGTTCATATTGTGTTGTTCATATTGTGTTGAGTTGTTCGTATTGTGTTGTGTTGTTCGTATTGTGTTGCCTTTAACACTTAGCCTCTAACACTTAGCCTCTAACACTTAGCCTCTAGCATCTAGAAGGTAAATAAATAGGAAGGAAGGACTCACCGGTGACGTCTTCGCCCACGTCCAAGCGTTGTACTTTGTATTTTCATCCTTCTGACAGTGGAAAACATAGCCAACAAACACCGTGGAACCTAAACGAATGAAAGAAAACTATCATTTGGCCACAACCAACATTCACAGATACAACACAATGTGACGTGCGGGGTTGAGGTTAAAGGTTGAGTGAAGGGCCCTCGTTTTAAACTACTTTTTTGAAAAGGATTGGGAACAAGTAAGACGTATTTAATTTATTTAATGGGAAGTAGTAAGAGCTATTGAATTTAATCTATGTATTATATTCTATTGTATTGTATTCTGTTGTATTCTTTTGGATTGTATTCACACTAACCCCACTAAAACTTCAGCCCACAAAAACTCGCCTCTGGCGCCTAGCCTCTGGCACTTAGCCTCTAACACTTAGCCTTTAACACTTAGCCTTTAACACTTAGCCTTTAACACTTAGCCTTTAACACTTAGCCTAGAAGGTGAATAAATAGGGTTAAAGGTTGAGTGAAGGGACCTCGTTTTAAACTACTTTTTTGAAAAGGAGTGGGAACAAGTAAGACGTATTTAATTTATTTAATGGGAAGTAGTAAGACTTATTAAATTTATTTAATCTACTTTTCTTCCCAGGCAAAATTTGATGTGCTGCAATTCCAAATTTCCAAAGTGAATGAAGGAATGAAGTCCTTTAAATTATGATTTTGTATAAATACTAGGCATTAACACAAAATCGACGGCACAAAATGGGCAGACTTTACTTGTTTGAAAAGGACTGGTTACAAGACAGACTTTTTTAATTTATTTAATGGGAAGAAGACTTATTTAGTTTAATTGATCTATTTTTGTTCCCTGGCAAAATTCGATTTGCTGCAATTCCAAATTTCCAAAGTGAATGAAGGAAAGAAGTCTTTTAAATTATGATTTTGCTTAAATACTAGGCATAGACACAAAATCTACGGCACAAAATGGGCAGACTTTACTTGTTTGAAGAGGACTGGTTACAAGACAGACTTTTCTGATTTATTTAATGGGAAGAAGACTTATTTAGTTTATTTAATCTATTTTTGTTCCCTGGCAAAATTGGATTTGCTGAAATTGTATTTTGCCAAATCTTGCCTTGAGACCTGATAGGAAGTATTAAACGCTTAGTTAAATCAATACAAGTTGGTAATAAGAGCGAGTAATGTTGGTTGAACCGATGAATGAAGGTTGAAAGCAATTTAAATTATGACTTTGTATAAATACTAGATATTAACAGAACATCTACTGCGCGAAATGGGCAGAGTTTACTTGTTTGAGAAGGAGTGGCTTATTCAAAACTAAGATTTATTTAATCTGTTTGTTCCCAGGCAAAATTGGATGTGATGCAATTCCAAATTTCACCACATGATGGTGCCCAATTTTGACTTCATAGGACATATTAAACACTTAGCTTGTTATTATGTTCAAGGTAATCAGATTTGTTTATTATTCTAATGGCCTCTTCAAAACTATTCTGGATTACTACTTTGGATCTATTCTACATTACTTGGCAACAACATACTCTGTAACAGATTAGGCAGTATAATCATATCTGTTAACTTGAGAGTGCCCACACTCAATCTACTTATCGTGATGTGTTAAATCAATTACTGTTAGACATTATTTGTCTGATAATCTACCAAATCTTTGAATTGAAGAATTTGTGATTTAATTAATAGCTTGTTGTTATATTAAGGGTAATCACACTTGTATATAATTCTAATGGCCTTCTTTTGAAAACTATTCTGAATTACAACTTTGGATCTTATATTACTTTGCAACAATCTACTCCGTGACAGATTAGGCAGTATAATCACATATGTTAACTTCAGTGCCCACACTGTATTAATTTATGGTTATTTGTTAAATCAAGTACTGTTAGACATGAAATAGGAAGTGTTTAACATAAATGTTATGGCTACTCACCATTGTAGCTCGCTCCTGGTCAATGATACGAGCCTCTTCTTGCAGTGGAAAACTTGCAGCCAACAAACACCGTGGAACCTAAAGGAATGAAATTAAACATTAACATTTCGCCTCGACCAATTTTCACACGTACAACGCAACGCGGCTACACTTCTGCTATTACAAACGTAAATCTCCTTAAACACAATGAGTGTTACTTACCGTGTACGCTCTAGACGGTCCAGTTGCAAGCAGAAAATAAAGATATTTCTGTTGATAATCGTCGCTGCTCAGTGGCTCACGGCCATCGCGCCAACAGATTTGAATTTTGGCGGAGGTTCGGGCAATTACGTCATATCCGCGGCACATGACTGCGACGTAATACCCGCTTATCTGAAACGGCAGTTAAAAGTAGAGTTACATCAAGTTTTCTTGGAACCTAAACGAATGAAAGAAAACTATCATTTGGCCACAACCAACATTCACAGATACAACACAACGTGCGGGGTTGAGGTTAAAGATTGAGTGAAGGGCCCTCGTTTTAAACTACTGTTTTGAAAAGGAGTGGGAACAAGTAAGACATATTTAATTTATTTAATGGGAAGTAGTAAGACTTATTAAATTTATTTAATCTACTTTTCTTCCCAGGCAAAATTTGATGTGCTGCAATTCCAAATTTCCAAAGTGAATGAAGGAATGAAGTCCTTTAAATTATGATTTTGTATAAATACTAGGCATTAACACAAAATCGACGGCACAAAATGGGCAGACTTTACTTGTTTGAAAAGGACTGGTTACAAGACAGACTTTTTTAATTTATTTAATGGGAAGAAGACTTATTTAGTTTAATTGATCTATTTTTGTTCCCTGGCAAAATTCGATTTGCTGCAATTCCAAATTTCCAAAGTGAATGAAGGAAAGAAGTCGTTTAAATTATGATTTTGTTTAAATACTAGGCATAGACACAAAATCTACGGCACAAAATGGGCAGACTTTACTTGTTTGAAGAGGACTGGTTACAAGACAGACTTTTCTGATTTATTTAATGGGAAGAAGACTTATTTAGTTTATTTAATCTATTTTTGTTCCCTGGCAAAATTGGATTTGCTGAAACTGTATTTTGCCAAATCTTGCCTTGAGACCTGATAGGAAGTATTAAACGCTTAGTTAAATCAATACAAGTTGGTAATAAGAGCGAGTAATGTTGGTTGAACCGATGAATGAAGGTTGAAAGCAATTTAAATTATGACTTTGTATAAATACTAGATATTAACAGAACATCTACTGCGCGAAATGGGCAGAGTTTACTTGTTTGAGAAGGAGTGGCTTATTCAAAACTAAGATTTATTTAATCTGTTTGTTCCCAGGCAAAATTGGATGTGATGCAATTCCAAATTTCACCACATGATGGTGCCCAATTTTGACTTCATTGGACATATTAAACACTTAGCTTGTTATTATGTTCAAGGTAATCAGATTTGTTTATTATTCTAATGGCCTCTTCAAAACTATTCTGGATTACTACTTTGGATCTATTCTACATTACTTGGCAACAACATACTCTGTAACAGATTAGGCAGTATAATCATATCTGTTAACTTGAGAGTGCCCACACTCAATCTACTTATCGTGATGTGTTAAATCAATTACTGTTAGACATTATTTGTCTGATAATCTACCAAATCTTTGAATTGAAGAATTTGTGATTTAATTAATAGCTTGTTCAGGGTAATCAGACTTGTATATAATTCTAATGGCCTTCTTTTGAAAACTATTCTGAATTACAACTTTGGATCTTATATTACTTTGCAACAATCTACTCGGTGACAGATTAGGCAGTATAATCACATATGTTAACTTCAGTGCCCACACTGTATTTATTTATGGTTATTTGTTAAATCAAGTACTGTTAGACATGAAATAGGAAGTGTTAAACATAAATGTTATGGCTACTCACCATTGTAGCTCGCTCCTGGTCAATGATATGAGCCTCTTCTTGCAGTGGAAAACTTGCAGCCAACAAACACCGTGGAACCTAAAGGAATGAAATTAAACATTAACATTTCGCCTGGACCAACATTCACACGTACAACGCAACGCGGCTACACTTCTGCTATTACAAACGTAAATCTCCTTAAACACAACGAGTGTTACTTACCGTGTACGCTCTAGGCAAAATTGGATGTGATGCAATTCCAAATCTATCTGAAACGGCAGTTAAAAGTAGAGTTACATCAAGTTTTCTTTTTTAATCAACACAATCATTTACAACCGTTGACCAGAAAGAATCGTCGAAATTCGACGTCCCCCCACAAACGCCACGCTCACTCGCTTTTCAGGGCAACAAAAGTACTTCTTTTTAAAAACGATGAGTTGTACTTACCGTGTACGCTCTGGACGGTCCAGTTGCGAGCAGAAAATAAAAATATTTCTCTTGTTAGTCGTATGTTACCATCCGCTGTGTCTTTGTCAACATCGCCGCCATTTTCCTACTTCCTGCTGCGAGCCACGCCCACGGATTTAAATTTGGGCGGAAGCTCTTTCCATTGGCGTCGTTTTCGCGTATAGCAAATCCGATTGGTTGGGAAGGGGGCACGGTTATGCAGCCGAGGGGTCCTGTGATCGGTGGGATGTAAAGTAGGCGTCGACGTCACGTCCGCGTCACGTGACCACGACGTGGCAGACGTCATATAGCAACCGCTGTTTTGTTTAGTAGACTTACAGTTGTTATGCATTGACATAATGGCGCACACACCAAATAGATTTAAATAAATTAAATAATTCTTCTGCCCACTCTCTTTTAAACAAGTTAACTCTCCCCGCGGATTTGAATTCCGGCGAAAGTTACGCCCATCGACGTCACGTATGTCACGTGACCACGACGTGGCAGATGTCATATAGCAACCGCTGTTTTGTTTAGTAGATTTACAGTTGTTATGCATTGGCATAATGGTGTGCACTCAAAATAGATTTAAATAAATTAAATATTTCTTCTGCCCACTCCCTTTTAAACAAGTTAACTCTGCCCACGTCCATTGACGTCTTGTCTGCGTCACGTGACCACGACGTAGCGACGTCATATAGTAACCGCTGTTTTGATCAGTAGACTTAGTTATTATGCGTTGACATAATGGCGCACTGGTTAGCATGGCCACCTCTTAAGCATGATGTTGCGGGTTCGACGCCTGATCAATGTTAGCATGGAGTGAGCTGAAGTGCATGGCGCTGAAGATTTGAATCTTTGAAATGCGCTGAGGTCTGACATATCAGGCAGAATGGTTTGCCATCACGTTCAACAAAAAATAGAAACTTTCCCACTCTGATTAAAACGTCCTGTGTTCATCTACGTATTTTCGTTTTGCTGTGCATCTTTTCCCTGCCATTTCGAGAGCCCAATTGACACTCATAGTTTAAAGAAATGTGTTTGCCCATCCTACTTTGTGGAATTTCACCACATGCGCTTTTGACCAAAATACCAAATTGAACTCAAGTGAAGCCAACACGCACTCTGATCCGCCGTCAGCACGTCATTCACGCCAGCGTGGCTGGCTTTTTCGCCGTCCGTGGCGGGGCAGTCCCGCTGCGGTAGCGCCTCGTACAACATGGCCTCCAGCTCCAGGATCCTCTGGGCCGCAATCCTCGTCCATCAGTGGTCCGGCGGGAGATTTGAGGGCGGCTTACCTTATGAGCCTGGTCCATGGAACACTTCCTGAAGTCCAACTCTTCATCCAGGTAGCCCTTCTGCTTGCAGAACATATCCTAGCACAGCTCAAGGTCAGAATTGTTGGGGTACATTGCCGGAGTTCCCCTTGGCTGATGTCGCATGTCTGTCTACCTTCTCACTTTCAATGTCCAACATCTTCTGTTGAAGTGCTGACTTGGTCACTTTGATGTATTCTAACCACTGAGGAAAGGCTGCTGTCACATAAGCAGAATGCGAGAGCGTGCGTGGACGTGCGCGTTACCTTCTCGGCTAGGGTGAGAAGGGTCCTGGCGTGAATCACGACCACCTGCTCCTCGTTGGTGAGATTCTGCAAGAGCCCAAAGGCACAGCGTCAACAAGCTTCTTTCAGCGCAAAGCCTTCCAAAAGTCACATTTGAGCCGCCGAGTCTCGTGGAGTGCGAACATAAGGAGTTCGACATACACTTACGGCGTTATAGCCCAGGATGTCCAGCTTCTTCATCAGATCACTGATGACGATGTCCGGGGGAAAGGCGCAAGGAGCAATGTAAGGTGTTCTGGGACCTCGGGTTAAGGTTAGGGTTGCGAGGGACGCCTTACGTACGCTCACGCCCTCGGCCTCGCAGTAGATCTGCAAAGGGCTGAGGCCGTCTGGGAAACGGACTTGCAGAAACTTCAAGACGGGGGAGCGCCACTCCCTCTCCTGAAAGGCAGAGGCATGCATCCGTCCGTCCGTCCGTCCGTCACATCTCTGGCCTCAACACGCTTGTGCGAGTCTTCCCACCTCCAGCTCCAGGATGCGGAACTCAAGCAGTTCGTTTTGGTCTCGGATATCCTGGATGTGCTCTTTCAGACGCGCTTCTTCCGCCTCCATCCGCCTGACCTGAAAAGACAGTCAGACCTCATCTGCGGGGCTTCCCGACAGGTGTGACGCCAAGCGACTCCGCCCAGCGCCTTTCTTTCCGTCACCTTTTCGGCCAACTGCTGATTGCTCTGACGCAGCAGCTGCTTCTCCTCCACCCACTTGACATTCTAGAAGAGACAAACGCGTGGACAGCTTTGGAATGTTGTGTCATTTTCATCCACAAATTCTTTGGTTGACTGGAAAATGACATTTGCTTTTCTCCGCATTTTCCCAGCCACGTTCGGGGGGGGGGGGGGGTGGGGGTTGGTCCAGTAATGCCAGACGGATGAGTGACTGAAGAATGTAGCTATTTTGTCTGAGAAAAAGGTGTGCTCATTGATGAGCTTACCTGTCCTTGTTGCTTCAGCGCTGACTCCAGATCTGCTACTCTGCTTTGATAGTGACCCATTTCTACCATCAGCTTTTCTCTGGTCTGAAAGGAGGAGGAGGGAGGCTCCTCCTCCTCCTTTCAGACCAGAGAACACCCGAGGCTGGGTGAGAACGGGGAGGCTGCGACCCGGCCGGGGGTTGCGGGAAGGGGCGCCACCTTGATCTCCTTCTCGGCGTCGTAGTCCCCTTCGCTGGTCTGGGCTAGCAGAGCGTAGGCTCGTTGCAGCGCTTGATATTCTTGCGTCAGCTGGCGGTAGCGAAGCTCCGCCTCTTCATGCACACACCAATGCAACACAGCACTCGTACCAGAATCAGTCAGACCGGCGACAAAGCACCCGCGACGCAAAGACGAGTCCGATTCCAGGCTGAAGAGGAATGTTTGGTGCCAATACGCTGGCAGAAATGGCGGGCTACCTCTTCGGGTTCCGTGTCGGGGGTTCTGTCGGTGTGAAAAGACAAGGACGATCCGTCCGAGTCCACCAACACGTCTTCGTCGTAGCCGTAAAATGTTCTGATGACCTGCGGGCGCGGAAGCAAACATCTCTCTGAACAAACTGAAGCGACACCTCACGATGAATCGACGAGAGGAACGATAGCGAGAAAAAGGCCATTTCATCTTCCGCAACACCAAGCAGCCGCAAACAAACAGACCCACCTTGCAGGACCTCACGCTTTGTTCCTCCTCAGAGATTCTCGACGTCGGTATCGTAGCAGCAAATCTCTCTCCTGTCGACACAAATAATCCGCCTTTGAGATTCTTTGGATGCAAAGGGAACGAACGGCTCCGGCGCAGAAACAAACGCGACTCACAATGACATTTCTGACATGAGCTCCTGTCTCCAGAGCCTGAAAAACACGTCACCGGCGATGATTGGAGGGACGCTCGTCTTTTCCAAAAGTGACAACTACAGGGTGTGTCAGGGTTTTCCAGATTATCTTTATCGTATCATTATGTTGCTTTGACTTTGACTGCAACCTGTAATAAATAATATTATTTATCCCTTATTTATCCCTATCGCTTATCCCTTCCTACACAAAGTCGTAAAACACCCCTTGCTATGTTTTGACTAGAGGTCAAGGGCTTCCTCTATTCAATCCACTCTTACACCCACCCTGTTTCTCTTAATTAAAATGCTCGTGCAGGAGCCGAGAGTCAGACTTCATTCGTACAACGGATGGACTCTCCACCTGCAGGTGTCCAAAAGAACTTACTTGTCTCCCGTGTGGTTCTTGCAAAATAAGTTGGAGCGAGCGCAACTCTAACAGGGTGCATTTTGCCACTAGCTGCCTACGGACAATGATGTCGCGCTCGCGGCTCATGGTTGACGGGCTGAGCAGCCGGGCAAGTCCGTCGTTTTCAGCGCACAGCGAGTGGCAAAGGCGCTGACAAAACGGGAGCTTTGAGCTGCTGAAAACGGCAAAACAAGTCTAAAGCGTGTTCAAACGCGTGCGCACAATGCTCCTGCTTGAAAGGTCGAAATTTAAGGGGCCAATTTTTTGGATGGCGGCCGCCGGCCAAGCTTTGGACGCAAAAGGTTTCCTGGCGACAGCGAGCGAGCGTGGCGCTGCCGTACGTGCACCGAGTCGCCTGCCTGAAGACCTTGGACAAGTCGTCGATGATGTGCCGCTGCTCCACAACTTGAAGGAACTCCATTTCACCGTCCTGCTGGCCGCAACCGCGGTCCAGGTCATTGAGCGAACTAGGCCTTCTCTGTGGAACACAAATGCAGTGGACTCTGTTGGCACGCCGCCGTTGTCCGCGTCGACTTACCAAGCTTGCCATCTCCTCGTTCTCCTGGGTGACAAAGCGCACTTTGTTTTCAAGGCGACACAGCACCAGCGAGAGTTCTTCATTCTTCCTGCTCAGGCGTTTGTTTTTGTACAGGAGTGGCAGAAACTGGCTTTCTGTTTCTCTCAGTCGCTTTAGCTGCAAGCATGAAGTGCGGGATGTGAAAGACGCACAACACGCGGGCCAGAACGTATCCATTCCTTTTGCATCGGTTTGAACGGAATCGTGGCTTTGGCTCCCAATAAAAGACATCTACCAGGCAACCGACTCGACGCGCCGCTCAACTAATAAGCAAGCGCAATGGGTGCCTCGCTGGATGGCGCGCATCAAACGTAGCGCAAACCTTCAAGCGTGCCGTCAATAAATTACCAGTTCATTGCGCTCTTCAGAAAGCAGGGCGTTTCGATCCTCCAGGTTCCTGATGACTGCGCTGAGCTCAGCGATTTTCAGATGAAACCGTCGCGTGTCCCGATCCTCCTGAGACTGAAAACGCCCCGCAACACACACACACAAGCACTCGTTCAAAGTTCAAAACTGTTTTTGTGCTACCTTCCTCCAGCAACGAACTAAGTCATGCGTACTGCAAGTGTGTGATGAGGTGGCTTACGCAATGAAGAGGATTGCTAGTAGCGGCGTTGACCCCACTTCCAGGGTAGTTTAGGCCCGCCCTTTGGGAATCCCTCAGGGCAGCGATCTGCTGCTCGGCAGCCTGAGTCTGCAGCTGAAGGCGGTGGACGTGGCCGGCCCCAGGGCTTCATCCAAAACACTAACCGCTCTGTCTTTCAGCTTGATCTCATCCGTCTGGATGTACAAACGGGGAGCGCTCAGGCAGGCGGGCAAACTCATTTGCCAGAATTGTGACAAAAACAAAGAGAGCAACCGGCCAATTTTTTTTCTTGAATCGACTAGAACACCTTTGCTGTGACAAAAGCGAAGCGAGCAACCGGACCTTTTCTTCTTGTGAAATAGAATAGAATAGAATGCCTTAGGTGTCATTGCACTGCAGGTATACAACGAAATTGGGAACATAGCCACGCACCGCGCATCTGATCAGTCCTACCAGTCGGCGGATCTCCCTCTCGCAGTCTCTCTTGGTTCGGCTCAGCTCCTCCCGATGCTGGTGATGAGCCGATCGGAGCTCGGCCGCTCGGGACTGCCAGGCCTGCTGGGCCGCTGCCAGGGCTTCTTCCGCGCTCCTGGTGGAGGCGACACCGCTCGGTCTCCCGACACCGCCGCGTCTCCTCCACCTCCGCCAGCAAAGCGCCCCCCCCTCCTCACCTGAGCAGACATTGCGCCACACCGGGCCATTGAGACCGCAACGGAGCGCCGCGACGCTTACTGGGGACAAGCTACACAATACGGTAGCGGCCGCATCGAAGCCCGACGTGGCGTGCGGATAGTCAGACACGGATAGAGCGGATCACCTTGTCCATGGAGCCGTCCCTCAGGCTGAGGACCAAGGCATTCAGTCGCTGGATCTCTCCATCTTGATTTTGATCACTCTCATCAGCTCCATTTCATGCTGCCGCAGTAATGTCTCCCTGGTAATGGCTAACTCTTTCTGCTTCTCCTCATGGAGTTTGCTTTTGAGTTCCGTCATGGCGGCGGTGGCACGGTGGTGCTCCGCCCGCAGGTCCTGACTTCTCTCTCTCTCCAGACAGCTGACCTGACATGACTTAGACTTAGACTTAGACAAACTTTATTGTCATCTTGTCTGCACATGGTGCATACAAAACGAAATTCCGTTGCATACGTCTTACAACAAAGTAGTGATATTGCAGTTGAATAGAAGTAACATATCCTATGAAAATATATATATATACATATACTATATATATATATATATATATATATTAAAAATAAGTATAAAGTGCAGCAGTGATAATTATGCAATAGTGCAAGTAGGCAAAACAGTATTCAAGAGTGTGCAGAGGAATGCTAAACCATGTATTAAACTTCTATTTAAAGGGTTTATACAAGTTCAGTAAAGTTGGTAGTGCGAGATAGTGCAAGATAGAGGTCCGTAGTGTCATACAGTTCTGTGAATGTGTGATGCAGAGTTCAGTTTAGAGCTCAACAGTTCTAGTGTTCAACAGTCTGATGACAGCAGGGAAAACGCTGTTGCAGAACCTGGTGGACCTGCAGCGGATGCTGCAAACCTCTTCCCAGAGGGCAGCAGGGAGAACAGTCCATGGTGGGGGTGTGATGGGTCATTGATGATGTTACGGGCACGGGACATGCAGCGCTGAGATGAAATGTCCTGAATGGAGGGAAGAGGAGCCCCTATGATCCTCTCTGCTGTCCTCACCACTCTCCTCACGTTCTTCCAATCGGAGGCGGTGCAGCCTCCACACCACACAGAGAGACAGCTTGTCAGAATGCTCTCTATGGTGCTCCTGTAGAACGTCCTCATGATGGGTGGGGGCAGGTGGGCTCTCCTCATCCTCCGCTGTAAGTACAAGCGCTTCTGTGCCCTCTTGACCAGTGCCGTAGTGTTCATAGTCCAGGTGAGGTCTTCTGTGATGTGGACCCCCAGGAATTTGGTGCTGCTGACCACCTCCACAGCTGAGCTGTTGATGATCAGTGGAGCGTGGTGAGGCTGTTTTCTCCTGAAGTCGACGATGATCTCCTTCATCTTCTCCTCATTCAGGATCAGGCTGTTTTCTCTGCACCAGCCCACCAGCTGCTCCACCTCCTCTCTGTAGTCCAGGTCGTTGTTGTCTCTGATGAGCCCCACCACCGTTGTGTCGTCTGCTGACTTCACGATGTGATTGGTGGTGAACCTGAGGACGCAGTCGTGTGTCATCAGGGTGAACAGCAGGGGGCTCAGGACGCAGCCCTGAGGGGAGCCTGTGCTGAGGGTGATGACATCAGAGGTGTTCTGTCCGACCCGGACTGACTGAGGTCTGTTGGTGAGGAAGTCTAGCAGCCAGTTGCGAAGGGGGGTGTTGAAGCCCAGGTGTTCCAATTTTCCTACCAGATGCTATGGGATGATGGTGTTAAACGCTGAGCTGAAGTCCAGGAACAGCATCCGCACATGGGTGTTCTTCTCCTCCAGGTGAGCCAGGCTCAGGTGAAGAACGGAGGAGATGGCGTCCTGAGTGGAGCGGTTTTGCCGGTCGGCAAACTGGAACGGGTCAAATAATAGGGGGAGTCTGGAAACGATGTGACCTTTAAGCAGCCTTTCGAAGCACTTCATCATAACCGGAGTCAGTGCAACAGGCCGGTAATCATTAAATGAGGTGATTTGAGGTTTCTTCGGCACCGGAATGATGGAGGCAGTCTTAAAGCACGCCGGCACTTTGGCTTGGCCCAGCGAGGTGTTAAAAATGTCTGTGATGACCCCAGCCAGATGACTTGCACATTCCCTGAACACACGCCCAGGAATGTTGTCGGGGCCAGGGGCCTTACAGGGGTTGACTCTCCTCAGGGTCTTCAACACATCGGCGGAGTCAAGGCAGAGTACCTCCTCTTCCTGATGGGGGACAGTTTTAACTGCTGGAGTGCCGTTTAGTGCCTCGAACCTCCCAAAGAAGTTATTTAGACCATTTAGAAAGTCAGCATCAACTACACCCACCAGGGGGGGGAGGGTGAGTTGTAGTCTGTAATCGCCCGTATGCCTTGCCACATACTCCTGATGTTTTTGACGTTGTGGAAACGATCCTGAAATTTTCGACTGCGGTCTCGCTTCGCTATCCTGATGGCACGGTTCAAGTTGGCTCTCGCTGTCCTCAGT
Organism: Syngnathus floridae; assembly: GCF_059516105.1. Taxonomy (NCBI): domain Eukaryota; kingdom Metazoa; phylum Chordata; class Actinopteri; order Syngnathiformes; family Syngnathidae; genus Syngnathus; species Syngnathus floridae. The sequence goes on from NC_142424.1 coordinate 14,297,095, forward strand.
GTCTCCTTGTCGCCAGACTTGAAGGCAGAGTTCCGCGCTCGTAGCGTTTGACGTACCTCCTCAGTCATCCAGGGTCGTTGGTTGCCCCGGGTGATGATATTCTTAGTGGTGCTGACGTCCTCGGTGCATTTGTTGATGTAGGCTGACACAGTCATGGCACACGCATGTCTAATCTACATCGGGAAAACTGGGAGGGAGGGAGGCAGGCAGGGAGGCAGGCAGGGAGGCAGGCAGTGTCTGTCTGTTGAGGTTTTCACCTTGTTCTTCTCCTGCTGAAGTTCTAACTGGACGTCCATCAGTGTGGTTCTCAGCTCGTCATTGGTGGCCTGAAGGGCGTCTGTTCGCTCCGCCTTGGCCCGCCCTGCCGGAGCTCGTTTGGACATCTCTTACTCGAGTCTCGCCCGGTCGTCAGTCAGAGATCACATTTGTACCTGGAGAGCACAAACGCAGCGCTGTTTTCCACTGGCTTCGAACTCAACTTCAATCGGTACCGTAACTTACAACATCATAAACATAGAACTAGCTTGACTTATTCATTGAATAAATGCATTTGGTTCTTCAAAACTGCATCACGCAACATAGCGTGACCGAGACGGCCGTTATCCACCTGCGTGAAGTTATTTGGTGAAATGAATGAGATGTTTAAGACACCATCGTTCTGTCTCTATGTAGATGAAGGGAAATAATCGATTGCTGAAGGTCCAAAGGTGTTGTGATAAACAAATAAACATATTAGTAATTAGTGACATATTTGTGATAAACATATTAGGCAGGATAATCACATATGTTAACTTGACTGCCCACACTGTATTTATTTATGGTTATTTGTTAAATCGAGTACTGTTAGACATGAAATAGGAAGTGTTTAACATAAATGGAAGACGAAAGGGGTACTCACCATTGTAGCTCCTGCTGGTCAATGATACGAGCCTCTTCTTGCAGTGGAAAACATACAGCCAACAAACACCGTGGAACCTAAAGGAATGAAATTAAACATTAACATTTAGCCTCAACCAACATTCACAGATACAACGCAACGCAAACTACACAAACGTAAATCTTTTTAAACACAATGAGTTGTACTTACCGTGTACGCTCTAGACGGTCCACTTGCAAGCAGAAAATAAAGATATTTCTGTTGATAATCGTCGTGTTTGTATCCGGTGTCTCGCTCAAGGCCATTGCGCCCACAGATTTGAATTTTGGCGAGAGTTCAGCCTATTGACGTCATTTCCGCGGTGTAATACCCGCATATCTGAAACGGCAAAGTTAAGAGTAGAGTTAAATAAAGTTTTTAGTCAACGCAATAATTTACAACCGTTGACCAGTCGAAATAATCGTCGAAATTTGGCGTCTGTGGCTGGAAGCAGACGCCGAGTTCGACATTCCTCCCAAACGCCACACTCCCTCGCTTTTCAGGGCTCAAAAAAAACAGTTGTAATTACCTTGTACGCTCTAGACGGTCAAGTTGCAAGCTGAAAACAAAAATATTTGCCTTGTTAGTCATCGTGTTACTAACCGCTGTGTCTTGTTTGCCAGAATTGCCGCTTTCCTACTTCCTGTTGCAAGCCACGCCCACGGATTATAATTTTGCCGTGAGTTCCGCCTATTGACGTCATGTCCGCGTCACATGACTGCGACGTAATATTATCTAAAACTGTTTGTGCGGTATTGTGTTGTTCTGTGCGGTATTGTGTTATTCTGTGTGGCGTCGTGTTGTTCTGTGCGGTGTCGTGTTGTTCAGTGCGACGTCGTGTTGTTCAGTGCGGCATGGTGTTGTTCAGTAAGGCATGGTGTTGTTCAGTGCGGCATGGTGTTCAGTGCGGCATAATGTTGTTCAGTGCGGCATAATGTTGTTCAGTGCGGCATGGTGTTGTTCAGTGCGGCATGGTGTTGTTCAGTGCGGCATGGTGTTGTTCAGTGCGGCATAATGTTGTTCAGTGCGCCATAATGTCGTTCAGTGCGGCATGGTGTTGTTCAGTGCGGGATGGTGTTGTTCAGTGCAGGATGGTGTTGTTCAGTGCAGGATGGTGTTGTTCAGTGCGGCATGGTGTTGTTCAATGCGGCATGGTGTTGTTCAGTGCGGGATGGTGTTGTTCAGTGCAGGATGGTGTTGTTCAGTGCGGCATGGTGTTGTTCAGTGCGGCATGGTGTTGTTCAGTGCGGCATGGTGTTGTTCAGTGCGGCATGGTGTTGTTCAGTGCAGGATGGTGTTGTTCAATGCGGGATCGTGTTGTTCAGTGCGGCATGGTGTTGTTCAGTGCGGCATGGTGTTGTTCAGTGCGGCATAATGTTGTTCAGTGCGGCATGGTGTTGTTCAGTGCGGCATGGTGTTGTTCAGTGCGGCATGGTGTTGTTCAGTGCGGCATGGTGTTGTCCAGTGCGCCATAATGTTGTCCAGTGCGCCATAATGTTGTTCAGTGCGGCATGGTGTTGTTTAGTGCGGGATGGTGTTGTTCAGTGCAGGATGGTGTTGTTCAGTGCGGCATGGTGTTGTTCAATGCGGCATGGTGTTGTTCAGTGCGGGATGGTGTTGTTCAGTGCGGCATGGTGTTGTTCAGTGCGGCATAATGTTGTTCAGTGCGGCATGGTGTTGTTCAGTGCGGCATGGTGTTGTTCAGTGCGGCATGGTGTTGTTCAGTGCGGAATGGTGTTGTTCAGTGCGGCATGGTGTTGTTCAGTGCGGCATGGTGTTGTTCAGTGCGGGATGGTGTTGTTCAATGCGGGATCGTGTTGTTCAGTGCGGGGTGGTGTTGTTCAGTGCAGGATGGTGTTGTTCAGTGCAGGATGGTGTTGTTCAGTGCGGCATGGTGTTGTTCAATGCGGCATAATGTTGTTCAGTGCAGCATAATGTTGTTCAGTGCGGCATGGTGTTGTTCAATGCGGCATGGTGTTGTTCAGTGCGGGATGGTGTTGTTCAGTGCGGCATGGTGTTGTTCAGTGCGGCATGGTGTTTTTCAGTGCAGCATGGTGTTGTTCAGTGCGGCATGGTGTTGTTCAGTGCGACATGGTGTTGTTCAGTGCGGCATGGTGTTGTTCAGTGCAGGATGGTGTTGTTCAGTGCAGGATGGTGTTGTTCAATGCGGGATGGTGTTGTTCAGTGCGGCATGGTGTTGTTCGATGCGGCATGGTGTTGTTCAGTGCGGAATGGTGTTGTTCAGTGCGGAATGGTGTTCAGTGCGGCATGGTGTTGTTCAGTGCAAAATGGTGTTGTTCAGTGCGGGATGGTGTTGTTCAATGCGGGATGGTGTTGTTCAGTGCGGGATGGTGTTGTTCAGTGCGGCATGGTGTTGTTCAATGCGGCATGGTGTTGTTCAATGCGGCATGGTGTTGTTCAGTGCAGGATGGTGTTGTTCAGTGCGGCATGGTGTTGTTCAATGCGGCATGGTGTTGTTCAATGCGGCATGGTGTTGTTCAGTGCGGCATGGTGTTGTTCAGTGCAGCGTAATGTAGTTCAATGCGGCATGGTGTTGTTCAGTGCGGCATGGTGTTGTTCAGTGCGGCATGGTGTTGTTCAGTGCGGGATGGTGTTGCTCAGTGCGGCATGGTGTTGCTCAGTGCGGCATGGTGTTGTTCAGTGCGGGATGGTGTTGTTCATTGCGGCATGGTGTTGTTCAGTGCGGCATGGTGTTGTTCAGTGCGGGATGGTGTTGTTCAGTGCGGGATGGTGTTGTTCAGTGCGGCATGGTGTTGTTCAATGCGGGATCGTGTTGTTCAGTGCGGCATGGTGTTGTTCAGTGCGGCATGGTGTTGTTCAGTGCGGCATGGTGTTGTTCAGTGCGGCATAATGTTGTTCAGTGCGGCATAATGTTGTTCAGTGCGGCATAATGTTGTTCAGTGCGGAATGGTGTTGTTCAGTGCGGAATGGTGTTGTTCAGTGCGGCATGGTGTTGTTCAGTGCGGCATGGTGTTGTTCAGTGCGGCATGGTGTTGTTCAGTGCGGCATGGTGTTGTTCAGTGCGGCATGGTGTTCAATGCGGGATGGTGTTGTTCAGTGCGGCATGGTGTTGTTCAGTGCGGCATGGTGTTGTTCAGTGCGGCATGGTGTTGTTCAGTGCGGCATGGTGTTGTTCAGTGCGGCATGGTGTTGTTCATTTCGGCATAATGTTGTTCAGTGCGGCATAATGTTGTTTAGTGCGGCATGGTGTTGTTCAGTGCGGGATGGTGTTGTTCAGTGCGTTATAATGTTATTCAGTGCGGCATGGTGTTGTTCAGTGCGGCATGGTGTTGTTCAGTGCGGCATGGTGTTGTTCAGTGCGGCATAATGTTGTTCAGTGCGGCATAATGTTGTTCAGTGCGGCATGGTGTTGTTCAGTGCGGCATGGTGTTGTTCAGTGCGGGATGGTGTTGTTCAGTGCGGGATGGTGTTCAATGCGGAATGGTGTTGTTCAGTGCAGGATGGTGTTGTTCAGTGCGGCATGGTGTTGTTCAGTGCGGCATAATGTTGTTCAGTGCGGCATGGTGTTGTTCAGTGCGGCATGGTGTTGTTCAGTGCGGCATGGTGTTGTTCAGTGCGGCATAATGTTGTTCAGTGCGGCATGGTGTTGTTCAGTGCGGCATGGTGTTGTTCAGTGCGGCATAATGTTCAGTGCGGCATAATGTTGTTCAGTGCGGCATGGTGTTGTTCAGTGCGCGATGGTGTTGTTCAGTGCAGGATGGTGTTGTTCAGTGCGGCATGGTGTTCAGTGCGGGATGGTGTCTTTCAGTGCGGCATGGTGTCGTTCAGTGCGGCATGGTGTCTTTCAGTGCGGCATGGTGTCGTTCAGTGAGGCATGGTGTTGTTCAGTGCGGCATGGTGTTGTTTAGTGCGGCATGGTGTTGTTCAGTGCGGGATGGTGTTGTTCAGTGTGGCATGGTGTTCAGTGCGGCATGGTGTTGTTCAGTGCGGTATCGTGTTGTTCAGTGCGGAATCGTGTTTCTCAGTGCGGTATCGTGTTGTTCAGTGCAGTATCGTTGTGTTGTTCGTATTGTGTTGTGTTGTTCGTAATGTGTTGTGTTGTTCGTATTGTGTTGTGTTGTTCGTATTGTGTTGTGTTGTTCATATTGTGTTGTTCATATTGTGTTGAGTTGTTCGTATTGTGTTGTGTTGTTCGTATTGTGTTGCCTTTAACACTTAGCCTCTAACACTTAGCCTCTAACACTTAGCCTCTAGCATCTAGAAGGTAAATAAATAGGAAGGAAGGACTCACCGGTGACGTCTTCGCCCACGTCCAAGCGTTGTACTTTGTATTTTCATCCTTCTGACAGTGGAAAACATAGCCAACAAACACCGTGGAACCTAAACGAATGAAAGAAAACTATCATTTGGCCACAACCAACATTCACAGATACAACACAATGTGACGTGCGGGGTTGAGGTTAAAGGTTGAGTGAAGGGCCCTCGTTTTAAACTACTTTTTTGAAAAGGATTGGGAACAAGTAAGACGTATTTAATTTATTTAATGGGAAGTAGTAAGAGCTATTGAATTTAATCTATGTATTATATTCTATTGTATTGTATTCTGTTGTATTCTTTTGGATTGTATTCACACTAACCCCACTAAAACTTCAGCCCACAAAAACTCGCCTCTGGCGCCTAGCCTCTGGCACTTAGCCTCTAACACTTAGCCTTTAACACTTAGCCTTTAACACTTAGCCTTTAACACTTAGCCTTTAACACTTAGCCTAGAAGGTGAATAAATAGGGTTAAAGGTTGAGTGAAGGGACCTCGTTTTAAACTACTTTTTTGAAAAGGAGTGGGAACAAGTAAGACGTATTTAATTTATTTAATGGGAAGTAGTAAGACTTATTAAATTTATTTAATCTACTTTTCTTCCCAGGCAAAATTTGATGTGCTGCAATTCCAAATTTCCAAAGTGAATGAAGGAATGAAGTCCTTTAAATTATGATTTTGTATAAATACTAGGCATTAACACAAAATCGACGGCACAAAATGGGCAGACTTTACTTGTTTGAAAAGGACTGGTTACAAGACAGACTTTTTTAATTTATTTAATGGGAAGAAGACTTATTTAGTTTAATTGATCTATTTTTGTTCCCTGGCAAAATTCGATTTGCTGCAATTCCAAATTTCCAAAGTGAATGAAGGAAAGAAGTCTTTTAAATTATGATTTTGCTTAAATACTAGGCATAGACACAAAATCTGCGGCACAAAATGGGCAGACTTTACTTGTTTGAAGAGGACTGGTTACAAGACAGACTTTTCTGATTTATTTAATGGGAAGAAGACTTATTTAGTTTATTTAATCTATTTTTGTTCCCTGGCAAAATTGGATTTGCTGAAATTGTATTTTGCCAAATCTTGCCTTGAGACCTGATAGGAAGTATTAAACGCTTAGTTAAATCAATACAAGTTGGTAATAAGAGCGAGTAATGTTGGTTGAACCGATGAATGAAGGTTGAAAGCTATTTAAATTATGACTTTGTATAAATACTAGATATTAACAGAACATCTACTGCGCGAAATGGGCAGAGTTTACTTGTTTGAGAAGGAGTGGCTTATTCAAAACTAAGATTTATTTAATCTGTTTGTTCCCAGGCAAAATTGGATGTGATGCAATTCCAAATTTCACCACATGATGGTGCCCAATTTTGACTTCATAGGACATATTAAACACTTAGCTTGTTATTATGTTCAAGGTAATCAGATTTGTTTATTATTCTAATGGCCTCTTCAAAACTATTCTGGATTACTACTTTGGATCTATTCTACATTACTTGGCAACAACATACTCTGTAACAGATTAGGCAGTATAATCATATCTGTTAACTTGAGAGTGCCCACACTCAATCTACTTATCGTGATGTGTTAAATCAATTACTGTTAGACATTATTTGTCTGATAATCTACCAAATCTTTGAATTGAAGAATTTGTGATTTAATTAATAGCTTGTTGTTATATTAAGGGTAATCACACTTGTATATAATTCTAATGGCCTTCTTTTGAAAACTATTCTGAATTACAACTTTGGATCTTATATTACTTTGCAACAATCTACTCCGTGACAGATTAGGCAGTATAATCACATATGTTAACTTCAGTGCCCACACTGTATTAATTTATGGTTATTTGTTAAATCAAGTACTGTTAGACATGAAATAGGAAGTGTTTAACATAAATGTTATGGCTACTCACCATTGTAGCTCGCTCCTGGTCAATGATACGAGCCTCTTCTTGCAGTGGAAAACTTGCAGCCAACAAACACCGTGGAACCTAAAGGAATGAAATTAAACATTAACATTTCGCCTCGACCAATTTTCACACGTACAACGCAACGCGGCTACACTTCTGCTATTACAAACGTAAATCTCCTTAAACACAATGAGTGTTACTTACCGTGTACGCTCTAGACGGTCCAGTTGCAAGCAGAAAATAAAGATATTTCTGTTGATAATCGTCGCTGCTCAGTGGCTCACGGCCATCGCGCCAACAGATTTGAATTTTGGCGGAGGTTCGGGCAATTACGTCATATCCGCGGCACATGACTGCGACGTAATACCCGCTTATCTGAAACGGCAGTTAAAAGTAGAGTTACATCAAGTTTTCTTGGAACCTAAACGAATGAAAGAAAACTATCATTTGGCCACAACCAACATTCACAGATACAACACAACGTGCGGGGTTGAGGTTAAAGATTGAGTGAAGGGCCCTCGTTTTAAACTACTGTTTTGAAAAGGAGTGGGAACAAGTAAGACGTATTTAATTTATTTAATGGGAAGTAGTAAGACTTATTAAATTTATTTAATCTACTTTTCTTCCCAGGCAAAATTTGATGTGCTGCAATTCCAAATTTCCAAAGTGAATGAAGGAATGAAGTCCTTTAAATTATGATTTTGTATAAATACTAGGCATTAACACAAAATCGACGGCACAAAATGGGCAGACTTTACTTGTTTGAAAAGGACTGGTTACAAGACAGACTTTTTTAATTTATTTAATGGGAAGAAGACTTATTTAGTTTAATTGATCTATTTTTGTTCCCTGGCAAAATTCGATTTGCTGCAATTCCAAATTTCCAAAGTGAATGAAGGAAAGAAGTCGTTTAAATTATGATTTTGTTTAAATACTAGGCATAGACACAAAATCTACGGCACAAAATGGGCAGACTTTACTTGTTTGAAGAGGACTGGTTACAAGACAGACTTTTCTGATTTATTTAATGGGAAGAAGACTTATTTAGTTTATTTAATCTATTTTTGTTCCCTGGCAAAATTGGATTTGCTGAAACTGTATTTTGCCAAATCTTGCCTTGAGACCTGATAGGAAGTATTAAACGCTTAGTTAAATCAATACAAGTTGGTAATAAGAGCGAGTAATGTTGGTTGAACCGATGAATGAAGGTTGAAAGCAATTTAAATTATGACTTTGTATAAATACTAGATATTAACAGAACATCTACTGCGCGAAATGGGCAGAGTTTACTTGTTTGAGAAGGAGTGGCTTATTCAAAACTAAGATTTATGTAATCTGTTTGTTCCCAGGCAAAATTGGATGTGATGCAATTCCAAATTTCACCACATGATGGTGCCCAATTTTGACTTCATTGGACATATTAAACACTTAGCTTGTTATTATGTTCAAGGTAATCAGATTTGTTTATTATTCTAATGGCCTCTTCAAAACTATTCTGGATTACTACTTTGGATCTATTCTACATTACTTGGCAACAACATACTCTGTAACAGATTAGGCAGTATAATCATATCTGTTAACTTGAGAGTGCCCACACTCAATCTACTTATCGTGATGTGTTAAATCAATTACTGTTAGACATTATTTGTCTGATAATCTACCAAATCTTTGAATTGAAGAATTTGTGATTTAATTAATAGCTTGTTCAGGGTAATCAGACTTGTATATAATTCTAATGGCCTTCTTTTGAAAACTATTCTGAATTACAACTTTGGATCTTATATTACTTTGCAACAATCTACTCGGTGACAGATTAGGCAGTATAATCACATATGTTAACTTCAGTGCCCACACTGTATTTATTTATGGTTATTTGTTAAATCAAGTACTGTTAGACATGAAATAGGAAGTGTTAAACATAAATGTTATGGCTACTCACCATTGTAGCTCGCTCCTGGTCAATGATATGAGCCTCTTCTTGCAGTGGAAAACTTGCAGCCAACAAACACCGTGGAACCTAAAGGAATGAAATTAAACATTAACATTTCGCCTGGACCAACATTCACACGTACAACGCAACGCGGCTACACTTCTGCTATTACAAACGTAAATCTCCTTAAACACAACGAGTGTTACTTACCGTGTACGCTCTAGGCAAAATTGGATGTGATGCAATTCCAAATCTATCTGAAACGGCAGTTAAAAGTAGAGTTACATCAAGTTTTCTTTTTTAATCAACACAATCATTTACAACCGTTGACCAGAAAGAATCGTCGAAATTCGACGTCCCCCACAAACGCCACGCTCACTCGCTTTTCAGGGCAACAAAAGTACTTCTTTTTAAAAACGATGAGTTGTACTTACCGTGTACGCTCTGGACGGTCCAGTTGCGAGCAGAAAATAAAAATATTTCTCTTGTTAGTCGTATGTTACCATCCGCTGTGTCTTTGTCAACATCGCCGCCATTTTCCTACTTCCTGCTGCGAGCCACGCCCACGGATTTAAATTTGGGCGGAAGCTCTTTCCATTGGCGTCGTTTTCGCGTATAGCAAATCCGATTGGTTGGGAAGGGGGCACGGTTATGCAGCCGAGGGGTCCTGTGATCGGTGGGATGTAAAGTAGGCGTCGACGTCACGTCCGCGTCACGTGACCACGACGTGGCAGACGTCATATAGCAACCGCTGTTTTGTTTAGTAGACTTACAGTTGTTATGCATTGACATAACGGCGCACACACCAAATAGATTTAAATAAATTAAATAATTCTTCTGCCCACTCTCTTTTAAACAAGTTAACTCTCCCCGCGGATTTGAATTCCGGCGAAAGTTACGCCCATCGACGTCACGTATGTCACGTGACCACGACGTGGCAGATGTCATATAGCAACCGCTGTTTTGTTTAGTAGATTTACAGTTGTTATGCATTGGCATAATGGTGTGCACTCAAAATAGATTTAAATAAATTAAATATTTCTTCTGCCCACTCCCTTTTAAACAAGTTAACTCTGCCCACGTCCATTGACGTCTTGTCTGCGTCACGTGACCACGACGTAGCGACGTCATATAGTAACCGCTGTTTTGATCAGTAGACTTAGTTATTATGCGTTGACATAATGGCGCACTGGTTAGCATGGCCACCTCTTAAGCATGATGTTGCGGGTTCGACGCCTGATCAATGTTAGCATGGAGTGAGCTGAAGTGCATGGCGCTGAAGATTTGAATCTTTGAAATGCGCTGAGGCCTGACATATCAGGCAGAATGGTTTGCCATCACGTTCAACAAAAAATAGAAACTTTCCCACTCTGATTAAAACGTCCTGTGTTCATCTACGTATTTTCGTTTTGCTGTGCATCTTTTCCCTGCCATTTCGAGAGCCCAATTGACACTCATAGTTTAAAGAAATGTGTTTGCCCATCCTACTTTGTGGAATTTCACCACATGCGCTTTTGACCAAAATACCAAATTGAACTCAAGTGAAGCCAACACGCACTCTGATCCGCCGTCAGCACGTCATTCACGCCAGCGTGGCTGGCTTTTTCGCCGTCCGTGGCGGGGCAGTCCCGCTGCGGTAGCGCCTCGTACAACATGGCCTCCAGCTCCAGGATCCTCTGGGCCGCAATCCTCGTCCATCAGTGGTCCGGCGGGAGATTTGAGGGCGGCTTACCTTATGAGCCTGGTCCATGGAACACTTCCTGAAGTCCAACTCTTCATCCAGGTAGCCCTTCTGCTTGCAGAACATATCCTAGCACAGCTCAAGGTCAGAATTGTTGGGGTACATTGCCGGAGTTCCCCTTGGCTGATGTCGCATGTCTGTCTACCTTCTCACTTTCAATGTCCAACATCTTCTGTTGAAGTGCTGACTTGGTCACTTTGATGTATTCTAACCACTGAGGAAAGGCTGCTGTCACATAAGCAGAATGCGAGAGCGTGCGTGGACGTGCGCGTTACCTTCTCGGCTAGGGTGAGAAGGGTCCTGGCGTGAATCACGACCACCTGCTCCTCGTTGGTGAGATTCTGCAAGAGCCCAAAGGCACAGCGTCAACAAGCTTCTTTCAGCGCAAAGCCTTCCAAAAGTCACATTTGAGCCGCCGAGTCTCGTGGAGTGCGAACATAAGGAGTTCGACATACACTTACGGCGTTATAGCCCAGGATGTCCAGCTTCTTCATCAGATCACTGATGACGATGTCCGGGGGAAAGGCGCAAGGAGCAATGTAAGGTGTTCTGGGACCTCGGGTTAAGGTTAGGGTTGCGAGGGACGCCTTACGTACGCTCACGCCCTCGGCCTCGCAGTAGATCTGCAAAGGGCTGAGGCCGTCTGGGAAACGGACTTGCAGAAACTTCAAGACGGGGGAGCGCCACTCCCTCTCCTGAAAGGCAGAGGCATGCATCCGTCCGTCCGTCCGTCCGTCACATCTCTGGCCTCAACACGCTTGTGCGAGTCTTCCCACCTCCAGCTCCAGGATGCGGAACTCAAGCAGTTCGTTTTGGTCTCGGATATCCTGGATGTGCTCTTTCAGACGCGCTTCTTCCGCCTCCATCCGCCTGACCTGAAAAGACAGTCAGACCTCATCTGCGGGGCTTCCCGACAGGTGTGACGCCAAGCGACTCCGCCCAGCGCCTTTCTTTCCGTCACCTTTTCGGCCAACTGCTGATTGCTCTGACGCAGCAGCTGCTTCTCCTCCACCCACTTGACATTCTAGAAGAGACAAACGCGTGGACAGCTTTGGAATGTTGTGTCATTTTCATCCACAAATTCTTTGGTTGACTGGAAAATGACATTTGCTTTTCTCCGCATTTTCCCAGCCACGTTCGGGGGGGGGGGGGGGGGGTGGGGGTTGGTCCAGTAATGCCAGACGGATGAGTGACTGAAGAATGTAGCTATTTTGTCTGAGAAAAAGGTGTGCTCATTGATGAGCTTACCTGTCCTTGTTGCTTCAGCGCTGACTCCAGATCTGCTACTCTGCTTTGATAGTGACCCATTTCTACCATCAGCTTTTCTCTGGTCTGAAAGGAGGAGGAGGGAGGCTCCTCCTCCTCCTTTCAGACCAGAGAACACCCGAGGCTGGGTGAGAACGGGGAGGCTGCGACCCGGCCGGGGGTTGCGGGAAGGGGCGCCACCTTGATCTCCTTCTCGGCGTCGTAGTCCCCTTCGCTGGTCTGGGCTAGCAGAGCGTAGGCTCGTTGCAGCGCTTGATATTCTTGCGTCAGCTGGCGGTAGCGAAGCTCCGCCTCTTCATGCACACACCAATGCAACACAGCACTCGTACCAGAATCAGTCAGACCGGCGACAAAGCACCCGCGACGCAAAGACGAGTCCGATTCCAGGCTGAAGAGGAATGTTTGGTGCCAATACGCTGGCAGAAATGGCGGGCTACCTCTTCGGGTTCCGTGTCGGGGGTTCTGTCGGTGTGAAAAGACAAGGGCGATCCGTCCGAGTCCACCAACACGTCTTCGTCGTAGCCGTAAAATGTTCTGATGACCTGCGGGCGCGGAAGCAAACATCTCTCTGAACAAACTGAAGCGACACCTCACGATGAATCGACGAGAGGAACGATAGCGAGAAAAAGGCCATTTCATCTTGCGCAACACCAAGCAGCCGCAAACAAACAGACCCACCTTGCAGGACCTCACGCTTTGTTCCTCCTCAGAGATTCTCGACGTCGGTATCGTAGCAGCAAATCTCTCTCCTGTCGACACAAATAATCCGCCTTTGAGATTCTTTGGATGCAAAGGGAACGAACGGCTCCGGCGCAGAAACAAACGCGACTCACAATGACATTTCTGACACTAGCTCCTGTCTCCAGAGCCTGAAAAACACGTCACCGGCGATGATTGGAGGGACGCTCGTCTTTTCCAAAAGTGACAACTACAGGGTGTGTCAGGGTTTTCCAGATTATCTTTATCGTATCATTATGTTGCTTTGACTTTGACTGCAACCTGTAATAAATAATATTATTTATCCCTTATTTATCCCTATCGCTTATCCCTTCCTACACAAAGTCGTAAAACACCCCTTGCTATGTTTTGACTAGAGGTCAAGGGCTTCCTCTATTCAATCCACTCTTACACCCACCCTGTTTCTCTTAATTAAAATGCTCGTGCAGGAGCCGAGAGTCAGACTTCATTCGTACAACGGATGGACTCTCCACCTGCAGGTGTCCAAAAGAACTTACTTGTCTCCCGTGTGGTTCTTGCAAAATAAGTTGGAGCGAGCGCAACTCTAACAGGGTGCATTTTGCCACTAGCTGCCTACGGACAATGATGTCGCGCTCGCGGCTCATGGTTGACGGGCTGAGCAGCCGGGCAAGTCCGTCGTTTTCAGCGCACAGCGAGTGGCAAAGGCGCTGACAAAACGGGAGCTTTGAGCTGCTGAAAACGGCAAAACAAGTCTAAAGCGTGTTCAAACGCGTGCGCACAATGCTCCTGCTTGAAAGGTCGAAATTTAAGGGGCCAATTTTTTGGATGGCGGCCGCCGGCCAAGCTTTGGACGCAAAAGGTTTCCTGGCGACAGCGAGCGAGCGTGGCGCTGCCGTACGTGCACCGAGTCGCCTGCCTGAAGACCTTGGACAAGTCGTCGATGATGTGCCGCTGCTCCACAACTTGAAGGAACTCCATTTCACCGTCCTGCTGGCCGCAACCGCGGTCCAGGTCATTGAGCGAACTAGGCCTTCTCTGTGGAACACAAATGCAGTGGACTCTGTTGGCACGCCGCCGTTGTCCGCGTCGACTTACCAAGCTTGCCATCTCCTCGTTCTCCTGGGTGACAAAGCGCACTTTGTTTTCAAGGCGACACAGCACCAGCGAGAGTTCTTCATTCTTCCTGCTCAGGCGTTTGTTTTTGTACAGGAGTGGCAGAAACTGGCTTTCTGTTTCTCTCAGTCGCTTTAGCTGCAAGCATGAAGTGCGGGATGTGAAAGACGCACAACACGCGGGCCAGAACGTATCCATTCCTTTTGCATCGGTTTGAACGGAATCGTGGCTTTGGCTCCCAATAAAAGACATCTACCAGGCAACCGACTCGACGCGCCGCTCAACTAATAAGCAAGCGCAATGGGTGCCTCGCTGGATGGCGCGCATCAAACGTAGCGCAAACCTTCAAGCGTGCCGTCAATAAATTACCAGTTCATTGCGCTCTTCAGAAAGCAGGGCGTTTCGATCCTCCAGGTTCCTGATGACTGCGCTGAGCTCAGCGATTTTCAGATGAAACCGTCGCGTGTCCCGATCCTCCTGAGACTGAAAACGCCCCGCAACACACACACACAAGCACTCGTTCAAAGTTCAAAACTGTTTTTGTGCTACCTTCCTCCAGCAACGAACTAAGTCATGCGTACTGCAAGTGTGTGATGAGGTGGCTTACGCAATGAAGAGGATTGCTAGTAGCGGCGTTGACCCCACTTCCAGGGTAGTTTAGGCCCGCCCTTTGGGAATCCCTCAGGGCAGCGATCTGCTGCTCGGCAGCCTGAGTCTGCAGCTGAAGGCGGTGGACGTGGCCGGCCCCAGGGCTTCATCCAAAACACTAACCGCTCTGTCTTTCAGCTTGATCTCATCCGTCTGGATGTACAAACGGGGAGCGCTCAGGCAGGCGGGCAAACTCATTTGCCAGAATTGTGACAAAAACAAAGAGAGCAACCGGCCAATTTTTTTTCTTGAATCGACTAGAACACCTTTGCTGTGACAAAAGCGAAGCGAGCAACCGGACATTTTCTTCTTGTGAAATAGAATAGAATAGAATGCCTTAGGTGTCATTGCACTGCAGGTATACAACGAAATTGGGAACATAGCCACGCACCGCGCATCTGATCAGTCCTACCAGTCGGCGGATCTCCCTCTCGCAGTCTCTCTTGGTTCGGCTCAGCTCCTCCCGATGCTGGTGATGAGCCGATCGGAGCTCGGCCGCTCGGGACTGCCAGGCCTGCTGGGCCGCTGCCAGGGCTTCTTCCGCGCTCCTGGTGGAGGCGACACCGCTCGGTCTCCCGACACCGCCGCGTCTCCTCCACCTCCGCCAGCAAAGCGCCCCCCCCTCCTCACCTGAGCAGACATTGCGCCACACCGGGCCATTGAGACCGCAACGGAGCGCCGCGACGCTTACTGGGGACAAGCTACACAATACGGTAGCGGCCGCATCGAAGCCCGACGTGGCGTGCGGATAGTCAGACACGGATAGAGCGGATCACCTTGTCCATGGAGCCGTCCCTCAGGCTGAGGACCAAGGCATTCAGTCGCTGGATCTCTCCATCTTGATTTTGATCACTCTCATCAGCTCCATTTCATGCTGCCGCAGTAATGTCTCCCTGGTAATGGCTAACTCTTTCTGCTTCTCCTCATGGAGTTTGCTTTTGAGTTCCGTCATGGCGGCGGTGGCACGGTGGTGCTCCGCCCGCAGGTCCTGACTTCTCTCTCTCTCCAGACAGCTGACCTGACATGACTTAGACTTAGACTTAGACAAACTTTATTGTCATCTTGTCTGCACATGGTGCATACAAAACGAAATTCCGTTGCATACGTCTTACAACAAAGTAGTGATATTGCAGTTGAATAGAAGTAACATATCCTATGAAAATATATATATATACATATACTATATATATATATATATATATATATTAAAAATAAGTATAAAGTGCAGCAGTGATAATTATGCAATAGTGCAAGTAGGCAAAACAGTATTCAAGAGTGTGCAGAGGAATGCTAAACCATGTATTAAACTTCTATTTAAAGGGTTTATACAAGTTCAGTAAAGTTGGTAGTGCGAGATAGTGCAAGATAGAGGTCCGTAGTGTCATACAGTTCTGTGAATGTGTGATGCAGAGTTCAGTTTAGAGCTCAACAGTTCTAGTGTTCAACAGTCTGATGACAGCAGGGAAAACGCTGTTGCAGAACCTGGTGGACCTGCAGCGGATGCTGCAAACCTCTTCCCAGAGGGCAGCAGGGAGAACAGTCCATGGTGGGGGTGTGATGGGTCATTGATGATGTTACGGGCACGGGACATGCAGCGCTGAGATGAAATGTCCTGAATGGAGGGAAGAGGAGCCCCTATGATCCTCTCTGCTGTCCTCACCACTCTCCTCACGTTCTTCCAATCGGAGGCGGTGCAGCCTCCACACCACACAGAGAGACAGCTTGTCAGAATGCTCTCTATGGTGCTCCTGTAGAACGTCCTCATGATGGGTGGGGGCAGGTGGGCTCTCCTCATCCTCCGCTGTAAGTACAAGCGCTTCTGTGCCCTCTTGACCAGTGCCGTAGTGTTCATAGTCCAGGTGAGGTCTTCTGTGATGTGGACCCCCAGGAATTTGGTGCTGCTGACCACCTCCACAGCTGAGCTGTTGATGATCAGTGGAGCGTGGTGAGGCTGTTTTCTCCTGAAGTCGACGATGATCTCCTTCATCTTCTCCTCATTCAGGATCAGGCTGTTTTCTCTGCACCAGCCCACCAGCTGCTCCACCTCCTCTCTGTAGTCCAGGTCGTTGTTGTCTCTGATGAGCCCCACCACCGTTGTGTCGTCTGCTGACTTCACGATGTGATTGGTGGTGAACCTGAGGACGCAGTCGTGTGTCATCAGGGTGAACAGCAGGGGGCTCAGGACGCAGCCCTGAGGGGAGCCTGTGCTGAGGGTGATGACATCAGAGGTGTTCTGTCCGACCCGGACTGACTGAGGTCTGTTGGTGAGGAAGTCTAGCAGCCAGTTGCGAAGGGGGGTGTTGAAGCCCAGGTGTTCCAATTTTCCTACCAGATGCTGTGGGATGATGGTGTTAAACGCTGAGCTGAAGTCCAGGAACAGCATCCGCACATGGGTGTTCTTCTCCTCCAGGTGAGCCAGGCTCAGGTGAAGAACGGAGGAGATGGCGTCCTGAGTGGAGCGGTTTTGCCGGTCGGCAAACTGGAACGGGTCAAATAATAGGGGGAGTCTGGAAACGATGTGACCTTTAAGCAGCCTTTCGAAGCACTTCATCATAACCGGAGTCAGTGCAACAGGCCGGTAATCATTAAATGAGGTGATTTGAGGTTTCTTCGGCACCGGAATGATGGAGGCAGTCTTAAAGCACGCCGGCACTTTGGCTTGGCCCAGCGAGGTGTTAAAAATGTCTGTGATGACCCCAGCCAGATGACTTGCACATTCCCTGAACACACGCCCAGGAATGTTGTCGGGGCCAGGGGCCTTACAGGGGTTGACTCTCCTCAGGGTCTTCAACACATCGGCGGAGTCAAGGCAGAGTACCTCCTCTTCCTGATGGGGGACAGTTTTAACTGCTGGAGTGCCGTTTAGTGCCTCGAACCTCCCAAAGAAGTTATTTAGACCATTTAGAAAGTCAGCATCAACTACACCCACCAGGGGGGGGAGGGTGAGTTGTAGTCTGTAATCGCCCGTATGCCTTGCCACATACTCCTGATGTTTTTGACGTTGTGGAAACGATCCTGAAATTTTCGACTGCGGTCTCGCTTCGCTATCCTGATGGCACGGTTCAAGTTGGCTCTCGCTGTCCTCAGTGTCTCCTTGTCGCCAGACTTGAAGGCAGAGTTCCGCGCTCGTAGCGTTTGACGTACCTCCTCAGTCATCCAGGGTCGTTGGTTGCCCCGGGTGATGATATTCTTAGTGGTGCTGACGTCCTCGGTGCATTTGTTGATGTAGGCTGACACAGTCATGGCACACGCATGTCTAATCTACATCGGGAAAACTGGGAGGGAGGGAGGCAGGCAGGGAGGCAGGCAGGGAGGCAGGCAGTGTCTGTCTGTTGAGGTTTTCACCTTGTTCTTCTCCTGCTGAAGTTCTAACTGGACGTCCATCAGTTTGGTTCTCAGCTC
Organism: Syngnathus floridae; assembly: GCF_059516105.1. NCBI lineage: Eukaryota > Metazoa > Chordata > Actinopteri > Syngnathiformes > Syngnathidae > Syngnathus > Syngnathus floridae. The sequence goes on from NC_142424.1 coordinate 14,315,027, forward strand.
GTCATTGGTGGCCTGAAGGGCGTCTGTTCGCTCCGCCTTGGCCCGCCCTGCCGGAGCTCGTTTGGACATCTCTTACTCGAGTCTCGCCCGGTCGTCAGTCAGAGATCACATTTGTACCTGGAGAGCACAAACGCAGCGCTGTTTTCCACTGGCTTCGAACTCAACTTCAATCGGTACCGTAACTTACAACATCATAAACATAGAACTAGCTTGACTTATTCATTGAATAAATGCATTTGGTTCTTCAAAACTGCATCACGCAACATAGCGTGACCGAGACGGCCGTTATCCACCTGCGTGAAGTTATTTGGTGAAATGAATGAGATGTTTAAGACACCATCGTTCTGTCTCTATGTAGATGAAGGGAAATAATCGATTGCTGAAGGTCCAAAGGTGTTGTGATAAACAAATAAACATATTAGTAATTAGTGACATATTTGTGATAAACATATTAGGCAGGATAATCACATATGTTAACTTGACTGCCCACACTGTATTTATTTATGGTTATTTGTTAAATCGAGTACTGTTAGACATGAAATAGGAAGTGTTTAACATAAATGGAAGACGAAAGGGGTACTCACCATTGTAGCTCCTGCTGGTCAATGATACGAGCCTCTTCTTGCAGTGGAAAACATACAGCCAACAAACACCGTGGAACCTAAAGGAATGAAATTAAACATTAACATTTAGCCTCAACCAACATTCACAGATACAACGCAACGCAAACTACACAAACGTAAATCTTTTTAAACACAATGAGTTGTACTTACCGTGTACGCTCTAGACGGTCCACTTGCAAGCAGAAAATAAAGATATTTCTGTTGATAATCGTCGTGTTTGTATCCGGTGTCTCGCTCAAGGCCATTGCGCCCACAGATTTGAATTTTGGCGAGAGTTCAGCCTATTGACGTCATTTCCGCGGTGTAATACCCGCATATCTGAAACGGCAAAGTTAAGAGTAGAGTTAAATAAAGTTTTTAGTCAACGCAATAATTTACAACCGTTGACCAGTCGAAATAATCGTCGAAATTTGGCGTCTGTGGCTGGAAGCAGACGCCGAGTTCGACATTCCTCCCAAACGCCACACTCCCTCGCTTTTCAGGGCTCAAAAAAAACAGTTGTAATTACCTTGTACGCTCTAGACGGTCAAGTTGCAAGCTGAAAACAAAAATATTTGCCTTGTTAGTCATCGTGTTACTAACCGCTGTGTCTTGTTTGCCAGAATTGCCGCTTTCCTACTTCCTGTTGCAAGCCACGCCCACGGATTATAATTTTGCCGTGAGTTCCGCCTATTGACGTCATGTCCGCGTCACATGACTGCGACGTAATATTATCTAAAACTGTTTGTGCGGTATTGTGTTGTTCTGTGCGGTATTGTGTTATTCTGTGTGGCGTTGTGTTGTTCTGTGCGGCGTCGTGTTGTTCAGTGCGACGTCGTGTTGTTCAGTGCGGCATGGTGTTGTTCAGTAAGGCATGGTGTTGTTCAGTGCGGCATGGTGTTCAGTGCGGCATAATGTTGTTCAGTGCGGCATAATGTTGTTCAGTGCGGCATGGTGTTGTTCAGTGCGGCATGGTGTTGTTCAGTGCGGCATGGTGTTGTTCAGTGCGGCATAATGTTGTTCAGTGCGCCATAATGTCGTTCAGTGCGGCATGGTGTTGTTCAGTGCGGGATGGTGTTGTTCAGTGCAGGATGGTGTTGTTCAGTGCAGGATGGTGTTGTTCAGTGCGGCATGGTGTTGTTCAATGCGGCATGGTGTTGTTCAGTGCGGGATGGTGTTGTTCAGTGCAGGATGGTGTTGTTCAGTGCGGCATGGTGTTGTTCAGTGCGGCATGGTGTTGTTCAGTGCGGCATGGTGTTGTTCAGTGCGGCATGGTGTTGTTCAGTGCAGGATGGTGTTGTTCAATGCGGGATCGTGTTGTTCAGTGCGGCATGGTGTTGTTCAGTGCGGCATGGTGTTGTTCAGTGCGGCATAATGTTGTTCAGTGCGGCATGGTGTTGTTCAGTGCGGCATGGTGTTGTTCAGTGCGGCATGGTGTTGTTCAGTGCGGCATGGTGTTGTCCAGTGCGCCATAATGTTGTCCAGTGCGCCATAATGTTGTTCAGTGCGGCATGGTGTTGTTTAGTGCGGGATGGTGTTATTCAGTGCAGGATGGTGTTGTTCAGTGCGGCATGGTGTTGTTCAATGCGGCATGGTGTTGTTCAGTGCGGGATGGTGTTGTTCAGTGCGGCATGGTGTTGTTCAGTGCGGCATAATGTTGTTCAGTGCGGCATGGTGTTGTTCAGTGCGGCATGGTGTTGTTCAGTGCGGCATGGTGTTGTTCAGTGCGGAATGGTGTTGTTCAGTGCGGCATGGTGTTGTTCAGTGCGGCATGGTGTTGTTCAGTGCGGGATGGTGTTGTTCAATGCGGGATCGTGTTGTTCAGTGCGGGGTGGTGTTGTTCAGTGCAGGATGGTGTTGTTCAGTGCAGGATGGTGTTGTTCAGTGCGGCATGGTGTTGTTCAATGCGGCATAATGTTGTTCAGTGCAGCATAATGTTGTTCAGTGCGGCATGGTGTTGTTCAATGCGGCATGGTGTTGTTCAGTGCGGGATGGTGTTGTTCAGTGCGGCATGGTGTTGTTCAGTGCGGCATGGTGTTTTTCAGTGCAGCATGGTGTTGTTCAGTGCGGCATGGTGTTGTTCAGTGCGGCATGGTGTTGTTCAGTGCGACATGGTGTTGTTCAGTGCGGCATGGTGTTGTTCAGTGCAGGATGGTGTTGTTCAGTGCAGGATGGTGTTGTTCAATGCGGGATGGTGTTGTTCAGTGCGGCATGGTGTTGTTCGATGCGGCATGGTGTTGTTCAGTGCGGAATGGTGTTGTTCAGTGCGGAATGGTGTTCAGTGCGGCATGGTGTTGTTCAGTGCAAAATGGTGTTGTTCAGTGCGGGATGGTGTTGTTCAATGCGGGATGGTGTTGTTCAGTGCGGGATGGTGTTGTTCAATGCGGCATGGTGTTGTTCAATGCGGCATGGTGTTGTTCAATGCGGCATGGTGTTGTTCAGTGCAGGATGGTGTTGTTCAGTGCGGCATGGTGTTGTTCAATGCGGCATGGTGTTGTTCAATGCGGCATGGTGTTGTTCAGTGCGGCATGGTGTTGTTCAGTGCAGCGTAATGTAGTTCAGTGCGGCATGGTGTTGTTCAGTGCGGCATGGTGTTGTTCAGTGCGGGATGGTGTTGCTCAGTGCGGGATGGTGTTGTTCATTGCGGCATGGTGTTGTTCAATGCGGGATCGTGTTGTTCAGTGCGGCATGGTGTGTTTCATTGCGGCATGGTGTTGTTCAGTGCGGCATGGTGTTCAGTGCGGCATAATGTTGTTCAGTGCGGCATAATGTTGTTCAGTGCGGCATAATGTTGTTCAGTGCGGAATGGTGTTGTTCAGTGCGGAATGGTGTTGTTCAGTGCGGCATGGTGTTGTTCAGTGCGGCATGGTGTTGTTCAGTGCGGCATAATGTTGTTCAGTGCGGCATAATGTTGTTCAGTGCGGCATAATGTTGTTCAGTGCGGAATGGTGTTGTTCAGTGCGGAATGGTGTTGTTCAGTGCGGCATGGTGTTGTTCAGTGCGGCATGGTGTTGTTCAGTGCGGCATGGTGTTGTTCAGTGTGGCATGGTGTTGTTCAGTGCGGCATGGTGTTCAATGCGGGATGGTGTTGTTCAGTGCGGCATGGTGTTGTTCAGTGCGGCATGGTGTTGTTCAGTGCGGCATGGTGTTGTTCAGTGCGGCATGGTGTTGTTCAGTGCGGCATGGTGTTGTTCATTTCGGCATAATGTTGTTCAGTGCGGCATAATGTTGTTTAGTGCGGCATGGTGTTGTTCAGTGCGGGATGGTGTTGTTCAGTGCGTTATAATGTTATTCAGTGCGGCATGGTGTTGTTCAGTGCGGCATGGTGTTGTTCAGTGCGGCATGGTGTTGTTCAGTGCGGCATAATGTTGTTCAGTGCGGCATAATGTTGTTCAGTGCGGCATGGTGTTGTTCAGTGCGGCATGGTGTTGTTCAGTGCGGGATGGTGTTGTTCAGTGCGGGATGGTGTTCAATGCGGAATGGTGTTGTTCAGTGCAGGATGGTGTTGTTCAGTGCGGCATGGTGTTGTTCAGTGCGGCATAATGTTGTTCAGTGCGGCATGGTGTTGTTCAGTGCGGCATGGTGTTGTTCAGTGCGGCATGGTGTTGTTCAGTGCGGCATAATGTTGTTCAGTGCGGCATGGTGTTGTTCAGTGCGGCATGGTGTTGTTCAGTGCGGCATAATGTTCAGTGCGGCATAATGTTGTTCAGTGCGGCATGGTGTTGTTCAGTGCGGGATGGTGTTGTTCAGTGCAGGATGGTGTTGTTCAGTGCGGCATGGTGTTCAGTGCGGGATGGTGTCTTTCAGTGCGGCATGGTGTCGTTCAGTGCGGCATGGTGTCTTTCAGTGCGGCATGGTGTCGTTCAGTGAGGCATGGTGTTGTTCAGTGCGGCATGGTGTTGTTTAGTGCGGCATGGTGTTGTTCAGTGCGGGATGGTGTTGTTCAGTGTGGCATGGTGTTCAGTGCGGCATGGTGTTGTTCAGTGCGGTATCGTGTTGTTCAGTGCGGAATCGTGTTTCTCAGTGCGGTATCGTGTTGTTCAGTGCAGTATCGTTGTGTTGTTCGTATTGTGTTGTGTTGTTCGTAATGTGTTGTGTTGTTCGTATTGTGTTGTGTTGTTCGTATTGTGTTGTGTTGTTCATATTGTGTTGTTCATATTGTGTTGAGTTGTTCGTATTGTGTTGTGTTGTTCGTATTGTGTTGCCTTTAACACTTAGCCTCTAACACTTAGCCTCTAACACTTAGCCTCTAGCATCTAGAAGGTAAATAAATAGGAAGGAAGGACTCACCGGTGACGTCTTCGCCCACGTCCAAGCGTTGTACTTTGTATTTTCATCCTTCTGACAGTGGAAAACATAGCCAACAAACACCGTGGAACCTAAACGAATGAAAGAAAACTATCATTTGGCCACAACCAACATTCACAGATACAACACAATGTGACGTGCGGGGTTGAGGTTAAAGGTTGAGTGAAGGGCCCTCGTTTTAAACTACTTTTTTGAAAAGGATTGGGAACAAGTAAGACGTATTTAATTTATTTAATGGGAAGTAGTAAGAGCTATTGAATTTAATCTATGTATTATATTCTATTGTATTGTATTCTGTTGTATTCTTTTGGATTGTATTCACACTAACCCCACTAAAACTTCAGCCCACAAAAACTCGCCTCTGGCGCCTAGCCTCTGGCACTTAGCCTCTAACACTTAGCCTTTAACACTTAGCCTTTAACACTTAGCCTTTAACACTTAGCCTTTAACACTTAGCCTAGAAGGTGAATAAATAGGGTTAAAGGTTGAGTGAAGGGACCTCGTTTTAAACTACTTTTTTGAAAAGGAGTGGGAACAAGTAAGACGTATTTAATTTATTTAATGGGAAGTAGTAAGACTTATTAAATTTATTTAATCTACTTTTCTTCCCAGGCAAAATTTGATGTGCTGCAATTCCAAATTTCCAAAGTGAATGAAGGAATGAAGTCCTTTAAATTATGATTTTGTATAAATACTAGGCATTAACACAAAATCGACGGCACAAAATGGGCAGACTTTACTTGTTTGAAAAGGACTGGTTACAAGACAGACTTTTTTAATTTATTTAATGGGAAGAAGACTTATTTAGTTTAATTGATCTATTTTTGTTCCCTGGCAAAATTCGATTTGCTGCAATTCCAAATTTCCAAAGTGAATGAAGGAAAGAAGTCGTTTAAATTATGATTTTGTTTAAATACTAGGCATAGACACAAAATCTACGGCACAAAATGGGCAGACTTTACTTGTTTGAAGAGGACTGGTTACAAGACAGACTTTTCTGATTTATTTAATGGGAAGAAGACTTATTTAGTTTATTTAATCTATTTTTGTTCCCTGGCAAAATTGGATTTGCTGAAACTGTATTTTGCCAAATCTTGCCTTGAGACCTGATAGGAAGTATTAAACGCTTAGTTAAATCAATACAAGTTGGTAATAAGAGCGAGTAATGTTGGTTGAACCGATGAATGAAGGTTGAAAGCAATTTAAATTATGACTTTGTATAAATACTAGATATTAACAGAACATCTACTGCGCGAAATGGGCAGAGTTTACTTGTTTGAGAAGGAGTGGCTTATTCAAAACTAAGATTTATGTAATCTGTTTGTTCCCAGGCAAAATTGGATGTGATGCAATTCCAAATTTCACCACATGATGGTGCCCAATTTTGACTTCATTGGACATATTAAACACTTAGCTTGTTATTATGTTCAAGGTAATCAGATTTGTTTATTATTCTAATGGCCTCTTCAAAACTATTCTGGATTACTACTTTGGATCTATTCTACATTACTTGGCAACAACATACTCTGTAACAAGATTAGGCAGTATAATCACATATGTTAACTTGAGAGTGCCCACACTCAATCTACTTATCGTGATGTGTTAAATCAATTACTGTTAGACATTATTTGTCTGATAATCTACCAAATCTTTGAATTGAAGAATTTGTGATTTAATTAATAGCTTGTTGTTATATTAAGGGTAATCACACTTGTATATAATTCTAATGGCCTTCTTTTGAAAACTATTCTGAATTACAACTTTGGATCTTATATTACTTTGCAACAATCTACTCCGTGACAGATTAGGCAGTATAATCACATATGTTAACTTCAGTGCCCACACTGTATTAATTTATGGTTATTTGTTAAATCAAGTACTGTTAGACATGAAATAGGAAGTGTTTAACATAAATGTTATGGCTACTCACCATTGTAGCTCGCTCCTGGTCAATGATACGAGCCTCTTCTTGCAGTGGAAAACTTGCAGCCAACAAACACCGTGGAACCTAAAGGAATGAAATTAAACATTAACATTTCGCCTCGACCAATTTTCACACGTACAACGCAACGCGGCTACACTTCTGCTATTACAAACGTAAATCTCCTTAAACACAATGAGTGTTACTTACCGTGTACGCTCTAGACGGTCCAGTTGCAAGCAGAAAATAAAGATATTTCTGTTGATAATCGTCGCTGCTCAGTGGCTCACGGCCATCGCGCCAACAGATTTGAATTTTGGCGGAGGTTCGGGCAATTACGTCATATCCGCGGCACATGACTGCGACGTAATACCCGCTTATCTGAAACGGCAGTTAAAAGTAGAGTTACATCAAGTTTTCTTGGAACCTAAACGAATGAAAGAAAACTATCATTTGGCCACAACCAACATTCACAGATACAACACAACGTGCGGGGTTGAGGTTAAAGATTGAGTGAAGGGCCCTCGTTTTAAACTACTGTTTTGAAAAGGAGTGGGAACAAGTAAGACGTATTTAATTTATTTAATGGGAAGTAGTAAGACTTATTAAATTTATTTAATCTACTTTTCTTCCCAGGCAAAATTTGATGTGCTGCAATTCCAAATTTCCAAAGTGAATGAAGGAATGAAGTCCTTTAAATTATGATTTTGTATAAATACTAGGCATTAACACAAAATCGACGGCACAAAATGGGCAGACTTTACTTGTTTGAAAAGGACTGGTTACAAGACAGACTTTTTTAATTTATTTAATGGGAAGAAGACTTATTTAGTTTAATTGATCTATTTTTGTTCCCTGGCAAAATTCGATTTGCTGCAATTCCAAATTTCCAAAGTGAATGAAGGAAAGAAGTCGTTTAAATTATGATTTTGTTTAAATACTAGGCATAGACACAAAATCTACGGCACAAAATGGGCAGACTTTACTTGTTTGAAGAGGACTGGTTACAAGACAGACTTTTCTGATTTATTTAATGGGAAGAAGACTTATTTAGTTTATTTAATCTATTTTTGTTCCCTGGCAAAATTGGATTTGCTGAAACTGTATTTTGCCAAATCTTGCCTTGAGACCTGATAGGAAGTATTAAACGCTTAGTTAAATCAATACAAGTTGGTAATAAGAGCGAGTAATGTTGGTTGAACCGATGAATGAAGGTTGAAAGCAATTTAAATTATGACTTTGTATAAATACTAGATATTAACAGAACATCTACTGCGCGAAATGGGCAGAGTTTACTTGTTTGAGAAGGAGTGGCTTATTCAAAACTAAGATTTATGTAATCTGTTTGTTCCCAGGCAAAATTGGATGTGATGCAATTCCAAATTTCACCACATGATGGTGCCCAATTTTGACTTCATTGGACATATTAAACACTTAGCTTGTTATTATGTTCAAGGTAATCAGATTTGTTTATTATTCTAATGGCCTCTTCAAAACTATTCTGGATTACTACTTTGGATCTATTCTACATTACTTGGCAACAACATACTCTGTAACAGATTAGGCAGTATAATCATATCTGTTAACTTGAGAGTGCCCACACTCAATCTACTTATCGTGATGTGTTAAATCAATTACTGTTAGACATTATTTGTCTGATAATCTACCAAATCTTTGAATTGAAGAATTTGTGATTTAATTAATAGCTTGTTCAGGGTAATCAGACTTGTATATAATTCTAATGGCCTTCTTTTGAAAACTATTCTGAATTACAACTTTGGATCTTATATTACTTTGCAACAATCTACTCGGTGACAGATTAGGCAGTATAATCACATATGTTAACTTCAGTGCCCACACTGTATTTATTTATGGTTATTTGTTAAATCAAGTACTGTTAGACATGAAATAGGAAGTGTTAAACATAAATGTTATGGCTACTCACCATTGTAGCTCGCTCCTGGTCAATGATATGAGCCTCTTCTTGCAGTGGAAAACTTGCAGCCAACAAACACCGTGGAACCTAAAGGAATGAAATTAAACATTAACATTTCGCCTGGACCAACATTCACACGTACAACGCAACGCGGCTACACTTCTGCTATTACAAACGTAAATCTCCTTAAACACAACGAGTGTTACTTACCGTGTACGCTCTAGGCAAAATTGGATGTGATGCAATTCCAAATCTATCTGAAACGGCAGTTAAAAGTAGAGTTACATCAAGTTTTCTTTTTTAATCAACACAATCATTTACAACCGTTGACCAGAAAGAATCGTCGAAATTCGACGTCCCCCACAAACGCCACGCTCACTCGCTTTTCAGGGCAACAAAAGTACTTCTTTTTAAAAACGATGAGTTGTACTTACCGTGTACGCTCTGGACGGTCCAGTTGCGAGCAGAAAATAAAAATATTTCTCTTGTTAGTCGTATGTTACCATCCGCTGTGTCTTTGTCAACATCGCCGCCATTTTCCTACTTCCTGCTGCGAGCCACGCCCACGGATTTAAATTTGGGCGGAAGCTCTTTCCATTGGCGTCGTTTTCGCGTATAGCAAATCCGATTGGTTGGGAAGGGGGCACGGTTATGCAGCCGAGGGGTCCTGTGATCGGTGGGATGTAAAGTAGGCGTCGACGTCACGTCCGCGTCACGTGACCACGACGTGGCAGACGTCATATAGCAACCGCTGTTTTGTTTAGTAGACTTACAGTTGTTATGCATTGACATAATGGCGCACACACCAAATAGATTTAAATAAATTAAATAATTCTTCTGCCCACTCTCTTTTAAACAAGTTAACTCTCCCCGCGGATTTGAATTCCGGCGAAAGTTACGCCCATCGACGTCACGTATGTCACGTGACCACGACGTGGCAGATGTCATATAGCAACCGCTGTTTTGTTTAGTAGATTTACAGTTGTTATGCATTGGCATAATGGTGTGCACTCAAAATAGATTTAAATAAATTAAATATTTCTTCTGCCCACTCCCTTTTAAACAAGTTAACTCTGCCCACGTCCATTGACGTCTTGTCTGCGTCACGTGACCACGACGTAGCGACGTCATATAGTAACCGCTGTTTTGATCAGTAGACTTAGTTATTATGCGTTGACATAATGGCGCACTGGTTAGCATGGCCACCTCTTAAGCATGATGTTGCGGGTTCGACGCCTGATCAATGTTAGCATGGAGTGAGCTGAAGTGCATGGCGCTGAAGATTTGAATCTTTGAAATGCGCTGAGGCCTGACATATCAGGCAGAATGGTTTGCCATCACGTTCAACAAAAAATAGAAACTTTCCCACTCTGATTAAAACGTCCTGTGTTCATCTACGTATTTTCGTTTTGCTGTGCATCTTTTCCCTGCCATTTCGAGAGCCCAATTGACACTCATAGTTTAAAGAAATGTGTTTGCCCATCCTACTTTGTGGAATTTCACCACATGCGCTTTTGACCAAAATACCAAATTGAACTCAAGTGAAGCCAACACGCACTCTGATCCGCCGTCAGCACGTCATTCACGCCAGCGTGGCTGGCTTTTTCGCCGTCCGTGGCGGGGCAGTCCCGCTGCGGTAGCGCCTCGTACAACATGGCCTCCAGCTCCAGGATCCTCTGGGCCGCAATCCTCGTCCATCAGTGGTCCGGCGGGAGATTTGAGGGCGGCTTACCTTATGAGCCTGGTCCATGGAACACTTCCTGAAGTCCAACTCTTCATCCAGGTAGCCCTTCTGCTTGCAGAACATATCCTAGCACAGCTCAAGGTCAGAATTGTTGGGGTACATTGCCGGAGTTCCCCTTGGCTGATGTCGCATGTCTGTCTACCTTCTCACTTTCAATGTCCAACATCTTCTGTTGAAGTGCTGACTTGGTCACTTTGATGTATTCTAACCACTGAGGAAAGGCTGCTGTCACATAAGCAGAATGCGAGAGCGTGCGTGGACGTGCGCGTTACCTTCTCGGCTAGGGTGAGAAGGGTCCTGGCGTGAATCACGACCACCTGCTCCTCGTTGGTGAGATTCTGCAAGAGCCCAAAGGCACAGCGTCAACAAGCTTCTTTCAGCGCAAAGCCTTCCAAAAGTCACATTTGAGCCGCCGAGTCTCGTGGAGTGCGAACATAAGGAGTTCGACATACACTTACGGCGTTATAGCCCAGGATGTCCAGCTTCTTCATCAGATCACTGATGACGATGTCCGGGGGAAAGGCGCAAGGAGCAATGTAAGGTGTTCTGGGACCTCGGGTTAAGGTTAGGGTTGCGAGGGACGCCTTACGTACGCTCACGCCCTCGGCCTCGCAGTAGATCTGCAAAGGGCTGAGGCCGTCTGGGAAACGGACTTGCAGAAACTTCAAGACGGGGGAGCGCCACTCCCTCTCCTGAAAGGCAGAGGCATGCATCCGTCCGTCCGTCCGTCCGTCACATCTCTGGCCTCAACACGCTTGTGCGAGTCTTCCCACCTCCAGCTCCAGGATGCGGAACTCAAGCAGTTCGTTTTGGTCTCGGATATCCTGGATGTGCTCTTTCAGACGCGCTTCTTCCGCCTCCATCCGCCTGACCTGAAAAGACAGTCAGACCTCATCTGCGGGGCTTCCCGACAGGTGTGACGCCAAGCGACTCCGCCCAGCGCCTTTCTTTCCGTCACCTTTTCGGCCAACTGCTGATTGCTCTGACGCAGCAGCTGCTTCTCCTCCACCCACTTGACATTCTAGAAGAGACAAACGCGTGGACAGCTTTGGAATGTTGTGTCATTTTCATCCACAAATTCTTTGGTTGACTGGAAAATGACATTTGCTTTTCTCCGCATTTTCCCAGCCACGTTCGGGGGGGGGGGGGGGTGGGGGTTGGTCCAGTAATGCCAGACGGATGAGTGACTGAAGAATGTAGCTATTTTGTCTGAGAAAAAGGTGTGCTCATTGATGAGCTTACCTGTCCTTGTTGCTTCAGCGCTGACTCCAGATCTGCTACTCTGCTTTGATAGTGACCCATTTCTACCATCAGCTTTTCTCTGGTCTGAAAGGAGGAGGAGGGAGGCTCCTCCTCCTCCTTTCAGACCAGAGAACACCCGAGGCTGGGTGAGAACGGGGAGGCTGCGACCCGGCCGGGGGTTGCGGGAAGGGGCGCCACCTTGATCTCCTTCTCGGCGTCGTAGTCCCCTTCGCTGGTCTGGGCTAGCAGAGCGTAGGCTCGTTGCAGCGCTTGATATTCTTGCGTCAGCTGGCGGTAGCGAAGCTCCGCCTCTTCATGCACACACCAATGCAACACAGCACTCGTACCAGAATCAGTCAGACCGGCGACAAAGCACCCGCGACGCAAAGACGAGTCCGATTCCAGGCTGAAGAGGAATGTTTGGTGCCAATACGCTGGCAGAAATGGCGGGCTACCTCTTCGGGTTCCGTGTCGGGGGTTCTGTCGGTGTGAAAAGACAAGGACGATCCGTCCGAGTCCACCAACACGTCTTCGTCGTAGCCGTAAAATGTTCTGATGACCTGCGGGCGCGGAAGCAAACATCTCTCTGAACAAACTGAAGCGACACCTCACGATGAATCGACGAGAGGAACGATAGCGAGAAAAAGGCCATTTCATCTTGCGCAACACCAAGCAGCCGCAAACAAACAGACCCACCTTGCAGGACCTCACGCTTTGTTCCTCCTCAGAGATTCTCGACGTCGGTATCGTAGCAGCAAATCTCTCTCCTGTCGACACAAATAATCCGCCTTTGAGATTCTTTGGATGCAAAGGGAACGAACGGCTCCGGCGCAGAAACAAACGCGACTCACAATGACATTTCTGACACTAGCTCCTGTCTCCAGAGCCTGAAAAACACGTCACCGGCGATGATTGGAGGGACGCTCGTCTTTTCCAAAAGTGACAACTACAGGGTGTGTCAGGGTTTTCCAGATTATCTTTATCGTATCATTATGTTGCTTTGACTTTGACTGCAACCTGTAATAAATAATATTATTTATCCCTTATTTATCCCTATCGCTTATCCCTTCCTACACAAAGTCGTAAAACACCCCTTGCTATGTTTTGACTAGAGGTCAAGGGCTTCCTCTATTCAATCCACTCTTACACCCACCCTGTTTCTCTTAATTAAAATGCTCGTGCAGGAGCCGAGAGTCAGACTTCATTCGTACAACGGATGGACTCTCCACCTGCAGGTGTCCAAAAGAACTTACTTGTCTCCCGTGTGGTTCTTGCAAAATAAGTTGGAGCGAGCGCAACTCTAACAGGGTGCATTTTGCCACTAGCTGCCTACGGACAATGATGTCGCGCTCGCGGCTCATGGTTGACGGGCTGAGCAGCCGGGCAAGTCCGTCGTTTTCAGCGCACAGCGAGTGGCAAAGGCGCTGACAAAACGGGAGCTTTGAGCTGCTGAAAACGGCAAAACAAGTCTAAAGCGTGTTCAAACGCGTGCGCACAATGCTCCTGCTTGAAAGGTCGAAATTTAAGGGGCCAATTTTTTGGATGGCGGCCGCCGGCCAAGCTTTGGACGCAAAAGGTTTCCTGGCGACAGCGAGCGAGCGTGGCGCTGCCGTACGTGCACCGAGTCGCCTGCCTGAAGACCTTGGACAAGTCGTCGATGATGTGCCGCTGCTCCACAACTTGAAGGAACTCCATTTCACCGTCCTGCTGGCCGCAACCGCGGTCCAGGTCATTGAGCGAACTAGGCCTTCTCTGTGGAACACAAATGCAGTGGACTCTGTTGGCACGCCGCCGTTGTCCGCGTCGACTTACCAAGCTTGCCATCTCCTCGTTCTCCTGGGTGACAAAGCGCACTTTGTTTTCAAGGCGACACAGCACCAGCGAGAGTTCTTCATTCTTCCTGCTCAGGCGTTTGTTTTTGTACAGGAGTGGCAGAAACTGGCTTTCTGTTTCTCTCAGTCGCTTTAGCTGCAAGCATGAAGTGCGGGATGTGAAAGACGCACAACACGCGGGCCAGAACGTATCCATTCCTTTTGCATCGGTTTGAACGGAATCGTGGCTTTGGCTCCCAATAAAAGACATCTACCAGGCAACCGACTCGACGCGCCGCTCAACTAATAAGCAAGCGCAATGGGTGCCTCGCTGGATGGCGCGCATCAAACGTAGCGCAAACCTTCAAGCGTGCCGTCAATAAATTACCAGTTCATTGCGCTCTTCAGAAAGCAGGGCGTTTCGATCCTCCAGGTTCCTGATGACTGCGCTGAGCTCAGCGATTTTCAGATGAAACCGTCGCGTGTCCCGATCCTCCTGAGACTGAAAACGCCCCGCAACACACACACACAAGCACTCGTTCAAAGTTCAAAACTGTTTTTGTGCTACCTTCCTCCAGCAACGAACTAAGTCATGCGTACTGCAAGTGTGTGATGAGGTGGCTTACGCAATGAAGAGGATTGCTAGTAGCGGCGTTGACCCCACTTCCAGGGTAGTTTAGGCCCGCCCTTTGGGAATCCCTCAGGGCAGCGATCTGCTGCTCGGCAGCCTGAGTCTGCAGCTGAAGGCGGTGGACGTGGCCGGCCCCAGGGCTTCATCCAAAACACTAACCGCTCTGTCTTTCAGCTTGATCTCATCCGTCTGGATGTACAAACGGGGAGCGCTCAGGCAGGCGGGCAAACTCATTTGCCAGAATTGTGACAAAAACAAAGAGAGCAACCGGCCAATTTTTTTTCTTGAATCGACTAGAACACCTTTGCTGTGACAAAAGCGAAGCGAGCAACCGGACATTTTCTTCTTGTGAAATAGAATAGAATAGAATGCCTTAGGTGTCATTGCACTGCAGGTATACAACGAAATTGGGAACATAGCCACGCACCGCGCATCTGATCAGTCCTACCAGTCGGCGGATCTCCCTCTCGCAGTCTCTCTTGGTTCGGCTCAGCTCCTCCCGATGCTGGTGATGAGCCGATCGGAGCTCGGCCGCTCGGGACTGCCAGGCCTGCTGGGCCGCTGCCAGGGCTTCTTCCGCGCTCCTGGTGGAGGCGACACCGCTCGGTCTCCCGACACCGCCGCGTCTCCTCCACCTCCGCCAGCAAAGCGCCCCCCCCTCCTCACCTGAGCAGACATTGCGCCACACCGGGCCATTGAGACCGCAACGGAGCGCCGCGACGCTTACTGGGGACAAGCTACACAATACGGTAGCGGCCGCATCGAAGCCCGACGTGGCGTGCGGATAGTCAGACACGGATAGAGCGGATCACCTTGTCCATGGAGCCGTCCCTCAGGCTGAGGACCAAGGCATTCAGTCGCTGGATCTCTCCATCTTGATTTTGATCACTCTCATCAGCTCCATTTCATGCTGCCGCAGTAATGTCTCCCTGGTAATGGCTAACTCTTTCTGCTTCTCCTCATGGAGTTTGCTTTTGAGTTCCGTCATGGCGGCGGTGGCACGGTGGTGCTCCGCCCGCAGGTCCTGACTTCTCTCTCTCTCCAGACAGCTGACCTGACATGACTTAGACTTAGACTTAGACAAACTTTATTGTCATCTTGTCTGCACATGGTGCATACAAAACGAAATTCCGTTGCATACGTCTTACAACAAAGTAGTGATATTGCAGTTGAATAGAAGTAACATATCCTATGAAAATATATATATATACATATACTATATATATATATATATATATATATTAAAAATAAGTATAAAGTGCAGCAGTGATAATTATGCAATAGTGCAAGTAGGCAAAACAGTATTCAAGAGTGTGCAGAGGAATGCTAAACCATGTATTAAACTTCTATTTAAAGGGTTTATACAAGTTCAGTAAAGTTGGTAGTGCGAGATAGTGCAAGATAGAGGTCCGTAGTGTCATACAGTTCTGTGAATGTGTGATGCAGAGTTCAGTTTAGAGCTCAACAGTTCTAGTGTTCAACAGTCTGATGACAGCAGGGAAAACGCTGTTGCAGAACCTGGTGGACCTGCAGCGGATGCTGCAAACCTCTTCCCAGAGGGCAGCAGGGAGAACAGTCCATGGTGGGGGTGTGATGGGTCATTGATGATGTTACGGGCACGGGACATGCAGCGCTGAGATGAAATGTCCTGAATGGAGGGAAGAGGAGCCCCTATGATCCTCTCTGCTGTCCTCACCACTCTCCTCACGTTCTTCCAATCGGAGGCGGTGCAGCCTCCACACCACACAGAGAGACAGCTTGTCAGAATGCTCTCTATGGTGCTCCTGTAGAACGTCCTCATGATGGGTGGGGGCAGGTGGGCTCTCCTCATCCTCCGCTGTAAGTACAAGCGCTTCTGTGCCCTCTTGACCAGTGCCGTAGTGTTCATAGTCCAGGTGAGGTCTTCTGTGATGTGGACCCCCAGGAATTTGGTGCTGCTGACCACCTCCACAGCTGAGCTGTTGATGATCAGTGGAGCGTGGTGAGGCTGTTTTCTCCTGAAGTCGACGATGATCTCCTTCATCTTCTCCTCATTCAGGATCAGGCTGTTTTCTCTGCACCAGCCCACCAGCTGCTCCACCTCCTCTCTGTAGTCCAGGTCGTTGTTGTCTCTGATGAGCCCCACCACCGTTGTGTCGTCTGCTGACTTCACGATGTGATTGGTGGTGAACCTGAGGACGCAGTCGTGTGTCATCAGGGTGAACAGCAGGGGGCTCAGGACGCAGCCCTGAGGGGAGCCTGTGCTGAGGGTGATGACATCAGAGGTGTTCTGTCCGACCCGGACTGACTGAGGTCTGTTGGTGAGGAAGTCTAGCAGCCAGTTGCGAAGGGGGGTGTTGAAGCCCAGGTGTTCCAATTTTCCTACCAGATGCTGTGGGATGATGGTGTTAAACGCTGAGCTGAAGTCCAGGAACAGCATCCGCACATGGGTGTTCTTCTCCTCCAGGTGAGCCAGGCTCAGGTGAAGAACGGAGGAGATGGCGTCCTGAGTGGAGCGGTTTTGCCGGTCGGCAAACTGGAACGGGTCAAATAATAGGGGGAGTCTGGAAACGATGTGACCTTTAAGCAGCCTTTCGAAGCACTTCATCATAACCGGAGTCAGTGCAACAGGCCGGTAATCATTAAATGAGGTGATTTGAGGTTTCTTCGGCACCGGAATGATGGAGGCAGTCTTAAAGCACGCCGGCACTTTGGCTTGGCCCAGCGAGGTGTTAAAAATGTCTGTGATGACCCCAGCCAGATGACTTGCACATTCCCTGAACACACGCCCAGGAATGTTGTCGGGGCCAGGGGCCTTACAGGGGTTGACTCTCCTCAGGGTCTTCAACACATCGGCGGAGTCAAGGCAGAGTACCTCCTCTTCCTGATGGGGGACAGTTTTAACTGCTGGAGTGCCGTTTAGTGCCTCGAACCTCCCAAAGAAGTTATTTAGACCATTTAGAAAGTCAGCATCAACTACACCCACCAGGGGGGGGAGGGTGAGTTGTAGTCTGTAATCGCCCGTATGCCTTGCCACATACTCCTGATGTTTTTGACGTTGTGGAAACGATCCTGAAATTTTCGACTGCGGTCTCGCTTCGCTATCCTGATGGCACGGTTCAAGTTGGCTCTCGCTGTCCTCAGTGTCTCCTTGTCGCCAGACTTGAAGGCAGAGTTCCGCGCTCGTAGCGTTTGACGTACCTCCTCAGTCATCCAGGGTCGTTGGTTGCCCCGGGTGATGATATTCTTAGTGGTGCTGACGTCCTCGGTGCATTTGTTGATGTAGGCTGACACAGTCATGGCACACGCATGTCTAATCTACATCGGGAAAACTGGGAGGGAGGGAGGCAGGCAGGGAGGCAGGCAGGGAGGCAGGCAGTGTCTGTCTGTTGAGGTTTTCACCTTGTTCTTCTCCTGCTGAAGTTCTAACTGGACGTCCATCAGTTTGGTTCTCAGCTCGTCATTGGTGGCCTGAAGGGCGTCTGTTCGCTCCGCCTTGGCCCGCCCTGCCGGAGCTCGTTTGGACATCTCTTACTCGAGTCTCGCCCGGTCGTCAGTCAGAGATCACATTTGTACCTGGAGAGCACAAACGCAGCGCTGTTTTCCACTGGCTTCGAACTCAACTTCAATCGGTACCGTAACTTACAACATCATAAACATAGAACTAGCTTGACTTATTCATTGAATAAATGCATTTGGTTCTTCAAAACTGCATCACGCAACATAGCGTGACCGAGACGGCCGTTATCCACCTGCGTGAAGTTATTTGGTGAAATGAATGAGATGTTTAAGACACCATCGTTCTGTCTCTATGTAGATGAAGGGAAATAATCGATTGCTGAAGGTCCAAAGGTGTTGTGATAAACAAATAAACATATTAGTAATTAGTGACATATTTGTGATAAACATATTAGGCAGGATAATCACATATGTTAACTTGACTGCCCACACTGTATTTATTTATGGTTATTTGTTAAATCGAGTACTGTTAGACATGAAATAGGAAGTGTTTAACATAAATGGAAGACGAAAGGGGTACTCACCATTGTAGCTCCTGCTGGTCAATGATACGAGCCTCTTCTTGCAGTGGAAAACATACAGCCAACAAACACCGTGGAACCTAAAGGAATGAAATTAAACATTAACATTTAGCCTCAAC
Source organism: Syngnathus floridae (assembly GCF_059516105.1). NCBI lineage: Eukaryota > Metazoa > Chordata > Actinopteri > Syngnathiformes > Syngnathidae > Syngnathus > Syngnathus floridae. The sequence continues at coordinate 14,333,360 of NC_142424.1, forward strand.
CAACATTCACAGATACAACGCAACGCAAACTACACAAACGTAAATCTTTTTAAACACAATGAGTTGTACTTACCGTGTACGCTCTAGACGGTCCACTTGCAAGCAGAAAATAAAGATATTTCTGTTGATAATCGTCGTGTTTGTATCCGGTGTCTCGCTCAAGGCCATTGCGCCCACAGATTTGAATTTTGGCGAGAGTTCAGCCTATTGACGTCATTTCCGCGGTGTAATACCCGCATATCTGAAACGGCAAAGTTAAGAGTAGAGTTAAATAAAGTTTTTAGTCAACGCAATAATTTACAACCGTTGACCAGTCGAAATAATCGTCGAAATTTGGCGTCTGTGGCTGGAAGCAGACGCCGAGTTCGACATTCCTCCCAAACGCCACACTCCCTCGCTTTTCAGGGCTCAAAAAAAACAGTTGTAATTACCTTGTACGCTCTAGACGGTCAAGTTGCAAGCTGAAAACAAAAATATTTGCCTTGTTAGTCATCGTGTTACTAACCGCTGTGTCTTGTTTGCCAGAATTGCCGCTTTCCTACTTCCTGTTGCAAGCCACGCCCACGGATTATAATTTTGCCGTGAGTTCCGCCTATTGACGTCATGTCCGCGTCACATGACTGCGACGTAATATTATCTAAAACTGTTTGTGCGGTATTGTGTTGTTCTGTGCGGTATTGTGTTATTCTGTGTGGCGTTGTGTTGTTCTGTGCGGCGTCGTGTTGTTCAGTGCGACGTCGTGTTGTTCAGTGCGGCATGGTGTTGTTCAGTAAGGCATGGTGTTGTTCAGTGCGGCATGGTGTTCAGTGCGGCATAATGTTGTTCAGTGCGGCATAATGTTGTTCAGTGCGGCATGGTGTTGTTCAGTGCGGCATGGTGTTGTTCAGTGCGGCATGGTGTTGTTCAGTGCGGCATAATGTTGTTCAGTGCGCCATAATGTCGTTCAGTGCGGCATGGTGTTGTTCAGTGCGGGATGGTGTTGTTCAGTGCAGGATGGTGTTGTTCAGTGCAGGATGGTGTTGTTCAGTGCGGCATGGTGTTGTTCAATGCGGCATGGTGTTGTTCAGTGCGGGATGGTGTTGTTCAGTGCAGGATGGTGTTGTTCAGTGCGGCATGGTGTTGTTCAGTGCGGCATGGTGTTGTTCAGTGCGGCATGGTGTTGTTCAGTGCGGCATGGTGTTGTTCAGTGCAGGATGGTGTTGTTCAATGCGGGATCGTGTTGTTCAGTGCGGCATGGTGTTGTTCAGTGCGGCATGGTGTTGTTCAGTGCGGCATAATGTTGTTCAGTGCGGCATGGTGTTGTTCAGTGCGGCATGGTGTTGTTCAGTGCGGCATGGTGTTGTTCAGTGCGGCATGGTGTTGTCCAGTGCGCCATAATGTTGTCCAGTGCGCCATAATGTTGTTCAGTGCGGCATGGTGTTGTTTAGTGCGGGATGGTGTTGTTCAGTGCAGGATGGTGTTGTTCAGTGCGGCATGGTGTTGTTCAATGCGGCATGGTGTTGTTCAGTGCGGGATGGTGTTGTTCAGTGCGGCATGGTGTTGTTCAGTGCGGCATAATGTTGTTCAGTGCGGCATGGTGTTGTTCAGTGCGGCATGGTGTTGTTCAGTGCGGCATGGTGTTGTTCAGTGCGGAATGGTGTTGTTCAGTGCGGCATGGTGTTGTTCAGTGCGGCATGGTGTTGTTCAGTGCGGGATGGTGTTGTTCAATGCGGGATCGTGTTGTTCAGTGCGGGGTGGTGTTGTTCAGTGCAGGATGGTGTTGTTCAGTGCAGGATGGTGTTGTTCAGTGCGGCATGGTGTTGTTCAATGCGGCATAATGTTGTTCAGTGCAGCATAATGTTGTTCAGTGCGGCATGGTGTTGTTCAATGCGGCATGGTGTTGTTCAGTGCGGGATGGTGTTGTTCAGTGCGGCATGGTGTTGTTCAGTGCGGCATGGTGTTTTTCAGTGCAGCATGGTGTTGTTCAGTGCGGCATGGTGTTGTTCAGTGCGGCATGGTGTTGTTCAGTGCGACATGGTGTTGTTCAGTGCGGCATGGTGTTGTTCAGTGCAGGATGGTGTTGTTCAGTGCAGGATGGTGTTGTTCAATGCGGGATGGTGTTGTTCAGTGCGGCATGGTGTTGTTCGATGCGGCATGGTGTTGTTCAGTGCGGAATGGTGTTGTTCAGTGCGGAATGGTGTTCAGTGCGGCATGGTGTTGTTCAGTGCAAAATGGTGTTGTTCAGTGCGGGATGGTGTTGTTCAATGCGGGATGGTGTTGTTCAGTGCGGGATGGTGTTGTTCAATGCGGCATGGTGTTGTTCAATGCGGCATGGTGTTGTTCAATGCGGCATGGTGTTGTTCAGTGCAGGATGGTGTTGTTCAGTGCGGCATGGTGTTGTTCAATGCGGCATGGTGTTGTTCAATGCGGCATGGTGTTGTTCAGTGCGGCATGGTGTTGTTCAGTGCAGCGTAATGTAGTTCAGTGCGGCATGGTGTTGTTCAGTGCGGCATGGTGTTGTTCAGTGCGGGATGGTGTTGCTCAGTGCGGGATGGTGTTGTTCATTGCGGCATGGTGTTGTTCAATGCGGGATCGTGTTGTTCAGTGCGGCATGGTGTGTTTCATTGCGGCATGGTGTTGTTCAGTGCGGCATGGTGTTCAGTGCGGCATAATGTTGTTCAGTGCGGCATAATGTTGTTCAGTGCGGCATAATGTTGTTCAGTGCGGAATGGTGTTGTTCAGTGCGGAATGGTGTTGTTCAGTGCGGCATGGTGTTGTTCAGTGCGGCATGGTGTTGTTCAGTGCGGCATAATGTTGTTCAGTGCGGCATAATGTTGTTCAGTGCGGCATAATGTTGTTCAGTGCGGAATGGTGTTGTTCAGTGCGGAATGGTGTTGTTCAGTGCGGCATGGTGTTGTTCAGTGCGGCATGGTGTTGTTCAGTGCGGCATGGTGTTGTTCAGTGCGGCATGGTGTTGTTCAGTGCGGCATGGTGTTCAATGCGGGATGGTGTTGTTCAGTGCGGCATGGTGTTGTTCAGTGCGGCATGGTGTTGTTCAGTGCGGCATGGTGTTGTTCAGTGCGGCATGGTGTTGTTCAGTGCGGCATGGTGTTGTTCATTTCGGCATAATGTTGTTCAGTGCGGCATAATGTTGTTTAGTGCGGCATGGTGTTGTTCAGTGCGGGATGGTGTTGTTCAGTGCGTTATAATGTTATTCAGTGCGGCATGGTGTTGTTCAGTGCGGCATGGTGTTGTTCAGTGCGGCATGGTGTTGTTCAGTGCGGCATAATGTTGTTCAGTGCGGCATAATGTTGTTCAGTGCGGCATGGTGTTGTTCAGTGCGGCATGGTGTTGTTCAGTGCGGGATGGTGTTGTTCAGTGCGGGATGGTGTTCAATGCGGAATGGTGTTGTTCAGTGCAGGATGGTGTTGTTCAGTGCGGCATGGTGTTGTTCAGTGCGGCATAATGTTGTTCAGTGCGGCATGGTGTTGTTCAGTGCGGCATGGTGTTGTTCAGTGCGGCATGGTGTTGTTCAGTGCGGCATAATGTTGTTCAGTGCGGCATGGTGTTGTTCAGTGCGGCATGGTGTTGTTCAGTGCGGCATAATGTTCAGTGCGGCATAATGTTGTTCAGTGCGGCATGGTGTTGTTCAGTGCGGGATGGTGTTGTTCAGTGCAGGATGGTGTTGTTCAGTGCGGCATGGTGTTCAGTGCGGGATGGTGTCTTTCAGTGCGGCATGGTGTCGTTCAGTGCGGCATGGTGTCTTTCAGTGCGGCATGGTGTCGTTCAGTGAGGCATGGTGTTGTTCAGTGCGGCATGGTGTTGTTTAGTGCGGCATGGTGTTGTTCAGTGCGGGATGGTGTTGTTCAGTGTGGCATGGTGTTCAGTGCGGCATGGTGTTGTTCAGTGCGGTATCGTGTTGTTCAGTGCGGAATCGTGTTTCTCAGTGCGGTATCGTGTTGTTCAGTGCAGTATCGTTGTGTTGTTCGTATTGTGTTGTGTTGTTCGTAATGTGTTGTGTTGTTCGTATTGTGTTGTGTTGTTCGTATTGTGTTGTGTTGTTCATATTGTGTTGTTCATATTGTGTTGAGTTGTTCGTATTGTGTTGTGTTGTTCGTATTGTGTTGCCTTTAACACTTAGCCTCTAACACTTAGCCTCTAACACTTAGCCTCTAGCATCTAGAAGGTAAATAAATAGGAAGGAAGGACTCACCGGTGACGTCTTCGCCCACGTCCAAGCGTTGTACTTTGTATTTTCATCCTTCTGACAGTGGAAAACATAGCCAACAAACACCGTGGAACCTAAACGAATGAAAGAAAACTATCATTTGGCCACAACCAACATTCACAGATACAACACAATGTGACGTGCGGGGTTGAGGTTAAAGGTTGAGTGAAGGGCCCTCGTTTTAAACTACTTTTTTGAAAAGGATTGGGAACAAGTAAGACGTATTTAATTTATTTAATGGGAAGTAGTAAGAGCTATTGAATTTAATCTATGTATTATATTCTATTGTATTGTATTCTGTTGTATTCTTTTGGATTGTATTCACACTAACCCCACTAAAACTTCAGCCCACAAAAACTCGCCTCTGGCGCCTAGCCTCTGGCACTTAGCCTCTAACACTTAGCCTTTAACACTTAGCCTTTAACACTTAGCCTTTAACACTTAGCCTTTAACACTTAGCCTAGAAGGTGAATAAATAGGGTTAAAGGTTGAGTGAAGGGACCTCGTTTTAAACTACTTTTTTGAAAAGGAGTGGGAACAAGTAAGACGTATTTAATTTATTTAATGGGAAGTAGTAAGACTTATTAAATTTATTTAATCTACTTTTCTTCCCAGGCAAAATTTGATGTGCTGCAATTCCAAATTTCCAAAGTGAATGAAGGAATGAAGTCCTTTAAATTATGATTTTGTATAAATACTAGGCATTAACACAAAATCGACGGCACAAAATGGGCAGACTTTACTTGTTTGAAAAGGACTGGTTACAAGACAGACTTTTTTAATTTATTTAATGGGAAGAAGACTTATTTAGTTTAATTGATCTATTTTTGTTCCCTGGCAAAATTCGATTTGCTGCAATTCCAAATTTCCAAAGTGAATGAAGGAAAGAAGTCGTTTAAATTATGATTTTGTTTAAATACTAGGCATAGACACAAAATCTACGGCACAAAATGGGCAGACTTTACTTGTTTGAAGAGGACTGGTTACAAGACAGACTTTTCTGATTTATTTAATGGGAAGAAGACTTATTTAGTTTATTTAATCTATTTTTGTTCCCTGGCAAAATTGGATTTGCTGAAACTGTATTTTGCCAAATCTTGCCTTGAGACCTGATAGGAAGTATTAAACGCTTAGTTAAATCAATACAAGTTGGTAATAAGAGCGAGTAATGTTGGTTGAACCGATGAATGAAGGTTGAAAGCAATTTAAATTATGACTTTGTATAAATACTAGATATTAACAGAACATCTACTGCGCGAAATGGGCAGAGTTTACTTGTTTGAGAAGGAGTGGCTTATTCAAAACTAAGATTTATGTAATCTGTTTGTTCCCAGGCAAAATTGGATGTGATGCAATTCCAAATTTCACCACATGATGGTGCCCAATTTTGACTTCATTGGACATATTAAACACTTAGCTTGTTATTATGTTCAAGGTAATCAGATTTGTTTATTATTCTAATGGCCTCTTCAAAACTATTCTGGATTACTACTTTGGATCTATTCTACATTACTTGGCAACAACATACTCTGTAACAAGATTAGGCAGTATAATCACATATGTTAACTTGAGAGTGCCCACACTCAATCTACTTATCGTGATGTGTTAAATCAATTACTGTTAGACATTATTTGTCTGATAATCTACCAAATCTTTGAATTGAAGAATTTGTGATTTAATTAATAGCTTGTTCAGGGTAATCAGACTTGTATATAATTCTAATGGCCTTCTTTTGAAAACTATTCTGAATTACAACTTTGGATCTTATATTACTTTGCAACAATCTACTCGGTGACAGATTAGGCAGTATAATCACATATGTTAACTTCAGTGCCCACACTGTATTTATTTATAGTTATTTGTTAAATCAAGTACTGTTAGACATGAAATAGGAAGTGTTTAACATAAATGTTATGGCTACTCACCATTGTAGCTCGCTCCTGGTCAATGATATGAGCCTCTTCTTGCAGTGGAAAACTTGCAGCCAACAAACACCGTGGAACCTAAAGGAATGAAATTAAACATTAACATTTCGCCTGGACCAACATTCACACGTACAACGCAACGCGGCTACACTTCTGCTATTACAAACGTAAATCTCCTTAAACACAACGAGTGTTACTTACCGTGTACGCTCTAGGCAAAATTGGATGTGATGCAATTCCAAATCTATCTGAAACGGCAGTTAAAAGTAGAGTTACATCAAGTTTTCTTTTTTAATCAACACAATCATTTACAACCGTTGACCAGAAAGAATCGTCGAAATTCGACGTCCCCCACAAACGCCACGCTCACTCGCTTTTCAGGGCAACAAAAGTACTTCTTTTTAAAAACGATGAGTTGTACTTACCGTGTACGCTCTGGACGGTCCAGTTGCAAGCAGAAAATAAAAATATTTCTCTTGTTAGTCGTATGTTACCATCCGCTGTGTCTTTGTCAACATCGCCGCCATTTTCCTACTTCCTGCTGCGAGCCACGCCCACGGATTTAAATTTGGGCGGAAGCTCTTTCCATTGGCGTCGTTTTCGCGTATAGCAAATCCGATTGGTTGGGAAGGGGGCACGGTTAGGGTTAGGGTTAGGGTTAGGTATTTTGAGTTTTACTCGCTAAACCTTCCCCAAAGGGTCCGCCGACCCTGTCGGTTAGATAGAAGGCAACGGAAGGCACGGGCCTACGCATGTCTCACCAGTAAACCTCGCCGTACCAGGTCACATAAAATCTGGATTGGGTACGAAGGACGGCGAAGTGAGACTGCACTTCTGCCAGAACCTCCCCCGAGTAGCTGAGGCGCCACCCAGGTCTTCGGCCAGCAAGATGGAAAAAATGAGAGAAGAAGAAAAAAATGAGAGAAGAAAAAAAAGCAACCTAAAGTCCTACCCTTGGAATACATTATGTCTATTCACTTTGAATCATTGTTTACCTCATATCTTGTTTTTATATTCAACCAACCGCTTTCTTAGAAGTTAGGGGTTAGGGTCCGCTAAAGAGTTCCTCCCCCAAAGGAGAGGAGCAAAGGCACAGTCCTCCTATCCTTACCTGCCACCCATAACCGGCTCCAAAGTATCCTACCCATTGCGGACACGCCAGCCATGTTGGCCCGGACGACGTTGGGGTTGAGAAAGATATTTCTTTTACCTTGAACTTGTGTTTGTGCTTATTGTATGTTTGATTTTGACTGTACTTACCCGATCTGGTCACCTCTGAGGAAAAAAAACCTAATTTAAAGTCCTACCCTTGGATTACCTTTGTCTATTCCCTTTGAACTATTTTTGAACTAATATTTCGTTTTTATATTCAACCAACCATTTTCTTTAGAGATTAAGGTTAGGGATTAGGGGTTAGGGGTTAGGTTTAGGGATTAGGAGTTAGGTTTAGGGATTAGGGGTTAGTTTCCTCTTTTTAGGGATTAGGGGTTAGGTTTAGGGTTAGGTTTAGGGATTAGGTTTAGGGATCAGGGGTTAGATCTAGGGATTAAGGGTTAGGTTTAGGGATTAGGGGTTAGGTTTAGGGATTAGGGGTTAGGACTAGGTCTATAAGGTTTACTCGCTACACATTCCCCAAAGGGTCCGCCGACCCAGCCGGCCAGACAGAAGGCCGCGGAGGGCACAGGCCGACGCGTGTCCCCCTCAACAAACCCCGCCGCACCGGAGTCGCACAAACTCCGGAACGAAGGACAGCGAAGCGAGACCGCACCTCAACCAGAACCCCCCCCGGAGCAGCCGAGGCGCCCCCCCCGGGGACTCCAGCCAGCAAGACAAAAAAACAGCGAGACACGAGAGAAGAAAGTCCCACCCCTGGACCACATCACGTCTACCAACCTTGCAGCATTCTTGACCCAATATCTTGTTTCTATACTCAACCAACCACTTTCTTCAAAAGGGGTCCCATTAAGTCGTCCTTATTGTCCTGGGTAATTTGAACGTCATAATTTTGTAGACACGTCATCAGTAGTGGACCTTGGGGTCACAGAGTGTTTCGGCCATTATCACCAGACACCCTCGCCCAAGGGAGGCCCCGCCGGGGTCGATCAAGCCCCGGAGTGTGTCTACATCCTCAATCGAAATCTCAGTAATTGTCTAGTCAACTGTCCAGCTTTACCGCAGACAGCATAAATCAATTGGTCAGTCTGTTAGTCCTTTTGTTGTGCTGATTTGTTCAACCGTTAAACATATGTACAAAACCTTTGTATTCCTTTGTATGGCATGCCCCAAGTCTGGTAAAACATAGTTTAGGGCTAACCTGGTATAGTTTTGCTTCGCCCGCTCCCGCATATCTTATCTCAGTAAAGTCTAGCATAGCGTAGTCCAGCATAGCCTAGTCTTGACGATTAAACAAGTTTCACCTGTTACTCTCAAAGAATCGGAAGAATCTTCCATATTAACCGGAAGCCAAATTCTTCCCCAATGCCCCTCCCCCGAGTCACAGTCCTACCGCCGAGCACCTCCTCCCAAGAGCCTCAGCGAAGCAACTGACAGCTCTCGTCATAAAATCACGTTCCCACATCTAACTGATAAGCACTAAAAAAATATATCGGCAAACCCTATTGGTACTGTTTAATTGGGTTAGTCGTGCAACATTTAAATGTAAATTGAAGTCACAATCTAAATCCAATCACATATTCAGGAATACATTCATCTACATAAATCGCGATTCCCCTAAGTCCCGCCCCCCGGAAACACTCAAACTCCTGTCAATCACTCTAGCGGCTGTTTTTTCTGTAAACCCCCTATCTTCCAAACCCTCACATCGCCCCAATCAACGATCAATATGAAACAAAATTCTCCTAAAACCCCTGGTATTATTAAAGTGTATAACCCGATTCCCTTCATTCGTAAAAGTAATTTATAACATTAATACGATCGTATATTCGTAACCAAATCCCCGTAAGCGTATCGTAGCTAATGTTTTGAGCGTTAGCTGTGTTTCCTTTATTGATATCCGGTCCCATTCATCCGGCAATTTAATATTTTCTCTTTTCGTTCTCTTTTAGCTTAGCATACTCCCGCACATCCTATACCAATAAATTCCAGCATAGCGTAGTACCGCATAACGTAGCTTTAGCAATTAAAAAGAATCGGAAGAATCTTCCACCTTACCTGGAAAGAAGGTCTTCCCCAGTACCCCTCTCCTGAGTCACAGCGCTACCGCCGAACGCCATCCCCCCACGAGCCTCAGCGAATTAACTGACGGCTCTCGTCATCCCATCACGTTCCCACCTCTATCAGACAAGCCCTAAAACATTCGGTAAACCCTATTGGTACCGTTTAATTGGGTTAGTCATGAAACATTTAAATGTAAATTGAATTCATCCTCTAAATCGAATCATATATTTAGAAATACATTCCTCTAACTAAATTGCCATCCCCCTAAGTCCCGCCCCCCGGAAACACTCGTAAACTCCTGTCAATCACTCTGGCGGCTCTTTTTTCCGTAATCACCCTATCTTACAAAACCTCACAACGCCCAAATAAACGATCAATATGCAATAAAATTTTCCTAAATCCCCTGGTATTATTAAAGTGTGTAATCCGATCCCCTTCATTCGTAGAATTAATTTATAACATTACTACGATCGTATATTCGTAACAAAATCCCCGTAAACGTATCGTAGCTAATGTTATGAGCGTTAGCTGTGTTTCCTTTATTGATATCCGGTCCCATTCATCCGGCAATTTAATATTTTCTCTTTTCGTTCTCTTTTAGCTTAGCATACTCTCACATATCCTATGCCAATAAAGGCTAGCATAGCGTAGTACCGTATAATTTAGCTTTAGCGATTAAAAAGGGTTCACCTGTTTTTCTCAAAAAGAATCGGAAGAATCTTCCACAGTACCTGGAAAGAAGGACTTCCCCAGTGCCACTCTCCTGAGTCACAGCGCCACCGCCGAAAGCCAACCCTTCCTTTCTCTTTTCTTTTCTCTCCCACGAGCCTCAGCGAAGCAACTGACGGCTCTCGTCATCCAATCACGTTCCCACATCTAACTGATAAGCACTAAGACATTCGGTAAATCCTATTGGTACCATTTAATTAAGTTAGTCGTGAAACATTTAAGTGTAAATTGAATTCATCATCTAAATCAAATTATATATTTAGAAATACATTCATCTACGTAAATCGCGATCCCCCTAGGTCCCGCCCCCCGGAAGTACTCCTACGCTCCTGTCAATTACTCTGCCGGCTCTTTTTTTCTAATCCCCCTATTTTCCCAAACCTCCCCTCGTCCAAATAAATAATTCACATGGAATAAAATTCTCCTCCACCCCCTGGTATCATTAAAGTGTGTTACCCGATTCCATTAATTCGTAGAATACGATCGTATATTCGTAACGAAATCACTATAAGCGTATCGTGGCTAATGTTATGAGCATTAGCGATGCGGAAGTACCCACAAGCCCCAGCAAAGCCCAATGGCGTCTCCCCTAGCCACTAATAGTACCGAAGCCGTTCCATAATTCATAAGAATTAAATAAATTGTAATTCCACCGCTTGCCACCGTTCCTTTATTTATACCCGGTCCCATTGATCCACCAATTTAATAGCGATCATTGAAATAGTTACCTATTTGGGGCGATATCGTCCTGCGCGTACTGCAGCTAACAAGCATTAGCAACCCCGAAGTACCCATAAGCCTTTGCGAAAAGTCATGGCGGCCCCCTTAATACAATATTATTATTAAACTTGCCCCTCGCAATCACCATAATAAAATCCATTTAGATCAGTATTGTTTACTTGCACCACCCGGTCCCCTCCGTCCGTAAAAAAACACACTCACTCACCTTAATCCGACTTTGCATTCGGAGTCAGTAGCCCCGTATACAACGTAGCTAGTCAGTATTAGCCAAACCGGAAGTTTCACACTCCCCATTGCGTCATGGCAACCCTCCGTCAACCATTCTGCAAATCAAAGTATCCGTTAGAACAAACCAGATTAAAATCACGTCTAGAGTTGAAAAACCTTTCCATACCACTTAATAGTGTTTTCCAACGTATTCATTTCTGAATTTAAAGGGTATCATTAATCCCCTAATATTTGCGTCTAGCCGAGCCCTATTCGTACCACCGCGATTTAGTGTGCCAAGGGCGCCCTCAAGCGTCCCATCACGTACTATGTTTTCCTTTTATGTGTTTGAAGAGAAATCCTTCTTTTTTTTATATTTTTTTCTTTTTCTTTTAAAGTTTGCTTAAAATCCAAAATATAATTCGATTATAGTTCCCCCTTTTTTTTGTTTTGCAATTTAATTAAATTTAATCGTAAATTTTTAGATTTGGTAGGATTAAAATTCATTCTGGAATCTCATTGCATTTAGGATCAAAATAAGGTTCAGTTTAGACTAATTTTGTTGAAATTTGGTACAATTTCCTAATTAATTTAGAGTTAAGGGTTAGGGTCAGAGGTCAAGGGTAGAATTAGGGTTTGGGTTAGGTTTCCTTTCTGAATCTGAATTTATGTAAGTTTTGTGAATTGATTAAGTGTTAGGATTTAATGTTAGAGTAGAGTCCAAATAAGAATGAAGATTAGAATTTGGTGTCCGAGTTGGGCACTTTATCTATGTTGTCAGGAAAACCAGCCAACCAGAGTTAGACTCTTTGACTAAATGGAAAGTGTCAGGAGCCCCCGGATGTGACGTACAATGTCATACCTCTGTCAGGGCTAAGTTCCTCATTCACCTTCAGTCCCGGTCCAAACTCCTTTCAGCCGTCTCCCAACACATAAACCTCCCCCACAAGAACTTAAACCCAGGAACAATTATGATATTTTCCCTAATTTCTATATATCGTTTTGGGAGGGCATTCCCTTTAAATTTTCTTAAACGTGTAAACTCTAACCCTAGAATTTCCATTTTAACCCAGATATTCAAGTGTTTTCCGTTTCCGTTGTTGTTAAATTGAGTCCCAGTGGATATTTAGTTTTCAGCCGCTTGACCCATCTCATTTCCGCGTTTTCCCTATCCCTTTGTGTCCAGCCCGCACAGTTTTCCAAAATCCGTATTCTCAAGTTACGTAACCCGTGCAGGCGGAAATGGCGTACTACATGAGTGTTACGCTTCTGGTTATGTGTGATGCTATAGCGGTGCGAATGCAGTCTGCTTCTGACATCATTTCGAGTCTGTCCCACATACATAACTCCACACAACCGACAGCTCATACAGTAGACCGCATTCCGCGTAGACAAGGCCTTACCCGTCTGTGTGAAGAAATGTTCTTTCTTCTGAGAGTCTGTTATCACTCCTATTGATCTCCTGGCTGCACGAGAGGACCCACTTTTCATTTTAGTGCTAACCAACAAATCTTTTAAATTTGGATTCCTTTTGAAGGCTGAAACCACCTTATGTTTCGCCTTCAGGTCAGTCAGCGCCGACGCTTCCAAATTCTGTTTAATTTTTCTGTGAACATTGACTGTGTAAGAGTTGTAAGTCGAAATTAGAGGAAGTACCATCTTTTTAACCCCCTGAGTGTCCCCTCTTCTTCCTTTTTTCCTTGTCTGTAGCTTAATCGTGCGAAGAAATGACCGAGAATAACCTCGTTGTTGTAATGACCTGAACAAGACTTTGGTCGCTTCTTCCCTATCTTCTGTGCGAGTGCAAATCCTCCCGAATCTCAAGAGTTGTGAATAAACCAAACCCCCAAACGTGTGTCTAGGGTGAAAACTCTTTTGGTGTAGTATCTGTGGATTTAAAAAATACTCTGACATCAAGTACCCCTGTTGTATGAAATTCCGGTCCCTTATATGTAGTTGTGTCAAGAAAATTTATTTCCCTCTCGCTAATCTGTGCCGTCAGCTTAATTGAAGGTTGGTGGCCATTTACGGTTTTAAGAAACACGTCAAATTCTTCCCTAGAATCTCCCCAAATTCCCCAAATATCATCTAAGAACCTCAGGTAAGCTATAGGTTTCTTAGAGCACTGTGTCAAGGCGTTCTCCTCCCATTCAGCCATATAGATATTGGCATAGGCTGGAGAGAAACGTTTCCCCATTGCTGTCCCCTTGACCTGTAAAAAATACTCATTGTCAAATTGAAAATCATTCTTAGTCAGATTGAGTTCCAGCAATGCCAAAATGTGTTCATCCGGGCGGCCCACAATCGGATTACGTGCCAAAACATTGCGTACCGCCTCTAAACCCTTAGCAGTTTCAATATTAGTATACAAGTTTTCAACATCCATGGAAAACAACCAACAGGTCTGTGGCAAGGTCAAGGTCCGTACTTTTGAAACAAAATCATTAGTATCTTTGATGTAACTCGGATGTAGAATTGACAAGGGATTCAAGTAATAATCTACTAGCTCAGCCGAGCCGTAGGATTCGCTACTACAATCTGATACGATGGGACGTCCTGGCGGCATTTCATAGGGCCAGGGCCACGATGCCGGGTCTTTATGAATCTTGGGTAGGAGATAAAAGTATCTCGGACGTGACGGGGACGCTCCTGTTAAATACAAGAATTGTTTTTTAGTAATGTGGTGCTCTTTTCTCATTTGATCTAATATTGTGTGGACTAACTTTTCTGTATCCGGATAAATCGGTTTTTGGATCGAATGGTAATACTCCGTATTGCGAAGTTGTCGATGAGCCTCTCTCACGTAATTTTTCCGGTCCATAATGACCACCGCTGACCCTTTATCTGCTGGCTTAATAATCAATTCCTCTGCCGAACTTAATTCGTCCAGGGCTCTTCTTTCGCCCTCTGTCAAATTTGGCATCTCTCTTGGGACTTCCACTTGTTTTAGGACCGCTCTGTCTTTGTGTATTAATACTTTCATCTCCCTAGGTACTTCATCATCCTTGGGCTCCCACATTGAAGCCGACTGGAATTTGGGTGGTGCTGCCGTCGTTGAAGTTCCAAAATAAGAGTCTAGTTTTAACCTTCTATGGTACTGTCGCACATGGGCCTTGGTGATCTTTCTCTGATCCGTCATCATGGTTGCGGTGGGGACGAATGTAAGCCCCTTCCCCAGAAGCTCCCTATGATCTTTCGTCAAACTAAAGGAGGTCGACAGGTTGACCACTGGATCAGTCAGGGTTATCTCCTTGAGTGGGGGGAGGCTTCTTGGCATAAAAAAGGTTTTCCACAAGGTCCACATCTCTTCAGCCGTGTCCGTTGTCCAATGGATGTTGTCCGGTCCTGTGGTAAACAGTCTTGATGGTAAGCGTTGAATCGAATGGCCCGTTTCCTCTATTATATCATTCAGTTCCCTAAGGTTGGCTTGGATCTCCAAAGGAAGTGATTGGGAATAATTAATTTTAGGAATGAATATTTTAGCATAAGGAAAAGTGGCCTTAGCTGCTCCCAGCAATCTGGCTATCTCCTTGGATATGAATATTGGGATGACCCTACCTCTATTGTTAAGGCCAAAGGATAAAATGACCCCTAGCACGTTGGGAGAGGTCGCAGTTCTGTTTCTGAGTAGGTGAATCCCATGGCTGATTTTAGCTCCCGGATAACAGTCCACTTGTACTTCACGGTCTTCGATTTTCGGCAATTTGGCTAAGTTTGAATCACCTACAATCAACCATCTTCTCTGGGGAAACAAAAACCAATTTGCCCTCTTATTCCCTTCATGTTCGTGTCTGGTGTACATCGATTGTGGTTCGGTTTGTGTGTCACGTGACTGGAAGGATGTTGTTTCCAGTAATTTCGGTCGTGGTGTCTCACTTCTCCTACTTGGTGTTTCTGACGCGTTAGGACCAGTAGGTTCCTGGTATTTCCTCATTATTCCCTCAATGCGCTTCATTACAGTCTCTGTCGTCGGTTCGTGGAAAGCTGTCGAGTTCTCCTCTTGAGTCGGTGAAGGTAAGTCCTCCATCTGCTCGTCAAGGTAAGTCGTTTGGGGCGCCCTCCCTTCCTCCATGTGTTGGGCATCCCTCTGTTCCCCTGAGTGGTGGGTGAGCTTCCTACTCCTCTTTTTCTTTTTCTTCATCTTCTTAACTTCACCTTGTTGAGTGTGGTGGGTGAGTGTCTTACTTCTCTTTCTCTTTTTCTTAATCTTCTTAATCTTCTTAACTTCACCTTGTTGAGTGTCTTTTTTTAGGTAACTTGGTTCAACTGCGGAGCTGGACTTCTCAGGTGCCCTCTTCCTGGGCCTCCTTACCCGGCGTCTCATCCGCCTCCTCCCAGGCAGCAATGGGAGAGGTCCTGTCATTCCCAGCGATTCCAGCACTTTCACTGTTGCTGACCCCACTTGCGGGTTGACCACCCGGTAGCGTCTGAGGACCCAACGTTGGGCAACTTGCCACGCTCTTGATCCATCCACCAAAGGAAGGGAGCCTATTCTCTTTCTCAGGGATTGCTCCCCTTGTTCATAGTGCTCCTGTAAAATCTGAGAAGCGGACTCACCCCAGGTACGTGCAATATCGGTCAAACGCTTGGCTGTGTCCGGCTTAGGTTGACTGGGGGTCACTGCTTTCTCAAGTCGGTCCTGTAGACGACTCAGGTGTTGAGTTGTAGTTGTTGTACCTCTCTGTTCACACCGATTCCATGTGTTCCACTGAAACTTGTAGAGGCTAAAGATGGCTCTAACCAGGCTCCCAAACTCGTCTCTCTGCGTCATTTTTATCCTAGCCAATAACAAGAAAGTGAGAATTAGAGAAATCTAAAAGAGAGGGACCATGGATAGGCACTGGGAAATGGAACCATTTCAACCAAAACCCTGGGGTTTCTGACCCCACACATGGTCCTCTCCCTCTCCGACCCTTGACAGAAGGGGAGGAGGGACGGGAGGGAGAAGCTGTTTACCAAGAAAGTAAGAGTTAGAGAAAATTTAAGAAAAGAGAGATACCACGGAAAGGCAATGGGAAATGCGAGCATCTCAACCAAAGCCCGCAAAGCATGCGACCCGATAATTTGGCTTAAGGTAATACTGGGATGTCCGAAGGGCACTGGCTGGTTACGTATTTTGAGTTTTACTCGCTAAACCTTCCCCAAAGGGTCCGCCGACCCTGTCGGTTAGATAGAAGGCAACGGAAGGCACGGGCCTACGCATGTCTCACCAGTAAACCTCGCCGTACCAGGTCACATAAAATCTGGATTGGGTACGAAGGACGGCGAAGTGAGACTGCACTTCTGCCAGAACCTCCCCCGAGTAGCTGAGGCGCCACCCAGGTCTTCGGCCAGCAAGATGGAAAAAATGAGAGAAGAAGAAAAAAATGAGAGAAGAAAAAAAAGCAACCTAAAGTCCTACCCTTGGATTACATTATGTCTATTCACTTTGAATCATTGTTTACCTCATATCTTGTTTTTATATTCAACCAACCGCTTTCTTAGAAGTTAGGGGTTAGGGTCCGCTAAAGAGTTCCTCCCCCGAAGGAGAGGAGCAAAGGCACAGTCCTCCTATCCTTACCTGCCACCCATAACCGGCTCCAAAGTATCCTACCCATTGCGGACACGCCAGCCATGTTGGCCCGGACGACGTTGGGGTTGAGAAAGATATTTCTTTTACCTTGAACTTGTGTTTGTGCTTATTGTATGTTTGATTTTGACTGTACTTACCCGATCTGGTCACCTCTGAGGAAAAAAAACCTAATTTAAAGTCCTACCCTTGGATTACCTTTGTCTATTCCCTTTGAACTATTTTTGAACTAATATTTCGTTTTTATATTCAACCAACCATTTTCTTTAGAGGTTAAGGTTAGGGATTAGGGGTTAGGGGTTAGGTTTAGGGATTAGGAGTTAGGTTTAGGGATTAGGGGTTAGTTTCCTCTTTTTAGGGATTAGGGGTTAGGTTTAGGGTTAGGTTTAGGGATTAGGTTTAGGGATCAGGGGTTAGATCTAGGGATTAAGGGTTAGGTTTAGGGATTAGGGGTTAGGGTTAGGGTTAGGGTTAGGGTTAGGGGTTAGGGTTAGGGTTAGGGTTAGGGTTAGGGTTAGGTATTTTGAGTTTTACTCGCTAAACCTTCCCCAAAGGGTCCGCCGACCCTGTCGGTTAGATAGAAGGCAACGGAAGGCACGGGCCTACGCATGTCTCACCAGTAAACCTCGCCGTACCAGGTCACATAAAATCTGGATTGGGTACGAAGGACGGCGAAGTGAGACTGCACTTCTGCCAGAACCTCCCCCGAGTAGCTGAGGCGCCACCCAGGTCTTCGGCCAGCAAGATGGAAAAAATGAGAGGAGAAGAAAAAAATGAGAGAAGAAAAAAAAGGAACCTAAAGTCCTACCCTTGGATTACATTATGTCTATTCACTTTGAATCACTGTTTACCTCATATCTTGTTTTTATATTCAACCAACCGCTTTCTTAGAAGTTAGGGGTGAGGGTCCGCTAAAGAGTTCCTCCCCCGAAGGAGAGGAGCAAAGGCACAGTCCTCCTATCCTTACCTGCCACCCATAACCAGCTCCAAAGTATCCTACCCATTGCGGACACGCCAGCCATGTTGGCCCGGACGACTTTGGGCTTGAGAAAGATATTTCTTTTACCTTGAACTTGTGTTTGTGCTTATTGTATGTTTGATTTTGACTGTACTTACCCGATCTGGTCACCTCTGAGGAAAAAAAACCTAATTTAAAGTCCTACCCTTGGATTACCTTTGTCTAATCCCTTTGAACTATTTTTGAACTAATATTTCGTTTTTATATTCAACCAACCATTTTCTTTAGAGGTTAGGGTTAGGGGTTAGGGTTAGGATTAGGGTTAGGGGTTAGGGTTAGGGTTAGGGGTTAGGGTTAGGGTTAGGGTTAGGGTTAGGGTTAAGAAGGGAGTTCCTCCCCCGAAGGAGAGGAGCAAAGGCACGGTCCTACCATCCACGCCCACGTCCCACAACCAGCCCCAGAGCACACTGTACGTCGTGGCTGCGCCAGCCATGCTGGTCAGGCCTAATTGGGCTTAATAAACATGTACTTGCTTTGTAGTTGTTGTTTGTTTTTGTGTTTGTACTTTGCCTATCCGGTCGCCTTTGTTATATATGTAATAAATGAGTCTCGACTTGGCATGATAGATTGACAGCTGCATTTGCGGTCAAATTAGTCGTACCTCGCACTTAATTCATCGACTCCCCTATCTGGGTGGAGCGAGAGCATCTTGCTCTGTGCGGCATCCATGCGCTCTCCTATCTGGGTAGAGCGTGGGTAAATTATAATTTTGCGTCTAATTGTTTTCCTATCGGCGCTAGTTTGCGCTCCCTTTTATTTCCTCCGTGTGGCCATTGACAACGTTTCGGCATCTTTTGTGCCTTCCTCAGGTCTGGCACACGGGAATTGCAGCTAAATTTAGTTTTATTGCATGTGGAGCTGTTTCCTCCTTCATGGCCGCATCGAGACTGAGTTTCCTGCTTTGAGCGGTCCTTATATAGTTTTATGTCAGCAATTTGCGTTTCGTTCCGGATAATTTCCCATCTACTTATTTTAGCTTATTAACTTGTTGTTTTCGCTCTTGTGCATTTTTGTTTCTTTTCTTGCAGGTACCGATTGGGCGTGAATATGTGATCTCGGCATAGGTAAGTATAACTGTGTTTCCTTTTTTCAGGTTTGTACCAGGTAAGTATTGTTTTTTGATATTGTAAATATTTACATCCAACCACTTTTTAGTTTATGTTCAATAAACTAAATGTAGTAGGTGTAGTAGATAAACCTAGTAGATGGGAAATTATCCGGAACGAAACGCAAATTGCTGACATAAAACTATATAAGGACCGCTCAAAGCAGGAAACTCAGTCTCGATGCGGCCATGAAGGAGGAAACAGCTCCACATGCAATAAAACTAAATTTAGCTGCAATTCCCGTGTGCCAGACCTGAGGAAGGCACAAAAGATGCCGAAACGTTGTCAATGGCCACACGGAGGAAATAAAAGGGAGCGCAAACTAGCGCCGATAGGAAAACAATTAGACGCAAAATTATAATTTACCCACGCTCTACCCAGATAGGAGAGCGCATGGATGCCGCACAGAGCAAGATGCTCTCGCTCCACCCAGATAGGGGAGTCGATGAATTAAGTGCGAGGTACGACTAATTTGACCGCAAATGCAGCTGTCAATCTATCATGCCAAGTCGAGACTCATTTATTACATATATAACAAAGGCGACCGGATAGGCAAAGTACAAACACAAAAACAAACAACAACTACAAAGCAAGTACATGTTTATTAAGCCCAATTAGGCCTGACCAGCATGGCTGGCGCAGCCACGACGTACAGTGTGCTCTGGGGCTGGTTGTGGGACGTGGGCGTGGATGGTAGGACCGTGGCTTTGCTCCTCTCCTTCGGGGGAGGAACTCCCTTCTTAACCCTAACCCTAACCCTAACCCTAACCCTAACCCTAACCCCTAACCCTAACCCTAACCCCTAACCCTAACCCTAACCCTAACCCCTAACCCTAACCTCTAAAGAAAATGGTTGGTTGAATATAAAAACGAAATATTAGTTCAAAAATAGTTCAAAGGGAATAGACAAAGGTAATCCAAGGGTAGGACTTTAAATTAGGTTTTTTTTCCTCAGAGGTGACCAGATCGGGTAAGTACAGTCAAAATCAAACATACAATAAGCACAAACACAAGTTCAAGGTAAAAGAAATATCTTTCTCAAGCCCAAAGTCGTCCGGGCCAACATGGCTGGCGTGTCCGCAATGGGTAGGATACTTTGGAGCTGGTTATGGGTGGCAGGTAAGGATAGGAGGACTGTGCCTTTGCTCCTCTCCTTCGGGGGAGGAACTCTTTAGCGGACCCTCACCCCTAACTTCTAAGAAAGCGGTTGGTTGAATATAAAAACAAGATATGAGGTAAACAGTGATTCAAAGTGAATAGACATAATGTAATCCAAGGGTAGGACTTTAGGTTCCTTTTTTTTCTTCTCTCATTTTTTTCTTCTCCTCTCATTTTTTCCATCTTGCTGGCCGAAGACCTGGGTGGCGCCTCAGCTACTCGGGGGAGGTTCTGGCAGAAGTGCAGTCTCACTTCGCCGTCCTTCGTACCCAATCCAGATTTTATGTGACCTGGTACGGCGAGGTTTACTGGTGAGACATGCGTAGGCCCGTGCCTTCCGTTGCCTTCTATCTAACCGACAGGGTCGGCGGACCCTTTGGGGAAGGTTTAGCGAGTAAAACTCAAAATACCTAACCCTAACCCTAACCCTAACCCTAACCCTAACCCCTAACCCTAACCCTAACCCTAACCCTAACCCCTAATCCCTAAACCTAACCCTTAATCCCTAGATCTAACCCCTGATCCCTAAACCTAATCCCTAAACCTAACCCTAAACCTAACCCCTAATCCCTAAAAAGAGGAAACTAACCCCTAATCCCTAAACCTAACTCCTAATCCCTAAACCTAACCCCTAACCCCTAATCCCTAACCTTAACCTCTAAAGAAAATGGTTGGTTGAATATAAAAACGAAATATTAGTTCAAAAATAGTTCAAAGGGAATAGACAAAGGTAATCCAAGGGTAGGACTTTAAATTAGGTTTTTTTTCCTCAGAGGTGACCAGATCGGGTAAGTACAGTCAAAATCAAACATACAATAAGCACAAACACAAGTTCAAGGTAAAAGAAATATCTTTCTCAACCCCAACGTCGTCCGGGCCAACATGGCTGGCGTGTCCGCAATGGGTAGGATACTTTGGAGCCGGTTATGGGTGGCAGGTAAGGATAGGAGGACTGTGCCTTTGCTCCTCTCCTTCGGGGGAGGAACTCTTTAGCGGACCCTAACCCCTAACTTCTAAGAAAGCGGTTGGTTGAATATAAAAACAAGATATGAGGTAAACAATGATTCAAAGTGAATAGACATAATGTAATCCAAGGGTAGGACTTTAGGTTGCTTTTTTTTCTTCTCTCATTTTTTTCTTCTTCTCTCATTTTTTCCATCTTGCTGGCCGAAGACCTGGGTGGCGCCTCAGCTACTCGGGGGAGGTTCTGGCAGAAGTGCAGTCTCACTTCGCCGTCCTTCGTACCCAATCCAGATTTTATGTGACCTGGTACGGCGAGGTTTACTGGTGAGACATGCGTAGGCCCGTGCCTTCCGTTGCCTTCTATCTAACCGACAGGGTCGGCGGACCCTTTGGGGAAGGTTTAGCGAGTAAAACTCAAAATACGTAACCAGCCAGTGCCCTTCGGACATCCCAGTATTACCTTAAGCCAAATTATCGGGTCGCATGCTTTGCGGGCTTTGGTTGAGATGCTCGCATTTCCCATTGCCTTTCCGTGGTATCTCTCTTTTCTTAAATTTTCTCTAACTCTTACTTTCTTGGTAAACAGCTTCTCCCTCCCGTCCCTCCTCCCCTTCTGTCAAGGGTCGGAGAGGGAGAGGACCATGTGTGGGGTCAGAAACCCCAGGGTTTTGGTTGAAATGGTTCCATTTCCCAGTGCCTATCCATGGTCCCTCTCTTTTAGATTTCTCTAATTCTCACTTTCTTGTTATTGGCTAGGATAAAAATGACGCAGAGAGACGAGTTTGGGAGCCTGGTTAGAGCCATCTTTAGCCTCTACAAGTTTCAGTGGAACACATGGAATCGGTGTGAACAGAGAGGTACAACAACTACAACTCAACACCTGAGTCGTCTACAGGACCGACTTGAGAAAGCAGTGACCCCCAGTCAACCTAAGCCGGACACAGCCAAGCGTTTGACCGATATTGCACGTACCTGGGGTGAGTCCGCTTCTCAGATTTTACAGGAGCACTATGAACAAGGGGAGCAATCCCTGAGAAAGAGAATAGGCTCCCTTCCTTTGGTGGATGGATCAAGAGCGTGGCAAGTTGCCCAACGTTGGGTCCTCAGACGCTACCGGGTGGTCAACCCGCAAGTGGGGTCAGCAACAGTGAAAGTGCTGGAATCGCTGGGAATGACAGGACCTCTCCCATTGCTGCCTGGGAGGAGGCGGATGAGACGCCGGGTAAGGAGGCCCAGGAAGAGGGCACCTGAGAAGTCCAGCTCCGCAGTTGAACCAAGTTACCTAAAAAAAGACACTCAACAAGGTGAAGTTAAGAAGATTAAGAAGATTAAGAAAAAGAGAAAGAGAAGTAAGACACTCACCCACCACACTCAACAAGGTGAAGTTAAGAAGATGAAGAAAAAGAAAAAGAGGAGTAGGAAGCTCACCCACCACTCAGGGGAACAGAGGGATGCCCAACACATGGAGGAAGGGAGGGCGCCCCAAACGACTTACCTTGACGAGCAGATGGAGGACTTACCTTCACCGACTCAAGAGGAGAACTCGACAGCTTTCCACGAACCGACGACAGAGACTGTAATGAAGCGCATTGAGGGAATAATGAGGAAATACCAGGAACCTACTGGTCCTAACGCGTCAGAAACACCAAGTAGGAGAAGTGAGACACCACGACCGAAATTACTGGAAACAACATCCTTCCAGTCACGTGACACACAAACCGAACCACAATCGATGTACACCAGACACGAACATGAAGGGAATAAGAGGGCAAATTGGTTTTTGTTTCCCCAGAGAAGATGGTTGATTGTAGGTGATTCAAACTTAGCCAAATTGCCGAAAATCGAAGACCGTGAAGTACAAGTGGACTGTTATCCGGGAGCTAAAATCAGCCATGGGATTCACCTACTCAGAAACAGAACTGCGACCTCTCCCAACGTGCTAGGGGTCATTTTATCCTTTGGCCTTAACAATAGAGGTAGGGTCATCCCAATATTCATATCCAAGGAGATAGCCAGATTGCTGGGAGCAGCTAAGGCCACTTTTCCTTATGCTAAAATATTCATTCCTAAAATTAATTATTCCCAATCACTTCCTTTGGAGATCCAAGCCAACCTTAGGGAACTGAATGATATAATAGAGGAAACGGGCCATTCGATTCAACGCTTACCATCAAGACTGTTTACCACAGGACCGGACAACATCCATTGGACAACGGACACGGCTGAAGAGATGTGGACCTTGTGGAAAACCTTTTTTATGCCAAGAAGCCTCCCCCCACTCAAGGAGATAACCCTGACTGATCCAGTGGTCAACCTGTCGACCTCCTTTAGTTTGACGAAAGATCATAGGGAGCTTCTGGGGAAGGGGCTTACATTCGTCCCCACCGCAACCATGATGACGGATCAGAGAAAGATCACCAAGGCCCATGTGCGACAGTACCATAGAAGGTTAAAACTAGACTCTTATTTTGGAACTTCAACGACGGCAGCACCACCCAAATTCCAGTCGGCTTCAATGTGGGAGCCCAAGGATGATGAAGTACCTAGGGAGATGAAAGTATTAATACACAAAGACAGAGCGGTCCTAAAACAAGTGGAAGTCCCAAGAGAGATGCCAAATTTGACAGAGGGCGAAAGAAGAGCCCTGGACGAATTAAGTTCGGCAGAGGAATTGATTATTAAGCCAGCAGATAAAGGGTCAGCGGTGGTCATTATGGACCGGAAAAATTACGTGAGAGAGGCTCATCGACAACTTCGCAATACGGAGTATTACCATTCGATCCAAAAACCGATTTATCCGGATACAGAAAAGTTAGTCCACACAATATTAGATCAAATGAGAAAAGAGCACCACATTACTAAAAAACAATTCTTGTATTTAACAGGAGCGTCCCCGTCACGTCCGAGATACTTTTATCTCCTACCCAAGATTCATAAAGACCCGGCATCGTGGCCCTGGCCCTATGAAATGCCGCCAGGACGTCCCATCGTATCAGATTGTAGTAGCGAATCCTACGGCTCGGCTGAGCTAGTAGATTATTACTTGAATCCCTTGTCAATTCTACATCCGAGTTACATCAAAGATACTAATGATTTTGTTTCAAAAGTACGGACCTTGACCTTGCCACAGACCTGTTGGTTGTTTTCCATGGATGTTGAAAACTTGTATACTAATATTGAAACTGCTAAGGGTTTAGAGGCGGTACGCAATGTTTTGGCACGTAATCCGATTGTGGGCCGCCCGGATGAACACATTTTGGCATTGCTGGAACTCAATCTGACTAAGAATGATTTTCAATTTGACAATGAGTATTTTTTACAGGTCAAGGGGACAGCAATGGGGAAACGTTTCTCTCCAGCCTATGCCAATATCTATATGGCTGAATGGGAGGAGAACGCCTTGACACAGTGCTCTAAGAAACCTATAGCTTACCTGAGGTTCTTAGATGATATTTGGGGAATTTGGGGAGATTCTAGGGAAGAATTTGACGTGTTTCTTAAAACCGTAAATGGCCACCAACCTTCAATTAAGCTGACGGCACAGATTAGCGAGAGGGAAATAAATTTTCTTGACACAACTACATATAAGGGACCGGAATTTCATACAACAGGGGTACTTGATGTCAGAGTATTTTTTAAATCCACAGATACTACACCAAAAGAGTTTTCACCCTAGACACACGTTTGGGGGTTTGGTTTATTCACAACTCTTGAGATTCGGGAGGATTTGCACTCGCACAGAAGATAGGGAAGAAGCGACCAAAGTCTTGTTCAGGTCATTACAACAACGAGGTTATTCTCGGTCATTTCTTCGCACGATTAAGCTACAGACAAGGAAAAAAGGAAGAAGAGGGGACACTCAGGGGGTTAAAAAGATGGTACTTCCTCTAATTTCGACTTACAACTCTTACACAGTCAATGTTCACAGAAAAATTAAACAGAATTTGGAAGCGTCGGCGCTGACTGACCTGAAGGCGAAACATAAGGTGGTTTCAGCCTTCAAAAGGAATCCAAATTTAAAAGATTTGTTGGTTAGCACTAAAATGAAAAGTGGGTCCTCTCGTGCAGCCAGGAGATCAATAGGAGTGATAACAGACTCTCAGAAGAAAGAACATTTCTTCACACAGACGGGTAAGGCCTTGTCTACGCGGAATGCGGTCTACTGTATGAGCTGTCGGTTGTGTGGAGTTATGTATGTGGGACAGACTCGAAATGATGTCAGAAGCAGACTGCATTCGCACCGCTATAGCATCACACATAACCAGAAGCGTAACACTCATGTAGTACGCCATTTCCGCCTGCACGGGTTACGTAACTTGAGAATACGGATTTTGGAAAACTGTGCGGGCTGGACACAAAGGGATAGGGAAAACGCGGAAATGAGATGGGTCAAGCGGCTGAAAACTAAATATCCACTGGGACTCAATTTAACAACAACGGAAACGGAAAACACTTGAATATCTGGGTTAAAATGGAAATTCTAGGGTTAGAGTTTACACGTTTAAGAAAATTTAAAGGGAATGCCCTCCCAAAACGATATATAGAAATTAGGGAAAATATCATAATTGTTCCTGGGTTTAAGTTCTTGTGGGGGAGGTTTATGTGTTGGGAGACGGCTGAAAGGAGTTTGGACCGGGACTGAAGGTGAATGAGGAACTTAGCCCTGACAGAGGTATGACATTGTACGTCACATCCGGGGGCTCCTGACACTTTCCATTTAGTCAAAGAGTCTAACTCTGGTTGGCTGGTTTTCCTGACAACATAGATAAAGTGCCCAACTCGGACACCAAATTCTAATCTTCATTCTTATTTGGACTCTACTCTAACATTAAATCCTAACACTTAATCAATTCACAAAACTTACATAAATTCAGATTCAGAAAGGAAACCTAACCCAAACCCTAATTCTACCCTTGACCTCTGACCCTAACCCTTAACTCTAAATTAATTAGGAAATTGTACCAAATTTCAACAAAATTAGTCTAAACTGAACCTTATTTTGATCCTAAATGCAATGAGATTCCAGAATGAATTTTAATCCTACCAAATCTAAAAATTTACGATTAAATTTAATTAAATTGCAAAACAAAAAAAAGGGGGAACTATAATCGAATTATATTTTGGATTTTAAGCAAACTTTAAAAGAAAAAGAAAAAAATATAAAAAAAAGAAGGATTTCTCTTCAAACACATAAAAGGAAAACATAGTACGTGATGGGACGCTTGAGGGCGCCCTTGGCACACTAAATCGCGGTGGTACGAATAGGGCTCGGCTAGACGCAAATATTAGGGGATTAATGATACCCTTTAAATTCAGAAATGAATACGTTGGAAAACACTATTAAGTGGTATGGAAAGGTTTTTCAACTCTAGACGTGATTTTAATCTGGTTTGTTCTAACGGATACTTTGATTTGCAGAATGGTTGACGGAGGGTTGCCATGACGCAATGGGGAGTGTGAAACTTCCGGTTTGGCTAATACTGACTAGCTACGTTGTATACGGGGCTACTGACTCCGAATGCAAAGTCGGATTAAGGTGAGTGAGTGTGTTTTTTTACGGACGGAGGGGACCGGGTGGTGCAAGTAAACAATACTGATCTAAATGGATTTTATTATGGTGATTGCGAGGGGCAAGTTTAATAATAATATTGTATTAAGGGGGCCGCCATGACTTTTCGCAAAGGCTTATGGGTACTTCGGGGTTGCTAATGCTTGTTAGCTGCAGTACGCGCAGGACGATATCGCCCCAAATAGGTAACTATTTCAATGATCGCTATTAAATTGGTGGATCAATGGGACCGGGTATAAATAAAGGAACGGTGGCAAGCGGTGGAATTACAATTTATTTAATTCTTATGAATTATGGAACGGCTTCGGTACTATTAGTGGCTAGGGGAGACGCCATTGGGCTTTGCTGGGGCTTGTGGGTACTTCCGCATCGCTAATGCTCATAACATTAGCCACGATACGCTTATAGTGATTTCGTTACGAATATACGATCGTATTCTACGAATTAATGGAATCGGGTAACACACTTTAATGATACCAGGGGGTGGAGGAGAATTTTATTCCATGTGAATTATTTATTTGGACGAGGGGAGGTTTGGGAAAATAGGGGGATTAGAAAAAAAGAGCCGGCAGAGTAATTGACAGGAGCGTAGGAGTACTTCCGGGGGGCGGGACCTAGGGGGATCGCGATTTACGTAGATGAATGTATTTCTAAATATATAATTTGATTTAGATGATGAATTCAATTTACACTTAAATGTTTCACGACTAACTTAATTAAATGGTACCAATAGGATTTACCGAATGTCTTAGTGCTTATCAGTTAGATGTGGGAACGTGATTGGATGACGAGAGCCGTCAGTTGCTTCGCTGAGGCTCGTGGGAGAGAAAAGAAAAGAGAAAGGAAGGGTTGGCTTTCGGCGGTGGCGCTGTGACTCAGGAGAGTGGCACTGGGGAAGTCCTTCTTTCCAGGTACTGTGGAAGATTCTTCCGATTCTTTTTGAGAAAAACAGGTGAACCCTTTTTAATCGCTAAAGCTAAATTATACGGTACTACGCTATGCTAGCCTTTATTGGCATAGGATATGTGAGAGTATGCTAAGCTAAAAGAGAACGAAAAGAGAAAATATTAAATTGCCGGATGAATGGGACCGGATATCAATAAAGGAAACACAGCTAACGCTCATAACATTAGCTACGATACGTTTACGGGGATTTTGTTACGAATATACGATCGTAGTAATGTTATAAATTAATTCTACGAATGAAGGGGATCGGATTACACACTTTAATAATACCAGGGGATTTAGGAAAATTTTATTGCATATTGATCGTTTATTTGGGCGTTGTGAGGTTTTGTAAGATAGGGTGATTACGGAAAAAAGAGCCGCCAGAGTGATTGACAGGAGTTTACGAGTGTTTCCGGGGGGCGGGACTTAGGGGGATGGCAATTTAGTTAGAGGAATGTATTTCTAAATATATGATTCGATTTAGAGGATGAATTCAATTTACATTTAAATGTTTCATGACTAACCCAATTAAACGGTACCAATAGGGTTTACCGAATGTTTTAGGGCTTGTCTGATAGAGGTGGGAACGTGATGGGATGACGAGAGCCGTCAGTTAATTCGCTGAGGCTCGTGGGGGGATGGCGTTCGGCGGTAGCGCTGTGACTCAGGAGAGGGGTACTGGGGAAGACCTTCTTTCCAGGTAAGGTGGAAGATTCTTCCGATTCTTTTTAATTGCTAAAGCTACGTTATGCGGTACTACGCTATGCTGGAATTTATTGGTATAGGATGTGCGGGAGTATGCTAAGCTAAAAGAGAACGAAAAGAGAAAATATTAAATTGCCGGATGAATGGGACCGGATATCAATAAAGGAAACACAGCTAACGCTCAAAACATTAGCTACGATACGCTTACGGGGATTTGGTTACGAATATACGATCGTATTAATGTTATAAATTACTTTTACGAATGAAGGGAATCGGGTTATACACTTTAATAATACCAGGGGTTTTAGGAGAATTTTGTTTCATATTGATCGTTGATTGGGGCGATGTGAGGGTTTGGAAGATAGGGGGTTTACAGAAAAAACAGCCGCTAGAGTGATTGACAGGAGTTTGAGTGTTTCCGGGGGGCGGGACTTAGGGGAATCGCGATTTATGTAGATGAATGTATTCCTGAATATGTGATTGGATTTAGATTGTGAATTCAATTTACATTTAAATGTTGCACGACTAACCCAATTAAACAGTACCAATAGGGTTTGCCGATATATTTTTTTAGTGCTTATCAGTTAGATGTGGGAACGTGATTTTATGACGAGAGCTGTCAGTTGCTTCGCTGAGGCTCTTGGGAGGAGGTGCTCGGCGGTAGGACTGTGACTCGGGGGAGGGGCATTGGGGAAGAATTTGGCTTCCGGTTAATATGGAAGATTCTTCCGATTCTTTGAGAGTAACAGGTGAAACTTGTTTAATCGTCAAGACTAGGCTATGCTGGACTACGCTATGCTAGACTTTATTGAGATAAGATATGCGGGAGCGGGCGAAGCAAAACTATACCAGGTTAGCCCTAAACTATGTTTTACCAGACTTGGGGCATGCCATACAAAGGAATACAAAGGTTTTGTACATATGTTTAACGGTTGAACAAATCAGCACAACAAAAGGACTAACAGACTGACCAATTGATTTATGCTGTCTGCGGTAAAGCTGGACAGTTGACTAGACAATTACTGAGATTTCGATTGAGGATGTAGACACACTCCGGGGCTTGATCGACCCCGGCGGGGCCTCCCTTGGGCGAGGGTGTCTGGTGATAATGGCCGAAACACTCTGTGACCCCAAGGTCCACTACTGATGACGTGTCTACAAAATTATGACGTTCAAATTACCCAGGACAATAAGGACGACTTAATGGGACCCCTTTTGAAGAAAGTGGTTGGTTGAGTATAGAAACAAGATATTGGGTCAAGAATGCTGCAAGGTTGGTAGACGTGATGTGGTCCAGGGGTGGGACTTTCTTCTCTCGTGTCTCGCTGTTTTTTTGTCTTGCTGGCTGGAGTCCCCGGGGGGGGCGCCTCGGCTGCTCCGGGGGGGGGTTCTGGTTGAGGTGCGGTCTCGCTTCGCTGTCCTTCGTTCCGGAGTTTGTGCGACTCCGGTGCGGCGGGGTTTGTTGAGGGGGACACGCGTCGGCCTGTGCCCTCCGCGGCCTTCTGTCTGGCCGGCTGGGTCGGCGGACCCTTTGGGGAATGTGTAGCGAGTAAACCTTATAGACCTAGTCCTAACCCCTAATGCCTAAACCTAACCCCTAATCCCTAAACCTAACCCTTAATCCCTAGATCTAACCCCTGATCCCTAAACCTAATCCCTAAACCTAACCCTAAACCTAACCCCTAATCCCTAAAAAGAGGAAACTAACCCCTAATCCCTAAACCTAACTCCTAATCCCTAAACCTAACCCCTAACCCCTAATCCCTAACCTTAACCTCTAAAGAAAATGGTTGGTTGAATATAAAAACGAAATATTAGTTCAAAAATAGTTCAAAGGGAATAGACAAAGGTAATCCAAGGGTAGGACTTTAAATTAGGTTTTTTTTCCTCAGAGGTGACCAGATCGGGTAAGTACAGTCAAAATCAAACATACAATAAGCACAAACACAAGTTCAAGGTAAAAGAAATATCTTTCTCAACCCCAACGTCGTCCGGGCCAACATGGCTGGCGTGTCCGCAATGGGTAGGATACTTTGGAGCCGGTTATGGGTGGCAGGTAAGGATAGGAGGACTGTGCCTTTGCTCCTCTCCTTCGGGGGAGGAACTCTTTAGCGGACCCTAACCCCTAACTTCTAAGAAAGCGGTTGGTTGAATATAAAAACAAGATATGAGGTAAACAATGATTCAAAGTGAATAGACATAATGTAATCCAAGGGTAGGACTTTAGGTTGCTTTTTTTTCTTCTCTCATTTTTTTCTTCTCTCATTTTTTCCATCTTGCTGGCCGAAGACCTGGGTGGCGCCTCAGCTACTCGGGGGAGGTTCTGGCAGAAGTGCAGTCTCACTTCGCCGTCCTTCGTACCCAATCCAGATTTTATGTGACCTGGTACGGCGAGGTTTACTGGTGAGACATGCGTAGGCCCGTGCCTTCCGTTGCCTTCTATCTAACCGACAGGGTCGGCGGACCCTTTGGGGAAGGTTTAGCGAGTAAAACTCAAAATACCTAACCCTAACCCTAACCCTAACCGTGCCCCCTTCCCAAACAATCGGATTTGCTATACGCGAAAACGACGCCAATGGAAAGAGCTTCCGCCCAAATTTAAATCCGTGGGCGTGGCTCGCAGCAGGAAGTAGGAAAATGGCGGCGATGTTGACAAAGACACAGCGGATGGTAACATACGACTAACAAGAGAAATATTTTTATTTTCTGCTTGCAACTGGACCGTCCAGAGCGTACACGGTAAGTACAACTCATCGTTTTTAAAAAGAAGTACTTTTGTTGCCCTGAAAAGCGAGTGAGCGTGGCGTTTGTGGGGGACGTCGAATTTCGACGATTCTTTCTGGTCAACGGTTGTAAATGATTGTGTTGATTAAAAAAGAAAACTTGATGTAACTCTACTTTTAACTGCCGTTTCAGATAGATTTGGAATTGCATCACATCCAATTTTGCCTAGAGCGTACACGGTAAGTAACACTCGTTGTGTTTAAGGAGATTTACGTTTGTAATAGCAGAAGTATAGCCGCGTTGCGTTGTACGTGTGAATGTTGGTCCAGGCGAAATGTTAATGTTTAATTTCATTCCTTTAGGTTCCACGGTGTTTGTTGGCTGCAAGTTTTCCACTGCAAGAAGAGGCTCGTATCATTGACCAGGAGCGAGCTACAATGGTGAGTAGCCATAACATTTATGTTAAACACTTCCTATTTCATGTCTAACAGTACTTGATTTAACAAATAACCATAAATAAATACAGTGTGGGCACTGAAGTTAACATATGTGATTATACTGCCTAATCTGTCACCGAGTAGATTGTTGCAAAGTAATATAAGATCCAAAGTTGTCAAAAGAAGGCCATTAGAATTATATACAAGTCTGATTACCCTGAACAAGCTATTAATTAAATCACAAATTCTTCAATTCAAAGATTTGGTAGATTATCAGACAAATAATGTCTAACAGTAATTGATTTAACACATCACGATAAGTAGATTGAGTGTGGGCACTCTCAAGTTAACATATATGATTATACTGCCTAATCTGTTACAGAGTATGTTGTTGCCAAGTAATGTAGAATAGATCCAAAGTAGTAATCCAGAATAGTTTTGAAGAGGCCATTAGAATAATAAACAAATCTGATTACCTTGAACATAATAACAAGCTAAGTGTTTAATATGTCCTATGAAGTCAAAATTGGGCACCATCATGTGGTGAAATTTGGAATTGCATCACATCCAATTTTGCCTGGGAACAAACAGATTAAATAAATCTTAGTTTTGAATAAGCCACTCCTTCTCAAACAAGTAAACTCTGCCCATTTCGCGCAGTAGATGTTCTGTTAATATCTAGTATTTATACAAAGTCATAATTTAAATTGCTTTCAACCTTCATTCATCGGTTCAACCAACATTACTCGCTCTTATTACCAACTTGTATTGATTTAACTAAGCGTTTAATACTTCCTATCAGGTCTCAAGGCAAGATTTGGCAAAATACAATTTCAGCAAATCCAATTTTGCCAGGGAACAAAAATAGATTAAATAAACTAAATAAGTCTTCTTCCCATTAAATAAATCAGAAAAGTCTGTCTTGTAACCAGTCCTCTTCAAACAAGTAAAGTCTGCCCATTTTGTGCCGTAGATTTTGTGTCTATGCCTAGTATTTAAACAAAATCATAATTTAAACGACTTCTTTCCTTCATTCACTTTGGAAATTTGGAATTGCAGCAAATCGAGTTTTGCCAGGGAACAAAAATAGATCAATTAAACTAAATAAGTCTTCTTCCCATTAAATAAATTAAAAAAGTCTGTCTTGTAACCAGTCCTTTTCAAACAAGTAAAGTCTGCCCATTTTGTGCCGTCGATTTTGTGTTAATGCCTAGTATTTATACAAAATCATAATTTAAAGGACTTCATTCCTTCATTCACTTTGGAAATTTGGAATTGCAGCACATCAAATTTTGCCTGGGAAGAAAAGTAGATTAAATAAATTTAATAAGTCTTACTACTTCCCATTAAATAAATTAAATACGTCTTACTTGTTCCCACTCCTTTTCAAAAAAGTAGTTTAAAACGAGGTCCCTTCACTCAACCTTTAACCCTATTTATTCACCTTCTAGGCTAAGTGTTAAAGGCTAAGTGTTAAAGGCTAAGTGTTAAAGGCTAAGTGTTAAAGGCTAAGTGTTAAAGGCTAAGTGTTAGAGGCTAAGTGCCAGAGGCTAGGCGCCAGAGGCGAGTTTTTGTGGGCTGAAGTTTTAGTGGGGTTAGTGTGAATACAATCCAAAAGAATACAACAGAATACAATACAATAGAATATAATACATAGATTAAATTCAATAGCTCTTACTACTTCCCATTAAATAAATTAAATACGTCTTACTTGTTCCCAATCCTTTTCAAAAAAGTAGTTTAAAACGAGGGCCCTTCACTCAACCTTTAACCTCAACCCCGCACGTCACATTGTGTTGTATCTGTGAATGTTGGTTGTGGCCAAATGATAGTTTTCTTTCATTCGTTTAGGTTCCACGGTGTTTGTTGGCTATGTTTTCCACTGTCAGAAGGATGAAAATACAAAGTACAACGCTTGGACGTGGGCGAAGACGTCACCGGTGAGTCCTTCCTTCCTATTTATTTACCTTCTAGATGCTAGAGGCTAAGTGTTAGAGGCTAAGTGTTAGAGGCTAAGTGTTAAAGGCAACACAATACGAACAACACAACACAATACGAACAACTCAACACAATATGAACAACACAATATGAACAACACAACACAATACGAACAACACAACACATTACGAACAACACAACACAATACGAACAACACAACGATACTGCACTGAACAACACGATACCGCACTGAGAAACACGATACCGCACTGAACAACACGATACCGCACTGAACAACACCATGCCGCACTGAACACCATGCCACACTGAACAACACCATCCCGCACTGAACAACACCATGCCGCACTAAATAACACCATGCCGCACTGAACAACACCATGCCTCACTGAACGACACCATGCCGCACTGAAAGACACCATGCCGCACTGAACGACACCATGCCGCACTGAAAGACACCATCCCGCACTGAACACCATGCCGCACTGAACAACACCATCCTGCACTGAACAACACCATCCCGCACTGAACAACACCATGCCGCACTGAACAACATTATGCCGCACTGAACATTATGCCGCACTGAACAACACCATGCCGCACTGAACAACACCATGCCGCACTGAACAACATTATGCCGCACTGAACAACACCATGCCGCACTGAACAACACCATGCCGCACTGAACAACACCATGCCGCACTGAACAACACCATGCCGCACTGAACAACATTATGCCGCACTGAACAACACCATGCCGCACTGAAAAACACCATCCTGCACTGAACAACACCATTCCGCATTGAACACCATGCTGCACTGAACAACACCATCCCGCACTGAACAACACCATCCCGCACTGAACAACACCATGCCGCACTGAACAACATTATGCCGCACTGAACAACATTATGCCGCACTGAACAACACCATGCCGCACTGAACAACACCATGCCGCACTGAACAACACCATGCCGCACTGAACAACATTATAACGCACTGAACAACACCATCCCGCACTGAACAACACCATGCCGCACTAAACAACATTATGCCGCACTGAACAACATTATGCCGAAATGAACAACACCATGCCGCACTGAACAACACCATGCCGCACTGAACAACACCATGCCGCACTGAACAACACCATGCCGCACTGAACAACACGATCCCGCATTGAACACCATCCCGCACTGAACAACACCATGCCGCACTGAACAACACCATGCCGCACTGAACAACACCATGCCGCACTGAACAACACCATGCCGCACTGAACAACACCATTCCGCACTGAACAACACCATGCCCACTGAACAACATTATGCTGCACTGAACAACACCATGCCGCACTGAACAACACCATGCCGCACTGAAAAACATTATGCCGCACTGAACAACACCATGCCGCACTGAACAACACCATCCCGAACTGAACAACACCATGCCGCATTGAACAACACCATGCCGCACTGAACAACACCATCCTGCACTGAACAACACCATCCCGCACTGAACACCATGCCGCACTGAACAACACCATGCCGCACTGAACAACACCATGCCGCAATGAACAACACCATCCCGCACTGAACAACATTATGCCGCACTGAACAACATTATGCCGCACTGAACAACATTATGCCGCACTGAACAACATTATGCCGCACTGAACATTATGCCGCACTGAACAACATTATGCCGCACTGAACAACACCATGCCGCACTGAACAACACCATGCCGCACTGAACAACACCATGCCGCACTGAACAACACCATCCTGCACTGAACAACACCATCCCGCACTGAACAACACCATGCCGCACTGAACAACACCATGCCGCACTGAACAACACCATGCCGCAATGAACAACACCATCCCGCACTGAACAACATTATGCCGCACTGAACAACATTATGCCGCACTGAACAACATTATGCCGCACTGAACAACATTATGCCGCACTGAACAACATTATGCCGCACTGAACAACACCATGCCGCACTGAACAACACCATGCCGCACTGAACAACACCATGCCGCACTGAACAACACGATCCCGCATTGAACAACACCATGCCGCACTGAACAACACCATCCTGCACTGAACAACACCATCCCGCACTGAACAACACCATGCCGCACTGAACAACATTATGCCGCACTGAACAACATTATGCCGCACTGAACAACACCATGCCGCACTGAACAACACCATGCCGCACTGAACAACACCATGCCGCAATGAACAACACCATCCCGCACTGAACAACACCATGCCGCACTGAACAAAACCATGCCGCACTGAACAACACCATCCCGCACTGAACAACACCATCCCGCACTGAACAACACCATTCCGCACTGAACAACACCATGCCGCACTGAACAACATTACGCTGCACTGAACAACACCATGCCGCACTGAACAACACCATGCCGCACTGAACAACACCATGCCGCATTGAACAACACCATGCCGCATTGAACAACACCATGCCGCACTGAACAACACCATCCTGCACTGAACAACACCATGCCGCATTGAACAACACCATGCCGCACTGAACAACACCATCCCGCACTGAACAACACCATCCCGCACTGAACAACACCATCCCGCATTGAACACCATCCTGCACTGAACAACACCATGCCGCACTGAACAACACCATGCCGCACTGAACAACACCATTCCGCACTGAACAACACCATGCCCACTGAACAACACCATCCTGCACTGAACAACACCATACCGCACTGAACAACACCATGCCGCATTGAACAACACCATCCTGCACTGAACAACACCATCCTGCACTGAACAACACCATGCCGCACTGAACAACACCATGCCGCACTGAACAACACCATGCCGCACTGAACAACACCATGCCGCACTGAACAACATTATGTCGCACTGAACAACACCATGCCGCACTGAACAACACCATGCTGCACTGAACAACATTATGCCGCACTGAAAAACACCATGCCGCACTGAACAACACCATCCCGCACTGAACAACACCATGCCGCATTGAACAACACCATGCCGCACTGAACAACACCATGCTGCACTGAACAACATTATGCTGCACTGAACAACACGATCCTGCATTGAACAACACCATGCCGCACTGAACAACACCATCCTGCACTGAACAAAACCATCCCGCACTGAACAACACCACCCCGCACTGAACAACATGATCCCGCATTGAACAACACCATCCCGCACTGAACAACACCATGCCGCACTGAACAACACCATTCCGCACTGAACAACACCATGCCGCACTGAACAACACCATGCCGCACTGAACAACACCATGCCGCACTGAACAACACCATGCCGCACTGAACAACACCATGCCGCACTGAACAACACCATGCCGCACTGAACAACACCATCTCGCACTGAACAACACCATGCCGCATTGAACAACACCATGCCGCACTGAACAACACCATCCTGCACTGAACAACACCATCCCGCACTGAACAACACCATGCCGCATTGAACAACACCATGCCGCACTGAACAACACCATCCCGCACTGAACAACACCATGCCGCACTGAACAACATTATGGCGCACTGGACAACATTATGCCGCAGTGAACAACACCATGCCGCACTGAACAACACCATGCCGCACTGAACAACACCATGCCGCACTGAACAACATTATGGCGCACTGGACAACATTATGCCGCAGTGAACAACACCATGCCGCACTGAACAACACCATGCCGCACTGAACAACACCATGCCGCACTGAACAACACCATGCCGCACTGAACAACATTATGCCGCACTGAACAACACCATGCCGCACTGAAAAACACCATGCCGCACTGAACAACACGACCCCGCATTGAACAACACCATCCTGCACTGAACAACACCATGCCGCACTGAACAACACCATGCCGCACTGAACAGCACTATTCCGCACTGAACAACACCATGCCGCACTGAACAACACCATCCTGCACTGAACAACACCATCCCGCACTGAACAACACCATGCCGCATTGAACAACACCATGCCGCACTGAACAACACCATCCTGCACTGAACAACACCATGCCGCACTGAACAACACCATGCCGCACTGAACAACACCATGCCGCACTGAACAACATTATGCCGCACTGACGCATTGAACAACACCATGCCGCACTGAACAACACCATCCTGCACTGAACAACACCATCCCGCACTGAACAACACCATGCCGCATTGAACAACACCATGCCGCACTGAACAACACCATCCCGCACTGAACAACACCATGCCGCACTGAACAACATTATGGCGCACTGGACAACATTATGCCGCACTGAACAACACCATGCCGCACTGAACAACACCATGCCGCACTGAACAACACCATGCCGCACTGAACAACACCATGCCGCACTGAACAACATTATGCCGCACTGAACAACACCATGCCGCACTGAACAACACGATCCCGCATTGAACAACACCATCCTGCACTGAACAACACCATGCCGCACTGAACAACACCATGCCGCACTGAACAGCACCATTCCGCACTGAACAACACCATGCCGCACTGAACAACACCATCCCGCACTGAACAACACCATCCCGCACTGAACAACACCATGCCGCATTGAACAACACCATGCCGCACTGAACAACACCATCCTGCACT
Source organism: Syngnathus floridae (assembly GCF_059516105.1). Classification (NCBI taxonomy): domain Eukaryota; kingdom Metazoa; phylum Chordata; class Actinopteri; order Syngnathiformes; family Syngnathidae; genus Syngnathus; species Syngnathus floridae. The sequence goes on from NC_142424.1 coordinate 14,371,194, forward strand.
GAACAACACCATGCCGCACTGAACAACACCATGCCGCACTGAACAACACCATGCTGCACTGAACAACATTATGCCGCACTGACGCATTGAACAACACCATGCCGCACTGAACAACACTATCCTGCACTGAACAACACCATCCCGCACTGAACAACACCATGCCGCATTGAACAACACCATGCCGCACTGAACAACACCATCCCGCACTGAACAACACCATCCCGCACTGAACAACACCATGCCGCATTGAACAACACCATGCCGCACTGAACAACACCATGCCGCACTGAACAACACCATGCCGCACTGAACAACACCATGCCGCACTGAACAACATTATGCCGCACTGAACAACACCATGCCGCACTGAACAACACCATGCCGCACTGAACAACACGATCCCGCATTGAACAACACCATCCTGCACTGAACAACACCATGCCGCACTGAACAACACCATGCCGCACTGAACAAAACCATTCCGCACTGAACAACACCATGCCGCACTGAACAACACCATCCCGCACTGAACAACACCATCCCGCACTGAACAACACCATGCCGCATTGAACAACACCATGCCGCACTGAACAACACCAACCCGCACTGAACAAAACCATGCCGCACTGAACAACACCATGCCGCACTGAACAACACCATGCCGCACTGAACAACATTATGCCGCACTGAACAACATTATGCCGCACTAAACATTATGTCGCACTGAACAACACCATGCCGCACTGAACAACACCATGCCGCACTGAACAACATTATGCCGCACTGAACAACACGATCCCGCATTGAACAACACCATCCCGCAGTGAACAACACCATGCCACATTGAACAACACCATGCCGCACTGAACAACACCATGCTGCACTGAACAACATTATGCTGCACTGAACAACACGATTCTGCATTGAACAACACCATGCCGCACTGAACAACACCATCCTGCACTGAACAACACCATGCCGCACTGAACAACATTATGCCGCACTGAACAACACCATGCCGCACTGAACAACACCATGCCGCACTGAACAACACCATGCCGCACTGAACAACACCATGCCGCAATGAACAACACCATCCCGCACTGAACAACACCATGCCGCATTGAACAACACCATGCCGCACTGAACAACACCATGCCGCACTGAACAACACCATCCCGCACTGAACAACACCACCCCGCACTGAACAACACGATCCCGCATTGAACAACACCATCCCGGACTGAACAACACCATGCTGCACTGAACAACACCATTCCGCACTGAACAACACCATGCCGCACTGAACAACACCATGCCACACTGAACAACACCATGCCGCACTGAACAACACCATGCCGCACTGAACAACATTATGCCGCACTGAATAACACCATGCCGCACTGAACAACATTATGCCGCATTGAACAACATTATGCCGCACTGAACAACACCATGCCGCACTGAACAACACCATGCCTTACTGAACAACACCATGCCGCACTGAACAACACGACGTCGCACTGAACAACACGACGCCGCACAGAACAACACGACGCCGCACAGAATAACAATACCGCACAGAACAACACAATACCGCACAAACAGTTTTAGATAATATTACGTCGCAGTCATGTGACGCGGACATGACGTCAATAGGCGGAACTCACGGCAAAATTATAATCCGTGGGCGTGGCTTGCAACAGGAAGTAGGAAAGCAGCAATTCTGGCAAACAAGACACAGCGGTTAGTAACACGATGACTAACAAGGCAAATATTTTTGTTTTCAGCTTGCAACTTGACCGTCTAGAGCGTACAAGGTAATTACAACTGTTTTTTTTTAGCCCTGAAAAGCGAGGGAGTGTGGCGTTTGGGAGGAATGTCGAACTCGGCGTCTGCTTCCAGCCACAGACGCCAAATTTCGACGATTATTTCGACTGGTCAACGGTTGTAAATTATTGCGTTGACTAAAAACTTTATTTAACTCTACTCTTAACTTTGCCGTTTCAGATATGCGGGTATTACACCGCGGAAATGACGTCAATAGGCTGAACTCTCGCCAAAATTCAAATCTGTGGGCGCAATGGCCTTGAGCGAGACACCGGATACAAACACGACGATTATCAACAGAAATATCTTTATTTTCTGCTTGCAAGTGGACCGTCTAGAGCGTACACGGTAAGTACAACTCATTGTGTTTAAAAAGATTTACGTTTGTGTAGTTTGCGTTGCGTTGTATCTGTGAATGTTGGTTGAGGCTAAATGTTAATGTTTAATTTCATTCCTTTAGGTTCCACGGTGTTTGTTGGCTGTATGTTTTCCACTGCAAGAAGAGGCTCGTATCATTGACCAGCAGGAGCTACAATGGTGAGTACCCCTTTCGTCTTCCATTTATGTTAAACACTTCCTATTTCATGTCTAACAGTACTCGATTTAACAAATAACCATAAATAAATACAGTGTGAGCAGTCACGTTAACATATGTGATTATCCTGCCTAATATGTTTATCACAAATATGTCACTAATCACTAATATGTTTATTTGTTTATCACAACACCTTTGGACCTTCAGCAATCGATTATTTCCCTTCATCTACATAGAGACAGAACGATGGTGTCTTAAACATCTCATTCATTTCACCAAATAACTTCACGCAGGTGGATAACGGCCGTCTCGGTCACGCTATGTTGCGTGATGCAGTTTTGAAGAACCAAATGCATTTATTCAATGAATAAGTCAAGCTAGTTCTATGTTTATGATGTTGTAAGTTACGGTACCGATTGAAGTTGAGTTCGAAGCCAGTGGAAAACAGCGCTGCGTTTGTGCTCTCCAGGTACAAATGTTGTGATCTCTGACTGACGACCGGGCGAGACTCGAGTAAGAGATGTCCAAACGAGCTCCGGCAGGGCGGGCCAAGGCGGAGCGAACGGACGCCCTTCAGGCCGCCAATGACGAGCTGAGAACCAAACTGATGGACGTCCAGTTAGAACTTCAGCAGGAGAAGAACAAGGTGAAAACCTCAACAGACAGACACTGCCTGCCTCCCTGCCTGCCTCCCTGCCTGCCTCCCTCCCTCCCTCCCAGTTTTCCCGATGTAGATTAGACATGCGTGTGCCATGACTGTGTCAGCCTACATCAACAAATGCACCGAGGACGTCAGCACCACTAAGAATATCATCACCCGGGGCAACCAACGACCCTGGATGACTGAGGAGGTACGTCAAACGCTACGAGCGCGGAACTCTGCCTTCAAGTCTGGCGACAAGGAGACACTGAGGACAGCGAGAGCCAACTTGAACCGTGCCATCAGGATAGCGAAGCGAGACCGCAGTCGAAAATTTCAGGATCGTTTCCACGACGTCAAAAACATCAGGAGTATGTGGCAAGGCATACGGGCGATTACAGACTACAACTCACTCTCCCCCCCCCCCCCCCCCCGGTGGGTGTAGTTGATGCTGACTTTCTAAATGGTCTAAATAACTTCTTTGGGAGGTTCGAGGCACTAAACGGCACTCCAGCAGTTAAAACTGTCCCCCATCAGGAAGAGGAGGTACTCTGCCTTGACTCCGCCGATGTGTTGAAGACCCTGAGGAGAGTCAACCCCTGTAAGGCCCCTGGCCCCGACAACATTCCTGGGCGTGTGTTCAGGGAATGTGCAAGTCATCTGGCTGGGGTCATCACAGACATTTTTAACACCTCGCTGGGCCAAGCCACAGTGCCGGCGTGCTTTAAGACTGCCTCCATCATTCCGGTGCCGAAGAAACCTCAAATCACCTCATTTAATGATTACCGGCCTGTTGCACTGACTCCGGTTATGATGAAGTGCTTCGAAAGGCTGCTTAAAGGTCACATCGTTTCCAGACTCCCCCTATTATTTGACCCGTTCCAGTTTGCCGACCGGCAAAACCGCTCCACTCAGGACGCCATCTCCTCCGTTCTTCACCTGAGCCTGGCTCACCTGGAGGAGAAGAACACCCATGTGCGGAGGCTGTTCCTGGACTTCAGCTCAGCGTTTAACACCATCATCCCACAGCATCTGGTAGGAAAATTGGAACACCTGGGCTTCAACACCCCCCTTCGCAACTGGCTGCTAGACTTCCTCAGCAACAGACCTCAGTCAGTCCGGGTCGGACAGAACACCTCTGATGTCATCACCCTCAGCACAGGCTCCCTTCAGGGCTGCGTCCTGAGCCCCCTGCTGTTCACCCTGATGACACACGACTGCGTCCTCAGGTTCACCACCAATCACATCGTGAAGTCAGCAGACGACACAACGGTGGTGGGGCTCATCAGAGACAACAACGACCTGGACTACAGAGAGGAGGTGGAGCAGCTGGTGGGCTGGTGCAGAGAAAACAGCCTGATCCTGAATGAGGAGAAGATGAAGGAGATCATCGTCGACTTCAGGAAAAAACAGCCTCACCACGCTCCACTGATCATCAACAGCTCAGCTGTGGAGGTGGTCAGCACCACCAAATTCCTGGGGGTCCACATCACAGAAGACCTCACCTGGACTATGAACACTACGGCACTGGTCAAGAGGGCACAGAAGCGCTTGTACTTACAGCGGAGGATGAGGAGAGCCCACCTGCCCCCACCCATCATGAGGACGTTCTACAGGAGCACCATAGAGAGCATTCTGACAAGCTGTCTCTCTGTGTGGTGTGGAGGCTGCACCGCCTCCGATTGGAAGAACGTGAGGAGAGTGGTGAGGACAGCAGAGAGGATCATAGGGGCTCCTCTTCCCTCCATTCAGGACATTTCATCTCAGCGCTGCATGTCCCGTGCCCGTAACATCATCAATGACCCATCACACCCCCACCATGGACTGTTCTCCCTGCTGCCCTCTGGGAAGAGGTTTGCAGCATCCGCTGCAGGTCCACCAGGTTCTGCAACAGCTTTTTCCCTGCTGTCATCAGACTGTTGAACACTAGAACTGTTGAGCTCTAAACTGAACTCTGCATCACACATTCACAGAACTGTACTTTATGACACTACGGACCTCTATCTTGCACTATCTCGCACTACCAACTTTACTGAACTTGTATAAACCCTTTAAATAGAAGTTTAATACATGGTTTAGCATTCCTCTGCACACTCTTGAATACTGTTTTGCCTACTTGCACTATTGCATAATTATCACTGCTGCACTTTATACTTATTTTTAATATATATATATATATATATATATATAGTATATGTATATATATATATTTTCATAGGATATGTTACTTCTATTCAACTGCAATATCACTACTTTGTTGTAAGACGTATGCAACGGAATTTCGTTTTGTATGCACCATGTGCAGACAAGATGACAATAAAGTTTGTCTAAGTCTAAGTCTAAGTCATGTCAGGTCAGCTGTCTGGAGAGAGAGAGAAGTCAGGACCTGCGGGCGGAGCACCACCGTGCCACCGCCGCCATGACGGAACTCAAAAGCAAACTCCATGAGGAGAAGCAGAAAGAGTTAGCCATTACCAGGGAGACATTACTGCGGCAGCATGAAATGGAGCTGATGAGAGTGATCAAAATCAAAGATGGAGAGATCCAGCGACTGAATGCCTTGGTCCTCAGCCTGAGGGACGGCTCCATGGACAAGGTGATCCGCTCTATCCGTGTCTGACTATCCGCACGCCACGTCGGGCTTCGATGCGGCCGCTACCGTATTGTGTAGCTTGTCCCCAGTAAGCGTCGCGGCGCTCCGTTGCGGTCTCAACGGCCCGGTGTGGCGCAATGTCTGCTCAGGTGAGGAGGGGGGGCGCTTTGCTGGCGGAGGTGGAGGAGACGCGGCGGTGTCGGGAAACCGAGCGGTGTCGCCTCCACCAGGAGCGCGGAAGAAGCCCTGGCAGCGGCCTGGCAGTCCCGAGCGGCCGAGCTCCGATCGGCTCATCACCAGCATCGGGAGGAGCTGAGCCGAACCAAGAGAGACTGCGAGAGGGAGATCCGCCGACTGGTAGGACTGATCAGATGCGCGGTGCTTGGCTATGTTCCCAATTTCGTTGTATACCTGCAGTGCAATGACACCTAAGGCATTCTATTCTATTCTATTTCACAAGAAGAAAATGTCCGGTTGCTCGCTTCGCTTTTGTCACAGCAAAGGTGTTCTAGTCGATTCAAGAAAAAAAATTGGCAGGTTGCTCTCTTTGTTTTTGTCACAATTCTGGCAAATGAGTTTGCCCGCCTGCCTGAGCGCTCCCCGTTTGTACATCCAGACGGATGAGATCAAGCTGAAAGACAGAGCGGTTAGTGTTTTGGATGAAGCCCTGGGGCCGGCCACGTCCACCGCCTTCAGCTGCAGACTCAGGCTGCCGAGCAGCAGATCGCTGCCCTGAGGGATTCCCAAAGGGCGGGCCTAAACTACCCTGGAAGTGGGGTCAACGCCGCTACTAGCAATCCTCTTCATTGCGTAAGCCACCTCATCACACACTTGCAGTACGCATGACTTAGTTCGTTGCTGGAGGAAGGTAGCACAAAAACAGTTTTGAACTTTGAACGAGTGGTTGTGTGTGTGTGTTGCGGGGCGTTTTCAGTCTCAGGAGGATCGGGACACGCGACGGTTTCATCTGAAAATCGCTGAGCTCAGCGCAGTCATCAGGAACCTGGAGGATCGAAACGCCCTGCTTTCTGAAGAGCGCAATGAACTGGTAATTTATTGACGGCACGCTTGAAGGTTTGCGCTACGTTTGATGCGCGCCATCCAGCGAGGCACCCATTGCGCTTGCTTATTAGTTGAGCGGCGCGTCGAGTCGGTTGCCTGGTAGATGTCTTTTATTGGGAGCCAAAGCCACGATTCCGTTCAAACCGATGCAAAAGGAATGGATACGTTCTGGCCCGCGTGTTGTGCGTCTTTCACATCCCGCACTTCATGCTTGCAGCTAAAGCGACTGAGAGAAACAGAAAGCCAGTTTCTGCCACTCCTGTACAAAAACAAACGCCTGAGCAGGAAGAATGAAGAACTCTCGCTGGTGCTGTGTCGCCTTGAAAACAAAGTGCGCTTTGTCACCCAGGAGAACAAGGAGATGGCAAGCTTGGTAAGTCGACGCGGACAACGGCGGCGTGCCAACAGAGTCCACTGCATTTGTGTTCCACAGAGAAGGCCTAGTTCGCTCAATGACCTGGACCGCGGTTGCGGCCAGCAGGACGGTGAAATGGAGTTCCTTCAAGTTGTGGAGCAGCGGCACATCATCGACGACTTGTCCAAGGTCTTCAGGCAGGCGACTCGGTGCACGTACGGCAGCGCCACGCTCGCTCGCTGTCGCCAGGAAACCTTTTCCGTCCAAAGCTTGGCCGGCGGCCGCCATCCAAAAAATTGGCCCCTTAAATTCCGACCTTTCAAGCAGGAGCATTGTGCGCACGCGTTTGAACACGCTTTAGACTTGTTTTGCCGTTTTCAGCAGCTCAAAGCTCCCGTTTTGTCAGCGCCTTTGCCACTCGCTGTGCGCTGAAAACGACGGACTTGCCCGGCTGCTCAGCCCGTCAACCATGAGCCGCGAGCGCGACATCATTGTCCGTAGGCAGCTAGTGGCAAAATGCACCCTGTTAGAGTTGCGCTCGCTCCAACTTATTTTGCAAGAACCACACGGGAGACAAGTAAGTTCTTTTGGACACCTGCAGGTGGAGAGTCCATCCGTTGTACGAATGAAGTCTGACTCTCGGCTCCTGCACGAGCATTTTAATTAAGAGAAACAGGGTGGGTGTAAGAGTGGATTGAATAGAGGAAGCCCTTGACCTCTAGTCAAAACATAGCAAGGGGTGTTTTACGACTTTGTGTAGGAAGGGATAAGCGATAGGGATAAATAAGGGATAAATAATATTATTTATTACAGGTTGCAGTCAAAGTCAAAGCAACATAATGATACGATAAAGATAATCTGGAAAACCCTGACACACCCTGTAGTTGTCACTTTTGGAAAAGACGAGCGTCCCTCCAATCATCGCCGGTGACGTGTTTTTCAGGCTCTGGAGACAGGAGCTCATGTCAGAAATGTCATTGTGAGTCGCGTTTGTTTCTGCGCCGGAGCCGTTCGTTCCCTTTGCATCCAAAGAATCTCAAAGGCGGATTATTTGTGTCGACAGGAGAGAGATTTGCTGCTACGATACCGACGTCGAGAATCTCTGAGGAGGAACAAAGCGTGAGGTCCTGCAAGGTGAGTCTGTTTGTTTGCGGCTGCTTGGTGTTGCGCAAGATGAAATGGCCTTTTTCTCGCTATCGTTCCTCTCGTCGATTCATCGTGAGGTGTCGCTTCAGTTTGTTCAGAGAGATGTTTGCTTCCGCGCCCGCAGGTCATCGAAACATTTTACGGCTACGACGAAGACGTGTTGGTGGACTCGGACGGATCGTCCTTGTCTTTTCACACCGACAGAACCCCCGACACGGAACCTGAAGAGGTAGCCCGCCATTTCTGCCAGCGTATTGGCACCAAACATTCCTCTTCAGCCTGGAATCGGACTCGTCTTTGCGTCGCGGGTGCTTTGTCGCCGGTCTGACTGATTCTGGTACTAGTGCTGTGTTGCATTGGTGTGTGCATGAAGAGGCGGAGCTTCGCTACCGCCAGCTGACGCAAGAATATCAAGCGCTGCAACGAGCCTACGCTCTGCTAGCCCAGACCAGCGAAGGGGACTACGACGCCGAGAAGGAGATCAAGGTGGCGCCCCTTCCCGCAACCCCCGGCCGGGTCGCAGCCTCCCCGTTCTCACCCAGCCTCGGGTGTTCTCTGGTCTGAAAGGAGGAGGAGGAGCCTCCCTCCTCCTACTTTCAGACCAGAGAAAAGCTGATGGTAGAAATGGGTCACTATCAAAGCAGAGTAGCAGATCTGGAGTCAGCGCTGAAGCAACAAGGACAGGTAAGCTCATCAATGAGCACACCTTTTTCTCAGACAAAATAGCTACATTCTTCAGTCACTCATTCGTCTGGCATTACTGGACCAACCCCCCCCCCGAATGTGGCTGGGAAAATGCGGAGAAAAGCAAATGTCATTTTCCAGTCAACCAAAGAATTTGTGGATGAAAATGACACAACATTCCAAAGCTGTCCACGCGTTTGTCTCTTCTAGAATGTCAAGTGGGTGGAGGAGAAGCAGCTGCTGCGTCAGAGCAATCAGCAGTTGGCCGAAAAGGTGACGGAAAGAAAGGCGCTGGGCGGAGTCGCTTGGCGTCACACCCGTCGGGAAGCCCCGCAGATGAGGTCTGGCTGTCTTTTCAGGTCAGGCGGATGGAGGCGGAAGAAGCGCGTCTGAAAGAGCACATCCAGGATATCCGAGACCAAAACGAACTGCTTGAGTTCCGCATCCTGGAGCTGGAGGTGGGAAGACTCGCACAAGCGTGTTGAGGCCAGAGATGTGACGGACGGACGGACGGACGGACGGATGCATGCCTCTGCCTTTCAGGAGAGGGAGTGGCGCTCCCCCGTCTTGAAGTTTCTGCAAGTCCGTTTCCCAGACGGCCTCAGCCCTTTGCAGATCTACTGCGAGGCCGAGGGCGTGAGCGTACGTAAGGCGTCCCTCGCAACCCTAACCTTAACCCGAGGTCCCAGAACACCTTACATTGCTCCTTGCGCCTTTCCCCCGGACATCGTCATCAGTGATCTGATGAAGAAGCTGGACATCCTGGGCTATAACGCCGTAAGTGTATGTCGAACTCCTTATGTTCGCACTCCACGAGACTCGGCGGCTCAAATGTGACTTTTGGAAGGCTTTGCGCTGAAAGAAGCTTGTTGACGCTGTGCCTTTGGGCTCTTCTATGTTCTGCAAGCAGAAGGGCTACCTGGATGAAGAGTTGGACTTCAGGAAGTGTTCCATGGACCAGGCTCATAAGGTAAGCCGCCCTCAAATCTCCCGCCGGACCACTGATGGACGAGGATTGCGGCCCAGAGGATCCTGGAGCTGGAGGCCATGTTGTACGAGGCGCTACCGCAGCGGGACTGCCCCGCCACGGACGGCGAAAAAGCCAGCCACGCTGGCGTGAATGACGTGCTGACGGCGGATCAGAGAGAAGAGCTTAGGAGCGCCGTGGACCAATGGAAGCGAGCCCTGATGTGCGAGTTGAGGGAGCGCGACGCTTGCATCCTCCAAGAGAGAATGGATCTGCTGCACAGCGCGCAACAGGTAAGGGCCCAAAGCCAGCCCGGCACTTACTTGCACGCTTACTGGCTTTTGAATGCCACTTTCCATTTGTCCGTCCTAGAGGAACAAAGAGCTGAAAGAATTCATCGAAGCTCAGAAGAGACAAATCAAACAATTGGAGGAGAAGTTTCTGTTTCTCTTTCTATTCTTCTCCTTGGCCTTCATTCTGTGGCCCTAACACCAGCTGGTGAGTGAGCTCCATCGGCACCGCACTCGACACCTCCGATACACTGCCAGCCGGTCTCAGACGTTGGCAGACGCTCCGATGCCAACGTATACCCCCCGCCACGGTGACAGAGGCACCGCGTCACACCGGCGCTCATCCAATCAGAAGGCAGGAAAAGCAAATTCACATGCAGGGCACTTTTGAACCAGAAAAGAGCGCCACAAAAAACGGTTGTTGCCCCAAACGCGCACTAAAAAGGGTCAGAATAACAAGAGTCCCACTGGCCAGCCGGGGCCACCCGTCCAGCTGTTTCTTCAGGGGGGAAAAAAATTGGAGTCACCGGTGAGTACATTTTGCATTTAGCTCTGCTTTTCTGCTTCTGTCTTCAAGTGTGTGGCATCCTGCGATCAAAGATTCAGCCAACCCCAAAGCGGTTGACCTCAACGTCCCACCACCATGCCTACCAGAGCAGGTGACGTGATGCTTTGGACATCCTTCCGTCTCAGATGCCCAAAAGTACTCTTTGCCACATCTGCGGCAATACGGTGTCTTTTCAAAGGTGCAAATAAATCCAGCGTGGGCGGAACACGCACGTCTTCGGTTTTTCCCGCTTTGTTTGTGTGACAGCTGTTGTGAAAATTTTATACAAATAAAGTTGTATAGTACAGGTTTGGCCAAGCCGCAACTCCCGAACCGCATGCGGCTCTTTTATGTTCATATCAACATTTGTGTGTGTGTGTGTGTGTGGGGGGGGGGGGGGGGGGGTTGTGCGTGTTGGCTTCACTTGAGTTCAATTTGGTATTTTTGTCATAAGCGCATGTGGTGAAATTCCACAAAGTAGGATGGGCAAACACATTTCTTTAAACTATGAGTGTCAATTGGGCTCTCGAAATGGCAGGGAAAAGATGCACAGCAAAACGATAATACGTAGATGAACACAGGACGTTTTAATCAGAGTGGGAAAGTTTCTATTTTTTGTTGAACGTGATGGCAAACCATTCTGCCTGATATGTCAGACCTCAGCGCATTTCAAAGATTCAAATCTTCAGCGCCATGCACTTCAGCTCACTCCATGCTAACATTGATCATGCGTCGAACCCGCAACATCATGCTTAAGAGGTGGCCATGCTAACCAGTGCGCCATTATGTCAACGCATAATAACTAAGTCTACTGATCAAAACAGCGGTTACTATATGACGTCGCTACGTCGTGGTCACGTGACGCAGACAAGACGTCAATGGACGTGGGCAGAGTTAACTTGTTTAAAAGGGAGTGGGCAGAAGAAATATTTAATTTATTTAAATCTATTTTGAGTGCACACCATTATGCCAATGCATAACAACTGTAAATCTACTAAACAAAACAGCGGTTGCTATATGACATCTGCCACGTCGTGGTCACGTGACATACGATGGGCGTAACTTTCGCCGGAATTCAAATCCGCGGGGAGAGTTAACTTGTTTAAAAGAGAGTGGGCAGAAGAACTATTTAATTTATTTAAATCTATTTGGTGTGTGCGCCATTATGTCAATGCATAACAACTGTAAGTCTACTAAACAAAACAGCGGTTGCTATATGACGTCTGCCACGTCGTGGTCACGTGACGCGGACGTGACGTCGACGCCTACTTTACATCCCACCGATCACAGGACCCCTCGGCTGCATAACCGTGCCCCCTTCCCAACCAATCGGATTTGCTATACGCGAAAACGACGCCAATGGAAAGAGCTTCCGCCCAAATTTAAATCCGTGGGCGTGGCTCGCAGCAGGAAGTAGGAAAATGGCGGCGATGTTGACAAAGACACAGCGGATGGTAACATACGACTAACAAGAGAAATATTTTTATTTTCTGCTTGCAACTGGACCGTCCAGAGCGTACACGGTAAGTACAACTCATCGTTTTTAAAAAGAAGTACTTTTGTTGCCCTGAAAAGCGAGTGAGCGTGGCGTTTGTGGGGGACGTCGAATTTCGACGATTCTTTCTGGTCAACGGTTGTAAATGATTGTGTTGATTAAAAAAGAAAACTTGATGTAACTCTACTTTTAACTGCCGTTTCAGATAGATTTGGAATTGCATCACATCCAATTTTGCCTAGAGCGTACACGGTAAGTAACACTCGTTGTGTTTAAGGAGATTTACCTTTGTAATAGCAGAAGTGTAGCCGCGTTGCGTTGTACGTGTGAAAATTGGTCGAGGCGAAATGTTAATGTTTAATTTCATTCCTTTAGGTTCCACGGTGTTTGTTGGCTGCAAGTTTTCCACTGCAAGAAGAGGCTCATATCATTGACCAGGAGCGAGCTACAATGGTGAGTAGCCATAACATTTATGTTAAACACTTCCTATTTCATGTCTAACAGTACTTGATTTAACAAATAACCATAAATAAATACAGTGTGGGCACTGAAGTTAACATATGTGATTATACTGCCTAATCTGTCACCGAGTAGATTGTTGCAAAGTAATATAAGATCCAAAGTTGTAATTCAGAATAGTTTTCAAAAGAAGGCCATTAGAATTATATACAAGTCTGATTACCCTGAACAAGCTATTAATTAAATCACAAATTCTTCAATTCAAAGATTTGGTAGATTATCAGACAAATAATGTCTAACAGTAATTGATTTAACACATCACGATAAGTAGATTGAGTGTGGGCACTCTCAAGTTAACATATATGATTATACTGCCTAATCTGTTACAGAGTATGTTGTTGCCAAGTAATGTAGAATAGATCCAAAGTAGTAATCCAGAATAGTTTTGAAGAGGCCATTAGAATAATAAACAAATCTGATTACCTTGAACATAATAACAAGCTAAGTGTTTAATATGTCCTATGAAGTCAAAATTGGGCACCATCATGTGGTGAAATTTGGAATTGCATCACATCCAATTTTGCCTGGGAACAAACAGATTAAATAAATCTTAGTTTTGAATAAGCCACTCCTTCTCAAACAAGTAAACTCTGCCCATTTCGCGCAGTAGATGTTCTGTTAATATCTAGTATTTATACAAAGTCATAATTTAAATTGCTTTCAACCTTCATTCATCGGTTCAACCAACATTACTCGCTCTTATTACCAACTTGTATTGATTTAACTAAGCGTTTAATACTTCCTATCAGGTCTCAAGGCAAGATTTGGCAAAATACAGTTTCAGCAAATCCAATTTTGCCAGGGAACAAAAATAGATTAAATAAACTAAATAAGTCTTCTTCCCATTAAATAAATCAGAAAAGTCTGTCTTGTAACCAGTCCTCTTCAAACAAGTAAAGTCTGCCCATTTTGTGCCGTAGATTTTGTGTCTATGCCTAGTATTTAAACAAAATCATAATTTAAACGACTTCTTTCCTTCATTCACTTTGGAAATTTGGAATTGCAGCAAATCGAATTTTGCCAGGGAACAAAAATAGATCAATTAAACTAAATAAGTCTTCTTCCCATTAAATAAATTAAAAAAGTCTGTCTTGTAACCAGTCCTTTTCAAACAAGTAAAGTCTGCCCATTTTGTGCCGTCGATTTTGTGTTAATGCCTAGTATTTATACAAAATCATAATTTAAAGGACTTCATTCCTTCATTCACTTTGGAAATTTGGAATTGCAGCACATCAAATTTTGCCTGGGAAGAAAAGTAGATTAAATAAATTTAATAAGTCTTACTACTTCCCATTAAATAAATTAAATACGTCTTACTTGTTCCCACTCTTTTTCAAAACAGTAGTTTAAAACGAGGGCCCTTCACTCAATCTTTAACCTCAACCCCGCACGTTGTGTTGTATCTGTGAATGTTGGTTGTGGCCAAATGATAGTTTTCTTTCATTCGTTTAGGTTCCAAGAAAACTTGATGTAACTCTACTTTTAACTGCCGTTTCAGATAAGCGGGTATTACGTCGCAGTCATGTGCCGCGGATATGACGTAATTGCCCGAACCTCCGCCAAAATTCAAGTCTGTTGGCGCGATGGCCGTGAGCCACTGAGCAGCGACGATTATCAACGGAAATATCTTTATTTTCTGCTTGCAACTGGACTGTCTAGAGCGTACACGGTAAGTAACACTCATTGTGTTTAAGGAGATTTACGTTTGTAATAGCAGAAGTGTAGCCGCGTTGCGTTGTACGTGTGAAAATTGGTCGAGGCGAAATGTTAATGTTTAATTTCATTCCTTTAGGTTCCACGGTGTTTGTTGGCTGCAAGTTTTCCACTGCAAGAAGAGGCTCGTATCATTGACCAGGAGCGAGCTACAATGGTGAGTAGCCATAACATTTATGTTAAACACTTCCTATTTCATGTCTAACAGTACTTGATTTAACAAATAACCATAAATAAATACAGTGTGGGCACTGAAGTTAACATATGTGATTATACTGCCTAATCTGTCACCGAGTAGATTGTTGCAAAGTAATATAAGATCCAAAGTTGTAATTCAGAATAGTTTTCAAAAGAAGGCCATTAGAATTATATACAAGTCTGATTACCCTGAACAAGCTATTAATTAAATCACAAATTCTTCAATTCAAAGATTTGGTAGATTATCAGACAAATAATGTCTAACAGTAATTGATTTAACACATCACGATAAGTAGATTGAGTGTGGGCACTCTCAAGTTAACATATATGATTATACTGCCTAATCTGTTACAGAGTATGTTGTTGCCAAGTAATGTAGAATAGATCCAAAGTAGTAATCCAGAATAGTTTTGAAGAGGCCATTAGAATAATAAACAAATCTGATTACCTTGAACATAATAACAAGCTAAGTGTTTAATATGTCCTATGAAGTCAAAATTGGGCACCATCATGTGGTGAAATTTGGAATTGCATCACATCCAATTTTGCCTGGGAACAAACAGATTAAATAAATCTTAGTTTTGAATAAGCCACTCCTTCTCAAACAAGTAAACTCTGCCCATTTCGCGCAGTAGATGTTCTGTTAATATCTAGTATTTATACAAAGTCATAATTTAAATTGCTTTCAACCTTCATTCATCGGTTCAACCAACATTACTCGCTCTGATTACCAACTTGTATTGATTTAACTAAGCGTTTAATACTTCCTATCAGGTCTCAAGGCAAGATTTGGCAAAATACAATTTCAGCAAATCCAATTTTGCCAGGGAACAAAAATAGATTAAATAAACTAAATAAGTCTTCTTCCCATTAAATAAATCAGAAAAGTCTGTCTTGTAACCAGTCCTCTTCAAACAAGTAAAGTCTGCCCATTTTGTGCCGTAGATTTTGTGTCTATGCCTAGTATTTAAACAAAATCATAATTTAAACGACTTCTTTCCTTCATTCACTTTGGAAATTTGGAATTGCAGCAAATCGAATTTTGCCAGGGAACAAAAATAGATCAATTAAACTAAATAAGTCTTCTTCCCATTAAATAAATTAAAAAAGTCTGTCTTGTAACCAGTCCTTTTCAAACAAGTAAAGTCTGCCCATTTTGTGCCGTCGATTTTGTGTTAATGCCTAGTATTTATACAAAATCATAATTTAAAGGACTTCATTCCTTCATTCACTTTGGAAATTTGGAATTGCAGCACATCAAATTTTGCCTGGGAAGAAAAGTAGATTAAATAAATTTAATAAGTCTTACTACTTCCCATTAAATAAATTAAATACGTCTTACTTGTTCCCACTCCTTTTCAAAAAAGTAGTTTAAAACGAGGTCCCTTCACTCAACCTTTAACCCTATTTATTCACCTTCTAGGCTAAGTGTTAAAGGCTAAGTGTTAAAGGCTAAGTGTTAAAGGCTAAGTGTTAGAGGCTAAGTGCCAGAGGCTAGGCGCCAGAGGCGAGTTTTTGTGGGCTGAAGTTTTAGTGGGGTTAGTGTGAATACAATCCAAAAGAATACAACAGAATACAATACAATAGAATATAATACATAGATTAAATTCAATAGCTCTTACTACTTCCCATTAAATACATTAAATACGTCTTACTTGTTCCCAATCCTTTTCAAAAAAGTAGTTTAAAACGAGGGCCCTTCACTCAACCTTTAACCTCAACCCCGCACGTCACATTGTGTTGTATCTGTGAATGTTGGTTGTGGCCAAATGATAGTTTTCTTTCATTCGTTTAGGTTCCACGGTGTTTGTTGGCTATGTTTTCCACTGTCAGAAGGATGAAAATACAAAGTACAACGCTTGGACGTGGGCGAAGACGTCACCGGTGAGTCCTTCCTTCCTATTTATTTACCTTCTAGATGCTAGAGGCTAAGTGTTAGAGGCTAAGTGTTAGAGGCTAAGTGTTAAAGGCAACACAATACGAACAACACAACACAATACGAACAACTCAACACAATATGAACAACACAATATGAACAACACAACACAATACGAACAACACAACACATTACGAACAACACAACACAATACGAACAACACAACGATACTGCACTGAACAACACGATACCGCACTGAGAAACACGATACCGCACTGAACAACACGATACCGCACTGAACAACACCATGCCGCACTGAACACCATGCCACACTGAACAACACCATCCCGCACTGAACAACACCATGCCGCACTAAATAACACCATGCCGCACTGAACAACACCATGCCTCACTGAACGACACCATGCCGCACTGAAAGACACCATGCCGCACTGAACGACACCATGCCGCACTGAAAGACACCATCCCGCACTGAACACCATGCCGCACTGAACAACACCATCCTGCACTGAACAACACCATCCCGCACTGAACAACACCATGCCGCACTGAACAACATTATGCCGCACTGAACATTATGCCGCACTGAACAACACCATGCCGCACTGAACAACACCATGCCGCACTGAACAACATTATGCCGCACTGAACAACACCATGCCGCACTGAACAACACCATGCCGCACTGAACAACACCATGCCGCACTGAACAACACCATGCCGCACTGAACAACATTATGCCGCACTGAACAACACCATGCCGCACTGAACAACACCATCCTGCACTGAACAACACCATTCCGCATTGAACACCATGCCGCACTGGACAACACCATCCCGCACTGAACAACACCATCCCGCACTGAACAACACCATGCCGCACTGAACAACATTATGCCGCACTGAACAACACCATGCCGCACTGAACAACACCATGCCGCACTGAACAACACCATGCCGCAATGAACAACACCATCCCGCACTGAACAACACCATGCCGCACTGAACAACACCATCCCGCACTGAACAACACCATGCCGCATTGAACAACACCATGCCGCACTGAACAACACCATGCCGCACTGAACAACACCATGCCGCACTGAACAACACCATGCCGCACTGAACAACATTATGCCGCACTGAACAACATTATGTCGCACTGAACAACACCATGCCGCACTGAACAACACCATGCTGCACTGAACAACATTATGCCGCACTGAAAAACACCATGCCGCACTGAACAACACCATCCCGCACTGAACAACACCATGCTGCACTGAACAACATTATGCTGCACTGAACAACACGATCCTGCATTGAACAACACCATGCCGCACTGAACAACACCATCCTGCACTGAACAACACCATCCTGCACTGAACAACACCACCCCGCACTGAACAACACGATCCCGCATTGAACAACACCATCCCGCACTGAACAACACCATGCCGCACTGAACAACACCATTCCGCACTGAACAACACCATGCCGCACTGAACAACACCATGCCGCACTGAACAACACCATGCCGCACTGAACAACACCATGCCGCACTGAACAACACCATGCCGCACTGAACAACACCATGCCGCACTGAACAACACCATCCCGCACTGAACAAAACCATGCCGCATTGAACAACACCATGCCGCACTGAACAACACCATCCTGCACTGAACAACACCATCCCGCACTGAACAACACCATGCCGCATTGAACAACACCATGCCGCACTGAACAACACCATCCCGCACTGAACAACACCATGCCGCACTGAACAACATTATGGCGCACTGGACAACATTATGCCGCAGTGAACAACACCATGCCGCACTGAACACCATGCCGCACTGAACAACACCATGCCGCACTGAACAACACCATGCCGCACTGAACAACATTATGCCGCACTGAACAACACCATGCCGCACTGAACAACACCATGCCGCACTGAACAACACGATCCCGCATTGAACAACACCATCCTGCACTGAACAACACCATGCCGCACTGAACAACACCATGCCGCACTGAACAGCACCATTCCGCACTGAACAACACCATGCCGCACTGAACAACACCATCCTGCACTGAACAACACCATCCCGCACTGAACAACACCATGCCGCATTGAACAACACCATGCCGCACTGAACAACACCATCCTGCACTGAACAACACCATGCCGCACTGAACAACACCATGCCGCACTGAACAACACCATGCCGCACTGAACAACATTATGCCGCACTGACGCATTGAACAACACCATGCCGCACTGAACAACACCATCCTGCACTGAACAACACCATCCCGCACTGAACAACACCATGCCGCATTGAACAACACCATGCCGCACTGAACAACACCATCCCGCACTGAACAACACCATGCCGCACTGAACAACATTATGGCGCACTGGACAACATTATGCCGCACTGAACAACACCATGCCGCACTGAACAACACCATGCCGCACTGAACAACACCATGCCGCACTGAACAACACCATGCCGCACTGAACAACATTATGCCGCACTGAACAACACCATGCCGCACTGAACAACACCATGCCGCACTGAACAACACGATCCCGCATTGAACAACACCATCCTGCACTGAACAACACCATGCCGCACTGAACAACACCATGCCGCACTGAACAACACCATTCCGCACTGAACAACACCATGCCGCACTGAACAACACCATCCCGCACTGAACAACACCATCCCGCACTGAACAACACCATGCCGCATTGAACAACACCATGCCGCACTGAACAACACCATCCTGCACTGAACAAAACCATGCCGCACTGAACAACACCATGCCGCACTGAACAACACCATGCCGAACTGAACAACATTATGCCGCACTGAACAACATTATGCCGCACTAAACAACATTATGTCGCACTGAACAACACCATGCCGCACTGAACAACACCATGCCGCACTGAACAACATTATGCCGCACTGACGCATTGAACAACACCATGCCGCACTGAACAACACCATGCCGCACTGAACAACACCATGCCGCACTGAACAACACCATGCCGCAATGAACAACACCATCCCGCACTGAACAACACCATGCCGCATTGAACAACACCATGCCGCACTGAACAACACCATGCCGCACTGAACAACACCATCCCGCACTGAACAACACCACCCCGCACTGAACAACACGATCCCGCATTGAACAACACCATCCCGGACTGAACAACACCATGCTGCACTGAACAACACCATTCCGCACTGAACAACACCATGCCGCACTGAACAACACCATGCCACACTGAACAACACCATGCCGCACTGAACAACACCATGCCGCACTGAACAACATTATGCCGCACTGAATAACACCATGCCGCACTGAACAACATTATGCCGCATTGAACAACATTATGCCGCACTGAACAACACCATGCCGCACTGAACAACACCATGCCTTACTGAACAACACCATGCCGCACTGAACAACACGACGTCGCACTGAACAACACGACGCCGCACAGAACAACACGACGCCGCACAGAATAACAATACCGCACAGAACAACACAATACCGCACAAACAGTTTTAGATAATATTACGTCGCAGTCATGTGACGCGGACATGACGTCAATAGGCGGAACTCACGGCAAAATTATAATCCGTGGGCGTGGCTTGCAACAGGAAGTAGGAAAGCAGCAATTCTGGCAAACAAGACACAGCGGTTAGTAACACGATGACTAACAAGGCAAATATTTTTGTTTTCAGCTTGCAACTTGACCGTCTAGAGCGTACAAGGTAATTACAACTGTTTTTTTTTAGCCCTGAAAAGCGAGGGAGTGTGGCGTTTGGGAGGAATGTCGAACTCGGCGTCTGCTTCCAGCCACAGACGCCAAATTTCGACGATTATTTCGACTGGTCAACGGTTGTAAATTATTGCGTTGACTAAAAACTTTATTTAACTCTACTCTTAACTTTGCCGTTTCAGATATGCGGGTATTACACCGCGGAAATGACGTCAATAGGCTGAACTCTCGCCAAAATTCAAATCTGTGGGCGCAATGGCCTTGAGCGAGACACCGGATACAAACACGACGATTATCAACAGAAATATCTTTATTTTCTGCTTGCAAGTGGACCGTCTAGAGCGTACACGGTAAGTACAACTCATTGTGTTTAAAAAGATTTACGTTTGTGTAGTTTGCGTTGCGTTGTATCTGTGAATGTTGGTTGAGGCTAAATGTTAATGTTTAATTTCATTCCTTTAGGTTCCACGGTGTTTGTTGGCTGTATGTTTTCCACTGCAAGAAGAGGCTCGTATCATTGACCAGCAGGAGCTACAATGGTGAGTACCCCTTTCGTCTTCCATTTATGTTAAACACTTCCTATTTCATGTCTAACAGTACTCGATTTAACAAATAACCATAAATAAATACAGTGTGAGCAGTCACGTTAACATATGTGATTATCCTGCCTAATATGTTTATCACAAATATGTCACTAATCACTAATATGTTTATTTGTTTATCACAACACCTTTGGACCTTCAGCAATCGATTATTTCCCTTCATCTACATAGAGACAGAACGATGGTGTCTTAAACATCTCATTCATTTCACCAAATAACTTCACGCAGGTGGATAACGGCCGTCTCGGTCACGCTATGTTGCGTGATGCAGTTTTGAAGAACCAAATGCATTTATTCAATGAATAAGTCAAGCTAGTTCTATGTTTATGATGTTGTAAGTTACGGTACCGATTGAAGTTGAGTTCGAAGCCAGTGGAAAACAGCGCTGCGTTTGTGCTCTCCAGGTACAAATGTTGTGATCTCTGACTGACGACCGGGCGAGACTCGAGTAAGAGATGTCCAAACGAGCTCCGGCAGGGCGGGCCAAGGCGGAGCGAACGGACGCCCTTCAGGCCGCCAATGACGAGCTGAGAACCAAACTGATGGACGTCCAGTTAGAACTTCAGCAGGAGAAGAACAAGGTGAAAACCTCAACAGACAGACACTGCCTGCCTCCCTGCCTGCCTCCCTGCCTGCCTCCCTCCCTCCCTCCCAGTTTTCCCGATGTAGATTAGACATGCGTGTGCCATGACTGTGTCAGCCTACATCAACAAATGCACCGAGGACGTCAGCACCACTAAGAATATCATCACCCGGGGCAACCAACGACCCTGGATGACTGAGGAGGTACGTCAAACGCTACGAGCGCGGAACTCTGCCTTCAAGTCTGGCGACAAGGAGACACTGAGGACAGCGAGAGCCAACTTGAACCGTGCCATCAGGATAGCGAAGCGAGACCGCAGTCGAAAATTTCAGGATCGTTTCCACGACGTCAAAAACATCAGGAGTATGTGGCAAGGCATACGGGCGATTACAGACTACAACTCACTCTCCCCCCCCCCCCCCCCCGGTGGGTGTAGTTGATGCTGACTTTCTAAATGGTCTAAATAACTTCTTTGGGAGGTTCGAGGCACTAAACGGCACTCCAGCAGTTAAAACTGTCCCCCATCAGGAAGAGGAGGTACTCTGCCTTGACTCCGCCGATGTGTTGAAGACCCTGAGGAGAGTCAACCCCTGTAAGGCCCCTGGCCCCGACAACATTCCTGGGCGTGTGTTCAGGGAATGTGCAAGTCATCTGGCTGGGGTCATCACAGACATTTTTAACACCTCGCTGGGCCAAGCCACAGTGCCGGCGTGCTTTAAGACTGCCTCCATCATTCCGGTGCCGAAGAAACCTCAAATCACCTCATTTAATGATTACCGGCCTGTTGCACTGACTCCGGTTATGATGAAGTGCTTCGAAAGGCTGCTTAAAGGTCACATCGTTTCCAGACTCCCCCTATTATTTGACCCGTTCCAGTTTGCCGACCGGCAAAACCGCTCCACTCAGGACGCCATCTCCTCCGTTCTTCACCTGAGCCTGGCTCACCTGGAGGAGAAGAACACCCATGTGCGGAGGCTGTTCCTGGACTTCAGCTCAGCGTTTAACACCATCATCCCACAGCATCTGGTAGGAAAATTGGAACACCTGGGCTTCAACACCCCCCTTCGCAACTGGCTGCTAGACTTCCTCAGCAACAGACCTCAGTCAGTCCGGGTCGGACAGAACACCTCTGATGTCATCACCCTCAGCACAGGCTCCCTTCAGGGCTGCGTCCTGAGCCCCCTGCTGTTCACCCTGATGACACACGACTGCGTCCTCAGGTTCACCACCAATCACATCGTGAAGTCAGCAGACGACACAACGGTGGTGGGGCTCATCAGAGACAACAACGACCTGGACTACAGAGAGGAGGTGGAGCAGCTGGTGGGCTGGTGCAGAGAAAACAGCCTGATCCTGAATGAGGAGAAGATGAAGGAGATCATCGTCGACTTCAGGAAAAAACAGCCTCACCACGCTCCACTGATCATCAACAGCTCAGCTGTGGAGGTGGTCAGCACCACCAAATTCCTGGGGGTCCACATCACAGAAGACCTCACCTGGACTATGAACACTACGGCACTGGTCAAGAGGGCACAGAAGCGCTTGTACTTACAGCGGAGGATGAGGAGAGCCCACCTGCCCCCACCCATCATGAGGACGTTCTACAGGAGCACCATAGAGAGCATTCTGACAAGCTGTCTCTCTGTGTGGTGTGGAGGCTGCACCGCCTCCGATTGGAAGAACGTGAGGAGAGTGGTGAGGACAGCAGAGAGGATCATAGGGGCTCCTCTTCCCTCCATTCAGGACATTTCATCTCAGCGCTGCATGTCCCGTGCCCGTAACATCATCAATGACCCATCACACCCCCACCATGGACTGTTCTCCCTGCTGCCCTCTGGGAAGAGGTTTGCAGCATCCGCTGCAGGTCCACCAGGTTCTGCAACAGCTTTTTCCCTGCTGTCATCAGACTGTTGAACACTAGAACTGTTGAGCTCTAAACTGAACTCTGCATCACACATTCACAGAACTGTACTTTATGACACTACGGACCTCTATCTTGCACTATCTCGCACTACCAACTTTACTGAACTTGTATAAACCCTTTAAATAGAAGTTTAATACATGGTTTAGCATTCCTCTGCACACTCTTGAATACTGTTTTGCCTACTTGCACTATTGCATAATTATCACTGCTGCACTTTATACTTATTTTTAATATATATATATATATATATATATATAGTATATGTATATATATATATTTTCATAGGATATGTTACTTCTATTCAACTGCAATATCACTACTTTGTTGTAAGACGTATGCAACGGAATTTCGTTTTGTATGCACCATGTGCAGACAAGATGACAATAAAGTTTGTCTAAGTCTAAGTCTAAGTCATGTCAGGTCAGCTGTCTGGAGAGAGAGAGAAGTCAGGACCTGCGGGCGGAGCACCACCGTGCCACCGCCGCCATGACGGAACTCAAAAGCAAACTCCATGAGGAGAAGCAGAAAGAGTTAGCCATTACCAGGGAGACATTACTGCGGCAGCATGAAATGGAGCTGATGAGAGTGATCAAAATCAAAGATGGAGAGATCCAGCGACTGAATGCCTTGGTCCTCAGCCTGAGGGACGGCTCCATGGACAAGGTGATCCGCTCTATCCGTGTCTGACTATCCGCACGCCACGTCGGGCTTCGATGCGGCCGCTACCGTATTGTGTAGCTTGTCCCCAGTAAGCGTCGCGGCGCTCCGTTGCGGTCTCAACGGCCCGGTGTGGCGCAATGTCTGCTCAGGTGAGGAGGGGGGGCGCTTTGCTGGCGGAGGTGGAGGAGACGCGGCGGTGTCGGGAAACCGAGCGGTGTCGCCTCCACCAGGAGCGCGGAAGAAGCCCTGGCAGCGGCCTGGCAGTCCCGAGCGGCCGAGCTCCGATCGGCTCATCACCAGCATCGGGAGGAGCTGAGCCGAACCAAGAGAGACTGCGAGAGGGAGATCCGCCGACTGGTAGGACTGATCAGATGCGCGGTGCTTGGCTATGTTCCCAATTTCGTTGTATACCTGCAGTGCAATGACACCTAAGGCATTCTATTCTATTCTATTTCACAAGAAGAAAATGTCCGGTTGCTCGCTTCGCTTTTGTCACAGCAAAGGTGTTCTAGTCGATTCAAGAAAAAAAATTGGCAGGTTGCTCTCTTTGTTTTTGTCACAATTCTGGCAAATGAGTTTGCCCGCCTGCCTGAGCGCTCCCCGTTTGTACATCCAGACGGATGAGATCAAGCTGAAAGACAGAGCGGTTAGTGTTTTGGATGAAGCCCTGGGGCCGGCCACGTCCACCGCCTTCAGCTGCAGACTCAGGCTGCCGAGCAGCAGATCGCTGCCCTGAGGGATTCCCAAAGGGCGGGCCTAAACTACCCTGGAAGTGGGGTCAACGCCGCTACTAGCAATCCTCTTCATTGCGTAAGCCACCTCATCACACACTTGCAGTACGCATGACTTAGTTCGTTGCTGGAGGAAGGTAGCACAAAAACAGTTTTGAACTTTGAACGAGTGGTTGTGTGTGTGTGTTGCGGGGCGTTTTCAGTCTCAGGAGGATCGGGACACGCGACGGTTTCATCTGAAAATCGCTGAGCTCAGCGCAGTCATCAGGAACCTGGAGGATCGAAACGCCCTGCTTTCTGAAGAGCGCAATGAACTGGTAATTTATTGACGGCACGCTTGAAGGTTTGCGCTACGTTTGATGCGCGCCATCCAGCGAGGCACCCATTGCGCTTGCTTATTAGTTGAGCGGCGCGTCGAGTCGGTTGCCTGGTAGATGTCTTTTATTGGGAGCCAAAGCCACGATTCCGTTCAAACCGATGCAAAAGGAATGGATACGTTCTGGCCCGCGTGTTGTGCGTCTTTCACATCCCGCACTTCATGCTTGCAGCTAAAGCGACTGAGAGAAACAGAAAGCCAGTTTCTGCCACTCCTGTACAAAAACAAACGCCTGAGCAGGAAGAATGAAGAACTCTCGCTGGTGCTGTGTCGCCTTGAAAACAAAGTGCGCTTTGTCACCCAGGAGAACAAGGAGATGGCAAGCTTGGTAAGTCGACGCGGACAACGGCGGCGTGCCAACAGAGTCCACTGCATTTGTGTTCCACAGAGAAGGCCTAGTTCGCTCAATGACCTGGACCGCGGTTGCGGCCAGCAGGACGGTGAAATGGAGTTCCTTCAAGTTGTGGAGCAGCGGCACATCATCGACGACTTGTCCAAGGTCTTCAGGCAGGCGACTCGGTGCACGTACGGCAGCGCCACGCTCGCTCGCTGTCGCCAGGAAACCTTTTCCGTCCAAAGCTTGGCCGGCGGCCGCCATCCAAAAAATTGGCCCCTTAAATTCCGACCTTTCAAGCAGGAGCATTGTGCGCACGCGTTTGAACACGCTTTAGACTTGTTTTGCCGTTTTCAGCAGCTCAAAGCTCCCGTTTTGTCAGCGCCTTTGCCACTCGCTGTGCGCTGAAAACGACGGACTTGCCCGGCTGCTCAGCCCGTCAACCATGAGCCGCGAGCGCGACATCATTGTCCGTAGGCAGCTAGTGGCAAAATGCACCCTGTTAGAGTTGCGCTCGCTCCAACTTATTTTGCAAGAACCACACGGGAGACAAGTAAGTTCTTTTGGACACCTGCAGGTGGAGAGTCCATCCGTTGTACGAATGAAGTCTGACTCTCGGCTCCTGCACGAGCATTTTAATTAAGAGAAACAGGGTGGGTGTAAGAGTGGATTGAATAGAGGAAGCCCTTGACCTCTAGTCAAAACATAGCAAGGGGTGTTTTACGACTTTGTGTAGGAAGGGATAAGCGATAGGGATAAATAAGGGATAAATAATATTATTTATTACAGGTTGCAGTCAAAGTCAAAGCAACATAATGATACGATAAAGATAATCTGGAAAACCCTGACACACCCTGTAGTTGTCACTTTTGGAAAAGACGAGCGTCCCTCCAATCATCGCCGGTGACGTGTTTTTCAGGCTCTGGAGACAGGAGCTCATGTCAGAAATGTCATTGTGAGTCGCGTTTGTTTCTGCGCCGGAGCCGTTCGTTCCCTTTGCATCCAAAGAATCTCAAAGGCGGATTATTTGTGTCGACAGGAGAGAGATTTGCTGCTACGATACCGACGTCGAGAATCTCTGAGGAGGAACAAAGCGTGAGGTCCTGCAAGGTGAGTCTGTTTGTTTGCGGCTGCTTGGTGTTGCGCAAGATGAAATGGCCTTTTTCTCGCTATCGTTCCTCTCGTCGATTCATCGTGAGGTGTCGCTTCAGTTTGTTCAGAGAGATGTTTGCTTCCGCGCCCGCAGGTCATCGAAACATTTTACGGCTACGACGAAGACGTGTTGGTGGACTCGGACGGATCGTCCTTGTCTTTTCACACCGACAGAACCCCCGACACGGAACCTGAAGAGGTAGCCCGCCATTTCTGCCAGCGTATTGGCACCAAACATTCCTCTTCAGCCTGGAATCGGACTCGTCTTTGCGTCGCGGGTGCTTTGTCGCCGGTCTGACTGATTCTGGTACTAGTGCTGTGTTGCATTGGTGTGTGCATGAAGAGGCGGAGCTTCGCTACCGCCAGCTGACGCAAGAATATCAAGCGCTGCAACGAGCCTACGCTCTGCTAGCCCAGACCAGCGAAGGGGACTACGACGCCGAGAAGGAGATCAAGGTGGCGCCCCTTCCCGCAACCCCCGGCCGGGTCGCAGCCTCCCCGTTCTCACCCAGCCTCGGGTGTTCTCTGGTCTGAAAGGAGGAGGAGGAGCCTCCCTCCTCCTACTTTCAGACCAGAGAAAAGCTGATGGTAGAAATGGGTCACTATCAAAGCAGAGTAGCAGATCTGGAGTCAGCGCTGAAGCAACAAGGACAGGTAAGCTCATCAATGAGCACACCTTTTTCTCAGACAAAATAGCTACATTCTTCAGTCACTCATTCGTCTGGCATTACTGGACCAACCCCCCCCCCGAATGTGGCTGGGAAAATGCGGAGAAAAGCAAATGTCATTTTCCAGTCAACCAAAGAATTTGTGGATGAAAATGACACAACATTCCAAAGCTGTCCACGCGTTTGTCTCTTCTAGAATGTCAAGTGGGTGGAGGAGAAGCAGCTGCTGCGTCAGAGCAATCAGCAGTTGGCCGAAAAGGTGACGGAAAGAAAGGCGCTGGGCGGAGTCGCTTGGCGTCACACCCGTCGGGAAGCCCCGCAGATGAGGTCTGGCTGTCTTTTCAGGTCAGGCGGATGGAGGCGGAAGAAGCGCGTCTGAAAGAGCACATCCAGGATATCCGAGACCAAAACGAACTGCTTGAGTTCCGCATCCTGGAGCTGGAGGTGGGAAGACTCGCACAAGCGTGTTGAGGCCAGAGATGTGACGGACGGACGGACGGACGGACGGATGCATGCCTCTGCCTTTCAGGAGAGGGAGTGGCGCTCCCCCGTCTTGAAGTTTCTGCAAGTCCGTTTCCCAGACGGCCTCAGCCCTTTGCAGATCTACTGCGAGGCCGAGGGCGTGAGCGTACGTAAGGCGTCCCTCGCAACCCTAACCTTAACCCGAGGTCCCAGAACACCTTACATTGCTCCTTGCGCCTTTCCCCCGGACATCGTCATCAGTGATCTGATGAAGAAGCTGGACATCCTGGGCTATAACGCCGTAAGTGTATGTCGAACTCCTTATGTTCGCACTCCACGAGACTCGGCGGCTCAAATGTGACTTTTGGAAGGCTTTGCGCTGAAAGAAGCTTGTTGACGCTGTGCCTTTGGGCTCTTCTATGTTCTGCAAGCAGAAGGGCTACCTGGATGAAGAGTTGGACTTCAGGAAGTGTTCCATGGACCAGGCTCATAAGGTAAGCCGCCCTCAAATCTCCCGCCGGACCACTGATGGACGAGGATTGCGGCCCAGAGGATCCTGGAGCTGGAGGCCATGTTGTACGAGGCGCTACCGCAGCGGGACTGCCCCGCCACGGACGGCGAAAAAGCCAGCCACGCTGGCGTGAATGACGTGCTGACGGCGGATCAGAGAGAAGAGCTTAGGAGCGCCGTGGACCAATGGAAGCGAGCCCTGATGTGCGAGTTGAGGGAGCGCGACGCTTGCATCCTCCAAGAGAGAATGGATCTGCTGCACAGCGCGCAACAGGTAAGGGCCCAAAGCCAGCCCGGCACTTACTTGCACGCTTACTGGCTTTTGAATGCCACTTTCCATTTGTCCGTCCTAGAGGAACAAAGAGCTGAAAGAATTCATCGAAGCTCAGAAGAGACAAATCAAACAATTGGAGGAGAAGTTTCTGTTTCTCTTTCTATTCTTCTCCTTGGCCTTCATTCTGTGGCCCTAACACCAGCTGGTGAGTGAGCTCCAGCGGCACCGCACTCGACACCTCCGATACACTGCCAGCCGGTCTCAGACGTTGGCAGACGCTCCGATGCCAACGTATACCCCCCGCCACGGTGACAGAGGCACCGCGTCACACCGGCGCTCATCCAATCAGAAGGCAGGAAAAGCAAATTCACATGCAGGGCACTTTTGAACCAGAAAAGAGCGCCACAAAAAACGGTTGTTGCCCCAAACGCGCACTAAAAAGGGTCAGAATAACAAGAGTCCCACTGGCCAGCCGGGGCCACCCGTCCAGCTGTTTCTTCAGGGGGGAAAAAAATTGGAGTCACCGGTGAGTACATTTTGCATTTAGCTCTGCTTTTCTGCTTCTGTCTTCAAGTGTGTGGCATCCTGCGATCAAAGATTCAGCCAACCCCAAAGCGGTTGACCTCAACGTCCCACCACCATGCCTACCAGAGCAGGTGACGTGATGCTTTGGACATCCTTCCGTCTCAGATGCCCAAAAGTACTCTTTGCCACATCTGCGGCAATACGGTGTCTTTTCAAAGGTGCAAATAAATCCAGCGTGGGCGGAACACGCACGTCTTCGGTTTTTCCCGCTTTGTTTGTGTGACAGCTGTTGTGAAAATTTTATACAAATAAAGTTGTATAGTACAGGTTTGGCCAAGCCGCAACTCCCGAACCGCATGCGGCTCTTTTATGTTCATATCAACATTTGTGTGTGTGTGTGTGGGGGGGGGGGGGGGGGGGGGGGGGTTGTGCGTGTTGGCTTCACTTGAGTTCAATTTGGTATTTTTGTCATAAGCGCATGTGGTGAAATTCCACAAAGTAGGATGGGCAAACACATTTCTTTAAACTATGAGTGTCAATTGGGCTCTCGAAATGGCAGGGAAAAGATGCACAGCAAAACGATAATACGTAGATGAACACAGGACGTTTTAATCAGAGTGGGAAAGTTTCTATTTTTTGTTGAACGTGATGGCAAACCATTCTGCCTGATATGTCAGACCTCAGCGCATTTCAAAGATTCAAATCTTCAGCGCCATGCACTTCAGCTCACTCCATGCTAACATTGATCATGCGTCGAACCCGCAACATCATGCTTAAGAGGTGGCCATGCTAACCAGTGCGCCATTATGTCAACGCATAATAACTAAGTCTACTGATCAAAACAGCGGTTACTATATGACGTCGCTACGTCGTGGTCACGTGACGCAGACAAGACGTCAATGGACGTGGGCAGAGTTAACTTGTTTAAAAGGGAGTGGGCAGAAGAAATATTTAATTTATTTAAATCTATTTTGAGTGCACACCATTATGCCAATGCATAACAACTGTAAATCTACTAAACAAAACAGCGGTTGCTATATGACATCTGCCACGTCGTGGTCACGTGACATACGTGACGTCGATGGGCGTAACTTTCGCCGGAATTCAAATCCGCGGGGAGAGTTAACTTGTTTAAAAGAGAGTGGGCAGAAGAACTATTTAATTTATTTAAATCTATTTGGTGTGTGCGCCATTATGTCAATGCATAACAACTGTAAGTCTACTAAACAAAACAGCGGTTGCTATATGACGTCTGCCACGTCGTGGTCACGTGACGCGGACGTGACGTCGACGCCTACTTTACATCCCACCGATCACAGGACCCCTCGGCTGCATAACCGTGCCCCCTTCCCAACCAATCGGATTTGCTATACGCGAAAACGACGCCAATGGAAAGAGCTTCCGCCCAAATTTAAATCCGTGGGCGTGGCTCGCAGCAGGAAGTAGGAAAATGGCGGCGATGTTGACAAAGACACAGCGGATGGTAACATACGACTAACAAGAGAAATATTTTTATTTTCTGCTTGCAACTGGACCGTCCAGAGCGTACACGGTAAGTACAACTCATCGTTTTTAAAAAGAAGTACTTTTGTTGCCCTGAAAAGCGAGTGAGCGTGGCGTTTGTGGGGGACGTCGAATTTCGACGATTCTTTCTGGTCAACGGTTGTAAATGATTGTGTTGATTAAAAAAGAAAACTTGATGTAACTCTACTTTTAACTGCCGTTTCAGATAGATTTGGAATTGCATCACATCCAATTTTGCCTAGAGCGTACACGGTAAGTAACACTCGTTGTGTTTAAGGAGATTTACCTTTGTAATAGCAGAAGTGTAGCCGCGTTGCGTTGTACGTGTGAAAATTGGTCGAGGCGAAATGTTAATGTTTAATTTCATTCCTTTAGGTTCCACGGTGTTTGTTGGCTGCAAGTTTTCCACTGCAAGAAGAGGCTCATATCATTGACCAGGAGCGAGCTACAATGGTGAGTAGCCATAACATTTATGTTAAACACTTCCTATTTCATGTCTAACAGTACTTGATTTAACAAATAACCATAAATAAATACAGTGTGGGCACTGAAGTTAACATATGTGATTATACTGCCTAATCTGTCACCGAGTAGATTGTTGCAAAGTAATATAAGATCCAAAGTTGTAATTCAGAATAGTTTTCAAAAGAAGGCCATTAGAATTATATACAAGTCTGATTACCCTGAACAAGCTATTAATTAAATCACAAATTCTTCAATTCAAAGATTTGGTAGATTATCAGACAAATAATGTCTAACAGTAATTGATTTAACACATCACGATAAGTAGATTGAGTGTGGGCACTCTCAAGTTAACATATATGATTATACTGCCTAATCTGTTACAGAGTATGTTGTTGCCAAGTAATGTAGAATAGATCCAAAGTAGTAATCCAGAATAGTTTTGAAGAGGCCATTAGAATAATAAACAAATCTGATTACCTTGAACATAATAACAAGCTAAGTGTTTAATATGTCCTATGAAGTCAAAATTGGGCACCATCATGTGGTGAAATTTGGAATTGCATCACATCCAATTTTGCCTGGGAACAAACAGATTAAATAAATCTTAGTTTTGAATAAGCCACTCCTTCTCAAACAAGTAAACTCTGCCCATTTCGCGCAGTAGATGTTCTGTTAATATCTAGTATTTATACAAAGTCATAATTTAAATTGCTTTCAACCTTCATTCATCGGTTCAACCAACATTACTCGCTCTTATTACCAACTTGTATTGATTTAACTAAGCGTTTAATACTTCCTATCAGGTCTCAAGGCAAGATTTGGCAAAATACAGTTTCAGCAAATCCAATTTTGCCAGGGAACAAAAATAGATTAAATAAACTAAATAAGTCTTCTTCCCATTAAATAAATCAGAAAAGTCTGTCTTGTAACCAGTCCTCTTCAAACAAGTAAAGTCTGCCCATTTTGTGCCGTAGATTTTGTGTCTATGCCTAGTATTTAAACAAAATCATAATTTAAACGACTTCTTTCCTTCATTCACTTTGGAAATTTGGAATTGCAGCAAATCGAATTTTGCCAGGGAACAAAAATAGATCAATTAAACTAAATAAGTCTTCTTCCCATTAAATAAATTAAAAAAGTCTGTCTTGTAACCAGTCCTTTTCAAACAAGTAAAGTCTGCCCATTTTGTGCCGTCGATTTTGTGTTAATGCCTAGTATTTATACAAAATCATAATTTAAAGGACTTCATTCCTTCATTCACTTTGGAAATTTGGAATTGCAGCACATCAAATTTTGCCTGGGAAGAAAAGTAGATTAAATAAATTTAATAAGTCTTACTACTTCCCATTAAATAAATTAAATACGTCTTACTTGTTCCCACTCCTTTTCAAAACAGTAGTTTAAAACGAGGGCCCTTCACTCAATCTTTAACCTCAACCCCGCACGTTGTGTTGTATCTGTGAATGTTGGTTGTGGCCAAATGATAGTTTTCTTTCATTCGTTTAGGTTCCAAGAAAACTTGATGTAACTCTACTTTTAACTGCCGTTTCAGATAAGCGGGTATTACGTCGCAGTCATGTGCCGCGGATATGACGTAATTGCCCGAACCTCCGCCAAAATTCAAGTCTGTTGGCGCGATGGCCGTGAGCCACTGAGCAGCGACGATTATCAACGGAAATATCTTTATTTTCTGCTTGCAACTGGACCGTCTAGAGCGTACACGGTAAGTAACACTCATTGTGTTTAAGGAGATTTACGTTTGTAATAGCAGAAGTGTAGCCGCGTTGCGTTGTACGTGTGAAAATTGGTCGAGGCGAAATGTTAATGTTTAATTTCATTCCTTTAGGTTCCACGGTGTTTGTTGGCTGCAAGTTTTCCACTGCAAGAAGAGGCTCGTATCATTGACCAGGAGCGAGCTACAATGGTGAGTAGCCATAACATTTATGTTAAACACTTCCTATTTCATGTCTAACAGTACTTGATTTAACAAATAACCATAAATAAATACAGTGTGGGCACTGAAGTTAACATATGTGATTATACTGCCTAATCTGTCACCGAGTAGATTGTTGCAAAGTAATATAAGATCCAAAGTTGTAATTCAGAATAGTTTTCAAAAGAAGGCCATTAGAATTATATACAAGTCTGATTACCCTGAACAAGCTATTAATTAAATCACAAATTCTTCAATTCAAAGATTTGGTAGATTATCAGACAAATAATGTCTAACAGTAATTGATTTAACACATCACGATAAGTAGATTGAGTGTGGGCACTCTCAAGTTAACATATATGATTATACTGCCTAATCTGTTACAGAGTATGTTGTTGCCAAGTAATGTAGAATAGATCCAAAGTAGTAATCCAGAATAGTTTTGAAGAGGCCATTAGAATAATAAACAAATCTGATTACCTTGAACATAATAACAAGCTAAGTGTTTAATATGTCCTATGAAGTCAAAATTGGGCACCATCATGTGGTGAAATTTGGAATTGCATCACATCCAATTTTGCCTGGGAACAAACAGATTAAATAAATCTTAGTTTTGAATAAGCCACTCCTTCTCAAACAAGTAAACTCTGCCCATTTCGCGCAGTAGATGTTCTGTTAATATCTAGTATTTATACAAAGTCATAATTTAAATTGCTTTCAACCTTCATTCATCGGTTCAACCAACATTACTCGCTCTGATTACCAACTTGTATTGATTTAACTAAGCGTTTAATACTTCCTATCAGGTCTCAAGGCAAGATTTGGCAAAATACAATTTCAGCAAATCCAATTTTGCCAGGGAACAAAAATAGATTAAATAAACTAAATAAGTCTTCTTCCCATTAAATAAATCAGAAAAGTCTGTCTTGTAACCAGTCCTCTTCAAACAAGTAAAGTCTGCCCATTTTGTGCCGTAGATTTTGTGTCTATGCCTAGTATTTAAACAAAATCATAATTTAAACGACTTCTTTCCTTCATTCACTTTGGAAATTTGGAATTGCAGCAAATCGAATTTTGCCAGGGAACAAAAATAGATCAATTAAACTAAATAAGTCTTCTTCCCATTAAATAAATTAAAAAAGTCTGTCTTGTAACCAGTCCTTTTCAAACAAGTAAAGTCTGCCCATTTTGTGCCGTCGATTTTGTGTTAATGCCTAGTATTTATACAAAATCATAATTTAAAGGACTTCATTCCTTCATTCACTTTGGAAATTTGGAATTGCAGCACATCAAATTTTGCCTGGGAAGAAAAGTAGATTAAATAAATTTAATAAGTCTTACTACTTCCCATTAAATAAATT
Source organism: Syngnathus floridae (assembly GCF_059516105.1). NCBI lineage: Eukaryota > Metazoa > Chordata > Actinopteri > Syngnathiformes > Syngnathidae > Syngnathus > Syngnathus floridae. Next base: position 14,405,569 of record NC_142424.1, read on the forward strand.
AAATACGTCTTACTTGTTCCCACTCCTTTTCAAAAAAGTAGTTTAAAACGAGGTCCCTTCACTCAACCTTTAACCCTATTTATTCACCTTCTAGGCTAAGTGTTAAAGGCTAAGTGTTAAAGGCTAAGTGTTAAAGGCTAAGTGTTAAAGGCTAAGTGTTAGAGGCTAAGTGCCAGAGGCTAGGCGCCAGAGACGAGTTTTTGTGGGCTGAAGTTTTAGTGGGGTTAGTGTGAATACAATCCAAAAGAATACAACAGAATACAATACAATAGAATATAATACATAGATTAAATTCAATAGCTCTTACTACTTCCCATTAAATACATTAAATACGTCTTACTTGTTCCCAATCCTTTTCAAAAAAGTAGTTTAAAACGAGGGCCCTTCACTCAACCTTTAACCTCAACCCCGCACGTCACATTGTGTTGTATCTGTGAATGTTGGTTGTGGCCAAATGATAGTTTTCTTTCATTCGTTTAGGTTCCACGGTGTTTGTTGGCTATGTTTTCCACTGTCAGAAGGATGAAAATACAAAGTACAACGCTTGGACGTGGGCGAAGACGTCACCGGTGAGTCCTTCCTTCCTATTTATTTACCTTCTAGATGCTAGAGGCTAAGTGTTAGAGGCTAAGTGTTAGAGGCTAAGTGTTAAAGGCAACACAATACGAACAACACAACACAATACGAACAACTCAACACAATATGAACAACACAATATGAACAACACAACACAATACGAACAACACAACACATTACGAACAACACAACACAATACGAACAACACAACGATACTGCACTGAACAACACGATACCGCACTGAGAAACACGATACCGCACTGAACAACACCATGCCGCACTGAACACCATGCCACACTGAACAACACCATCCCGCACTGAACAACACCATGCCGCACTAAACAACACCATGCCGCACTGAACAACACCATGCCTCACTGAACGACACCATGCCGCACTGAAAGACACCATGCCGCACTGAACGACACCATGCCGCATTGAAAGACACCATCCCGCACTGAACACCATGCCGCACTGAACAACACCATCCTGCACTGAACAACACCATCCCGCACTGAACAACACCATGCCGCACTGAACAACATTATGCCGCACTGAACATTATGCCGCACTGAACAACACCATGCCGCACTGAACAACACCATGCCGCACTGAACAACATTATGCCGCACTGAACAACACCATGCCGCACTGAACAACACCATGCCGCACTGAACAACACCATGCCGCACTGAACAACACCATGCCGCACTGAACAACATTATGCCGCACTGAACAACACCATGCCGCACTGAACAACACCATCCTGCACTGAACAACACCATTCCGCATTGAACACCATGCCGCACTGAACAACACCATCCCGCACTGAACAACACCATCCCGCACTGAACAACACCATGCCGCACTGAACAACATTATGCCGCACTGAACAACATTATGCCGCACTGAACAACACCATGCCGCACTGAACAACACCATGCCGCACTGAACAACACCATGCCGCACTGAACAACATTATAACGCACTGAACAACACCATCCCGCACTGAACAACACCATGCCGCACTAAACAACATTATGCCGCACTGAACAACATTATGCCGAAATGAACAACACCATGCCGCACTGAACAACACCATGCCGCACTGAACAACACCATGCCGCACTGAACAACACCATGCCGCACTGAACAACACGATCCCGCATTGAACACCATCCCGCACTGAACAACACCATGCCGCACTGAACAACACCATGCCGCACTGAACAACACCATGCCGCACTGAACAACACCATGCCGCACTGAACAACACCATTCCGCACTGAACAACACCATGCCGCACTGAACAACACCATGCCGCACTGAACAACATTATGCCGCACTGAACAACACCATGCCGCACTGAACAACACCATGCCGCACTGAACAACACCATGCCGCACTGAACAACACCATGCCGCACTGAACAACATTATGCCGCACTGAACAACACCATCCCGCACTGAACAACACCATGCCGCATTGAACAACATTATGCCGCACTGAACAACATTATGCCGCACTGAACAACACCATGCCGCACTGAACAACACCATGCCTTACTGAACAACACCATGCTGCACTGAACAACACGACGTCGCACTGAACAACACGACGCCGCACAGAACAACACGACGCCACACAGAATAACACAATACCGCACAGAACAACACAATACCGCACAAACAGTTTTAGATAATATTACGTCGCAGTCATGTGACGCGGACATGACGTCAATAGGCGGAACTCACGGCAAAATTATAATCCGTGGGCGTGGCTTGCAACAGGAAGTAGGAAAGCGGCAATTCTGGCAAACAAGACACAGCGGTTAGTAACACGATGACTAACAAGGCAAATATTTTTGTTTTCAGCTTGCAACTTGACCGTCTAGAGCGTACAAGGTAATTACAACTGTTTTTTTTTAGCCCTGAAAAGCGAGGGAGTGTGGCGTTTGGGAGGAATGTTGAACTCGGCGTCTGCTTCCAGCCACAGACGCCAAATTTCGACGATTATTTCGACTGGTCAACGGTTGTAAATTATTGCGTTGACTAAAAACTTTATTTAACTCTACTCTTAACTTTGCCGTTTCAGATATGCGGGTATTACACCGCGGAAATGACGTCAATAGGCTGAACTCTCGCCAAAATTCAAATCTGTGGGCGCAATGGCCTTGAGCGAGACACCGGATACAAACACGACGATTATCAACAGAAATATCTTTATTTTCTGCTTGCAAGTGGACCGTCTAGAGCGTACACGGTAAGTACAACTCATTGTGTTTAAAAAGATTTACGTTTGTGTAGTTTGCGTTGCGTTGTATCTGTGAATGTTGGTTGAGGCTAAATGTTAATGTTTAATTTCATTCCTTTAGGTTCCACGGTGTTTGTTGGCTGTATGTTTTCCACTGCAAGAAGAGGCTCGTATCATTGACCAGCAGGAGCTACAATGGTGAGTACCCCTTTCGTCTTCCATTTATGTTAAACACTTCCTATTTCATGTCTAACAGTACTCGATTTAACAAATAACCATAAATAAATACAGTGTGGGCAGTCACGTTAACATATGTGATTATCCTGCCTAATATGTTTATCACAAATATGTCACTAATCACTAATATGTTTATTTGTTTATCACAACACCTTTGGACCTTCAGCAATCGATTATTTCCCTTCATCTACATAGAGACAGAACGATGGTGTCTTAAACATCTCATTCATTTCACCAAATAACTTCACGCAGGTGGATAACGGCCGTCTCGGTCACGCTATGTTGCGTGATGCAGTTTTGAAGAACCAAATGCATTTATTCAATGAATAAGTCAAGCTAGTTCTATGTTTATGATGTTGTAAGTTACGGTACCGATTGAAGTTGAGTTCGAAGCCAGTGGAAAACAGCGCTGCGTTTGTGCTCTCCAGGTACAAATGTTGTGATCTCTGACTGACGACCGGGCGAGACTCGAGTAAGAGATGTCCAAACGAGCTCCGGCAGGGCGGGCCAAGGCGGAGCGAACGGACGCCCTTCAGGCCGCCAATGACGAGCTGAGAACCAAACTGATGGACGTCCAGTTAGAACTTCAGCAGGAGAAGAACAAGGTGAAAACCTCAACAGACAGACACTGCCTGCCTCCCTGCCTGCCTCCCTGCCTGCCTCCCTCCCTCCCTCCCAGTTTTCCCGATGTAGATTAGACATGCGTGTGCCATGACTGTGTCAGCCTACATCAACAAATGCACCGAGGACGTCAGCACCACTAAGAATATCATCACCCGGGGCAACCAACGACCCTGGATGACTGAGGAGGTACGTCAAACGCTACGAGCGCGGAACTCTGCCTTCAAGTCTGGCGACAAGGAGACACTGAGGACAGCGAGAGCCAACTTGAACCGTGCCATCAGGATAGCGAAGCGAGACCGCAGTCGAAAATTTCAGGATCGTTTCCACGACGTCAAAAACATCAGGAGTATGTGGCAAGGCATACGGGCGATTACAGACTACAACTCACTCTCCCCCCCCCCCCCCCGGTGGGTGTAGTTGATGCTGACTTTCTAAATGGTCTAAATAACTTCTTTGGGAGGTTCGAGGCACTAAACGGCACTCCAGCAGTTAAAACTGTCCCCCATCAGGAAGAGGAGGTACTCTGCCTTGACTCCGCCGATGTGTTGAAGACCCTGAGGAGAGTCAACCCCTGTAAGGCCCCTGGCCCCGACAACATTCCTGGGCGTGTGTTCAGGGAATGTGCAAGTCATCTGGCTGGGGTCATCACAGACATTTTTAACACCTCGCTGGGCCAAGCCGCAGTGCCGGCGTGCTTTAAGACTGCCTCCATCATTCCGGTGCCGAAGAAACCTCAAATCACCTCATTTAATGATTACCGGCCTGTTGCACTGACTCCGGTTATGATGAAGTGCTTCGAAAGGCTGCTTAAAGGTCACATCGTTTCCAGACTCCCCCTATTATTTGACCCGTTCCAGTTTGCCGACCGGCAAAACCGCTCCACTCAGGACGCCATCTCCTCCGTTCTTCACCTGAGCCTGGCTCACCTGGAGGAGAAGAACACCCATGTGCGGAGGCTGTTCCTGGACTTCAGCTCAGCGTTTAACACCATCATCCCACAGCATCTGGTAGGAAAATTGGAACACCTGGGCTTCAACACCCCCCTTCGCAACTGGCTGCTAGACTTCCTCAGCAACAGACCTCAGTCAGTCCGGGTCGGACAGAACACCTCTGATGTCATCACCCTCAGCACAGGCTCCCTTCAGGGCTGCGTCCTGAGCCCCCTGCTGTTCACCCTGATGACACACGACTGCGTCCTCAGGTTCACCACCAATCACATCGTGAAGTCAGCAGACGACACAACGGTGGTGGGGCTCATCAGAGACAACAACGACCTGGACTACAGAGAGGAGGTGGAGCAGCTGGTGGGCTGGTGCAGAGAAAACAGCCTGATCCTGAATGAGGAGAAGATGAAGGAGATCATCGTCGACTTCAGGAAAAAACAGCCTCACCACGCTCCACTGATCATCAACAGCTCAGCTGTGGAGGTGGTCAGCACCACCAAATTCCTGGGGGTCCACATCACAGAAGACCTCACCTGGACTATGAACACTACGGCACTGGTCAAGAGGGCACAGAAGCGCTTGTACTTACAGCGGAGGATGAGGAGAGCCCACCTGCCCCCACCCATCATGAGGACGTTCTACAGGAGCACCATAGAGAGCATTCTGACAAGCTGTCTCTCTGTGTGGTGTGGAGGCTGCACCGCCTCCGATTGGAAGAACGTGAGGAGAGTGGTGAGGACAGCAGAGAGGATCATAGGGGCTCCTCTTCCCTCCATTCAGGACATTTCATCTCAGCGCTGCATGTCCCGTGCCCGTAACATCATCAATGACCCATCACACCCCCACCATGGACTGTTCTCCCTGCTGCCCTCTGGGAAGAGGTTTGCAGCATCCGCTGCAGGTCCACCAGGTTCTGCAACAGCTTTTTCCCTGCTGTCATCAGACTGTTGAACACTAGAACTGTTGAGCTCTAAACTGAACTCTGCATCACACATTCACAGAACTGTACTTTATGACACTACGGACCTCTATCTTGCACTATCTCGCACTACCAACTTTACTGAACTTGTATAAACCCTTTAAATAGAAGTTTAATACATGGTTTAGCATTCCTCTGCACACTCTTGAATACTGTTTTGCCTACTTGCACTATTGCATAATTATCACTGCTGCACTTTATACTTATTTTTAATATATATATATATATATATATATATAGTATATATGTATATATATATATATTTTCATAGGATATGTTACTTCTATTCAACTGCAATATCACTACTTTGTTGTAAGACGTATGCAACGGAATTTCGTTTTGTATGCACCATGTGCAGGCAAGATGACAATAAAGTTTGTCTAAGTCTAAGTCATGTCAGGTCAGCTGTCTGGAGAGAGAGAGAAGTCAGGACCTGCGGGCGGAGCACCACCGTGCCACCGCCGCCATGACGGAACTCAAAAGCAAACTCCATGAGGAGAAGCAGAAAGAGTTAGCCATTACCAGGGAGACATTACTGCGGCAGCATGAAATGGAGCTGATGAGAGTGATCAAAATCAAAGATGGAGAGATCCAGCGACTGAATGCCTTGGTCCTCAGCCTGAGGGACGGCTCCATGGACAAGGTGATCCGCTCTATCCGTGTCTGACTATCCGCACGCCACGTCGGGCTTCGATGCGGCCGCTACCGTATTGTGTAGCTTGTCCCCAGTAAGCGTCGCGGCGCTCCGTTGCGGTCTCAACGGCCCGGTGTGGCGCAATGTCTGCTCAGGTGAGGAGGGGGGGCGCTTTGCTGGCGGAGGTGGAGGAGACGCGGCGGTGTCGGGAGACCGAGCGGTGTCGCCTCCACCAGGAGCGCGGAAGAAGCCCTGGCAGCGGCCCAGCAGGCCTGGCAGTCCCGAGCGGCCGAGCTCCGATCGGCTCATCACCAGCATCGGGAGGAGCTGAGCCGAACCAAGAGAGACTGCGAGAGGGAGATCCGCCGACTGGTAGGACTGATCAGATGCGCGGTGCGTGGCTATGTTCCCAATTTCGTTGTATACCTGCAGTGCAATGACACCTAAGGCATTCTATTCTATTCTATTTCACAAGAAGAAAATGTCCGGTTGCTCGCTTCGCTTTTGTCACAGCAAAGGTGTTCTAGTCGATTCAAGAAAAAAATTGGCCGGTTGCTCTCTTTGTTTTTGTCACAATTCTGGCAAATGAGTTTGCCCGCCTGCCTGAGCGCTCCCCGTTTGTACATCCAGACGGATGAGATCAAGCTGAAAGACAGAGCGGTTAGTGTTTTGGATGAAGCCCTGGGGCCGGCCACGTCCACCGCCTTCAGCTGCAGACTCAGGCTGCCGAGCAGCAGATCGCTGCCCTGAGGGATTCCCAAAGGGCGGGCCTAAACTACCCTGGAAGTGGGGTCAACGCCGCTACTAGCAATCCTCTTCATTGCGTAAGCCACCTCATCACACACTTGCAGTACTCATGACTTAGTTCGTTGCTGGAGGAAGGTAGCACAAAAACAGTTTTGAACTTTGAACGAGTGCTTGTGTGTGTGTGTTGCGGGGCGTTTTCAGTCTCAGGAGGATCGGGACACGCGACGGTTTCATCTGAAAATCGCTGAGCTCAGCGCAGTCATCAGGAAACTGGAGGATCGAAACGCCCTGCTTTCTGAAGAGCGCAATGAACTGGTAATTTATTGACGGCACGCTTGAAGGTTTGCGCTACGTTTGATGCGCGCCATCCAGCGAGGCACCCATTTGCGCTTGCTTATTAGTTGAGCGGCGCGGCGAGTCGGTTGCCTGGTAGATGTCTTTTATTGGGAGCCAAAGCCACGATTCCGTTCAAACCGATGCAAAAGGAATGGATACGTTCTGGCCCGCGTGTTGTGCGTCTTTCACATCCCGCACTTCATGCTTGCAGCTAAAGCAACTGAGAGAAACAGAAAGCCAGTTTCTGCCACTCCTGTACAAAAACAAACGCCTGAGCAGGAAGAATGAAGAACTCTCGCTGGTGCTGTGTCGCCTTGAAAACAAAGTGCGCTTTGTCACCCAGGAGAACGAGGAGATGGCAAGCTTGGTAAGTCGACGCGGACAACGGCGGCGTGCCAACAGAGTCCACTGCATTTGTGTTCCACAGAGAAGGCCTAGTTCGCTCAATGACCTGGACCGCGGTTGCGGCCAGCAGGACGGTGAAATGGAGTTCCTTCAAGTTGTGGAGCAGCGGCACATCATCGACGACTTGTCCAAGGTCTTCAGGCAGGCGACTCGGTGCACGTACGGCAGCGCCGCGCTCGCTCGCTGTCGCCAGGAAACCTTTTCCGTCCAAAGCTTGGCCGGCGGCCGCCATCCAAAAAATTGGCCCCTTAAATTCCGACCTTTCAAGCAGGAGCATTGTGCGCACGCGTTTGAACACGCTTTAGACTTGTTTTGCCGTTTTCAGCAGCTCAAAGCTCCCGTTTTGTCAGCGCCTTTGCCACTCGCTGAGCGCTGAAAACGACGGACTTGCCCGGCTGCTCAGCCCGTCAACCATGAGCCGCGAGCGCGACGTCATTGTCCGTAGGCAGCTAGTGGCAAAATGCACCCTGTTAGAGTTGCGCTCGCTCCAACTTATTTTGCAAGAACCACACGGGAGACAAGTAAGTTCTTTTGGACACCTGCAGGTGGAGAGTCCATCCGTTGTACGAATGAAGTCTGACTCTCGGCTCCTGCACGAGCATTTTAATTAAGAGAAACAGGGTGGGTGTAAGAGTGGATTGAATAGAGGAAGCCCTTGACCTCTAGTCAAAACATACCAAGGGGTGTTTTACGACTTTGTGTAGGAAGGGATAAGCGATAGGGATAAATAAGGGATAAATAATATTATTTATTACAGGTCGCAGTCAAAGTCAAAGCAACACAATGATACGATAAAGATAATCTGGAAAACCCTGACACACCCTGTAGTTGTCACTTTTGGAAAAGACGAGCGTCCCTCCAATCATCGCCGGTGACGTGTTTTTCAGGCTCTGGAGACAGGAGCTCATGTCAGAAATGTCATTGTGAGTCGCGTTTGTTTCTGCGCCGGAGCCGTTCGTTCCCTTTGCATCCAAAGAATCTCAAAGGCGGATTATTTGTGTCGACAGGAGAGAGATTTGCTGCTACGATACCGACGTCGAGAATCTCTGAGGAGGAACAAAGCGTGAGGTCCTGCAAGGTGAGTCTGTTTGTTTGCGGCTGCTTGGTGTTGCGCAAGATGAAATGGCCTTTTTCTCGCTATCGTTCCTCTCGTCGATTCATCGTGAGGTGTCGCTTCAGTTTGTTCAGAGAGATGTTTGCTTCCGCGCCCGCAGGTCATCGAAACATTTTACGGCTACGACGAAGACGTGTTGGTGGACTCGGACGGATCGTCCTTGTCTTTTCACACCGACAGAACCCCCGACACGGAACCCGAAGAGGTAGCCCGCCATTTCTGCCAGCGTATTGGCACCAAACATTCCTCTTCAGCCTGGAATCGGACTCGTCTTTGCGTCGCGGGTGCTTTGTCGCCGGTCTGACTGATTCTGGTACTAGTGCTGTGTTGCATTGGTGTGTGCATGAAGAGGCGGAGATTCGCTACCGCCAGCTGACGCAAGAATATCAAGCGCTGCAACGAGCCTACGCTCTGCTAGCCCAGACCAGCGAAAGGGGACTATGACGCCGAGAAGGAGATCAAGGTGGCGCCCCTTCCCGCAACCCCCGGCCGGGTCGCAGCCTCCCCGTTCTCACCCAGCCTCGGGTGTTCTCTGGTCTGAAAGGAGGAGGAGGAGCCTCCCTCCTCCTCCTTTCAGACCAGAGAAAAGCTGATGGTAGAAATGGGTCACTATCAAAGCAGAGTAGCAGATCTGGAGTCAGCGCTGAAGCAACAAGGACAGGTAAGCTCATCAATGAGCACACCTTTTTCTCAGACAAAATAGCTACATTCTTCAGTCACTCATCCGTCTGGCATTACTTTGGGCTCTTGCAGAATCTCACCAACGAGGAGCAGGTGGTCGTGATTCACGCCAGGACCCTTCTCACCCTAGCCGAGAAGGTAACGCGCACGTCCACGCACGCTCTCGCATTCTGCTTATGTGACAGCAGCCTTTCCTCAGTGGTTAGAATACATCAAAGTGACCAAGTCAGCACTTCAACAGAAGATGTTGGACATTGAAAGTGAGAAGGTAGACAGACACGCGACATCAGCCAAGGGGAACTCCGGCAATGTGCCCCAACAATTCTGACCTTGAGCTGTGCTAGGATATGTTCTGCAAGCAGAAGGGCTACCTGGATGAAGAGTTGGACTTCAGGAAGTGTTCCATGGACCAGGCTCATAAGGTAAGCCGCCCTCAAATCTCCCGCCGGACCACTGATGGACGAGGATTGCGGCCCAGAGGATCCTGGAGCTGGAGGCCATGTTGTACGAGGCGCTACCGCAGCGGGACTGCCCCGCCACGGACGGCGAAAAAGCCAGCCACGCTGGCGTGAATGACGTGCTGACGGCGGATCAGAGAGAAGAGCTTAGGAGCGCCGTGGACCAATGGAAGCGAGCCCTGATGTGCGAGTTGAGGGAGCGCGACGCTTGCATCCTCCAAGAGAGAATGGATCTGCTGCACAGCGCGCAACAGGTAAGGGCCCAAAGCCAGCCCGGCACTTACTTGCACGCTTACTGGCTTTTGAATGCCACTTTCCATTTGTCCGTCCTAGAGGAACAAAGAGCTGAAAGAATTCATCGAAGCTCAGAAGAGACAAATCAAACAATTGGAGGAGAAGTTTCTGTTTCTCTTTCTATTCTTCTCCTTGGCCTTCATTCTGTGGCCCTAACACCAGCTGGTGAGTGAGCTCCAGCGGCACCGCACTCGACACCTCCGATACACTGCCAGCCGGTCTCAGACGTTGGCAGACGCTCCGATGCCAACGTATACCCCCCGCCACGGTGACAGAGGCACCGCGTCACACCGGCGCTCATCCAATCAGAAGGCAGGAAAAGCAAATTCACATGCAGGGCACTTTTGAACCAGAAGAGAGCGCCACAAAAAACGGTTGTTGCCCCAAACGCGCACTAAAAAGGGTCAGAATAACAAGAGTCCCACTGGCCAGCCGGGGCCACCCGTCCAGCTGTTTCTTCAGGGGGGAAAAAAATTGGAGTCACCGGTGAGTACATTTTGCATTTAGCTCTGCTTTTCTGCTTCTGTCTTCAAGTGTGTGGCATCCTGCGATCAAAGAGTCAGCCAACCCCAAAGCGGTTGACCTCAACGTCCCACCACCATGCCTACCAGAGCAGGTGACGTGATGCTTTGGACATCCTTCCGTCTCAGATGCCCAAAAGTACTCTTTGCCACATCTGCGGCAATACGGTGTCTTTTCAAAGGTGCAAATAAATCCAGCGTGGGCGGAACACGCACGTCTTCGGTTTTTCCCGCTTTGTTTGTGTGACAGCTGTTGTGAAAATTTTATACAAATAAAGTTGTATAGTACAGGTTTGGCCAAGCCGCAACTCCCGAACCGCATGCGGCTCTTTTATGTTCATATCAACATTTGTGTGTGTGTGTGTGTGTGTGGGGGGGGGGGGGGGGGGGTTGTGCGTGTTGGCTTCACTTGAGTTCAATTTGGTATTTTGGTCAAAAGCGCATGTGGTGAAATTCCACAAAGTAGGATGGGCAAACACATTTCTTTAAACTATGAGTGTCAATTGGGCTCTCGAAATGGCAGGGAAAAGATGCACAGCAAAACGAAAATATGTAGATGAACGCAGGACGTTTTAATCAGAGTGGGAAAGTTTCTATTTTTTGTTGAACGTGATGGCAAACCATTCTGCCTGATATGTCAGACCTCAGCGCATTTCAAAGATTCAAATCTTCAGCGCCATGCACTTCAGCTCACTCCATGCTAACATTGATCAGGCGTCGAACCCGCAACATCATGCTTAAGAGGTGGCCATGCTAACCAGTGCGCCATTATGTCAACGCATAATAACTAAGTCTACTGATCAAAACAGCGGTTACTATATGACGTCGCTACGTCGTGGTCACGTGACGCAGACAAGACGTCAATGGACGTGGGCAGAGTTAACTTGTTTAAAAGGGAGTGGGCAGAAGAAATATTTAATTTATTTAAATCTATTTTGAGTGCACACCATTATGCCAATGTGGTATATGGTTTTTTCTGCTTCGCTGGTCTTCAAAAAACACTCGGTGATCGGTGGCTGTTTCCCGACGAATGAGCACTTCAGGGACCACGGCTGATTGGGAAAAGATTTTATTTAACCGATGTCAGAGTGAAGTCTTTCCAAAAAGTTGAGTGGCCCAAGGCATGGATGTAAAAAAGCCCTCCCCCCCCAAAAAGGGGAGCGAGCGAGAGCGAGCGAACCCGCGCTAGAGCGAGCCCTGGGACCAACGAACGACCCCTGCTCGAACCAACCCCCCCTCTTGTCAGGCCCGTAGCTTTTATACCTGACAAGAAGCTGATGTCACGGCTTGGGGTAACAGCTGTAGTTTTCAATCTACTAGTTTACTTCAGTCCTAAAAAGGAGATCTTGACCAGCGCTGTTGGTGATGGACAACAACAGCCACTTTCCCTTATTATAGGATTGCACACATTGCTGAAACTGAATTCTCCCTGGTCACGGACAACTGGCCCTTCTATCTTCTACCAAGTACTTATACATTACTGAAACTAAAGCTTTTCTGTACAGCAAATATAGTTTGATAGTCTTACTGCTACTAGTGGATCATCTAATGCAACATACAGATACGCCTAAAGTTCAAAATTCACTTCATTCCCCCCTTCGGGACGTTACAAATGTCCCGAAAACAGTTTAACAAAAGATGACATCGGTAAACAACCAAAAAAATCTTATCCCAACCAAATTTTTTATGGTCACGTCTACAATTTGGCCTATACCTGCACAGCCTAAATTATGCTCGAGGCATGCTACTTAAGGTTACTTTAACTAGGAAAACTCAAACTATTTAGTTAGCCAATTGCTCCCTGACAACAATCTGAGGCCTCTCGGGAACCACAAGTAAAGAAAATTAAAGTTCACATTATACAGACGACGGTACCACCCCCCTTAGGTAATACCCCTACAACGGTGACAAAATGCGAAGTAATAAATTTGGTGTGGCCCGTTAGAAGCGTCAAAAAGTTGCCGGCCCTTCCTCAAGAAAAAACCTCGCCAGTCTAATGACAAGGAAAAAGAGGAAGGCCCTTTCTACCATCCCCAGTGGTTCCCTTCACCTGGTGTCAATCAGGTGTAAGGAGCCCTGGCACATTACAATCCACAAAACAGTATGAGCTCACAAAACAGTATGGAAATAAAATGACCTGTCCACCGACCGCTAAACAGTCAAACTGCATTATCATGATGTTAATATGTGATGAATTAAAGTAATGCAGCATGTGGTCATTTGATAAAGTAATGAAGGACATAATATTGACGCCATATCACAGCATATTGCGAAGTTGAAACTCTCTTAGTTTTGCTCCCTTGCATATGTATGTTTCTGTCGATGCAAATCCAGTCCACTGAATGCTCAGTAGTGAACCGCGCTGGTATCACTGCCCAGGGCCTGCTGTCCATCCAAGATTTTTATGTCCACTTCACCGTCCTCAGAGTCTCTTCCCAGGCCCCAGTCAGCGTCCAGGAGTTCTGCAATAATTGGTAGCTACTGCCAGTATTGAACAATGGCAACAGCACAAAACCTTGAGTTGCAATGAAAAAAGTAGCAATGCCCAGCGTAGGCCGGAAGTCCTCCTGCCCCCCTTTGGTCACCCCTAGTAAACGACATTTCCCTAAGCAGTCGTCAGCAAACAATTCTTCTCCTCTGGGGTTGTTTGGGGCACCGAGACGATTGGTGGTCATCGTCTCATCGAAGTACTCAATAGAACCTCCGAGCGCTCCCGGCATCTACTCCTATGATCCAGAGGCCCACGTGATCCTTAAAACACACAAACACACAAACAAACAAACAAACAAACAAACCAAACACTCCTCCTGGGGGTTATGAATTATTCCCCTTATTTCTCGTCTTGCTGTCAGTCTCGCAAGATTTCTCTTGTAGCAGAGTAACTGCTAGCCGTTCAAGTTAGCCTTTCCTGCTGCAGCTGTCACTGTCTGAAGTCCTGTCAATCACGTCTCAGCAATCACTCTTTCCCAGTCCAAATACTAATTTTCTCTCCAAATTTCCTCTTTGATTTAGGTTTTTTTTTCAATATCGTCAAATTGGTACCAGTCTCGTCAGTTTTGTCCAACCAATTTGTGTATGTACCTTATCTTCGTCGAAATGTGTTCTTAAATACTTTCCCTTTAATAGCAGCTTTAATGCATTCATGTGTTAAGAAATTTTCCCTATTCCTTGTTTCTGATCCAATTTCCTATTTTATTTAATTACCTTCCAAACATTTGTTGTCTATTGTGCTGCAGTCTAATCCCTATTAGCTTTAGGATTTGTCATCATTCATGCTTTTCCGTTGATAGACCTTAACCCTTACTGTCGCTAGATTGTTACCACGCTTTGCTTCCATTCCAGATTGTTATCTCCCATTAGCTTTGCTTTCGAGATTCTTCTTCTGCTCCTTCCATCACTGCCTGTTGAATTCTGGCCCGTCCTGTTAAAGCCTCAAAAACAAGTGAATCCGAAAAAAACATTGAATGTCACAATTAAATTTTATACCTACTTACTCATTCAAACGTAACCCCACCCCCCTTTGACACATTCACCCAATGCGTCATTAGGCATCCAAAAAGGAACCGGCAAATGTCCTACCACATCATCATATGTCTTGCAGCCAGTCCTGTCGAACCTTGCACTCATCCAGGACCGTCATCCCCAAGTTCCTGAAAATTGACTGTGCACCTCACACTCGGCAATACCAACAACGGACACTTGTACTCACAAAACTATACAGGCATCGAGTATCTACTAAATGAAAATAGACACACAATGAATCATGGTGCACGGGGATTCCGTCCTGAAAATCATCAATCATCATAAAAATCAAAAGGGTTAGGGTTAACATTTTCACGTGAATTCAACCTAAACTTTCCAAGACTGCAATCGACAGCCTGCAAAAGTAATACAAGTTATAAAACAACCAGCAATCTGCTCCTCGGCTGGCGGTTGATGCTGCAATAAGTCAAGTGACACACAGAAACAAAGCAAAGCTCGCACTTGCCACAAGCAAGCTTAAGTTTCAAATGTATGCTTGTCATTTACATAGTCTGTCACCCTGTCGGGTGAGTCCAGGTTTGTCATGTCATATCGTCCATCGTCCTAATGTTTGATATTAGTCCTGTCTTGTCCATCCATGTTGCTGAATTCAAAGTCAAAGTCAAAGTCAGCTTTATTGTCAATTTCTCCACATGCCAAAGACACACAAAGAAACCGAAATTTCGTTCCCCCCTTTCCCACGGTGACAAGACATGGCTCACAACAGACAACAAGTAAACAAGTACAACAAAAGTACTTAAAAGTACTTTTACAAAAGTACAAAAGTAAAATTCGGCCTTCTCCATGAACTATTTTGCTGTTCACGGTGCCTCTGATTAGCCATCAGCTGTTAGTCATCACTCTTGGGTGTTCCCGTCTCAGGTGAGAGGAATCTTACCCTCAACTGTGACCCTTTCATACCAACTCCAAAATACTTTGGCCTTTCACACTGCTCCCAACACATACACTCATTCCTAACCACACAAATGCCACTCCATTTGATTCTATCACTCATACCACAACAAACAAATTTAGTATGTGTAAGTGAGCAGGCAATCAGTGAATACTAACAATAACCCTTCATTTCCGTATGTTCTCCCCAATTAAATATTTCCTACATTCGTACCTCACCTTTACCGTAAAATTGCCAAATAAATGCCCTCATTGTACTATGTAGAACGACAATAAAGATTTTCTGATTCTGATGATTCCGATTAAAAATTCAGTCATTTCCACTGTTGAGCATGTTCATAGGTGAGCATGGTGAAAGAAGCAGCCTCAGATGGTTCCTAAATAATTTTGTCCTAATCCATCGTTCTGATCGAGCAGCTGGATAAAGATACTCCAACAGTCTACTCCACCACGTTATTTTCACTTTGCCATATTAAGGCATTTGTTATTCGAGTCCTATCACATTTGTCATCGCGTTCACTATCACTTGGTGTGAATCTTCGTATTAGTAGCAGTATTATTCTTAACTGTCAAAAGTTTTCATGGCTGTTATTCCTTGATTTTATCGGACTTGTTTGACACCAGAATTTCCCCGTGAGGTGTGATTAACTTCTAATTTATTAATTAGCTCCATTGAACAATCTAATCACCTCTTGACTGCATCCTAATGGGTCTTAATGCCCTATGTTCCCTTCTCCAAAGTGTCAATGACTAAATGTCTAATCGTTAAGCTGGATGGGCTAAATGTGATTCTACTCTTATTTCTTACAGTTTTAACCTATCCGTTTTATCCAAATTTAATCTCCGACTATGATGCTTTTCCTTTTTCTGTAACACTACACATTTTGCTCCTTATTTCTTTATACGTCTTTATTTATCAAGACTCCTCAGTTGTGTCAAACTCAGTGTCCAAGCAAGCTTCCCTCCACTCTGACCCAAGCTCCACCAGTTTTGGTAACGTCTCAGCAGCTTGATGCATCTTTCAGGTCTCATGTGTCTTTCGCCGCACCTCATTGTCAAGTTGTTGTCTTTGGTTGTACTCTCAGAGTCAACTCATCTCTCACTCTTGGATGAGTCCATTTTCAACTGAGTCCATTCTCATCTTGTGAGTTCCTTCGTTCTTTGTACTGCGTTGTGCTCCCCCCAGCACAAATATAGTCCTTCTTTGCTCTTGCGAAGGTCAAAGGTGCCTCAGAGCCATGCACCGTTTTCTTGTTGTTCTCAGCTGTCGGTGGAGTCTCGGGATCGAGTTTCAGAGTAACTGATGACCACTGAAAGAGACAGACTGGGATACCAAACTTAAATATCATCTCCCAATATGCCATTAATTTCATAGTGCCTTTTGTTAATCAAACTTCAAATTCTACTATTATCGACGATGTAATACACTTGAGAAAGACGGCGCCTTTCCTTCATGTACTCTCGGATGTACTGTGATGGACCTCATTTGAACCATTGTAAATTGGCAGATTACCCCAAACTTAAATTGCCAGTCTTAACTGTGATTTCTCTCAATTATACTGCAATTTCCAGAAGCTCATTCTATTTTCAGGCTACATTCTATTGTTTATTTTTCCTAACTTTGATTTTATGCCATCCTCTTCATTACCTTTCCTGATTTGAGCCTTCAATTTCTGATAAAGTTTCCAAATTGTGCATAGTATCATCTCCATTTTGACTTAAGTATCAATGGTGTTATGCTCACTTTACAGATATTACTGAACTATCTTGAATCTTTAAATTCACTGCCACTACATTGAAAGCCATTTCTCAGCTGTTCACTTTCCCCATGCTCCTGTTAGGCTCCTCTATTCAAATCTAGGATGTGATTTTCATCTGAATTTCTTACTTTTGGACTTCTAAATCGCTCCTATCGCTAATTTATTTGTACCGAGTAGACTTTTACAAGGGTATTAAGAGAACCAACAGATTACTTCCAAATCCAATATCTCCTCGTTGGCATCTCCTCCTCTAATTTGGACTTACTGCTTTTGACCTGTGAGTCTTGTTACATAGGCGCTGGTCGCCCTTGTCGAGCCAAAATTTATGAGCGGGCTCTTCGTGAGTACGATGCAGTTCTATGTCTAAATCCAGAGAATTCCTTTAATTCTAGCTGGCACTGTGGCCCTCACTTGATACCTCTCTTGCGCTCATAAATTAGTCTTCACCTGTTAGCCGGCTGTTAAACATTCATTCTAAGTTCAGTCTGTGTCTCTTTGTCCTGGAGCCAATGGATGTATCCGCTGTGTCGGGTTTTTTATGTAAACAGAAAATCTGAAATGTTAATGACACACTCCTCTCGACATACCTACATACTCATCTATATTGGTGTCGTATGGCTTAACATATGCATGCTTCTTGTTTCTCTTGTTAGACAGCTATGGGACATTAATTATCATGGGTTGCAGTTAGCTCAGTACCTCCACTGTTGGTCATGCATTCTTTTGCCCCTCTCGCTACCAGCAAGGTAGGCCCCAAAATGGGCACAACTCTGGCCCCGCGCCCCGCCCCCACGTCACCCACACGAGGAGTACCTAGCCTTAAAACACGGTGGGCAGGTACAGGTTGGCCACTCCCTGTCCCGCCCCCGAAGCCAGATTCCTCTCCCCGAGCGGGCACCGCAGGCGGGCACGCACCCCAGAGCACCGAGAAGCACACTATCCTATCCATTCCATTTGTTTCTTCTACAAGCACTCACACGCACTCAAGAGCACACACACACTTACTCACGATTGCGCACACGCGCACACACGCACGCTCACATACACACATCCATGGGTACCCACACACACACACACACACACACACACACACACACACACACAGGGATCCCACACGTCTCTGCACGCGCAGACAATCACAAACAGACGCCGTTGAGCGATAAACGCTCACGCACAAACATAGAAGACAGAGCAGGATTCGAATCCATTCCACGTTTTGCTGTTTGCCAACTGCGGCTATGCAGTTTGGTGTTTAACAGTGCAGATATGCACTGACAAATACGCACGTCTTACTTAACTTTCGTTTCGTTTCGTTTCTAATAGCGCTTTATATTTTCCCCTTTATTTTCTGCAGAATTTAACTTAAGTGTGCACACAAATTACTTTTTTCCCAAGGTATACCAATCCTTGCACTCCGAGGCCTCATTGCCACGTTTTCCCTTTTTCACACAGAGGGATTTCCTATGCACACACAATGCCGTCCAGCACCTATTTCCCAAACGCGGTCTGTACAGGCTCAAATTTATCAAACTTTGACAGATGTGTATGCTATTATGACACGTCCCCATAGAGGAATCGAACCGCAAGCAGATCATATCAGCTTAATCAATATTCAAGAACCGCCAGTCCTTTTAAGTTTTACCTGGGGGCCTCTTACACCAGCATTTAAATTGATAAGCCTTATAACTCACATACACCTCTAATTCGATCAGTGCCCAAACGACGTGGCTTCGCGCGCATCATTCTCTTCGGCCCACAGGTCCCTGACCTGGCCGGATATTTCCTCCATCCACTCCCACGGTACGGATGCCAAGGTTGCGCTCGTTCCTTTTGGCCAAACGCGGTCGACGCAACCTCCCTTTTGCGTTGGACTTTGGCAGAGACTAGCACAACCACCGAACATCTCGACAATCGCACTTGGCGCTTGCAGTGTCCCGGCTTGCCCCAGGAATGTCCGTCTGGGAGCTAGATGGTGTGGGTTATCTCTTGTCACAACATAATTCAATCGTACCCGTGTTTCCGCCACAATCACACAGCTAAAATTTCGATCCTCCGCCGGACCATTGAAACGACTAATTTCCACGTCCACGTTTTATGGGACTTCCTACTATTTTCTTCTCGTGACAGCCGACCAGCGTTGTTCTCGACAACCTGTCCTGTTTCACATTCGCCCTCCCTGGAGCGTTTATTTCTTCTCGTTTATCATTCTCACCAGACATGTCATTCATACAATTCCCAAAACGTTTTGTTACTGTTCCCTTTTTATTTATTGTTTTTTATTTATTTTCCTGTTTTTATTTTACTTTTCTTTCGCTGTCTCTATTTGGGGCCACTCCCCCTTCAAAAGTCGCATTATGACGGCTTTTGACTAGGAGAGACAATTTTCCCTGGAGCCCGCCGTGGCCCCCTCAGATCCGTTTAACTGTCCTCCGTGCGGGGGACAACGCTCCCTCCCCCCCTTTCCAAGAGCGAGCATGCTGCGGCGACTTTGAGTGCAAGCAACTCACCTCAAAACAAGTTGTCGGCTGGCCGCTGGATGCTCGCGGAGAGAGCGGACGGGACGGTCCCCTGGAGAACACGAATCCTGTTCGTGACGCCAAAAATGTGGTATATGGTTTTTTCTGCTTCGCTGGTCTTCAAAAAACACTCGGTGATCGGTGGCTGTTTCCCGACGAATGAGCACTTCAGGGACCACGGCTGATTGGGAAAAGATTTTATTTAACCGATGTCAGAGTGAAGTCTTTCCAAAAAGTTGAGTGGCCCAAGGCATGGATGTAAAAAAGCCCTCCCCCCCCAAAAAGGGGAGCGAGCGAGAGCGAGCGAACCCGCGCTAGAGCGAGCCCTGGGACCAACGAACGACCCCTGCTCGAACCAACCCCCCCTCTTGTCAGGCCCGTAGCTTTTATACCTGACAAGAAGCTGATGTCACGGCTTGGGGTAACAGCTGTAGTTTTCAATCTACTAGTTTACTTCAGTCCTAAAAAGGAGATCTTGACCAGCGCTGTTGGTGATGGACAACAACAGCCACTTTCCCTTATTATAGGATTGCACACATTGCTGAAACTGAATTCTCCCTGGTCACGGACAACTGGCCCTTCTATCTTCTACCAAGTACTTATACATTACTGAAACTAAAGCTTTTCTGTACAGCAAATATAGTTTGATAGTCTTACTGCTACTAGTGGATCATCTAATGCAACATACAGATACGCCTAAAGTTCAAAATTCACTTCACCAATGCATAACAACTGTAAATCTACTAAACAAAACAGCGGTTGCTATATGACATCTGCCACGTCGTGGTCACGTGACATACGTGACGTCGATGGGCGTAACTTTCGCCGGAATTCAAATCCGCGGGGAGAGTTAACTTGTTTAAAAGAGAGTGGGCAGAAGAACTATTTAATTTATTTAAATCTATTTGGTGTGTGCGCCATTATGTCAATGCATAACAACTGTAAGTCTACTAAACAAAACAGCGGTTGCTATATGACGTCTGCCACGTCGTGGTCACGTGACGCGGACGTGACGTCGACGCCTACTTTACATCCCACCGATCACAGGACCCCTCGGCTGCATAACCGTGCCCCCTTCCCAACCAATCGGATTTGCTATACGCGAAAACGACGCCAATGGAAAGAGCTTCCGCCCAAATTTAAATCCGTGGGCGTGGCTCGCAGCAGGAAGTAGGAAAATGGCGGCGATGTTGACAAAGACACAGCGGATGGTAACATACGACTAACAAGAGAAATATTTTTATTTTCTGCTTGCAACTGGACCGTCCAGAGCGTACACGGTAAGTACAACTCATCGTTTTTAAAAAGAAGTACTTTTGTTGCCCTGAAAAGCGAGTGAGCGTGGCGTTTGTGGGGGACGTCGAATTTCGACGATTCTTTCTGGTCAACGGTTGTAAATGATTGTGTTGATTAAAAAAGAAAACTTGATGTAACTCTACTTTTAACTGCCGTTTCAGATAGATTTGGAATTGCATCACATCCAATTTTGCCTAGAGCGTACACGGTAAGTAACACTCGTTGTGTTTAAGGAGATTTACGTTTGTAATAGCAGAAGTGTAGCCGCGTTGCGTTGTACGTGTGAATGTTGGTCCAGGCGAAATGTTAATGTTTAATTTCATTCCTTTAGGTTCCACGGTGTTTGTTGGCTGCAAGTTTTCCACTGCAAGAAGAGGCTCGTATCATTGACCAGGAGCGAGCTACAATGGTGAGTAGCCATAACATTTATGTTAAACACTTCCTATTTCATGTCTAACAGTACTTGATTTAACAAATAACCATAAATAAATACAGTGTGGGCACTGAAGTTAACATATGTGATTATACTGCCTAATCTGTCACCGAGTAGATTGTTGCAAAGTAATATAAGATCCAAAGTTGTAATTCAGAATAGTTTTCAAAAGAAGGCCATTAGAATTATATACAAGTCTGATTACCCTGAACAAGCTATTAATTAAATCACAAATTCTTCAATTCAAAGATTTGGTAGATTATCAGACAAATAATGTCTAACAGTAATTGATTTAACACATCACGATAAGTAGATTGAGTGTGGGCACTCTCAAGTTAACATATATGATTATACTGCCTAATCTGTTACAGAGTATGTTGTTGCCAAGTAATGTAGAATAGATCCAAAGTAGTAATCCAGAATAGTTTTGAAGAGGCCATTAGAATAATAAACAAATCTGATTACCTTGAACATAATAACAAGCTAAGTGTTTAATATGTCCTATGAAGTCAAAATTGGGCACCATCATGTGGTGAAATTTGGAATTGCATCACATCCAATTTTGCCTGGGAACAAACAGATTAAATAAATCTTAGTTTTGAATAAGCCACTCCTTCTCAAACAAGTAAACTCTGCCCATTTCGCGCAGTAGATGTTCTGTTAATATCTAGTATTTATACAAAGTCATAATTTAAATTGCTTTCAACCTTCATTCATCGGTTCAACCAACATTACTCGCTCTTATTACCAACTTGTATTGATTTAACTAAGCGTTTAATACTTCCTATCAGGTCTCAAGGCAAGATTTGGCAAAATACAGTTTCAGCAAATCCAATTTTGCCAGGGAACAAAAATAGATTAAATAAACTAAATAAGTCTTCTTCCCATTAAATAAATCAGAAAAGTCTGTCTTGTAACCAGTCCTCTTCAAACAAGTAAAGTCTGCCCATTTTGTGCCGTAGATTTTGTGTCTATGCCTAGTATTTAAACAAAATCATAATTTAAACGACTTCTTTCCTTCATTCACTTTGGAAATTTGGAATTGCAGCAAATCGAATTTTGCCAGGGAACAAAAATAGATCAATTAAACTAAATAAGTCTTCTTCCCATTAAATAAATTAAAAAAGTCTGTCTTGTAACCAGTCCTTTTCAAACAAGTAAAGTCTGCCCATTTTGTGCCGTCGATTTTGTGTTAATGCCTAGTATTTATACAAAATCATAATTTAAAGGACTTCATTCCTTCATTCACTTTGGAAATTTGGAATTGCAGCACATCAAATTTTGCCTGGGAAGAAAAGTAGATTAAATAAATTTAATAAGTCTTACTACTTCCCATTAAATAAATTAAATACGTCTTACTTGTTCCCATTCCTTTTCAAAACAGTAGTTTAAAACGAGGGCCCTTCACTCAATCTTTAACCTCAACCCCGCACGTTGTGTTGTATCTGTGAATGTTGGTTGTGGCCAAATGATAGTTTTCTTTCATTCGTTTAGGTTCCAAGAAAACTTGATGTAACTCTACTTTTAACTGCCGTTTCAGATAAGCGGGTATTACGTCGCAGTCATGTGCCGCGGATATGACGTAATTGCCCGAACCTCCGCCAAAATTCAAATCTGTTGGCGCGATGGCCGTGAGCCACTGAGCAGCGACGATTATCAACGGAAATATCTTTATTTTCTGCTTGCAACTGGACCGTCTAGAGCGTACACGGTAAGTAACACTCATTGTGTTTAAGGAGATTTACGTTTGTAATAGCAGAAGTGTAGCCGCGTTGCGTTGTACGTGTGAAAATTGGTCGAGGCGAAATGTTAATGTTTAATTTCATTCCTTTAGGTTCCACGGTGTTTGTTGGCTGCAAGTTTTCCACTGCAAGAAGAGGCTCGTATCATTGACCAGGAGCGAGCTACAATGGTGAGTAGCCATAACATTTATGTTAAACACTTCCTATTTCATGTCTAACAGTACTTGATTTAACAAATAACCATAAATAAATACAGTGTGGGCACTGAAGTTAACATATGTGATTATACTGCCTAATCTGTCACCGAGTAGATTGTTGCAAAGTAATATAAGATCCAAAGTTGTAATTCAGAATAGTTTTCAAAAGAAGGCCATTAGAATTATATACAAGTCTGATTACCCTGAACAAGCTATTAATTAAATCACAAATTCTTCAATTCAAAGATTTGGTAGATTATCAGACAAATAATGTCTAACAGTAATTGATTTAACACATCACGATAAGTAGATTGAGTGTGGGCACTCTCAAGTTAACATATATGATTATACTGCCTAATCTGTTACAGAGTAGGTTGTTGCCAAGTAATGTAGAATAGATCCAAAGTAGTAATCCAGAATAGTTTTGAAGAGGCCATTAGAATAATAAACAAATCTGATTACCTTGAACATAATAACAAGCTAAGTGTTTAATATGTCCTATGAAGTCAAAATTGGGCACCATCATGTGGTGAAATTTGGAATTGCATCACATCCAATTTTGCCTGGGAACAAACAGATTAAATAAATCTTAGTTTTGAATAAGCCACTCCTTCTCAAACAAGTAAACTCTGCCCATTTCGCGCAGTAGATGTTCTGTTAATATCTAGTATTTATACAAAGTCATAATTTAAATTGCTTTCAACCTTCATTCATCGGTTCAACCAACATTACTCGCTCTTATTACCAACTTGTATTGATTTAACTAAGCGTTTAATACTTCCTATCAGGTCTCAAGGCAAGATTTGGCAAAATACAATTTCAGCAAATCCAATTTTGCCAGGGAACAAAAATAGATTAAATAAACTAAATAAGTCTTCTTCCCATTAAATAAATCAGAAAAGTCTGTCTTGTAACCAGTCCTCTTCAAACAAGTAAAGTCTGCCCATTTTGTGCCGTAGATTTTGTGTCTATGCCTAGTATTTAAACAAAATCATAATTTAAACGACTTCTTTCCTTCATTCACTTTGGAAATTTGGAATTGCAGCAAATCGAATTTTGCCAGGGAACAAAAATAGATCAATTAAACTAAATAAGTCTTCTTCCCATTAAATAAATTAAAAAAGTCTGTCTTGTAACCAGTCCTTTTCAAACAAGTAAAGTCTGCCCATTTTGTGCCGTCGATTTTGTGTTAATGCCTAGTATTTATACAAAATCATAATTTAAAGGACTTCATTCCTTCATTCACTTTGGAAATTTGGAATTGCAGCACATCAAATTTTGCCTGGGAAGAAAAGTAGATTAAATAAATTTAATAAGTCTTACTACTTCCCATTAAATAAATTAAATACGTCTTACTTGTTCCCACTCCTTTTCAAAACAGTAGTTTAAAACGAGGGCCCTTCACTCAATCTTTAACCTCAACCCCGCACGTTGTGTTGTATCTGTGAATGTTGGTTGTGGCCAAATGATAGTTTTCTTTCATTCGTTTAGGTTCCAAGAAAACTTGATGTAACTCTACTTTTAACTGCCGTTTCAGATAAGCGGGTATTACGTCGCAGTCATGTGCCGCGGATATGACGTAATTGCCCGAACCTCCGCCAAAATTCAAATCTGTTGGCGCGATGGCCGTGAGCCACTGAGCAGCGACGATTATCAACGGAAATATCTTTATTTTCTGCTTGCAACTGGACCGTCTAGAGCGTACACGGTAAGTAACACTCATTGTGTTTAAGGAGATTTACGTTTGTAATAGCAGAAGTGTAGCCGCGTTGCGTTGTACGTGTGAAAATTGGTCGAGGCGAAATGTTAATGTTTAATTTCATTCCTTTAGGTTCCACGGTGTTTGTTGGCTGCAAGTTTTCCACTGCAAGAAGAGGCTCGTATCATTGACCAGGAGCGAGCTACAATGGTGAGTAGCCATAACATTTATGTTAAACACTTCCTATTTCATGTCTAACAGTACTTGATTTAACAAATAACCATAAATAAATACAGTGTGGGCACTGAAGTTAACATATGTGATTATACTGCCTAATCTGTCACCGAGTAGATTGTTGCAAAGTAATATAAGATCCAAAGTTGTAATTCAGAATAGTTTTCAAAAGAAGGCCATTAGAATTATATACAAGTCTGATTACCCTGAACAAGCTATTAATTAAATCACAAATTCTTCAATTCAAAGATTTGGTAGATTATCAGACAAATAATGTCTAACAGTAATTGATTTAACACATCACGATAAGTAGATTGAGTGTGGGCACTCTCAAGTTAACATATATGATTATACTGCCTAATCTGTTACAGAGTATGTTGTTGCCAAGTAATGTAGAATAGATCCAAAGTAGTAATCCAGAATAGTTTTGAAGAGGCCATTAGAATAATAAACAAATCTGATTACCTTGAACATAATAACAAGCTAAGTGTTTAATATGTCCTATGAAGTCAAAATTGGGCACCATCATGTGGTGAAATTTGGAATTGCATCACATCCAATTTTGCCTGGGAACAAACAGATTAAATGAATCTTAGTTTTGAATAAGCCACTCCTTCTCAAACAAGTAAACTCTGCCCATTTCGCGCAGTAGATGTTCTGTTAATATCTAGTATTTATACAAAGTCATAATTTAAATTGCTTTCAACCTTCATTCATCGGTTCAACCAACATTACTCGCTCTTATTACCAACTTGTATTGATTTAACTAAGCGTTTAATACTTCCTATCAGGTCTCAAGGCAAGATTTGGCAAAATACAGTTTCAGCAAATCCAATTTTGCCAGGGAACAAAAATAGATTAAATAAACTAAATAAGTCTTCTTCCCATTAAATAAATCAGAAAAGTCTGTCTTGTAACCAGTCCTCTTCAAACAAGTAAAGTCTGCCCATTTTGTGCCGTAGATTTTGTGTCTATGCCTAGTATTTAAACAAAATCATAATTTAAACGACTTCTTTCCTTCATTCACTTTGGAAATTTGGAATTGCAGCAAATCGAATTTTGCCAGGGAACAAAAATAGATCAATTAAACTAAATAAGTCTTCTTCCCATTAAATAAATTAAAAAAGTCTGTCTTGTAACCAGTCCTTTTCAAACAAGTAAAGTCTGCCCATTTTGTGCCGTCGATTTTGTGTTAATGCCTAGTATTTATACAAAATCATAATTTAAAGGACTTCATTCCTTCATTCACTTTGGAAATTTGGAATTGCAGCACATCAAATTTTGCCTGGGAAGAAAAGTAGATTAAATAAATTTAATAAGTCTTACTACTTCCCATTAAATAAATTAAATACGTCTTACTTGTTCCCACTCCTTTTCAAAACAGTAGTTTAAAACGAGGGCCCTTCACTCAATCTTTAACCTCAACCCCGCACGTTGTGTTGTATCTGTGAATGTTGGTTGTGGCCAAATGATAGTTTTCTTTCATTCGTTTAGGTTCCAAGAAAACTTGATGTAACTCTACTTTTAACTGCCGTTTCAGATAAGCGGGTATTACGTCGCAGTCATGTGCCGCGGATATGACGTAATTGCCCGAACCTCCGCCAAAATTCAAATCTGTTGGCGCGATGGCCGTGAGCCACTGAGCAGCGACGATTATCAACGGAAATATCTTTATTTTCTGCTTGCAACTGGACCGTCTAGAGCGTACACGGTAAGTAACACTCATTGTGTTTAAGGAGATTTACGTTTGTAATAGCAGAAGTGTAGCCGCGTTGCGTTGTACGTGTGAAAATTGGTCGAGGCGAAATGTTAATGTTTAATTTCATTCCTTTAGGTTCCACGGTGTTTGTTGGCTGCAAGTTTTCCACTGCAAGAAGAGGCTCGTATCATTGACCAGGAGCGAGCTACAATGGTGAGTAGCCATAACATTTATGTTAAACACTTCCTATTTCATGTCTAACAGTACTTGATTTAACAAATAACCATAAATAAATACAGTGTGGGCACTGAAGTTAACATATGTGATTATACTGCCTAATCTGTCACCGAGTAGATTGTTGCAAAGTAATATAAGATCCAAAGTTGTAATTCAGAATAGTTTTCAAAAGAAGGCCATTAGAATTATATACAAGTCTGATTACCCTGAACAAGCTATTAATTAAATCACAAATTCTTCAATTCAAAGATTTGGTAGATTATCAGACAAATAATGTCTAACAGTAATTGATTTAACACATCACGATAAGTAGATTGAGTGTGGGCACTCTCAAGTTAACATATATGATTATACTGCCTAATCTGTTACAGAGTATGTTGTTGCCAAGTAATGTAGAATAGATCCAAAGTAGTAATCCAGAATAGTTTTGAAGAGGCCATTAGAATAATAAACAAATCTGATTACCTTGAACATAATAACAAGCTAAGTGTTTAATATGTCCTATGAAGTCAAAATTGGGCACCATCATGTGGTGAAATTTGGAATTGCATCACATCCAATTTTGCCTGGGAACAAACAGATTAAATGAATCTTAGTTTTGAATAAGCCACTCCTTCTCAAACAAGTAAACTCTGCCCATTTCGCGCAGTAGATGTTCTGTTAATATCTAGTATTTATACAAAGTCATAATTTAAATTGCTTTCAACCTTCATTCATCGGTTCAACCAACATTACTCGCTCTTATTACCAACTTGTATTGATTTAACTAAGCGTTTAATACTTCCTATCAGGTCTCAAGGCAAGATTTGGCAAAATACAGTTTCAGCAAATCCAATTTTGCCAGGGAACAAAAATAGATTAAATAAACTAAATAAGTCTTCTTCCCATTAAATAAATCAGAAAAGTCTGTCTTGTAACCAGTCCTCTTCAAACAAGTAAAGTCTGCCCATTTTGTGCCGTAGATTTTGTGTCTATGCCTAGTATTTAAACAAAATCATAATTTAAACGACTTCTTTCCTTCATTCACTTTGGAAATTTGGAATTGCAGCAAATCGAATTTTGCCAGGGAACAAAAATAGATCAATTAAACTAAATAAGTCTTCTTCCCATTAAATAAATTAAAAAAGTCTGTCTTGTAACCAGTCCTTTTCAAACAAGTAAAGTCTGCCCATTTTGTGCCGTCGATTTTGTGTTAATGCCTAGTATTTATACAAAATCATAATTTAAAGGACTTCATTCCTTCATTCACTTTGGAAATTTGGAATTGCAGCACATCAAATTTTGCCTGGGAAGAAAAGTAGATTAAATAAATTTAATAAGTCTTACTACTTCCCATTAAATAAATTAAATACGTCTTACTTGTTCCCACTCCTTTTCAAAAAAGTAGTTTAAAACGAGGTCCCTTCACTCAACCTTTAACCCTATTTATTCACCTTCTAGGCTAAGTGTTAAAGGCTAAGTGTTAAAGGCTAAGTGTTAAAGGCTAAGTGTTAAAGGCTAAGTGTTAAAGGCTAAGTGTTAGAGGCTAAGTGCCAGAGGCTAGGCGCCAGAGGCGAGTTTTTGTGGGCTGAAGTTTTAGTGGGGTTAGTGTGAATACAATCCAAAAGAATACAACAGAATACAATACAATAGAATATAATACATAGATTAAATTCAATAGCTCTTACTACTTCCCATTAAATAAATTAAATACGTCTTACTTGTTCCCAATCCTTTTCAAAAAAGTAGTTTAAAACGAGGGCCCTTCACTCAACCTTTAACCTCAACCCCGCACGTCACATTGTGTTGTATCTGTGAATGTTGGTTGTGGCCAAATGATAGTTTTCTTTCATTCGTTTAGGTTCCACGGTGTTTGTTGGCTATGTTTTCCACTGTCAGAAGGATGAAAATACAGAGTACAACGCTTGGACGTGGGCGAAGACGTCACCGGTGAGTCCTTCCTTCCTATTTATTTACCTTCTAGATGCTAGAGGCTAAGTGTTAGAGGCTAAGTGTTAGAGGCTAAGTGTTAAAGGCAACACAATACGAACAACACAACACAATACGAACAACTCAACACAATATGAACAACACAATATGAACAACACAACACAATACGAACAACACAACACATTACGAACAACACAACACAATACGAACAACACAACGATACTGCACAGAACAACACGATACCGCACTGAGAAACACGATACCGCACTGAACAACACGATACCGCACTGAACAACACCATGCCGCACTGAACACCATGCCACACTGAACAACACCATCCCGCACTGAACAACACCATGCCGCACTAAATAACACCATGCCGCACTGAACAACACCATGCCTCACTGAACGACACCATGCCGCACTGAAAGACACCATGCCGCACTGAACGACACCATGCCGCACTGAAAGACACCATCCCGCACTGAACACCATGCCGCACTGAACAACACCATCCTGCACTGAACAACACCATCCCGCACTGAACAACACCATGCCGCACTGAACAACATTATGCCGCACTGAACATTATGCCGCACTGAACAACACCATGCCGCACTGAACAACACCATGCCGCACTGAACAACATTATGCCGCACTGAACAACACCATGCCGCACTGAACAACACCATGCCGCACTGAACACCATGCCGCACTGAACAACACCATGCCGCACTGAACAACACCATGCCGCACTGAACAACACCATCCTGCACTGAACAACACCATTCCGCATTGAACACCATGCCGCACTGAACAACACCATCCCGCACTGAACAACACCATCCCGCACTGAACAACACCATGCCGCACTGAACAACACGATACCGCACTGAACAACACGATACCGCACTGAACAACACCATGCCGCACTGAACACCATGCCACACTGAACAACACCATCCCGCACTGAACAACACCATGCCGCACTAAATAACACCATGCCGCACTGAACAACACCATGCCTCACTGAACGACACCATGCCGCACTGAAAGACACCATGCCGCACTGAACGACACCATGCCGCACTGAAAGACACCATCCCGCACTGAACACCATGCCGCACTGAACAACACCATCCTGCACTGAACAACACCATCCCGCACTGAACAACACCATGCCGCACTGAACAACATTATGCCGCACTGAACATTATGCCGCACTGAACAACACCATGCCGCACTGAACAACACCATGCCGCACTGAACAACATTATGCCGCACTGAACAACACCATGCCGCACTGAACAACACCATGCCGCACTGAACACCATGCCGCACTGAACAACACCATGCCGCACTGAACAACACCATGCCGCACTGAACAACACCATCCTGCACTGAACAACACCATTCCGCATTGAACACCATGCCGCACTGAACAACACCATCCCGCACTGAACAACACCATCCCGCACTGAACAACACCATGCCGCACTGAACAACATTATGCCGCACTGAACAACATTATGCCGCACTGAACAACACCATGCCGCACTGAACAACACCATGCCGCACTGAACAACACCATGCTGCACTGAACAACATTATAACGCACTGAACAACACCATCCCGCACTGAACAACACCATGCCGCACTAAACATTATGCCGCACTGAACAACATTATGCCGAAATGAACAACACCATGCCGCACTGAACAACACCATGCCGCACTGAACAACACCATGCCGCACTGAACAACACGATCCCGCATTGAACACCATCCCGCACTGAACAACACCATGCCGCACTGAACAACACCATGCCGCACTGAACAACACCATTCCGCACTGAACAACACCATGCCGCACTGAACAACATTATGCTGCACTGAACAACACCATGCCGCACTGAACAACACCATGCCGCACTGAAAAACATTATGCCGCACTGAACAACACCATGCCGCACTGAACAACACCATCCCGAACTGAACAACACCATGCCGCATTGAACAACACCATGCCGCACTGAACAACACCATCCTGCACTGAACAACACCATCCCGCACTGAACAACACCATGCCGCACTGAACAACACCATGCCGCACTGAACAACACCATGCCGCAATGAACAACACCATCCCGCACTGAACAACATTATGCCGCACTGAACAACATTATGCCGCACTGAACAACATTATGCCGCACTGAACAACATTATGCCGCACTGAACAACATTATGCCGCACTGAACAACATTATGCCGCACTGAACAACACCATGCCGCACTGAACAACACCATGCCGCACTGAACAACACCATGCCGCACTGAACAACACCATGCCGCACTGAACAACACGATCCCGCATTGAACAACACCATGCCGCACTGAACAACACCATCCTGCACTGAACAACACCATCCCGCACTGAACAACACCATGCCGCACTGAACAACATTATGCCGCACTGAACAACACTATGCCGCACTGAACAACACCATGCCGCACTGAACAACACCATGCCGCACTGAACAACACCATGCCGCAATGAACAACACCATCCCGCACTGAACAACACCATGCCGCAATGAACAACACCATGCCGCACTGAACAACACCATCCCGCACTGAACAACACCATGCCGCACTGAACAACACCATTCCGCACTGAACAACACCATGCCGCACTGAACAACATTACGCTGCACTGAACAACACCATGCCGCACTGAACAACACCATGCCGCACTGAACAACACCATGCCGCATTGAACAACACCATGCCGCATTGAACAACACCATGCCGCACTGAACAACACCATCCTGCACTGAACAACACCATGCCGCATTGAACAACACCATGCCGCAATGAACAACACCATCCTGCACTGAACAACACCATCCCGCACTGAACAACACCATCCCGCATTGAACAACACCATCCTGCACTGAACAACACCATGCCGCACTGAACAACACCATGCCGCACTGAACAACACCATTCCGCACTGAACAACACCATGCCGCACTGAACAACACCATCCTGCACTGAACAACACCATCCCGCACTGAACAACACCATGCCGCATTGAACAACACCATCCTGCACTGAACAACACCATCCCGCACTGAACAACACCATGCCGCACTGAACAACACCATGCCGCACTGAACAACACCATGCCGCACTGAACAACACCATGCCGCACTGAACAACATTATGCCGCACTGAACAACATTATGTCGCACTGAACAACACCATGCCGCACTGAACAACACCATGCTGCACTGAACAACATTATGCCGCACTGAAAAACACCATGCCGCACTGAACAACACCATCCCGCACTGAACAACACCATGCCGCATTGAACAACACCATGCCGCACTGAACAACACCATGCTGCACTGAACAACATTATGCTGCACTGAACAACACGATCCTGCATTGAACAACACCATGCCGCACTGAACAACACCATCCTGCACTGAACAACACCATCCTGCACTGAACAACACCACCCCGCACTGAACAACACGATCCCGCATTGAACAACACCATCCCGCACTGAACAACACCATGCCGCACTGAACAACACCATTCCGCACTGAACAACACCATGCCGCACTGAACAACACCATGCCGCACTGAACAACACCATGCCGCACTGAACAACACCATGCCGCACTGAACAACACCATGCCGCACTGAACAACACCATGCCGCACTGAACAACACCATCCCGCACTGAACAACACCATGCCGCATTGAACAACACCATGCCGCATTGAACAACACCATGCCGCACTGAACAACACCATCCCGCACTGAACAACACCATGCCGCATTGAACAACACCATGCCGCACTGAACAACACCATCCCGCACTGAACAACACCATGCCGCACTGAACAACATTATGGCGCACTGGACAACATTATGCCGCACTGAACAACACCATGCCGCACTGAACAACACCATGCCGCACTGAACAACACCATGCCGCACTGAACAACACCATGCCGCACTGAACAACATTATGCCGCACTGAACAACACCATGCCGCATTGAACAACACCATGCCGCACTGAACAACACGATCCCGCATTGAACAACACCATCCTGCACTGAACAACACCATGCCGCACTGAACAACACCATGCCGCACTGAACAGCACCATTCCGCACTGAACAACACCATGCCGCACTGAACAACACCATCCTGCACTGAACAACACCATCCCGCACTGAACAACACCATGCCGCATTGAACAACACCATGCCGCACTGAACAACACCATCCTGCACTGAACAACACCATGCCGCACTGAACAACACCATGCCGCACTGAACAACACCATGCCGCACTGAACAACATTATGCCGCACTGACGCATTGAACAACACCATGCCGCACTGAACAACACCATGCCGCACTGAACAACACCATCCCGCACTGAACAACACCATGCCGCATTGAACAACACCATGCCGCACTGAACAACACCATGCCGCACTGAACAACACCATGCCGCACTGAACAACACCATGCCGCACTGAACAACACCATGCCGCACTGAACAACACCATCCCGCACTGAACAACATTATGCCGCACTGAACAACATTATGCCGCACTGAACAACACCATGCCGCACTGAACAACACCATGCCGCACTGAACAACACCATGCCGCACTGAACAACACGATCCCGCAGTGAACAACACCATCCTGCACTGAACAACACCATGCCGCACTGAACAACACCATGCCGCACTGAACAGCACCATTCCGCACTGAACAACACCATGCCGCACTGAACAACACCATCCTGCACTGAACAACACCATCCCGCACTGAACAACACCATGCCGCATTGAACAACACCATGCCGCACTGAACAACACCATCCTGCACTGAACAACACCATGCCGCACTGAACAACACCATGCCGCACTGAACAACACCATGCCGCACTGAACAACATTATGCCGCACTGACGCATTGAACAACACCATGCCGCACTGAACAACACCATGCCGCACTGAACAACACCATCCCGCACTGAACAACACCATGCCGCATTGAACAACACCATGCCGCACTGAACAACACCATGCCGCACTGAACAACACCATGCCGCACTGAACAACACCATGCCGCACTGAACAACACCATGCCGCACTGAACAACACCATCCCGCACTGAACAACATTATGCCGCACTGAACAACATTATGCCGCACTGAACAACACCATGCCGCACTGAACAACACCATGCCGCAATGAACAACACCATATCGCACTGAACAACACCATGCCGCATTGAACAACACCATGCCGCACTGAACAACACCATCCTGCACTGAACAACACCATGCCGCACTGAACAACACCATGCCGCACTGAACAACACCATGCCGCACTGAACAACATTATGCCGCACTGAACAACATTATGCCGCACTAAACAACATTATGTCGCACTGAACAACACCATGCCGCACTGAACAACACCATGCCGCACTGAACAACATTATGCCGCACTGAACAACACGATCCCGCATTGAACAACACCATCCCGCAGTGAACAACACCATGCCGCATTGAACAACACCATGCCGCACTGAACAACACCATGCTGCACTGAACAACATTATGCTGCACTGAACAACACGATCCTGCATTGAACAACACCATGCCGCACTGAACAACACCATCCTGCACTGAACAACACCATGCCGCACTGAACAACATTATGCCGCACTGAACAACACCATGCCGCACTGAACAACACCATGCCTTACTGAACAACACGACGTCGCACTGAACAACACGACGCCGCACAGAACAACACGACGCCGCACAGAATAACACAATACCGCACAGAACAACACAATACCGCACAAACAGTTTTAGATAATATTACGTCGCAGTCATGTGACGCGGACATGACGTCAATAGGCGGAACTCACGGCAAAATTATAATCCGTGGGCGTGGCTTGCAACAGGAAGTAGGAAAGCGGCAATTCTGGCAAACAAGACACAGCGGTTAGTAACACGATGACTAACAAGGCAAATATTTTTGTTTTCAGCTTGCAACTTGACCGTCTAGAGCGTACAAGGTAATTACAACTGTTTTTTTTTAGCCCTGAAAAGCGAGGGAGTGTGGCGTTTGGGAGGAATG
Source organism: Syngnathus floridae (assembly GCF_059516105.1). Classification (NCBI taxonomy): domain Eukaryota; kingdom Metazoa; phylum Chordata; class Actinopteri; order Syngnathiformes; family Syngnathidae; genus Syngnathus; species Syngnathus floridae. Next base: position 14,440,736 of record NC_142424.1, read on the forward strand.
TCGAACTCGGCGTCTGCTTCCAGCCACAGACGCCAAATTTCGACGATTATTTCGACTGGTCAACGGTTGTAAATTATTGCGTTGACTAAAAACTTTATTTAACTCTACTCTTAACTTTGCCGTTTCAGATATGCGGGTATTACACCGCGGAAATGACGTCAATAGGCTGAACTCTCGCCAAAATTCAAATCTGTGGGCGCAATGGCCTTGAGCGAGACACCGGATACAAACACGACGATTATCAACAGAAATATCTTTATTTTCTGCTTGCAAGTGGACCGTCTAGAGCGTACACGGTAGGTACAACTCATTGTGTTTAAAAAGATTTACGTTTGTGTAGTTTGCGTTGCGTTGTATCTGTGAATGTTGGTTGAGGCTAAATGTTAATGTTTAATTTCATTCCTTTAGGTTCCACGGTGTTTGTTGGCTGTATGTTTTCCACTGCAAGAAGAGGCTCGTATCATTGACCAGCAGGAGCTACAATGGTGAGTACCCCTTTCGTCTTCCATTTATGTTAAACACTTCCTATTTCATGTCTAACAGTACTCGATTTAACAAATAACCATAAATAAATACAGTGTGGGCAGTCACGTTAACATATGTGATTATCCTGCCTAATATGTTTATCACAAATATGTCACTAATCACTAATATGTTTATTTGTTTATCACAACACCTTTGGACCTTCAGCAATCGATTATTTCCCTTCATCTACATAGAGACAGAACGATGGTGTCTTAAACATCTCATTCATTTCACCAAATAACTTCACGCAGGTGGATAACGGCCGTCTCGGTCACGCTATGTTGCGTGATGCAGTTTTGAAGAACCAAATGCATTTATTCAATGAATAAGTCAAGCTAGTTCTATGTTTATGATGTTGTAAGTTACGGTACCGATTGAAGTTGAGTTCGAAGCCAGTGGAAAACAGCGCTGCGTTTGTGCTCTCCAGGTACAAATGTTGTGATCTCTGACTGACGACCGGGCGAGACTCGAGTAAGAGATGTCCAAACGAGCTCCGGCAGGGCGGGCCAAGGCGGAGCGAACGGACGCCCTTCAGGCCGCCAATGACGAGCTGAGAACCAAACTGATGGACGTCCAGTTAGAACTTCAGCAGGAGAAGAACAAGGTGAAAACCTCAACAGACAGACACTGCCTGCCTCCCTGCCTGCCTCCCTCCCTCCCTCCCAGTTTTCCCGATGTAGATTAGACATGCGTGTGCCATGACTGTGTCAGCCTACATCAACAAATGCACCGAGGACGTCAGCACCACTAAGAATATCATCACCCGGGGCAACCAACGACCCTGGATGACTGAGGAGGTACGTCAAACGCTACGAGCGCGGAACTCTGCCTTCAAGTCTGGCGACAAGGAGACACTGAGGACAGCGAGAGCCAACTTGAACCGTGCCATCAGGATAGCGAAGCGAGACCGCAGTCGAAAATTTCAGGATCGTTTCCACGACGTCAAAAACATCAGGAGTATGTGGCAAGGCATACGGGCGATTACAGACTACAACTCACTCTCCCCCCCCCCCCGGTGGGTGTAGTTGATGCTGACTTCCTAAATGGTCTAAATAACTTCTTTGGGAGGTTCGAGGCACTAAACGGCACTCCAGCAGTTAAAACTGTCCCCCATCAGGAAGAGGAGGTACTCTGCCTTGACTCCGCCGATGTGTTGAAGACCCTGAGGAGAGTCAACCCCTGTAAGGCCCCTGGCCCCGACAACATTCCTGGGCGTGTGTTCAGGGAATGTGCAAGTCATCTGGCTGGGGTCATCACAGACATTTTTAACACCTCGCTGGGCCAAGCCACAGTGCCGGCGTGCCTTAAGACTGCCTCCATCATTCCGGTGCCGAAGAAACCTCAAATCACCTCATTTAATGATTACCGGCCTGTTGCACTGACTCCGGTTATGATGAAGTGCTTCGAAAGGCTGCTTAAAGGTCACATCGTTTCCAGACTCCCCCTATTATTTGACCCGTTCCAGTTTGCCGACCGGCAAAACCGCTCCACTCAGGACGCCATCTCCTCCGTTCTTCACCTGAGCCTGGCTCACCTGGAGGAGAAGAACACCCATGTGCGGAGGCTGTTCCTGGACTTCAGCTCAGCGTTTGACACCATCATCCCACAGCATCTGGTAGGAAAATTGGAACACCTGGGCTTCAACACCCCCCTTCGCAACTGGCTGCTAGACTTCCTCAGCAACAGACCTCAGTCAGTCCGGGTCGGACAGAACACCTCTGATGTCATCACCCTCAGCACAGGCTCCCTTCAGGGCTGCGTCCTGAGCCCCCTGCTGTTCACCCTGATGACACACGACTGCGTCCTCAGGTTCACCACCAATCACATCGTGAAGTCAGCAGACGACACAACGGTGGTGGGGCTCATCAGAGACAACGACCTGGACTACAGAGAGGAGGTGGAGCAGCTGGTGGGCTGGTGCAGAGAAAACAGCCTGATCCTGAATGAGGAGAAGATGAAGGAGATCATCGTCGACTTCAGGAAAAAACAGCCTCACCACGCTCCACTGATCATCAACAGCTCAGCTGTGGAGGTGGTCAGCACCACCAAATTCCTGGGGGTCCACATCACAGAAGACCTCACCTGGACTATGAACACTACGGCACTGGTCAAGAGGGCACAGAAGCGCTTGTACTTACAGCGGAGGATGAGGAGAGCCCACCTGCCCCCACCCATCATGAGGACGTTCTACAGGAGCACCATAGAGAGCATTCTGACAAGCTGTCTCTCTGTGTGGTGTGGAGGCTGCACCGCCTCCGATTGGAAGAACGTGAGGAGAGTGGTGAGGACAGCAGAGAGGATCATAGGGGCTCCTCTTCCCTCCATTCAGGACATTTCATCTCAGCGCTGCATGTCCCGTGCCCGTAACATCATCAATGACCCATCACACCCCCACCATGGACTGTTCTCCCTGCTGCCCTCTGGGAAGAGGTTTGCAGCATCCGCTGCAGGTCCACCAGGTTCTGCAACAGCTTTTTCCCTGCTGTCATCAGACTGTTGAACACTAGAACTGTTGAGCTCTAAACTGAACTCTGCATCACACATTCACAGAACTGTACTTTATGACACTACGGACCTCTATCTTGCACTATCTCGCACTACCAACTTTACTGAACTTGTATAAACCCTTTAAATAGAAGTTTAATACATGGTTTAGCATTCCTCTGCACACTCTTGAATACTGTTTTGCCTACTTGCACTATTGCATAATTATCACTGCTGCACTTTATACTTATTTTTAATATATATATATATATAGTATATGTATATATATATATTTTCATAGGATATGTTACTTCTATTCAACTGCAATATCACTACTTTGTTGTAAGACGTATGCAACGGAATTTCGTTTTGTATGCACCATGTGCAGACAAGATGACAATAAAGTTTGTCTAAGTCTAAGTCTAAGTCATGTCAGGTCAGCTGTCTGGAGAGAGAGAGAAGTCAGGACCTGCGGGCGGAGCACCACCGTGCCACCGCCGCCATGACGGAACTCAAAAGCAAACTCCATGAGGAGAAGCAGAAAGAGTTAGCCATTACCAGGGAGACATTACTGCGGCAGCATGAAATGGAGCTGATGAGAGTGATCAAAATCAAAGATGGAGAGATCCAGCGACTGAATGCCTTGGTCCTCAGCCTGAGGGACGGCTCCATGGACAAGGTGATCCGCTCTATCCGTGTCTGACTATCCGCACGCCACGTCGGGCTTCGATGCGGCCGCTACCGTATTGTGTAGCTTGTCCCCAGTAAGCGTCGCGGCGCTCCGTTGCGGTCTCAACGGCCCGGTGTGGCGCAATGTCTGCTCAGGTGAGGAGGGGGGGCGCTTTGCTGGCGGAGGTGGAGGAGACGCGGCGGTGTCGGGAGACCGAGCGGTGTCGCCTCCACCAGGAGCGCGGAAGAAGCCCTGGCAGCGGCCCAGCAGGCCTGGCAGTCCCGAGCGGCCGAGCTCCGATCGGCTCATCACCAGCATCGGAAGGAGCTGAGCCGAACCAAGAGAGACTGCGAGAGGGAGATCCGCCGACTGGTAGGACTGATCAGATGCGCGGTGCGTGGCTATGTTCCCAATTTCGTTGTATACCTGCAGTGCAATGACACCTAAGGCATTCTATTCTATTTTATTTCACAAGAAGAAAATGTCCGGTTGCTCGCTTCGCTTTTGTCACAGCAAAGGTGTTCTAGTCGATTCAAGAAAAAAAATTGGCCGGTTGCTCTCTTTGTTTTTGTCACAATTCTGGCAAATGAGTTTGCCCGCCTGCCTGAGCGCTCCCCGTTTGTACATCCAGACGGATGAGATCAAGCTGAAAGACAGAGCGGTTAGTGTTTTGGATGAAGCCCTGGGGCCGGCCACGTCCACCGCCTTCAGCTGCAGACTCAGGCTGCCGAGCAGCAGATCGCTGCCCTGAGGGATTCCCAAAGGGCGGACCTAAACTACCCTGGAAGTGGGGTCAACGCCGCTACTAGCAATCCTCTTCATTGCGTAAGCCACCTCATCACACACTTGCAGTACGCATGACTTAGTTCGTTGCTGGAGGAAGGTAGCACAAAAACAGTTTTGAACTTTGAACGAGTGCTTGTGTGTGTGTGTTGCGGGGCGTTTTCAGTCTCAGGAGGATCGGGACACGCGACGGTTTCATCTGAAAATCGCTGAGCTCAGCGCAGTCATCAGGAACCTGGAGGATCGAAACGCCCTGCTTTCTGAAGAGCGCAATGAACTGGTAATTTATTGACGGCACGCTTGAAGGTTTGCGCTACGTTTGATGCGCGCCATCCAGCGAGGCACCCATTGCGCTTGCTTATTAGTTGAGCGGCGCGTCGAGTCGGTTGCCTGGTAGATGTCTTTTATTGGGAGCCAAAGCCACGATTCCGTTCAAACCGATGCAAAAGGAATGGATACGTTCTGGCCCGCGTGTTGTGCGTCTTTCACATCCCGCACTTCATGCTTGCAGCTAAAGCGACTGAGAGAAACAGAAAGCCAGTTTCTGCCACTCCTGTACAAAAACAAACGCCTGAGCAGGAAGAATGAAGAACTCTCGCTGGTGCTGTGTCGCCTTGAAAACAAAGTGCGCTTTGTCACCCAGGAGAACGAGGAGATGGCAAGCTTGGTAAGTCGACGCGGACAACGGCGGCGTGCCAACAGAGTCCACTGCATTTGTGTTCCACAGAGAAGGCCTAGTTCGCTCAATGACCTGGACCGCGGTTGCGGCCAGCAGGACGGTGAAATGGAGTTCCTTCAAGTTGTGGAGCAGCGGCACATCATCGACGACTTGTCCAAGGTCTTCAGGCAGGCGACTCGGTGCACGTACGGCAGCGCCACGCTCGCTCGCTGTCGCCAGGAAACCTTTTCCGTCCAAAGCTTGGCCGGCGGCCGCCATCCAAAAAATTGGCCCCTTAAATTCCGACCTTTCAAGCAGGAGCATTGTGCGCACGCGTTTGAACACGCTTTAGACTTGTTTTGCCGTTTTCAGCAGCTCAAAGCTCCCGTTTTGTCAGCGCCTTTGCCACTCGCTGTGCGCTGAAAACGACGGACTTGCCCGGCTGCTCAGCCCGTCAACCATGAGCCGCGAGCGCGACATCATTGTCCGTAGGCAGCTAGTGGCAAAATGCACCCTGTTAGAGTTGCGCTCGCTCCAACTTATTTTGCAAGAACCACACGGGAGACAAGTAAGTTCTTTTGGACACCTGCAGGTGGAGAGTCCATCCGTTGTACGAATGAAGTCTGACTCTCGGCTCCTGCACGAGCATTTTAATTAAGAGAAACAGGGTGGGTGTAAGAGTGGATTGAATAGAGGAAGCCCTTGACCTCTAGTCAAAACATAGCAAGGGGTGTTTTACGACTTTGTGTAGGAAGGGATAAGCGATAGGGATAAATAAGGGATAAATAATATTATTTATTACAGGTTGCAGTCAAAGTCAAAGCAACATAATGATACGATAAAGATAATCTGGAAAACCCTGACACACCCTGTAGTTGTCACTTTTGGAAAAGACGAGCGTCCCTCCAATCATCGCCGGTGACGTGTTTTTCAGGCTCTGGAGACAGGAGCTCATGTCAGAAATGTCATTGTGAGTCGCGTTTGTTTCTGCGCCGGAGCCGTTCGTTCCCTTTGCATCCAAAGAATCTCAAAGGCGGATTATTTGTGTCGACAGGAGAGAGATTTGCTGCTACGATACCGACGTCGAGAATCTCTGAGGAGGAACAAAGCGTGAGGTCCTGCAAGGTGAGTCTGTTTGTTTGCGGCTGCTTGGTGTTGCGCAAGATGAAATGGCCTTTTTCTCGCTATCGTTCCTCTCGTCGATTCATCGTGAGGTGTCGCTTCAGTTTGTTCAGAGAGATGTTTGCTTCCGCGCCCGCAGGTCATCGAAACATTTTACGGCTACGACGAAGACGTGTTGGTGGACTCGGACGGATCGTCCTTGTCTTTTCACACCGACAGAACCCCCGACACGGAACCCGAAGAGGTAGCCCGCCATTTCTGCCAGCGTATTGGCACCAAACATTCCTCTTCAGCCTGGAATCGGACTCGTCTTTGCGTCGCGGGTGCTTTGTCGCCGGTCTGACTGATTCTGGTACTAGTGCTGTGTTGCATTGGTGTGTGCATGAAGAGGCGGAGCTTCGCTACCGCCAGCTGACGCAAGAATATCAAGCGCTGCAACGAGCCTACGCTCTGCTAGCCCAGACCAGCGAAGGGGACTACGACGCCGAGAAGGAGATCAAGGTGGCGCCCCTTCCCGCAACCCCCGGCCGGGTCGCAGCCTCCCCGTTCTCACCCAGCCTCGGGTGTTCTCTGGTCTGAAAGGAGGAGGAGGAGCCTCCCTCCTCCTCCTTTCAGACCAGAGAAAAGCTGATGGTAGAAATGGGTCACTATCAAAGCAGAGTAGCAGATCTGGAGTCAGCGCTGAAGCAACAAGGACAGGTAAGCTCATCAATGAGCACACCTTTTTCTCAGACAAAATAGCTACATTCTTCAGTCACTCATTCGTCTGGCATTACTGGACCAACCCCCCCCGAATGTGGCTGGGAAAATGCGGAGAAAAGCAAATGTCATTTTCCAGTCAACCAAAGAATTTGTGGATGAAAATGACACAACATTCCAAAGCTGTCCACGCGTTTGTCTCTTCTAGAATGTCAAGTGGGTGGAGGAGAAGCAGCTGCTGCGTCAGAGCAATCAGCAGTTGGCCGAAAAGGTGACGGAAAGAAAGGCGCTGGGCGGAGTCGCTTGGCGTCACACCCGTCAGGAAGCCCCGCAGATGAGGTCTGACTGTCTTTTCAGGTCAGGCGGATGGAGGCGGAAGAAGCGCGTCTGAAAGAGCACATCCAGGATATCCGAGACCAAAACGAACTGCTTGAGTTCCGCATCCTGGAGCTGGAGGTGGGAAGACTCGCACAAGCGTGTTGAGGCCAGAGATGTGACGGACGGACGGACGGACGGACGGATGCATGCCTCTGCCTTTCAGGAGAGGGAGTGGCGCTCCCCCGTCTTGAAGTTTCTGCAAGTCCGTTTCCCAGACGGCCTCAGCCCTTTGCAGATCTACTGCGAGGCCGAGGGCGTGAGCGTACGTAAGGCGTCCCTCGCAACCCTAACCTTAACCCGAGGTCCCAGAACACCTTACATTGCTCCTTGCGCCTTTCCCCCGGACATCGTCATCAGTGATCTGATGAAGAAGCTGGACATCCTGGGCTATAACGCCGTAAGTGTATGTCGAACTCCTTATGTTCGCACTCCACGAGACTCGGCGGCTCAAATGTGACTTTTGGAAGGCTTTGCGCTGAAAGAAGCTTGTTGACGCTGTGCCTTTGGGCTCTTCTATGTTCTGCAAGCAGAAGGGCTACCTGGATGAAGAGTTGGACTTCAGGAAGTGTTCCATGGACCAGGCTCATAAGGTAAGCCTCCCTCAAATCTCCCGCCGGACCACTGATGGACGAGGATTGCGGCCCAGAGGATCCTGGAGCTGGAGGCCATGTTGTACGAGGCGCTACCGCAGCGGGACTGCCCCGCCACGGACGGCGAAAAAGCCAGCCACGCTGGCGTGAATGACGTGCTGACGGCGGATCAGAGAGAAGAGCTTAGGAGCGCCGTGGACCAATGGAAGCGAGCCCTGATGTGCGAGTTGAGGGAGCGCGACGCTTGCATCCTCCAAGAGAGAATGGATCTGCTGCACAGCGCGCAACAGGTAAGGGCCCAAAGCCAGCCCGGCACTTACTTGCACGCTTACTGGCTTTTGAATGCCACTTTCCATTTGTCCGTCCTAGAGGAACAAAGAGCTGAAAGAATTCATCGAAGCTCAGAAGAGACAAATCAAACAATTGGAGGAGAAGTTTCTGTTTCTCTTTCTATTCTTCTCCTTGGCCTTCATTCTGTGGCCCTAACACCAGCTGGTGAGTGAGCTCCAGCGGCACCGCACTCGACACCTCCGATACACTGCCAGCCGGTCGCAGACGCTCCGATGCCAACGTATACCCCCCGCCACGGTGACAGAGGCACCGCGTCACACCGGCGCTCATCCAATCAGAAGGCAGGAAAAGCAAATTCACATGCAGGGCACTTTTGAACCAGAAAAGAGCGCCACAAAAAACGGTTGTTGCCCCAAACGCGCACTAAAAAGGGTCAGAATATCAAGAGTCCCACTGGCCAGCCGGGGCCACCCGTCCAGCTGTTTCTTCAGGGGGGAAAAAAATTGGAGTCACCGGTGAGTACATTTTGCATTTAGCTCTGCTTTTCTGCTTCTGTCTTCAAGTGTGTGGCATCCTGCGATCAAAGATTCAGCCAACCCCAAAGCGGTTGACCTCAACGTCCCACCACCATGCCTACCAGAGCAGGTGACATGATGCTTTGGACATCCTTCCGTCTCAGATGCCCAAAAGTACTCTTTGCCACATCTGCGGCAATACGGTGTCTTTTCAAAGGTGCAAATAAATCCAGCGTGGGCGGAACACGCACGTCTTCGGTTTTTCCCGCTTTGTTTGTGTGACAGCTGTTGTGAAAATTTTATACAAATAAAGTTGTATAGTACAGGTTTGGCCAAGCCGCAACTCCCGAACCGCATGCGGCTCTTTTATGTTCATATCAACATTTGTGTGTGTGTGTGTGTGTGTGGGGGGGGGGGGGGGGGGGTTGTGCGTGTTGGCTTCACTTGAGTTCAATTTGGTATTTTGGTCAAAAGCGCATGTGGTGAAATTCCACAAAGTAGGATGGGCAAACACATTTCTTTAAACTATGAGTGTCAATTGGGCTCTCGAAATGGCAGGGAAAAGATGCACAGCAAAACGAAAATACGTAGATGAACGCAGGACGTTTTAATCAGAGTGGGAAAGTTTCTATTTTTTGTTGAACGTGATGGCAAACCATTCTGCCTGATATGTCAGACCTCAGCGCATTTCAAAGATTCAAATCTTCAGCGCCATGCACTTCAGCTCACTCCATGCTAACATTGATCAGGCGTCGAACCCGCAACATCATGCTTAAGAGGTGGCCATGCTAACCAGTGCGCCATTATGTCAACGCATAATAACTAAGTCTACTGATCAAAACAGCGGTTACTATATGACGTCGCTACGTCGTGGTCACGTGACGCAGACAAGACGTCAATGGACGTGGGCAGAGTTAACTTGTTTAAAAGGGAGTGGGCAGAAGAAATATTTAATTTATTTAAATCTATTTTGAGTGCACACCATTATGCCAATGCATAACAACTGTAAATCTACTAAACAAAACAGCGGTTGCTATATGACATCTGCCACGTCGTGGTCACGTGACATACGTGACGTCGATGGGCGTAACTTTCGCCGGAATTCAAATCCGCGGGGAGAGTTAACTTGTTTAAAAGAGAGTGGGCAGAAGAACTATTTAATTTATTTAAATCTATTTGGTGTGTGCGCCATTATGTCAATGCATAACAACTGTAAGTCTACTAAACAAAACAGCGGTTGCTATAGGACGTCTGCCACGTCGTGGTCACGTGACGCGGACGTGACGTCGACGCCTACTTTACATCCCACCGATCACAGGACCCCTCGGCTGCATAACCGTGCCCCCTTCCCAACCAATCGGATTTGCTATACGCGAAAACGACGCCAATGGAAAGAGCTTCCGCCCAAATTTAAATCCGTGGGCGTGGCTCGCAGCAGGAAGTAGGAAAATGGCGGCGATGTTGACAAAGACACAGCGGATGGTAACATACGACTAACAAGAGAAATATTTTTATTTTCTGCTTGCAACTGGACCGTCCAGAGCGTACACGGTAAGTACAACTCATCGTTTTTAAAAAGAAGTACTTTTGTTGCCCTGAAAAGCGAGTGAGCGTGGCGTTTGTGGGGGACGTCGAATTTCGACGATTCTTTCTGGTCAACGGTTGTAAATGATTGTGTTGATTAAAAAAGAAAACTTGATGTAACTCTACTTTTAACTGCCGTTTCAGATAGATTTGGAATTGCATCACATCCAATTTTGCCTAGAGCGTACACGGTAAGTAACACTCGTTGTGTTTAAGGAGATTTACGTTTGTAATAGCAGAAGTGTAGCCGCGTTGCGTTGTACGTGTGAATGTTGGTCCAGGCGAAATGTTAATGTTTAATTTCATTCCTTTAGGTTCCACGGTGTTTGTTGGCTGCAAGTTTTCCACTGCAAGAAGAGGCTCATATCATTGACCAGGAGCGAGCTACAATGGTGAGTAGCCATAACATTTATGTTAAACACTTCCTATTTCATGTCTAACAGTACTTGATTTAACAAATAACCATAAATAAATACAGTGTGGGCACTGAAGTTAACATATGTGATTATACTGCCTAATCTGTCACCGAGTAGATTGTTGCAAAGTAATATAAGATCCAAAGTTGTAATTCAGAATAGTTTTCAAAAGAAGGCCATTAGAATTATATACAAGTCTGATTACCCTGAACAAGCTATTAATTAAATCACAAATTCTTCAATTCAAAGATTTGGTAGATTATCAGACAAATAATGTCTAACAGTAATTGATTTAACACATCACGATAAGTAGATTGAGTGTGGGCACTCTCAAGTTAACATATATGATTATACTGCCTAATCTGTTACAGAGTATGTTGTTGCCAAGTAATGTAGAATAGATCCAAAGTAGTAATCCAGAATAGTTTTGAAGAGGCCATTAGAATAATAAACAAATCTGATTACCTTGAACATAATAACAAGCTAAGTGTTTAATATGTCCTATGAAGTCAAAATTGGGCACCATCATGTGGTGAAATTTGGAATTGCATCACATCCAATTTTGCCTGGGAACAAACAGATTAAATAAATCTTAGTTTTGAATAAGCCACTCCTTCTCAAACAAGTAAACTCTGCCCATTTCGCGCAGTAGATGTTCTGTTAATATCTAGTATTTATACAAAGTCATAATTTAAATTGCTTTCAACCTTCATTCATCGGTTCAACCAACATTACTCGCTCTTATTACCAACTTGTATTGATTTAACTAAGCGTTTAATACTTCCTATCAGGTCTCAAGGCAAGATTTGGCAAAATACAGTTTCAGCAAATCCAATTTTGCCAGGGAACAAAAATAGATTAAATAAACTAAATAAGTCTTCTTCCCATTAAATAAATTAGAAAAGTCTGTCTTGTAACCAGTCCTCTTCAAACAAGTAAAGTCTGCCCATTTTGTGCCGTAGATTTTGTGTCTATGCCTAGTATTTAAACAAAATCATAATTTAAACGACTTCTTTCCTTCATTCACTTTGGAAATTTGGAATTGCAGCAAATCGAATTTTGCCAGGGAACAAAAATAGATCAATTAAACTAAATAAGTCTTCTTCCCATTAAATAAATTAAAAAAGTCTGTCTTGTAACCAGTCCTTTTCAAACAAGTAAAGTCTGCCCATTTTGTGCCGTCGATTTTGTGTTAATGCCTAGTATTTATACAAAATCATAATTTAAAGGACTTCATTCCTTCATTCACTTTGGAAATTTGGAATTGCAGCACATCAAATTTTGCCTGGGAAGAAAAGTAGATTAAATAAATTTAATAAGTCTTACTACTTCCCATTAAATAAATTAAATACGTCTTACTTGTTCCCACTCCTTTTCAAAACAGTAGTTTAAAACGAGGGCCCTTCACTCAATCTTTAACCTCAACCCCGCACGTTGTGTTGTATCTGTGAATGTTGGTTGTGGCCAAATGATAGTTTTCTTTCATTCGTTTAGGTTCCAAGAAAACTTGATGTAACTCTACTTTTAACTGCCGTTTCAGATAAGCGGGTATTACGTCGCAGTCATGTGCCGCGGATATGACGTAATTGCCCGAACCTCCGCCAAAATTCAAATCTGTTGGCGCGATGGCCGTGAGCCACTGAGCAGCGACGATTATCAACGGAAATATCTTTATTTTCTGCTTGCAACTGGACCGTCTAGAGCGTACACGGTAAGTAACACTCATTGTGTTTAAGGAGATTTACGTTTGTAATAGCAGAAGTGTAGCCGCGTTGCGTTGTACGTGTGAAAATTGGTCGAGGCGAAATGTTAATGTTTAATTTCATTCCTTTAGGTTCCACGGTGTTTGTTGGCTGCAAGTTTTCCACTGCAAGAAGAGGCTCGTATCATTGACCAGGAGCGAGCTACAATGGTGAGTAGCCATAACATTTATGTTAAACACTTCCTATTTCATGTCTAACAGTACTTGATTTAACAAATAACCATAAATAAATACAGTGTGGGCACTGAAGTTAACATATGTGATTATACTGCCTAATCTGTCACCGAGTAGATTGTTGCAAAGTAATATAAGATCCAAAGTTGTAATTCAGAATAGTTTTCAAAAGAAGGCCATTAGAATTATATACAAGTCTGATTACCCTGAACAAGCTATTAATTAAATCACAAATTCTTCAATTCAAAGATTTGGTAGATTATCAGACAAATAATGTCTAACAGTAATTGATTTAACACATCACGATAAGTAGATTGAGTGTGGGCACTCTCAAATTAACATATATGATTATACTGCCTAATCTGTTACAGAGTATGTTGTTGCCAAGTAATGTAGAATAGATCCAAAGTAGTAATCCAGAATAGTTTTGAAGAGGCCATTAGAATAATAAACAAATCTGATTACCTTGAACATAATAACAAGCTAAGTGTTTAATATGTCCTATGAAGTCAAAATTGGGCACCATCATGTGGTGAAATTTGGAATTGCATCACATCCAATTTTGCCTGGGAACAAACAGATTAAATAAATCTTAGTTTTGAATAAGCCACTCCTTCTCAAACAAGTAAACTCTGCCCATTTCGCGCAGTAGATGTTCTGTTAATATCTAGTATTTATACAAAGTCATAATTTAAATTGCTTTCAACCTTCATTCATCGGTTCAACTAACATTACTCGCTCTTATTACCAACTTGTATTGATTTAACTAAGCGTTTAATACTTCCTATCAGGTCTCAAGGCAAGATTTGGCAAAATACAGTTTCAGCAAATCCAATTTTGCCAGGGAACAAAAATAGATTAAATAAACTAAATAAGTCTTCTTCCCATTAAATAAATCAGAAAAGTCTGTCTTGTAACCAGTCCTCTTCAAACAAGTAAAGTCTGCCCATTTTGTGCCGTAGATTTTGTGTCTATGCCTAGTATTTAAACAAAATCATAATTTAAACGACTTCTTTCCTTCATTCACTTTGGAAATTTGGAATTGCAGCAAATCGAATTTTGCCAGGGAACAAAAATAGATCAATTAAACTAACTAAGTTTTCTTCCCATTAAATAAATTAAAAAAGTCTGTCTTGTAACCAGTCCTTTTCAAACAAGTAAAGTCTGCCCATTTTGTGCCGTCGATTTTGTGTTAATGCCTAGTATTTATACAAAATCATAATTTAAAGGACTTCATTCCTTCATTCACTTTGGAAATTTGGAATTGCAGCACATCAAATTTTGCCTGGGAAGAAAAGTAGATTAAATAAATTTAATAAGTCTTACTACTTCCCATTAAATAAATTAAATACGTCTTACTTGTTCCCACTCCTTTTCAAAACAGTAGTTTAAAACGAGGGCCCTTCACTCAATCTTTAACCTCAACCCCGCACGTTGTGTTGTATCTGTGAATGTTGGTTGTGGCCAAATGATAGTTTTCTTTCATTCGTTTAGGTTCCAAGAAAACTTGATGTAACTCTACTTTTAACTGCCGTTTCAGATAAGCGGGTATTACGTCGCAGTCATGTGCCGCGGATATGACGTAATTGCCCGAACCTCCGCCAAAATTCAAATCTGTTGGCGCGATGGCCGTGAGCCACTGAGCAGCGACGATTATCAACGGAAATATCTTTATTTTCTGCTTGCAACTGGACCGTCTAGAGCGTACACGGTAAGTAACACTCATTGTGTTTAAGGAGATTTACGTTTGTAATAGCAGAAGTGTAGCCGCGTTGCGTTGTACGTGTGAAAATTGGTCGAGGCGAAATGTTAATGTTTAATTTCATTCCTTTAGGTTCCACGGTGTTTGTTGGCTGCAAGTTTTCCACTGCAAGAAGAGGCTCGTATCATTGACCAGGAGCGAGCTACAATGGTGAGTAGCCATAACATTTATGTTAAACACTTCCTATTTCATGTCTAACAGTACTTGATTTAACAAATAACCATAAATAAATACAGTGTGGGCACTGAAGTTAACATATGTGATTATACTGCCTAATCTGTCACCGAGTAGATTGTTGCAAAGTAATATAAGATCCAAAGTTGTAATTCAGAATAGTTTTCAAAAGAAGGCCATTAGAATTATATACAAGTCTGATTACCCTGAACAAGCTATTAATTAAATCACAAATTCTTCAATTCAAAGATTTGGTAGATTATCAGACAAATAATGTCTAACAGTAATTGATTTAACACATCACGATAAGTAGATTGAGTGTGGGCACTCTCAAGTTAACATATATGATTATACTGCCTAATCTGTTACAGAGTATGTTGTTGCCAAGTAATGTAGAATAGATCCAAAGTAGTAATCCAGAATAGTTTTGAAGAGGCCATTAGAATAATAAACAAATCTGATTACCTTGAACATAATAACAAGCTAAGTGTTTAATATGTCCTATGAAGTCAAAATTGGGCACCATCATGTGGTGAAATTTGGAATTGCATCACATCCAATTTTGCCTGGGAACAAACAGATTAAATAAATCTTAGTTTTGAATAAGCCACTCCTTCTCAAACAAGTAAACTCTGCCCATTTCGCGCAGTAGATGTTCTGTTAATATCTAGTATTTATACAAAGTCATAATTTAAATTGCTTTCAACCTTCATTCATCGGTTCAACCAACATTACTCGCTCTTATTACCAACTTGTATTGATTTAACTAAGCGTTTAATACTTCCTATCAGGTCTCAAGGCAAGATTTGGCAAAATACAGTTTCAGCAAATCCAATTTTGCCAGGGAACAAAAATAGATTAAATAAACTAAATAAGTCTTCTTCCCATTAAATAAATCAGAAAAGTCTGTCTTGTAACCAGTCCTCTTCAAACAAGTAAAGTCTGCCCATTTTGTGCCGAAGATTTTGTGTCTATGCCTAGTATTTAAACAAAATCATAATTTAAACGACTTCTTTCCTTCATTCACTTTGGAAATTTGGAATTGCAGCAAATCGAATTTTGCCAGGGAACAAAAATAGATCAATTAAACTAAATAAGTCTTCTTCCCATTAAATAAATTAAAAAAGTCTGTCTTGTAACCAGTCCTTTTCAAACAAGTAAAGTCTGCCCATTTTGTGCCGTCGATTTTGTGTTAATGCCTAGTATTTATACAAAATCATAATTTAAAGGACTTCATTCCTTCATTCACTTTGGAAATTTGGAATTGCAGCACATCAAATTTTGCCTGGGAAGAAAAGTAGATTAAATAAATTTAATAAGTCTTACTACTTCCCATTAAATAAATTAAATACGTCTTACTTGTTCCCACTCCTTTTCAAAAAAGTAGTTTAAAACGAGGTCCCTTCACTCAACCTTTAACCCTATTTATTCACCTTCTAGGCTAAGTGTTAAAGGCTAAGTGTTAAAGGCTAAGTGTTAAAGGCTAAGTGTTAAAGGCTAAGTGTTAGAGGCTAAGTGCCAGAGGCTAGGCGCCAGAGGCGAGTTTTTGTGGGCTGAAGTTTTAGTGGGGTTAGTGTGAATACAATCCAAAAGAATACAACAGAATACAATACAATAGAATATAATACAAAGATTAAATTCAATAGCTCTTACTACTTCCCATTAAATAAATTAAATACGTCTTACTTGTTCCCAATCCTTTTCAAAAAAGTAGTTTAAAACAAGGGCCCTTCACTCAACCTTTAACCTCAACCCCGCACGTCACATTGTGTTGTATCTGTGAATGTTGGTTGTGGCCAAATGATAGTTTTCTTTCATTCGTTTAGGTTCCACGGTGTTTGTTGGCTATGTTTTCCACTGTCAGAAGGATGAAAATACAAAGTACAACGCTTGGACGTGGGCGAAGACGTCACCGGTGAGTCCTTCCTTCCTATTTATTTACCTTCTAGATGCTAGAGGCTAAGTGTTAGAGGCTAAGTGTTAGAGGCTAAGTGTTAAAGGCAACACAATACGAACAACACAACACAATACGAACAACTCAACACAATATGAACAACACAATATGAACAACACAACACAATACGAACAACACAACACATTACGAACAACACAACACAATACGAACAACACAACGATACTGCACTGAACAACACGATACCGCACTGAGAAACACGATACCGCACTGAACAACACGATACCGCACTGAACAACACCATGCCGCACTGAACACCATGCCACACTGAACAACACCATCCCGCACTGAACAACACCATGCCGCACTAAATAACACCATGCCGCACTGAACAACACCATGCCTCACTGAACGACACCATGCCGCACTGAAAGACACCATGCCGCACTGAACGACACCATGCCGCACTGAAAGACACCATCCCGCACTGAACACCATGCCGCACTGAACAACACCATCCTGCACTGAACAACACCATCCCGCACTGAACAACACCATGCCGCACTGAACAACATTATGCCGCACTGAACATTATGCCGCACTGAACAACACCATGCCGCACTGAACAACACCATGCCGCACTGAACAACATTATGCCGCACTGAACAACACCATGCCGCACTGAACAACACCATGCCGCACTGAACAACATTATAACGCACTGAACAACACCATCCCGCACTGAACAACACCATGCCGCACTAAACAACATTATGCCGCACTGAACAACATTATGCCGAAATGAACAACACCATGCCGCACTGAACAACACCATGCCGCACTGAACAACACCATGCCGCACTGAACAACACCATGCCGCACTGAACAACATTATGCCGCACTGAACAACACCATGCCGCACTGAACAACACCATCCTGCACTGAACAACACCATTCCGCATTGAACACCATGCCGCACTGAACAACACCATCCCGCACTGAACAACACCATCCCGCACTGAACAACATCATGCCGCACTGAACAACATTATGCCGCACTGAACAACATTATGCCGCACTGAACAACACCATGCCGCACTGAACAACACCATGCCGCACTGAACAACACCATGCCGCACTGAACAACATTATAACGCACTGAACAACACCATCCCGCACTGAACAACACCATGCCGCACTAAACAACATTATGCCGCACTGAACAACATTATGCCGAAATGAACAACACCATGCCGCACTGAACAACACCATGCCGCACTGAACAACACCATGCCGCACTGAACAACACCATGCCGCACTGAACAACACCATCCCGCACTGAACAACACCATCCCGCACTGAACAACACCATGCCGCACTGAACAACACCATGCCGCACTGAACAACACCATGCCGCACTGAACAACACCATGCCGCACTTAACAACACCATTCCGCACTGAACAACACCATGCCGCACTGAACAACATTATGCTGCACTGAACAACACCATGCCGCACTGAACAACACCATGCCGCACTGAACAACACCATGCCGCACTGAAAAACATTATGCCGCACTGAACAACACCATGCCGCACTGAACAACACCATCCCGAACTGAACAACACCATGCCGCATTGAACAACACCATGCCGCACTGAACAACACCATCCTGCACTGAACAACACCATCCCGCACTGAACAACACCATGCCGCACTGAACAACACCATGCCGCACTGAACAACACCATGCCGCAATGAACAACACCATCCCGCACTGAACAACACCATCCCGCACTGAACAACACCATGCCGCATTGAACAACACCATGCCGCACTGAACAACACCATCCTGCACTGAACAACACCATCCCGCACTGAACAACACCATGCCGCATTGAACAACACCATGCCGCACTGAACAACACCATCCCGCACTGAACAACACCATGCCGCACTGAACAACATTATGGCGCACTGGACAACATTATGCCGCACTGAACAACACCATGCCGCACTGAACAACACCATGCCGCACTGAACAACACCATGCCGCACTGAACAACACCATGCCGCACTGAACAACATTATGCCGCACTGAACAACACCATGCCGCACTGAACAACACCATGCCGCACTGAACAACACGATCCCGCATTGAACAACACCATCCTGCACTGAACAACACCATGCCGCACTGAACAACACCATGCCGCACTGAACAGCACCATTCCGCACTGAACAACACCATGCCGCACTGAACAACACCATCCTGCACTGAACAACACCATCCCGCACTGAACAACACCATGCCGCATTGAACAACACCATGCCGCACTGAACAACACCATCCTGCACTGAACAACACCATGCCGCACTGAACAACACCATGCCGCACTGAACAACACCATGCCGCACTGAACAACATTATGCCGCAGTGACGCATTGAACAACACCATGCCGCACTGAACAACACCATCCTGCACTGAACAACACCATCCCGCACTGAACAACACCATGCCGCATTGAACAACACCATGCCGCACTGAACAACACCATGCCGCACTGAACAACACCATGCCGCACTGAACAACACCATGCCGCACTGAACAACACCATGCCGCACTGAACAACACCATCCCGCACTGAACAACACCATGCCGCATTGAACAACACCATGCCGCACTGAACAACACCATGCCGCACTGAACAACACCATTCCGCACTGAACAACACCATGCCGCACTGAACAACACCATCCCGCACTGAACAACACCATCCCGCACTGAACAACACCATGCCGCATTGAACAACACCATGCCGCACTGAACAACACCATCCTGCACTGAACAACACCATGCCGCACTGAACAACACCATGCCGCACTGAACAACACCATGCCGCACTGAACAACATTATGCCGCACTGAACAACATTATGCCGCACTAAACAACACCATGCCGCACTGAACAACACCATGCCGCACTGAACAACATTATGCCGCACTGAACAACACGATCCCGCATTGAACAACACCATCCCGCAGTGAACAACACCATGCCGCATTGAACAACACCATGCCGCACTGAACAACACCATGCTGCACTGAACAACATTATGCTGCACTGAACAACACGATCCTGCATTGAACAACACCATGCCGCACTGAACAACACCATCCTGCACTGAACAACACCATGCCGCACTGAACAACATTATGCCGCACTGAACAACACCATGCCGCACTGAACAACACCATGCCGCACTGAACAACACCATGCCGCACTGAACAACACCATGCCGCAATGAACAACACCATCCCGCACTGAACAACACCATGCCGCATTGAACAACACCATGCCGCACTGAACAACACCATCCTGCACTGAACAACACCATGCCGCACTGAACAACACCATGCCGCACTGAACAACACCATGCCGCACTGAACAACATTATGCCGCACTGAACAACATTATGCCGCACTAAACAACATTATGTCGCACTGAACAACACCATGCCGCACTGAACAACACCATGCCGCACTGAACAACATTATGCCGCACTGAACAACACGATCCCGCATTGAACAACACCATCCCGCAGTGAACAACACCATGCTGCACTGAACAACACCATGCTGCACTGAACAACATTATGCTGCACTGAACAACACGATCCTGCATTGAACAACACCATGCCGCACTGAACAACACCATCCTGCACTGAACAACACCATGCCGCACTGAACAACATTATGCCGCACTGAACAACACCATGCCGCACTGAACAACACCATGCCTTACTGAACAACACGACGTCGCACTGAACAACACGACGCCGCACAGAACAACACGACGCTGCACAGAATAACACAATACCGCACAGAACAACACAATACCGCACAAACAGTTTTAGATAATATTACGTCGCAGTCATGTGACGCGGACATGACGTCAATAGGCGGAACTCACGGCAAAATTATAATCCGTGGGCGTGGCTTGCAACAGGAAGTAGGAAAGCGGCAAATCTGGCAAACAAGACACAGCGGTTAGTAACACGATGACTAACAAGGCAAATATTTTTGTTTTCAGCTTGCAACTTGACCGTCTAGAGCGTACAAGGTAATTACAACTGTTTTTTTTTAGCCCTGAAAAGCGAGGGAGTGTGGCGTTTGGGAGGAATGTCGAACTCGGCGTCTGCTTCCAGCCACAGACGCCAAATTTCGACGATTATTTCGACTGGTCAACGGTTGTAAATTATTGCGTTGACTAAAAACTTTATTTAACTCTACTCTTAACTTTGCCGTTTCAGATATGCGGGTATTACACCGCGGAAATGACGTCAATAGGCTGAACTCTCGCCAAAATTCAAATCTGTGGGCGCAATGGCCTTGAGCGAGACACCGGATACAAACACGACGATTATCAACAGAAATATCTTTATTTTCTGCTTGCAAGTGGACCGTCTAGAGCGTACACGGTAAGTACAACTCATTGTGTTTAAAAAGATTTACGTTTGTGTAGTTTGCGTTGTGTTGTATCTGTGAATGTTGGTTGAGGCTAAATGTTAATGTTTAATTTCATTCCTTTAGGTTCCACGGTGTTTGTTGGCTGTATGTTTTCCACTGCAAGAAGAGGCTCGTATCATTGACCAGCAGGAGCTACAATGGTGAGTACCCCTTTCGTCTTCCATTTATGTTAAACACTTCCTATTTCATGTCTAACAGTACTCGATTTAACAAATAACCATAAATAAATACAGTGTGGGCAGTCACGTTAACATATGTGATTATCCTGCCTAATATGTTTATCACAAATATGTCACTAATCACTAATATGTTTATTTGTTTATCACAACACCTCTGGACCTTCAGCAATCGATTATTTCCCTTCATCTACATAGAGACAGAACGATGGTGTCTTAAACATCTCATTCATTTCACCAAATAACTTCACGCAGGTGGATAACGGCCGTCTCGGTCACGCTATGTTGCGTGATGCAGTTTTGAAGAACCAAATGCATTTATTCAATGAATAAGTCAAGCTAGTTCTATGTTTATGATGTTGTAAGTTACGGTACCGATTGAAGTTGAGTTCGAAGCCAGTGGAAAACAGCGCTGCGTTTGTGCTCTCCAGGTACAAATGTTGTGATCTCTGACTGACGACCGGGCGAGACTCGAGTAAGAGATGTCCAAACGAGCTCCGGCAGGGCGGGCCAAGGCGGAGCGAACGGACGCCCTTCAGGCCGCCAATGACGAGCTGAGAACCAAACTGATGGACGTCCAGTTAGAACTTCAGCAGGAGAAGAACAAGGTGAAAACCTCAACAGACAGACACTGCCTGCCTCCCTGCCTGCCTCCCTGCCTGCCTCCCTCCCAGTTTTCCCGATGTAGATTAGACATGCGTGTGCCATGACTGTGTCAGCCTACATCAACAAATGCACCGAGGACGTCAGCACCACTAAGAATATCATCACCCGGGGCAACCAACGACCCTGGATGACTGAGGAGGTACGTCAAACGCTACGAGCGCGGAACTCTGCCTTCAAGTCTGGCGACAAGGAGACACTGAGGACAGCGAGAGCCAACTTGAACCGTGCCATCAGGATAGCGAAGCGAGACCGCAGTCGAAAATTTCAGGATCGTTTCCACGACGTCAAAAACATCAGGAGTATGTGGCAAGGCATATGGGCGATTACAGACTACAACTCACTCCCCCCCCCCCCGGGTGGGTGTAGTTGATGCTGACTTTCTAAATGGTCTAAATAACTTCTTTGGGAGGTTCGAGGCACTAAACGGCACTCCAGCAGTTAAAACTGTCCCCCATCAGGAAGAGGAGGTACTCTGCCTTGACTCCGCCGATGTGTTGAAGACCCTGAGGAGAGTCAACCCCTGTAAGGCCCCTGGCCCCGACAACATTCCTGGGCGTGTGTTCAGGGAATGTGCAAGTCATCTGGCTGGGGTCATCACAGACATTTTTAACACCTCGCTGGGCCAAGCCACAGTGCCGGCGTGCTTTAAGACTGCCTCCATCATTCCGGTGCCGAAGAAACCTCAAATCACCTCATTTAATGATTACCGGCCTGTTGCACTGACTCCGGTTATGATGAAGTGCTTCGAAAGGCTGCTTAAAGGTCACATCGTTTCCAGACTCCCCCTATTATTTGACCCGTTCCAGTTTGCCGACCGGCAAAACCGCTCCACTCAGGACGCCATCTCCTCCGTTCTTCACCTGAGCCTGGCTCACCTGGAGGAGAAGAACACCCATGTGCGGAGGCTGTTCCTGGACTTCAGCTCAGCGTTTGACACCATCATCCCACAGCATCTGGTAGGAAAATTGGAACACCTGGGCTTCAACACCCCCCTTCGCAACTGGCTGCTAGACTTCCTCAGCAACAGACCTCAGTCAGTCCGGGTCGGACAGAACACCTCTGATGTCATCACCCTCAGCACAGGCTCCCTTCAGGGCTGCGTCCTGAGCCCCCTGCTGTTCACCCTGATGACACACGACTGCGTCCTCAGGTTCACCACCAATCACATCGTGAAGTCAGCAGACGACACAACGGTGGTGGGGCTCATCAGAGACAACAACGACCTGGACTACAGAGAGGAGGTGGAGCAGCTGGTGGGCTGGTGCAGAGAAAACAGCCTGATCCTGAATGAGGAGAAGATGAAGGAGATCATCGTCGACTTCAGGAAAAAACAGCCTCACCACGCTCCACTGATCATCAACAGCTCAGCTGTGGAGGTGGTCAGCACCACCAAATTCCTGGGGGTCCACATCACAGAAGACCTCACCTGGACTATGAACACTACGGCACTGGTCAAGAGGGCACAGAAGCGCTTGTACTTACAGCGGAGGATGAGGAGAGCCCACCTGCCCCCACCCATCATGAGGACGTTCTACAGGAGCACCATAGAGAGCATTCTGACAAGCTGTCTCTCTGTGTGGTGTGGAGGCTGCACCGCCTCCGATTGGAAGAACGTGAGGAGAGTGGTGAGGACAGCAGAGAGGATCATAGGGGCTCCTCTTCCCTCCATTCAGGACATTTCATCTCAGCGCTGCATGTCCCGTGCCCGTAACATCATCAATGACCCATCACACCCCCACCATGGACTGTTCTCCCTGCTGCCCTCTGGGAAGAGGTTTGCAGCATCCGCTGCAGGTCCACCAGGTTCTGCAACAGCTTTTTCCCTGCTGTCATCAGACTGTTGAACACTAGAACTGTTGAGCTCTAAACTGAACTCTGCATCACACATTCACAGAACTGTACTTTATGACACTACGGACCTCTATCTTGCACTATCTCGCACTACCAACTTTACTGAACTTGTATAAACCCTTTAAATAGAAGTTTAATACATGGTTTAGCATTCCTCTGCACACTCTTGAATACTGTTTTGCCTACTTGCACTATTGCATAATTATCACTGCTGCACTTTATACTTATTTTTAATATATATATATATATATAGTATATGTATATATATATATTTTCATAGGATATGTTACTTCTATTCAACTGCAATATCACTACTTTGTTGTAAGACGTATGCAACGGAATTTCGTTTTGTATGCACCATGTGCAGACAAGATGACAATAAAGTTTGTCTAAGTCTAAGTCTAAGTCATGTCAGGTCAGCTGTCTGGAGAGAGAGAGAAGTCAGGACCTGCGGGCGGAGCACCACCGTGCCACCGCCGCCATGACGGAACTCAAAAGCAAACTCCATGAGGAGAAGCAGAAAGAGTTAGCCATTACCAGGGAGACATTACTGCGGCAGCATGAAATGGAGCTGATGAGAGTGATCAAAATCAAAGATGGAGAGATCCAGCGACTGAATGCCTTGGTCCTCAGCCTGAGGGACGGCTCCATGGACAAGGTGATCCGCTCTATCCGTGTCTGACTATCCGCACGCCACGTCGGGCTTCGATGCGGCCGCTACCGTATTGTGTAGCTTGTCCCCAGTAAGCGTCGCGGCGCTCCGTTGCGGTCTCAACGGCCCGGTGTGGCGCAATGTCTGCTCAGGTGAGGAGGGGGGGCGCTTTGCTGGCGGAGGTGGAGGAGACGCGGCGGTGTCGGGAGACCGAGCGGTGTCGCCTCCACCAGGAGCGCGGAAGAAGCCCTGGCAGCGGCCCAGCAGGCCTGGCAGTCCCGAGCGGCCGAGCTCCGATCGGCTCATCACCAGCATCGGGAGGAGCTGAGCCG
The DNA here is from genome assembly GCF_059516105.1 of Syngnathus floridae. Lineage (NCBI taxonomy): Eukaryota > Metazoa > Chordata > Actinopteri > Syngnathiformes > Syngnathidae > Syngnathus > Syngnathus floridae. The sequence continues at coordinate 14,465,444 of NC_142424.1, forward strand.
AACCAAGAGAGACTGCGAGAGGGAGATCCGCCGACTGGTAGGACTGATCAGATGCGCGGTGCGTGGCTATGTTCCCAATTTCGTTGTATACCTGCAGTGCAATGACACCTAAGGCATTCTATTCTATTCTATTTCACAAGAAGAAAATGTCCGGTTGCTCGCTTCGCTTTTGTCACAGCAAAGGTGTTCCAGTCGATTCAAGAAAAAAAATTGGCCGGTTGCTCTCTTTGTTTTTGTCACAATTCTGGCAAATGAGTTTGCCCGCCTGCCTGAGCGCTCCCTGTTTGTACATCCAGACGGATGAGATCAAGCTGAAAGACAGAGCGGTTAGTGTTTTGGATGAAGCCCTGGGGCCGGCCACGTCCACCGCCTTCAGCTGCAGACTCAGGCTGCCGAGCAGCAGATCGCTGCCCTGAGGGATTCCCAAAGGGCGGGCCTAAACTACCCTGGAAGTGGGGTCAACGCCGCTACTAGCAATCCTCTTCATTGCGTAAGCCACCTCATCACACACTTGCAGTACGCATGACTTAGTTCGTTGCTGGAGGAAGGTAGCACAAAAACAGTTTTGAACTTTGAACGAGTGCTTGTGTGTGTGTGTTGCGGGGCGTTTTCAGTCTCAGGAGGATCGGGACACGCGACGGTTTCATCTGAAAATCGCTGAGCTCAGCGCAGTCATCAGGAACCTGGAGGATCGAAACGCCCTGCTTTCTGAAGAGCGCAATGAACTGGTAATTTATTGACGGCACGCTTGAAGGTTTGCGCTACGTTTGATGCGCGCCATCCAGCGAGGCACCCATTGCGCTTGCTTATTAGTTGAGCGGCGCGTCGAGTCGGTTGCCTGGTAGATGTCTTTTATTGGGAGCCAAAGCCACGATTCCGTTCAAACCGATGCAAAAGGAATGGATACGTTCTGGCCCGCGTGTTGTGCGTCTTTCACATCCCGCACTTCATGCTTGCAGCTAAAGCGACTGAGAGAAACAGAAAGCCAGTTTCTGCCACTCCTGTACAAAAACAAACGCCTGAGCAGGAAGAATGAAGAACTCTCGCTGGTGCTGTGTCGCCTTGAAAACAAAGTGCGCTTTGTCACCCAGGAGAACGAGGAGATGGCAAGCTTGGTAAGTCGACGCGGACAACGGCGGCGTGCCAACAGAGTCCACTGCATTTGTGTTCCACAGAGAAGGCCTAGTTCGCTCAATGACCTGGACCGCGGTTGCGGCCAGCAGGACGGTGAAATGGAGTTCCTTCAAGTTGTGGAGCAGCGGCACATCATCGACGACTTGTCCAAGGTCTTCAGGCAGGCGACTCGGTGCACGTACGGCAGCGCCACGCTCGCTCGCTGTCGCCAGGAAACCTTTTCCGTCCAAAGCTTGGCCGGCGGCCGCCATCCAAAAAATTGGCCCCTTAAATTCCGACCTTTCAAGCAGGAGCATTGTGCGCACGCGTTTGAACACGCTTTAGACTTGTTTTGCCGTTTTCAGCAGCTCAAAGCTCCCGTTTTGTCAGCGCCTTTGCCACTCGCTGTGCGCTGAAAACGACGGACTTGCCCGGCTGCTCAGCCCGTCAACCATGAGCCGCGAGCGCGACATCATTGTCCGTAGGCAGCTAGTGGCAAAATGCACCCTGTTAGAGTTGCGCTCGCTCCAACTTATTTTGCAAGAACCACACGGGAGACAAGTAAGTTCTTTTGGACACCTGCAGGTGGAGAGTCCATCCGTTGTACGAATGAAGTCTGACTCTCGGCTCCTGCACGAGCATTTTAATTAAGAGAAACAGGGTGGGTGTAAGAGTGGATTGAATAGAGGAAGCCCTTGACCTCTAGTCAAAACATAGCAAGGGGTGTTTTACGACTTTGTGTAGGAAGGGATAAGCGATAGGGATAAATAAGGGATAAATAATATTATTTATTACAGGTTGCAGTCAAAGTCAAAGCAACATAATGATACGATAAAGATAATCTGGAAAACCCTGACACACCCTGTAGTTGTCACTTTTGGAAAAGACGAGCGTCCCTCCAATCATCGCCGGTGACGTGTTTTTCAGGCTCTGGAGACAGGAGCTCATGTCAGAAATGTCATTGTGAGTCGCGTTTGTTTCTGCGCCGGAGCCGTTCGTTCCCTTTGCATCCAAAGAATCTCAAAGGCGGATTATTTGTGTCGACAGGAGAGAGATTTGCTGCTACGATACCGACGTCGAGAATCTCTGAGGAGGAACAAAGCGTGAGGTCCTGCAAGGTGAGTCTGTTTGTTTGCGGCTGCTTGGTGTTGCGCAAGATGAAATGGCCTTTTTCTCGCTATCGTTCCTCTCGTCGATTCATCGTGAGGTGTCGCTTCAGTTTGTTCAGAGAGATGTTTGCTTCCGCGCCCGCAGGTCATCGAAACATTTTACGGCTACGACGAAGACGTGTTGGTGGACTCGGACGGATCGTCCTTGTCTTTTCACACCGACAGAACCCCCGACACGGAACCCGAAGAGGTAGCCCGCCATTTCTGCCAGCGTATTGGCACCAAACATTCCTCTTCAGCCTGGAATCGGACTCGTCTTTGCGTCGCGGGTGCTTTGTCGCCGGTCTGACTGATTCTGGTACTAGTGCTGTGTTGCATTGGTGTGTGCATGAAGAGGCGGAGCTTCGCTACCGCCAGCTGACGCAAGAATATCAAGCGCTGCAACGAGCCTACGCTCTGCTAGCCCAGACCAGCGAAGGGGACTACGACGCCGAGAAGGAGATCAAGGTGGCGCCCCTTCCCGCAACCCCCGGCCGGGTCGCAGCCTCCCCGTTCTCACCCAGCCTCGGGTGTTCTCTGGTCTGAAAGGAGGAGGAGGAGCCTCCCTCCTCCTCCTTTCAGACCAGAGAAAAGCTGATGGTAGAAATGGGTCACTATCAAAGCAGAGTAGCAGATCTGGAGTCAGCGCTGAAGCAACAAGGACAGGTAAGCTCATCAATGAGCACACCTTTTTCTCAGACAAAATAGCTACATTCTTCAGTCACTCATTCGTCTGGCATTACTGGACCAACCCCCCCCGAATGTGGCTGGGAAAATGCGGAGAAAAGCAAATGTCATTTTCCAGTCAACCAAAGAATTTGTGGATGAAAATGACACAACATTCCAAAGCTGTCCACGCGTTTGTCTCTTCTAGAATGTCAAGTGGGTGGAGGAGAAGCAGCTGCTGCGTCAGAGCAATCAGCAGTTGGCCGAAAAGGTGACGGAAAGAAAGGCGCTGGGCGGAGTCGCTTGGCGTCACACCCGTCAGGAAGCCCCGCAGATGAGGTCTGACTGTCTTTTCAGGTCAGGCGGATGGAGGCGGAAGAAGCGCGTCTGAAAGAGCACATCCAGGATATCCGAGACCAAAACGAACTGCTTGAGTTCCGCATCCTGGAGCTGGAGGTGGGAAGACTCGCACAAGCGTGTTGAGGCCAGAGATGTGACGGACGGACGGACGGACGGACGGATGCATGCCTCTGCCTTTCAGGAGAGGGAGTGGCGCTCCCCCGTCTTGAAGTTTCTGCAAGTCCGTTTCCCAGACGGCCTCAGCCCTTTGCAGATCTACTGCGAGGCCGAGGGCGTGAGCGTACGTAAGGCGTCCCTCGCAACCCTAACCTTAACCCGAGGTCCCAGAACACCTTACATTGCTCCTTGCGCCTTTCCCCCGGACATCGTCATCAGTGATCTGATGAAGAAGCTGGACATCCTGGGCTATAACGCCGTAAGTGTATGTCGAACTCCTTATGTTCGCACTCCACGAGACTCGGCGGCTCAAATGTGACTTTTGGAAGGCTTTGCGCTGAAAGAAGCTTGTTGACGCTGTGCCTTTGGGCTCTTCTATGTTCTGCAAGCAGAAGGGCTACCTGGATGAAGAGTTGGACTTCAGGAAGTGTTCCATGGACCAGGCTCATAAGGTAAGCCTCCCTCAAATCTCCCGCCGGACCACTGATGGACGAGGATTGCGGCCCAGAGGATCCTGGAGCTGGAGGCCATGTTGTACGAGGCGCTACCGCAGCGGGACTGCCCCGCCACGGACGGCGAAAAAGCCAGCCACGCTGGCGTGAATGACGTGCTGACGGCGGATCAGAGAGAAGAGCTTAGGAGCGCCGTGGACCAATGGAAGCGAGCCCTGATGTGCGAGTTGAGGGAGCGCGACGCTTGCATCCTCCAAGAGAGAATGGATCTGCTGCACAGCGCGCAACAGGTAAGGGCCCAAAGCCAGCCCGGCACTTACTTGCACGCTTACTGGCTTTTGAATGCCACTTTCCATTTGTCCGTCCTAGAGGAACAAAGAGCTGAAAGAATTCATCGAAGCTCAGAAGAGACAAATCAAACAATTGGAGGAGAAGTTTCTGTTTCTCTTTCTATTCTTCTCCTTGGCCTTCATTCTGTGGCCCTAACACCAGCTGGTGAGTGAGCTCCAGCGGCACCGCACTCGACACCTCCGATACACTGCCAGCCGGTCGCAGACGCTCCGATGCCAACGTATACCCCCCGCCACGGTGACAGAGGCACCGCGTCACACCGGCGCTCATCCAATCAGAAGGCAGGAAAAGCAAATTCACATGCAGGGCACTTTTGAACCAGAAAAGAGCGCCACAAAAAACGGTTGTTGCCCCAAACGCGCACTAAAAAGGGTCAGAATATCAAGAGTCCCACTGGCCAGCCGGGGCCACCCGTCCAGCTGTTTCTTCAGGGGGGAAAAAAATTGGAGTCACCGGTGAGTACATTTTGCATTTAGCTCTGCTTTTCTGCTTCTGTCTTCAAGTGTGTGGCATCCTGCGATCAAAGATTCAGCCAACCCCAAAGCGGTTGACCTCAACGTCCCACCACCATGCCTACCAGAGCAGGTGACATGATGCTTTGGACATCCTTCCGTCTCAGATGCCCAAAAGTACTCTTTGCCACATCTGCGGCAATACGGTGTCTTTTCAAAGGTGCAAATAAATCCAGCGTGGGCGGAACACGCACGTCTTCGGTTTTTCCCGCTTTGTTTGTGTGACAGCTGTTGTGAAAATTTTATACAAATAAAGTTGTATAGTACAGGTTTGGCCAAGCCGCAACTCCCGAACCGCATGCGGCTCTTTTATGTTCATATCAACATTTGTGTGTGTGTGTGTGTGTGTGTGTGTGTGGGGGGGGGGGTTGTGCGTGTTGGCTTCACTTGAGTTCAATTTGGTATTTTGGTCAAAAGCGCATGTGGTGAAATTCCACAAAGTAGGATGGGCAAACACATTTCTTTAAACTATGAGTGTCAATTGGGCTCTCGAAATGGCAGGGAAAAGATGCACAGCAAAACGAAAATACGTAGATGAACGCAGGACGTTTTAATCAGAGTGGGAAAGTTTCTATTTTTTGTTGAACGTGATGGCAAACCATTCTGCCTGATATGTCAGACCTCAGCGCATTTCAAAGATTCAAATCTTCAGCGCCATGCACTTCAGCTCACTCCATGCTAACATTGATCAGGCGTCGAACCCGCAACATCATGCTTAAGAGGTGGCCATGCTAACCAGTGCGCCATTATGTCAACGCATAATAACTAAGTCTACTGATCAAAACAGCGGTTACTATATGACGTCGCTACGTCGTGGTCACGTGACGCAGACAAGACGTCAATGGACGTGGGCAGAGTTAACTTGTTTAAAAGGGAGTGGGCAGAAGAAATATTTAATTTATTTAAATCTATTTTGAGTGCACACCATTATGCCAATGCATAACAACTGTAAATCTACTAAACAAAACAGCGGTTGCTATATGACATCTGCCACGTCGTGGTCACGTGACATACGTGACGTCGATGGGCGTAACTTTCGCCGGAATTCAAATCCGCGGGGAGAGTTAACTTGTTTAAAAGAGAGTGGGCAGAAGAACTATTTAATTTATTTAAATCTATTTGGTGTGTGCGCCATTATGTCAATGCATAACAACTGTAAGTCTACTAAACAAAACAGCGGTTGCTATAGGACGTCTGCCACGTCGTGGTCACGTGACGCGGACGTGACGTCGACGCCTACTTTACATCCCACCGATCACAGGACCCCTCGGCTGCATAACCGTGCCCCCTTCCCAACCAATCGGATTTGCTATACGCGAAAACGACGCCAATGGAAAGAGCTTCCGCCCAAATTTAAATCCGTGGGCGTGGCTCGCAGCAGGAAGTAGGAAAATGGCGGCGATGTTGACAAAGACACAGCGGATGGTAACATACGACTAACAAGAGAAATATTTTTATTTTCTGCTTGCAACTGGACCGTCCAGAGCGTACACGGTAAGTACAACTCATCGTTTTTAAAAAGAAGTACTTTTGTTGCCCTGAAAAGCGAGTGAGCGTGGCGTTTGTGGGGGACGTCGAATTTCGACGATTCTTTCTGGTCAACGGTTGTAAATGATTGTGTTGATTAAAAAAGAAAACTTGATGTAACTCTACTTTTAACTGCCGTTTCAGATAGATTTGGAATTGCATCACATCCAATTTTGCCTAGAGCGTACACGGTAAGTAACACTCGTTGTGTTTAAGGAGATTTACGTTTGTAATAGCAGAAGTGTAGCCGCGTTGCGTTGTACGTGTGAATGTTGGTCCAGGCGAAATGTTAATGTTTAATTTCATTCCTTTAGGTTCCACGGTGTTTGTTGGCTGCAAGTTTTCCACTGCAAGAAGAGGCTCATATCATTGACCAGGAGCGAGCTACAATGGTGAGTAGCCATAACATTTATGTTAAACACTTCCTATTTCATGTCTAACAGTACTTGATTTAACAAATAACCATAAATAAATACAGTGTGGGCACTGAAGTTAACATATGTGATTATACTGCCTAATCTGTCACCGAGTAGATTGTTGCAAAGTAATATAAGATCCAAAGTTGTAATTCAGAATAGTTTTCAAAAGAAGGCCATTAGAATTATATACAAGTCTGATTACCCTGAACAAGCTATTAATTAAATCACAAATTCTTCAATTCAAAGATTTGGTAGATTATCAGACAAATAATGTCTAACAGTAATTGATTTAACACATCACGATAAGTAGATTGAGTGTGGGCACTCTCAAGTTAACATATATGATTATACTGCCTAATCTGTTACAGAGTATGTTGTTGCCAAGTAATGTAGAATAGATCCAAAGTAGTAATCCAGAATAGTTTTGAAGAGGCCATTAGAATAATAAACAAATCTGATTACCTTGAACATAATAACAAGCTAAGTGTTTAATATGTCCTATGAAGTCAAAATTGGGCACCATCATGTGGTGAAATTTGGAATTGCATCACATCCAATTTTGCCTGGGAACAAACAGATTAAATAAATCTTAGTTTTGAATAAGCCACTCCTTCTCAAACAAGTAAACTCTGCCCATTTCGCGCAGTAGATGTTCTGTTAATATCTAGTATTTATACAAAGTCATAATTTAAATTGCTTTCAACCTTCATTCATCGGTTCAACCAACATTACTCGCTCTTATTACCAACTTGTATTGATTTAACTAAGCGTTTAATACTTCCTATCAGGTCTCAAGGCAAGATTTGGCAAAATACAGTTTCAGCAAATCCAATTTTGCCAGGGAACAAAAATAGATTAAATAAACTAAATAAGTCTTCTTCCCATTAAATAAATTAGAAAAGTCTGTCTTGTAACCAGTCCTCTTCAAACAAGTAAAGTCTGCCCATTTTGTGCCGTAGATTTTGTGTCTATGCCTAGTATTTAAACAAAATCATAATTTAAACGACTTCTTTCCTTCATTCACTTTGGAAATTTGGAATTGCAGCAAATCGAATTTTGCCAGGGAACAAAAATAGATCAATTAAACTAAATAAGTCTTCTTCCCATTAAATAAATTAAAAAAGTCTGTCTTGTAACCAGTCCTTTTCAAACAAGTAAAGTCTGCCCATTTTGTGCCGTCGATTTTGTGTTAATGCCTAGTATTTATACAAAATCATAATTTAAAGGACTTCATTCCTTCATTCACTTTGGAAATTTGGAATTGCAGCACATCAAATTTTGCCTGGGAAGAAAAGTAGATTAAATAAATTTAATAAGTCTTACTACTTCCCATTAAATAAATTAAATACGTCTTACTTGTTCCCACTCCTTTTCAAAACAGTAGTTTAAAACGAGGGCCCTTCACTCAATCTTTAACCTCAACCCCGCACGTTGTGTTGTATCTGTGAATGTTGGTTGTGGCCAAATGATAGTTTTCTTTCATTCGTTTAGGTTCCAAGAAAACTTGATGTAACTCTACTTTTAACTGCCGTTTCAGATAAGCGGGTATTACGTCGCAGTCATGTGCCGCGGATATGACGTAATTGCCCGAACCTCCGCCAAAATTCAAATCTGTTGGCGCGATGGCCGTGAGCCACTGAGCAGCGACGATTATCAACGGAAATATCTTTATTTTCTGCTTGCAACTGGACCGTCTAGAGCGTACACGGTAAGTAACACTCATTGTGTTTAAGGAGATTTACGTTTGTAATAGCAGAAGTGTAGCCGCGTTGCGTTGTACGTGTGAATGTTGGTCCAGGCGAAATGTTAATGTTTAATTTCATTCCTTTAGGTTCCACGGTGTTTGTTGGCTGCAAGTTTTCCACTGCAAGAAGAGGCTCATATCATTGACCAGGAGCGAGCTACAATGGTGAGTAGCCATAACATTTATGTTAAACACTTCCTATTTCATGTCTAACAGTACTTGATTTAACAAATAACCATAAATAAATACAGTGTGGGCACTGAAGTTAACATATGTGATTATACTGCCTAATCTGTCACCGAGTAGATTGTTGCAAAGTAATATAAGATCCAAAGTTGTAATTCAGAATAGTTTTCAAAAGAAGGCCATTAGAATTATATACAAGTCTGATTACCCTGAACAAGCTATTAATTAAATCACAAATTCTTCAATTCAAAGATTTGGTAGATTATCAGACAAATAATGTCTAACAGTAATTGATTTAACACATCACGATAAGTAGATTGAGTGTGGGCACTCTCAAGTTAACATATATGATTATACTGCCTAATCTGTTACAGAGTATGTTGTTGCCAAGTAATGTAGAATAGATCCAAAGTAGTAATCCAGAATAGTTTTGAAGAGGCCATTAGAATAATAAACAAATCTGATTACCTTGAACATAATAACAAGCTAAGTGTTTAATATGTCCTATGAAGTCAAAATTGGGCACCATCATGTGGTGAAATTTGGAATTGCATCACATCCAATTTTGCCTGGGAACAAACAGATTAAATAAATCTTAGTTTTGAATAAGCCACTCCTTCTCAAACAAGTAAACTCTGCCCATTTCGCGCAGTAGATGTTCTGTTAATATCTAGTATTTATACAAAGTCATAATTTAAATTGCTTTCAACCTTCATTCATCGGTTCAACCAACATTACTCGCTCTTATTACCAACTTGTATTGATTTAACTAAGCGTTTAATACTTCCTATCAGGTCTCAAGGCAAGATTTGGCAAAATACAGTTTCAGCAAATCCAATTTTGCCAGGGAACAAAAATAGATTAAATAAACTAAATAAGTCTTCTTCCCATTAAATAAATTAGAAAAGTCTGTCTTGTAACCAGTCCTCTTCAAACAAGTAAAGTCTGCCCATTTTGTGCCGTAGATTTTGTGTCTATGCCTAGTATTTAAACAAAATCATAATTTAAACGACTTCTTTCCTTCATTCACTTTGGAAATTTGGAATTGCAGCAAATCGAATTTTGCCAGGGAACAAAAATAGATCAATTAAACTAAATAAGTCTTCTTCCCATTAAATAAATTAAAAAAGTCTGTCTTGTAACCAGTCCTTTTCAAACAAGTAAAGTCTGCCCATTTTGTGCCGTCGATTTTGTGTTAATGCCTAGTATTTATACAAAATCATAATTTAAAGGACTTCATTCCTTCATTCACTTTGGAAATTTGGAATTGCAGCACATCAAATTTTGCCTGGGAAGAAAAGTAGATTAAATAAATTTAATAAGTCTTACTACTTCCCATTAAATAAATTAAATACGTCTTACTTGTTCCCACTCCTTTTCAAAACAGTAGTTTAAAACGAGGGCCCTTCACTCAATCTTTAACCTCAACCCCGCACGTTGTGTTGTATCTGTGAATGTTGGTTGTGGCCAAATGATAGTTTTCTTTCATTCGTTTAGGTTCCAAGAAAACTTGATGTAACTCTACTTTTAACTGCCGTTTCAGATAAGCGGGTATTACGTCGCAGTCATGTGCCGCGGATATGACGTAATTGCCCGAACCTCCGCCAAAATTCAAATCTGTTGGCGCGATGGCCGTGAGCCACTGAGCAGCGACGATTATCAACGGAAATATCTTTATTTTCTGCTTGCAACTGGACCGTCTAGAGCGTACACGGTAAGTAACACTCATTGTGTTTAAGGAGATTTACGTTTGTAATAGCAGAAGTGTAGCCGCGTTGCGTTGTACGTGTGAAAATTGGTCGAGGCGAAATGTTAATGTTTAATTTCATTCCTTTAGGTTCCACGGTGTTTGTTGGCTGCAAGTTTTCCACTGCAAGAAGAGGCTCGTATCATTGACCAGGAGCGAGCTACAATGGTGAGTAGCCATAACATTTATGTTAAACACTTCCTATTTCATGTCTAACAGTACTTGATTTAACAAATAACCATAAATAAATACAGTGTGGGCACTGAAGTTAACATATGTGATTATACTGCCTAATCTGTCACCGAGTAGATTGTTGCAAAGTAATATAAGATCCAAAGTTGTAATTCAGAATAGTTTTCAAAAGAAGGCCATTAGAATTATATACAAGTCTGATTACCCTGAACAAGCTATTAATTAAATCACAAATTCTTCAATTCAAAGATTTGGTAGATTATCAGACAAATAATGTCTAACAGTAATTGATTTAACACATCACGATAAGTAGATTGAGTGTGGGCACTCTCAAGTTAACATATATGATTATACTGCCTAATCTGTTACAGAGTATGTTGTTGCCAAGTAATGTAGAATAGATCCAAAGTAGTAATCCAGAATAGTTTTGAAGAGGCCATTAGAATAATAAACAAATCTGATTACCTTGAACATAATAACAAGCTAAGTGTTTAATATGTCCTATGAAGTCAAAATTGGGCACCATCATGTGGTGAAATTTGGAATTGCATCACATCCAATTTTGCCTGGGAACAAACAGATTAAATAAATCTTAGTTTTGAATAAGCCACTCCTTCTCAAACAAGTAAACTCTGCCCATTTCGCGCAGTAGATGTTCTGTTAATATCTAGTATTTATACAAAGTCATAATTTAAATTGCTTTCAACCTTCATTCATCGGTTCAACTAACATTACTCGCTCTTATTACCAACTTGTATTGATTTAACTAAGCGTTTAATACTTCCTATCAGGTCTCAAGGCAAGATTTGGCAAAATACAGTTTCAGCAAATCCAATTTTGCCAGGGAACAAAAATAGATTAAATAAACTAAATAAGTCTTCTTCCCATTAAATAAATCAGAAAAGTCTGTCTTGTAACCAGTCCTCTTCAAACAAGTAAAGTCTGCCCATTTTGTGCCGTAGATTTTGTGTCTATGCCTAGTATTTAAACAAAATCATAATTTAAACGACTTCTTTCCTTCATTCACTTTGGAAATTTGGAATTGCAGCAAATCGAATTTTGCCAGGGAACAAAAATAGATCAATTAAACTAAATAAGTTTTCTTCCCATTAAATAAATTAAAAAAGTCTGTCTTGTAACCAGTCCTTTTCAAACAAGTAAAGTCTGCCCATTTTGTGCCGTCGATTTTGTGTTAATGCCTAGTATTTATACAAAATCATAATTTAAAGGACTTCATTCCTTCATTCACTTTGGAAATTTGGAATTGCAGCACATCAAATTTTGCCTGGGAAGAAAAGTAGATTAAATAAATTTAATAAGTCTTACTACTTCCCATTAAATAAATTAAATACGTCTTACTTGTTCCCACTCCTTTTCAAAACAGTAGTTTAAAACGAGGGCCCTTCACTCAATCTTTAACCTCAACCCCGCACGTTGTGTTGTATCTGTGAATGTTGGTTGTGGCCAAATGATAGTTTTCTTTCATTCGTTTAGGTTCCAAGAAAACTTGATGTAACTCTACTTTTAACTGCCGTTTCAGATAAGCGGGTATTACGTCGCAGTCATGTGCCGCGGATATGACGTAATTGCCCGAACCTCCGCCAAAATTCAAATCTGTTGGCGCGATGGCCGTGAGCCACTGAGCAGCGACGATTATCAACGGAAATATCTTTATTTTCTGCTTGCAACTGGACCGTCTAGAGCGTACACGGTAAGTAACACTCATTGTGTTTAAGGAGATTTACGTTTGTAATAGCAGAAGTGTAGCCGCGTTGCGTTGTACGTGTGAAAATTGGTCGAGGCGAAATGTTAATGTTTAATTTCATTCCTTTAGGTTCCACGGTGTTTGTTGGCTGCAAGTTTTCCACTGCAAGAAGAGGCTCGTATCATTGACCAGGAGCGAGCTACAATGGTGAGTAGCCATAACATTTATGTTAAACACTTCCTATTTCATGTCTAACAGTACTTGATTTAACAAATAACCATAAATAAATACAGTGTGGGCACTGAAGTTAACATATGTGATTATACTGCCTAATCTGTCACCGAGTAGATTGTTGCAAAGTAATATAAGATCCAAAGTTGTAATTCAGAATAGTTTTCAAAAGAAGGCCATTAGAATTATATACAAGTCTGATTACCCTGAACAAGCTATTAATTAAATCACAAATTCTTCAATTCAAAGATTTGGTAGATTATCAGACAAATAATGTCTAACAGTAATTGATTTAACACATCACGATAAGTAGATTGAGTGTGGGCACTCTCAAGTTAACATATATGATTATACTGCCTAATCTGTTACAGAGTATGTTGTTGCCAAGTAATGTAGAATAGATCCAAAGTAGTAATCCAGAATAGTTTTGAAGAGGCCATTAGAATAATAAACAAATCTGATTACCTTGAACATAATAACAAGCTAAGTGTTTAATATGTCCTATGAAGTCAAAATTGGGCACCATCATGTGGTGAAATTTGGAATTGCATCACATCCAATTTTGCCTGGGAACAAACAGATTAAATAAATCTTAGTTTTGAATAAGCCACTCCTTCTCAAACAAGTAAACTCTGCCCATTTCGCGCAGTAGATGTTCTGTTAATATCTAGTATTTATACAAAGTCATAATTTAAATTGCTTTCAACCTTCATTCATCGGTTCAACCAACATTACTCGCTCTTATTACCAACTTGTATTGATTTAACTAAGCGTTTAATACTTCCTATCAGGTCTCAAGGCAAGATTTGGCAAAATACAGTTTCAGCAAATCTCAATTTTGCCAGGGAACAAAAATAGATTAAATAAACTAAATAAGTCTTCTTCCCATTAAATAAATCAGAAAAGTCTGTCTTGTAACCAGTCCTCTTCAAACAAGTAAAGTCTGCCCATTTTGTGCCGAAGATTTTGTGTCTATGCCTAGTATTTAAACAAAATCATAATTTAAACGACTTCTTTCCTTCATTCACTTTGGAAATTTGGAATTGCAGCAAATCGAATTTTGCCAGGGAACAAAAATAGATCAATTAAACTAAATAAGTCTTCTTCCCATTAAATAAATTAAAAAAGTCTGTCTTGTAACCAGTCCTTTTCAAACAAGTAAAGTCTGCCCATTTTGTGCCGTCGATTTTGTGTTAATGCCTAGTATTTATACAAAATCATAATTTAAAGGACTTCATTCCTTCATTCACTTTGGAAATTTGGAATTGCAGCACATCAAATTTTGCCTGGGAAGAAAAGTAGATTAAATAAATTTAATAAGTCTTACTACTTCCCATTAAATAAATTAAATACGTCTTACTTGTTCCCACTCCTTTTCAAAAAAGTAGTTTAAAACGAGGTCCCTTCACTCAACCTTTAACCCTATTTATTCACCTTCTAGGCTAAGTGTTAAAGGCTAAGTGTTAAAGGCTAAGTGTTAAAGGCTAAGTGTTAAAGGCTAAGTGTTAGAGGCTAAGTGCCAGAGGCTAGGCGCCAGAGGCGAGTTTTTGTGGGCTGAAGTTTTAGTGGGGTTAGTGTGAATACAATCCAAAAGAATACAACAGAATACAATACAATAGAATATAATACAAAGATTAAATTCAATAGCTCTTACTACTTCCCATTAAATAAATTAAATACGTCTTACTTGTTCCCAATCCTTTTCAAAAAAGTAGTTTAAAACGAGGGCCCTTCACTCAACCTTTAACCTCAACCCCGCACGTCACATTGTGTTGTATCTGTGAATGTTGGTTGTGGCCAAATGATAGTTTTCTTTCATTCGTTTAGGTTCCACGGTGTTTGTTGGCTATGTTTTCCACTGTCAGAAGGATGAAAATACAAAGTACAACGCTTGGACGTGGGCGAAGACGTCACCGGTGAGTCCTTCCTTCCTATTTATTTACCTTCTAGATGCTAGAGGCTAAGTGTTAGAGGCTAAGTGTTAGAGGCTAAGTGTTAAAGGCAACACAATACGAACAACACAACACAATACGAACAACTCAACACAATATGAACAACACAATATGAACAACACAACACAATACGAACAACACAACACATTACGAACAACACAACACAATACGAACAACACAACGATACTGCACTGAACAACACGATACCGCACTGAGAAACACGATACCGCACTGAACAACACGATGCCGCACTGAACAACACCATGCCGCACTGAACACCATGCCACACTGAACAACACCATCCCGCACTGAACAACACCATGCCGCACTAAATAACACCATGCCGCACTGAACAACACCATGCCTCACTGAACGACACCATGCCGCACTGAAAGACACCATGCCGCACTGAACGACACCATGCCGCACTGAAAGACACCATCCCGCACTGAACACCATGCCGCACTGAACAACACCATCCTGCACTGAACAACACCATCCCGCACTGAACAACACCATGCCGCACTGAACAACATTATGCCGCACTGAACATTATGCCGCACTGAACAACACCATGCCGCACTGAACAACACCATGCCGCACTGAACAACATTATGCCGCACTGAACAACACCATGCCGCACTGAACAACACCATGCCGCACTGAACAACATTATAACGCACTGAACAACACCATCCCGCACTGAACAACACCATGCCGCACTAAACAACATTATGCCGCACTGAACAACATTATGCCGAAATGAACAACACCATGCCGCACTGAACAACACCATGCCGCACTGAACAACACCATGCCGCACTGAACAACACCATGCCGCACTGAACAACATTATGCCGCACTGAACAACACCATGCCGCACTGAACAACACCATCCTGCACTGAACAACACCATTCCGCATTGAACACCATGCCGCACTGAACAACACCATCCCGCACTGAACAACACCATCCCGCACTGAACAACATCATGCCGCACTGAACAACATTATGCCGCACTGAACAACATTATGCCGCACTGAACAACACCATGCCGCACTGAACAACACCATGCCGCACTGAACAACACCATGCCGCACTGAACAACATTATAACGCACTGAACAACACCATCCCGCACTGAACAACACCATGCCGCACTAAACAACATTATGCCGCACTGAACAACATTATGCCGAAATGAACAACACCATGCCGCACTGAACAACACCATGCCGCACTGAACAACACCATGCCGCACTGAACAACACCATGCCGCACTGAACAACACCATCCCGCACTGAACAACACCATCCCGCACTGAACAACACCATGCCGCACTGAACAACACCATGCCGCACTGAACAACACCATGCCGCACTGAACAACACCATGCCGCACTTAACAACACCATTCCGCACTGAACAACACCATGCCGCACTGAACAACATTATGCTGCACTGAACAACACCATGCCGCACTGAACAACACCATGCCGCACTGAACAACACCAAGCCGCACTGAAAAACATTATGCCGCACTGAACAACACCATGCCGCACTGAACAACACCATCCCGAACTGAACAACACCATGCCGCATTGAACAACACCATGCCGCACTGAACAACACCATCCTGCACTGAACAACACCATCCCGCACTGAACAACACCATGCCGCACTGAACAACACCATGCCGCACTGAACAACACCATGCCGCAATGAACAACACCATCCCGCACTGAACAACACCATGCCGCATTGAACAACACCATGCCGCACTGAACAACACCATGCTGCACTGAACAACATTATGCTGAACTGAACAACACGATCCTGCATTGAACAACACCATGCCGCACTGAACAACACCATCCTGCACTGAACAACACCATCCTGCACTGAACAACACCACCCCGCACTGAACAACACGATCCCGCATTGAACAACACCATCCCGCACTGAACAACACCATGCCGCACTGAACAACACCATTCCGCACTGAACAACACCATGCCGCACTGAACAACACCATGCCGCACTGAACAACACCATGCCGCACTGAACAACACCATGCCGCACTGAACAACACCATGCCGCACTGAACAACACCATCCCGCACTGAACAACACCATCCCGCACTGAACAACACCATGCCGCATTGAACAACACCATGCCGCACTGAACAACACCATCCTGCACTGAACAACACCATCCCGCACTGAACAACACCATGCCGCATTGAACAACACCATGCCGCACTGAACAACACCATCCCGCACTGAACAACACCATGCCGCACTGAACAACATTATGGCGCACTGGACAACATTATGCCGCACTGAACAACACCATGCCGCACTGAACAACACCATGCCGCACTGAACAACACCATGCCGCACTGAACAACACCATGCCGCACTGAACAACATTATGCCGCACTGAACAACACCATGCCGCACTGAACAACACCATGCCGCACTGAACAACATTATAACGCACTGAACAACACCATCCCGCACTGAACAACACCATGCCGCACTAAACAACATTATGCCGCACTGAACAACATTATGCCGAAATGAACAACACCATGCCGCACTGAACAACACCATGCCGCACTGAACAACACCATGCCGCACTGAACAACACCATGCCGCACTGAACAACATTATGCCGCACTGAACAACACCATGCCGCACTGAACAACACCATCCCGCACTGAACAACACCATCCCGCACTGAACAACACCATGCCGCATTGAACAACACCATGCCGCACTGAACAACACCATCCTGCACTGAACAACACCATCCCGCACTGAACAACACCATGCCGCACTGAACAACACCATGCCGCACTGAACAACACCATGCCGCATTGAACAACACCATGCCGCACTGAACAACACCATCCTGCACTGAACAACACCATGCCGCACTGAACAACACCATGCCGCACTGAACAACACCATGCCGCACTGAACAACATTATGCCGCAGTGACGCATTGAACAACACCATGCCGCACTGAACAACACCATCCTGCACTGAACACCATCCCGCACTGAACAACACCATGCCGCATTGAACAACACCATGCCGCACTGAACAACACCATGCCGCACTGAACAACACCATGCCGCACTGAACAACACCATGCCGCACTGAACAACACCATCCCGCACTGAACAACACCATGCCGCATTGAACAACACCATGCCGCACTGAACAACACCATGCCGCACTGAACAACACCATTCCGCACTGAACAACACCATGCCGCACTGAACAACACCATCCCGCACTGAACAACACCATCCCGCACTGAACAACACCATGCCGCATTGAACAACACCATGCCGCACTGAACAACACCATCCTGCACTGAACAACACCATGCCGCACTGAACAACACCATGCCGCACTGAACAACACCATGCCGCACTGAACAACATTATGCCGCACTGAACAACATTATGCCGCACTAAACAACATTATGTCGCACTGAACAACACCATGCCGCACTGAACAACACCATGCCGCACTGAACAACATTATGCCGCACTGAACAACACGATCCCGCATTGAACAACACCATCCCGCAGTGAACAACACCATGCCGCATTGAACAACACCATGCCGCACTGAACAACACCATGCTGCACTGAACAACATTATGCTGCACTGAACAACACGATCCTGCATTGAACAACACCATGCCGCACTGAACAACACCATCCTGCACTGAACAACACCATGCCGCACTGAACAACATTATGCCGCACTGAACAACACCATGCCGCACTGAACAACACCATGCCGCACTGAACAACACCATGCCGCACTGAACAACACCATGCCGCAATGAACAACACCATCCCGCACTGAACAACACCATGCCGCATTGAACAACACCATGCCGCACTGAACAACACCATCCTGCACTGAACAACACCATGCCGCACTGAACAACACCATGCCGCACTGAACAACACCATGCCGCACTGAACAACATTATGCCGCACTGAACAACATTATGCCGCACTAAACAACATTATGTCGCACTGAACAACACCATGCCGCACTGAACAACACCATGCCGCACTGAACAACATTATGCCGCACTGAACAACACGATCCCGCATTGAACAACACCATCCCGCAGTGAACAACACCATGCTGCACTGAACAACACCATGCTGCACTGAACAACATTATGCTGCACTGAACAACACGATCCTGCATTGAACAACACCATGCCGCACTGAACAACACCATCCTGCACTGAACAACACCATGCCGCACTGAACAACATTATGCCGCACTGAACAACACCATGCCGCACTGAACAACACCATGCCTTACTGAACAACACGACGTCGCACTGAACAACACGACGCCGCACAGAACAACACGACGCTGCACAGAATAACACAATACCGCACAGAACAACACAATACCGCACAAACAGTTTTAGATAATATTACGTCGCAGTCATGTGACGCGGACATGACGTCAATAGGCGGAACTCACGGCAAAATTATAATCCGTGGGCGTGGCTTGCAACAGGAAGTAGGAAAGCGGCAAATCTGGCAAACAAGACACAGCGGTTAGTAACACGATGACTAACAAGGCAAATATTTTTGTTTTCAGCTTGCAACTTGACCGTCTAGAGCGTACAAGGTAATTACAACTGTTTTTTTTTAGCCCTGAAAAGCGAGGGAGTGTGGCGTTTGGGAGGAATGTCGAACTCGGCGTCTGCTTCCAGCCACAGACGCCAAATTTCGACGATTATTTCGACTGGTCAACGGTTGTAAATTATTGCGTTGACTAAAAACTTTATTTAACTCTACTCTTAACTTTGCCGTTTCAGATATGCGGGTATTACACCGCGGAAATGACGTCAATAGGCTGAACTCTCGCCAAAATTCAAATCTGTGGGCGCAATGGCCTTGAGCGAGACACCGGATACAAACACGACGATTATCAACAGAAATATCTTTATTTTCTGCTTGCAAGTGGACCGTCTAGAGCGTACACGGTAAGTACAACTCATTGTGTTTAAAAAGATTTACGTTTGTGTAGTTTGCGTTGTGTTGTATCTGTGAATGTTGGTTGAGGCTAAATGTTAATGTTTAATTTCATTCCTTTAGGTTCCACGGTGTTTGTTGGCTGTATGTTTTCCACTGCAAGAAGAGGCTCGTATCATTGACCAGCAGGAGCTACAATGGTGAGTACCCCTTTCGTCTTCCATTTATGTTAAACACTTCCTATTTCATGTCTAACAGTACTCGATTTAACAAATAACCATAAATAAATACAGTGTGGGCAGTCACGTTAACATATGTGATTATCCTGCCTAATATGTTTATCACAAATATGTCACTAATCACTAATATGTTTATTTGTTTATCACAACACCTCTGGACCTTCAGCAATCGATTATTTCCCTTCATCTACATAGAGACAGAACGATGGTGTCTTAAACATCTCATTCATTTCACCAAATAACTTCACGCAGGTGGATAACGGCCGTCTCGGTCACGCTATGTTGCGTGATGCAGTTTTGAAGAACCAAATGCATTTATTCAATGAATAAGTCAAGCTAGTTCTATGTTTATGATGTTGTAAGTTACGGTACCGATTGAAGTTGAGTTCGAAGCCAGTGGAAAACAGCGCTGCGTTTGTGCTCTCCAGGTACAAATGTTGTGATCTCTGACTGACGACCGGGCGAGACTCGAGTAAGAGATGTCCAAACGAGCTCCGGCAGGGCGGGCCAAGGCGGAGCGAACGGACGCCCTTCAGGCCGCCAATGACGAGCTGAGAACCAAACTGATGGACGTCCAGTTAGAACTTCAGCAGGAGAAGAACAAGGTGAAAACCTCAACAGACAGACACTGCCTGCCTCCCTGCCTGCCTCCCTGCCTGCCTCCCTCCCAGTTTTCCCGATGTAGATTAGACATGCGTGTGCCATGACTGTGTCAGCCTACATCAACAAATGCACCGAGGACGTCAGCACCACTAAGAATATCATCACCCGGGGCAACCAACGACCCTGGATGACTGAGGAGGTACGTCAAACGCTACGAGCGCGGAACTCTGCCTTCAAGTCTGGCGACAAGGAGACACTGAGGACAGCGAGAGCCAACTTGAACCGTGCCATCAGGATAGCGAAGCGAGACCGCAGTCGAAAATTTCAGGATCGTTTCCACGACGTCAAAAACATCAGGAGTATGTGGCAAGGCATATGGGCGATTACAGACTACAACTCACTCCCCCCCCCCCCGGGTGGGTGTAGTTGATGCTGACTTTCTAAATGGTCTAAATAACTTCTTTGGGAGGTTCGAGGCACTAAACGGCACTCCAGCAGTTAAAACTGTCCCCCATCAGGAAGAGGAGGTACTCTGCCTTGACTCCGCCGATGTGTTGAAGACCCTGAGGAGAGTCAACCCCTGTAAGGCCCCTGGCCCCGACAACATTCCTGGGCGTGTGTTCAGGGAATGTGCAAGTCATCTGGCTGGGGTCATCACAGACATTTTTAACACCTCGCTGGGCCAAGCCACAGTGCCGGCGTGCTTTAAGACTGCCTCCATCATTCCGGTGCCGAAGAAACCTCAAATCACCTCATTTAATGATTACCGGCCTGTTGCACTGACTCCGGTTATGATGAAGTGCTTCGAAAGGCTGCTTAAAGGTCACATCGTTTCCAGACTCCCCCTATTATTTGACCCGTTCCAGTTTGCCGACCGGCAAAACCGCTCCACTCAGGACGCCATCTCCTCCGTTCTTCACCTGAGCCTGGCTCACCTGGAGGAGAAGAACACCCATGTGCGGAGGCTGTTCCTGGACTTCAGCTCAGCGTTTGACACCATCATCCCACAGCATCTGGTAGGAAAATTGGAACACCTGGGCTTCAACACCCCCCTTCGCAACTGGCTGCTAGACTTCCTCAGCAACAGACCTCAGTCAGTCCGGGTCGGACAGAACACCTCTGATGTCATCACCCTCAGCACAGGCTCCCTTCAGGGCTGCGTCCTGAGCCCCCTGCTGTTCACCCTGATGACACACGACTGCGTCCTCAGGTTCACCACCAATCACATCGTGAAGTCAGCAGACGACACAACGGTGGTGGGGCTCATCAGAGACAACAACGACCTGGACTACAGAGAGGAGGTGGAGCAGCTGGTGGGCTGGTGCAGAGAAAACAGCCTGATCCTGAATGAGGAGAAGATGAAGGAGATCATCGTCGACTTCAGGAAAAAACAGCCTCACCACGCTCCACTGATCATCAACAGCTCAGCTGTGGAGGTGGTCAGCACCACCAAATTCCTGGGGGTCCACATCACAGAAGACCTCACCTGGACTATGAACACTACGGCACTGGTCAAGAGGGCACAGAAGCGCTTGTACTTACAGCGGAGGATGAGGAGAGCCCACCTGCCCCCACCCATCATGAGGACGTTCTACAGGAGCACCATAGAGAGCATTCTGACAAGCTGTCTCTCTGTGTGGTGTGGAGGCTGCACCGCCTCCGATTGGAAGAACGTGAGGAGAGTGGTGAGGACAGCAGAGAGGATCATAGGGGCTCCTCTTCCCTCCATTCAGGACATTTCATCTCAGCGCTGCATGTCCCGTGCCCGTAACATCATCAATGACCCATCACACCCCCACCATGGACTGTTCTCCCTGCTGCCCTCTGGGAAGAGGTTTGCAGCATCCGCTGCAGGTCCACCAGGTTCTGCAACAGCTTTTTCCCTGCTGTCATCAGACTGTTGAACACTAGAACTGTTGAGCTCTAAACTGAACTCTGCATCACACATTCACAGAACTGTACTTTATGACACTACGGACCTCTATCTTGCACTATCTCGCACTACCAACTTTACTGAACTTGTATAAACCCTTTAAATAGAAGTTTAATACATGGTTTAGCATTCCTCTGCACACTCTTGAATACTGTTTTGCCTACTTGCACTATTGCATAATTATCACTGCTGCACTTTATACTTATTTTTAATATATATATATATATATAGTATATGTATATATATATATTTTCATAGGATATGTTACTTCTATTCAACTGCAATATCACTACTTTGTTGTAAGACGTATGCAACGGAATTTCGTTTTGTATGCACCATGTGCAGACAAGATGACAATAAAGTTTGTCTAAGTCTAAGTCTAAGTCATGTCAGGTCAGCTGTCTGGAGAGAGAGAGAAGTCAGGACCTGCGGGCGGAGCACCACCGTGCCACCGCCGCCATGACGGAACTCAAAAGCAAACTCCATGAGGAGAAGCAGAAAGAGTTAGCCATTACCAGGGAGACATTACTGCGGCAGCATGAAATGGAGCTGATGAGAGTGATCAAAATCAAAGATGGAGAGATCCAGCGACTGAATGCCTTGGTCCTCAGCCTGAGGGACGGCTCCATGGACAAGGTGATCCGCTCTATCCGTGTCTGACTATCCGCACGCCACGTCGGGCTTCGATGCGGCCGCTACCGTATTGTGTAGCTTGTCCCCAGTAAGCGTCGCGGCGCTCCGTTGCGGTCTCAACGGCCCGGTGTGGCGCAATGTCTGCTCAGGTGAGGAGGGGGGGCGCTTTGCTGGCGGAGGTGGAGGAGACGCGGCGGTGTCGGGAGACCGAGCGGTGTCGCCTCCACCAGGAGCGCGGAAGAAGCCCTGGCAGCGGCCCAGCAGGCCTGGCAGTCCCGAGCGGCCGAGCTCCGATCGGCTCATCACCAGCATCGGGAGGAGCTGAGCCGAACCAAGAGAGACTGCGAGAGGGAGATCCGCCGACTGGTAGGACTGATCAGATGCGCGGTGCGTGGCTATGTTCCCAATTTCGTTGTATACCTGCAGTGCAATGACACCTAAGGCATTCTATTCTATTCTATTTCACAAGAAGAAAATGTCCGGTTGCTCGCTTCGCTTTTGTCACAGCAAAGGTGTTCCAGTCGATTCAAGAAAAAAAATTGGCCGGTTGCTCTCTTTGTTTTTGTCACAATTCTGGCAAATGAGTTTGCCCGCCTGCCTGAGCGCTCCCTGTTTGTACATCCAGACGGATGAGATCAAGCTGAAAGACAGAGCGGTTAGTGTTTTGGATGAAGCCCTGGGGCCGGCCACGTCCACCGCCTTCAGCTGCAGACTCAGGCTGCCGAGCAGCAGATCGCTGCCCTGAGGGATTCCCAAAGGGCGGGCCTAAACTACCCTGGAAGTGGGGTCAACGCCGCTACTAGCAATCCTCTTCATTGCGTAAGCCACCTCATCACACACTTGCAGTACGCATGACTTAGTTCGTTGCTGGAGGAAGGTAGCACAAAAACAGTTTTGAACTTTGAACGAGTGCTTGTGTGTGTGTTGCGGGGCGTTTTCAGTCTCAGGAGGATCGGGACACGCGACGGTTTCATCTGAAAATCGCTGAGCTCAGCGCAGTCATCAGGAACCTGGAGGATCGAAACGCCCTGCTTTCTGAAGAGCGCAATGAACTGGTAATTTATTGACGGCACGCTTGAAGGTTTGCGCTACGTTTGATGCGCGCCATCCAGCGAGGCACCCATTGCGCTTGCTTATTAGTTGAGCGGCGCGTCGAGTCGGTTGCCTGGTAGATGTCTTTTATTGGGAGCCAAAGCCACGATTCCGTTCAAACCGATGCAAAAGGAATGGATACGTTCTGGCCCGCGTGTTGTGCGTCTTTCACATCCCGCACTTCATGCTTGCAGCTAAAGCGACTGAGAGAAACAGAAAGCCAGTTTCTGCCACTCCTGTACAAAAACAAACGCCTGAGCAGGAAGAATGAAGAACTCTCGCTGGTGCTGTGTCGCCTTGAAAACAAAGTGCGCTTTGTCACCCAGGAGAACGAGGAGATGGCAAGCTTGGTAAGTCGACGCGGACAACGGCGGCGTGCCAACAGAGTCCACTGCATTTGTGTTCCACAGAGAAGGCCTAGTTCGCTCAATGACCTGGACCGCGGTTGCGGCCAGCAGGACGGTGAAATGGAGTTCCTTCAAGTTGTGGAGCAGCGGCACATCATCGACGACTTGTCCAAGGTCTTCAGGCAGGCGACTCGGTGCACGTACGGCAGCGCCACGCTCGCTCGCTGTCGCCAGGAAACCTTTTCCGTCCAAAGCTTGGCCGGCGGCCGCCATCCAAAAAATTGGCCCCTTAAATTCCGACCTTTCAAGCAGGAGCATTGTGCGCACGCGTTTGAACACGCTTTAGACTTGTTTTGCCGTTTTCAGCAGCTCAAAGCTCCCGTTTTGTCAGCGCCTTTGCCACTCGCTGTGCGCTGAAAACGACGGACTTGCCCGGCTGCTCAGCCCGTCAACCATGAGCCGCGAGCGCGACATCATTGTCCGTAGGCAGCTAGTGGCAAAATGCACCCTGTTAGAGTTGCGCTCGCTCCAACTTATTTTGCAAGAACCACACGGGAGACAAGTAAGTTCTTTTGGACACCTGCAGGTGGAGAGTCCATCCGTTGTACGAATGAAGTCTGACTCTCGGCTCCTGCACGAGCATTTTAATTAAGAGAAACAGGGTGGGTGTAAGAGTGGATTGAATAGAGGAAGCCCTTGACCTCTAGTCAAAACATAGCAAGGGGTGTTTTACGACTTTGTGTAGGAAGGGATAAGCGATAGGGATAAATAAGGGATAAATAATATTATTTATTACAGGTTGCAGTCAAAGTCAAAGCAACATAATGATACGATAAAGATAATCTGGAAAACCCTGACACACCCTGTAGTTGTCACTTTTGGAAAAGACGAGCGTCCCTCCAATCATCGCCGGTGACGTGTTTTTCAGGCTCTGGAGACAGGAGCTCATGTCAGAAATGTCATTGTGAGTCGCGTTTGTTTCTGCGCCGGAGCCGTTCGTTCCCTTTGCATCCAAAGAATCTCAAAGGCGGATTATTTGTGTCGACAGGAGAGAGATTTGCTGCTACGATACCGACGTCGAGAATCTCTGAGGAGGAACAAAGCGTGAGGTCCTGCAAGGTGAGTCTGTTTGTTTGCGGCTGCTTGGTGTTGCGCAAGATGAAATGGCCTTTTTCTCGCTATCGTTCCTCTCGTCGATTCATCGTGAGGTGTCGCTTCAGTTTGTTCAGAGAGATGTTTGCTTCCGCGCCCGCAGGTCATCGAAACATTTTACGGCTACGACGAAGACGTGTTGGTGGACTCGGACGGATCGTCCTTGTCTTTTCACACCGACAGAACCCCCGACACGGAACCCGAAGAGGTAGCCCGCCATTTCTGCCAGCGTATTGGCACCAAACATTCCTCTTCAGCCTGGAATCGGACTCGTCTTTGCGTCGCGGGTGCTTTGTCGCCGGTCTGACTGATTCTGGTACTAGTGCTGTGTTGCATTGGTGTGTGCATGAAGAGGCGGAGCTTCGCTACCGCCAGCTGACGCAAGAATATCAAGCGCTGCAACGAGCCTACGCTCTGCTAGCCCAGACCAGCGAAGGGGACTACGACGCCGAGAAGGAGATCAAGGTGGCGCCCCTTCCCGCAACCCCCGGCCGGGTCGCAGCCTCCCCGTTCTCACCCAGCCTCGGGTGTTCTCTGG
Organism: Syngnathus floridae; assembly: GCF_059516105.1. Classification (NCBI taxonomy): domain Eukaryota; kingdom Metazoa; phylum Chordata; class Actinopteri; order Syngnathiformes; family Syngnathidae; genus Syngnathus; species Syngnathus floridae. The sequence goes on from NC_142424.1 coordinate 14,491,472, forward strand.
TCTGAAAGGAGGAGGAGGAGCCTCCCTCCTCCTCCTTTCAGACCAGAGAAAAGCTGATGGTAGAAATGGGTCACTATCAAAGCAGAGTAGCAGATCTGGAGTCAGCGCTGAAGCAACAAGGACAGGTAAGCTCATCAATGAGCACACCTTTTTCTCAGACAAAATAGCTACATTCTTCAGTCACTCATTCGTCTGGCATTACTGGACCAACCCCCCCCGAATGTGGCTGGGAAAATGCGGAGAAAAGCAAATGTCATTTTCCAGTCAACCAAAGAATTTGTGGATGAAAATGACACAACATTCCAAAGCTGTCCACGCGTTTGTCTCTTCTAGAATGTCAAGTGGGTGGAGGAGAAGCAGCTGCTGCGTCAGAGCAATCAGCAGTTGGCCGAAAAGGTGACGGAAAGAAAGGCGCTGGGCGGAGTCGCTTGGCGTCACACCCGTCAGGAAGCCCCGCAGATGAGGTCTGACTGTCTTTTCAGGTCAGGCGGATGGAGGCGGAAGAAGCGCGTCTGAAAGAGCACATCCAGGATATCCGAGACCAAAACGAACTGCTTGAGTTCCGCATCCTGGAGCTGGAGGTGGGAAGACTCGCACAAGCGTGTTGAGGCCAGAGATGTGACGGACGGACGGACGGACGGACGGATGCATGCCTCTGCCTTTCAGGAGAGGGAGTGGCGCTCCCCCGTCTTGAAGTTTCTGCAAGTCCGTTTCCCAGACGGCCTCAGCCCTTTGCAGATCTACTGCGAGGCCGAGGGCGTGAGCGTACGTAAGGCGTCCCTCGCAACCCTAACCTTAACCCGAGGTCCCAGAACACCTTACATTGCTCCTTGCGCCTTTCCCCCGGACATCGTCATCAGTGATCTGATGAAGAAGCTGGACATCCTGGGCTATAACGCCGTAAGTGTATGTCGAACTCCTTATGTTCGCACTCCACGAGACTCGGCGGCTCAAATGTGACTTTTGGAAGGCTTTGCGCTGAAAGAAGCTTGTTGACGCTGTGCCTTTGGGCTCTTCTATGTTCTGCAAGCAGAAGGGCTACCTGGATGAAGAGTTGGACTTCAGGAAGTGTTCCATGGACCAGGCTCATAAGGTAAGCCTCCCTCAAATCTCCCGCCGGACCACTGATGGACGAGGATTGCGGCCCAGAGGATCCTGGAGCTGGAGGCCATGTTGTACGAGGCGCTACCGCAGCGGGACTGCCCCGCCACGGACGGCGAAAAAGCCAGCCACGCTGGCGTGAATGACGTGCTGACGGCGGATCAGAGAGAAGAGCTTAGGAGCGCCGTGGACCAATGGAAGCGAGCCCTGATGTGCGAGTTGAGGGAGCGCGACGCTTGCATCCTCCAAGAGAGAATGGATCTGCTGCACAGCGCGCAACAGGTAAGGGCCCAAAGCCAGCCCGGCACTTACTTGCACGCTTACTGGCTTTTGAATGCCACTTTCCATTTGTCCGTCCTAGAGGAACAAAGAGCTGAAAGAATTCATCGAAGCTCAGAAGAGACAAATCAAACAATTGGAGGAGAAGTTTCTGTTTCTCTTTCTATTCTTCTCCTTGGCCTTCATTCTGTGGCCCTAACACCAGCTGGTGAGTGAGCTCCAGCGGCACCGCACTCGACACCTCCGATACACTGCCAGCCGGTCGCAGACGCTCCGATGCCAACGTATACCCCCCGCCACGGTGACAGAGGCACCGCGTCACACCGGCGCTCATCCAATCAGAAGGCAGGAAAAGCAAATTCACATGCAGGGCACTTTTGAACCAGAAAAGAGCGCCACAAAAAACGGTTGTTGCCCCAAACGCGCACTAAAAAGGGTCAGAATATCAAGAGTCCCACTGGCCAGCCGGGGCCACCCGTCCAGCTGTTTCTTCAGGGGGGAAAAAAATTGGAGTCACCGGTGAGTACATTTTGCATTTAGCTCTGCTTTTCTGCTTCTGTCTTCAAGTGTGTGGCATCCTGCGATCAAAGATTCAGCCAACCCCAAAGCGGTTGACCTCAACGTCCCACCACCATGCCTACCAGAGCAGGTGACATGATGCTTTGGACATCCTTCCGTCTCAGATGCCCAAAAGTACTCTTTGCCACATCTGCAGCAATACGGTGTCTTTTCAAAGGTGCAAATAAATCCAGCGTGGGCGGAACACGCACGTCTTCGGTTTTTCCCGCTTTGTTTGTGTGACAGCTGTTGTGAAAATTTTATACAAATAAAGTTGTATAGTACAGGTTTGGCCAAGCCGCAACTCCCGAACCGCATGCGGCTCTTTTATGTTCATATCAACATTTGTGTGTGTGTGTGTGTGTGTGTGTGTGGGGGGGGGGGGGGTTGTGCGTGTTGGCTTCACTTGAGTTCAATTTGGTATTTTGGTCAAAAGCGCATGTGGTGAAATTCCACAAAGTAGGATGGGCAAACACATTTCTTTAAACTATGAGTGTCAATTGGGCTCTCGAAATGGCAGGGAAAAGATGCACAGCAAAACGAAAATACGTAGATGAACGCAGGACGTTTTAATCAGAGTGGGAAAGTTTCTATTTTTTGTTGAACGTGATGGCAAACCATTCTGCCTGATATGTCAGACCTCAGCGCATTTCAAAGATTCAAATCTTCAGCGCCATGCACTTCAGCTCACTCCATGCTAACATTGATCAGGCGTCGAACCCGCAACATCATGCTTAAGAGGTGGCCATGCTAACCAGTGCGCCATTATGTCAACGCATAATAACTAAGTCTACTGATCAAAACAGCGGTTACTATATGACGTCGCTACGTCGTGGTCACGTGACGCAGACAAGACGTCAATGGACGTGGGCAGAGTTAACTTGTTTAAAAGGGAGTGGGCAGAAGAAATATTTAATTTATTTAAATCTATTTTGAGTGCACACCATTATGCCAATGCATAACAACTGTAAATCTACTAAACAAAACAGCGGTTGCTATATGACATCTGCCACGTCGTGGTCACGTGACATACGTGACGTCGATGGGCGTAACTTTCGCCGGAATTCAAATCCGCGGGGAGAGTTAACTTGTTTAAAAGAGAGTGGGCAGAAGAACTATTTAATTTATTTAAATCTATTTGGTGTGTGCGCCATTATGTCAATGCATAACAACTGTAAGTCTACTAAACAAAACAGCGGTTGCTATAGGACGTCTGCCACGTCGTGGTCACGTGACGCGGACGTGACGTCGACGCCTACTTTACATCCCACCGATCACAGGACCCCTCGGCTGCATAACCGTGCCCCCTTCCCAACCAATCGGATTTGCTATACGCGAAAACGACGCCAATGGAAAGAGCTTCCGCCCAAATTTAAATCCGTGGGCGTGGCTCGCAGCAGGAAGTAGGAAAATGGCGGCGATGTTGACAAAGACACAGCGGATGGTAACATACGACTAACAAGAGAAATATTTTTATTTTCTGCTTGCAACTGGACCGTCCAGAGCGTACACGGTAAGTACAACTCATCGTTTTTAAAAAGAAGTACTTTTGTTGCCCTGAAAAGCGAGTGAGCGTGGCGTTTGTGGGGGACGTCGAATTTCGACGATTCTTTCTGGTCAACGGTTGTAAATGATTGTGTTGATTAAAAAAGAAAACTTGATGTAACTCTACTTTTAACTGCCGTTTCAGATAGATTTGGAATTGCATCACATCCAATTTTGCCTAGAGCGTACACGGTAAGTAACACTCGTTGTGTTTAAGGAGATTTACGTTTGTAATAGCAGAAGTGTAGCCGCGTTGCGTTGTACGTGTGAATGTTGGTCCAGGCGAAATGTTAATGTTTAATTTCATTCCTTTAGGTTCCACGGTGTTTGTTGGCTGCAAGTTTTCCACTGCAAGAAGAGGCTCATATCATTGACCAGGAGCGAGCTACAATGGTGAGTAGCCATAACATTTATGTTAAACACTTCCTATTTCATGTCTAACAGTACTTGATTTAACAAATAACCATAAATAAATACAGTGTGGGCACTGAAGTTAACATATGTGATTATACTGCCTAATCTGTCACCGAGTAGATTGTTGCAAAGTAATATAAGATCCAAAGTTGTAATTCAGAATAGTTTTCAAAAGAAGGCCATTAGAATTATATACAAGTCTGATTACCCTGAACAAGCTATTAATTAAATCACAAATTCTTCAATTCAAAGATTTGGTAGATTATCAGACAAATAATGTCTAACAGTAATTGATTTAACACATCACGATAAGTAGATTGAGTGTGGGCACTCTCAAGTTAACATATATGATTATACTGCCTAATCTGTTACAGAGTATGTTGTTGCCAAGTAATGTAGAATAGATCCAAAGTAGTAATCCAGAATAGTTTTGAAGAGGCCATTAGAATAATAAACAAATCTGATTACCTTGAACATAATAACAAGCTAAGTGTTTAATATGTCCTATGAAGTCAAAATTGGGCACCATCATGTGGTGAAATTTGGAATTGCATCACATCCAATTTTGCCTGGGAACAAACAGATTAAATAAATCTTAGTTTTGAATAAGCCACTCCTTCTCAAACAAGTAAACTCTGCCCATTTCGCGCAGTAGATGTTCTGTTAATATCTAGTATTTATACAAAGTCATAATTTAAATTGCTTTCAACCTTCATTCATCGGTTCAACCAACATTACTCGCTCTTATTACCAACTTGTATTGATTTAACTAAGCGTTTAATACTTCCTATCAGGTCTCAAGGCAAGATTTGGCAAAATACAGTTTCAGCAAATCCAATTTTGCCAGGGAACAAAAATAGATTAAATAAACTAAATAAGTCTTCTTCCCATTAAATAAATTAGAAAAGTCTGTCTTGTAACCAGTCCTCTTCAAACAAGTAAAGTCTGCCCATTTTGTGCCGTAGATTTTGTGTCTATGCCTCGTATTTAAACAAAATCATAATTTAAACGACTTCTTTCCTTCATTCACTTTGGAAATTTGGAATTGCAGCAAATCGAATTTTGCCAGGGAACAAAAATAGATCAATTAAACTAAATAAGTCTTCTTCCCATTAAATAAATTAAAAAAGTCTGTCTTGTAACCAGTCCTTTTCAAACAAGTAAAGTCTGCCCATTTTGTGCCGTCGATTTTGTGTTAATGCCTAGTATTTATACAAAATCATAATTTAAAGGACTTCATTCCTTCATTCACTTTGGAAATTTGGAATTGCAGCACATCAAATTTTGCCTGGGAAGAAAAGTAGATTAAATAAATTTAATAAGTCTTACTACTTCCCATTAAATAAATTAAATACGTCTTACTTGTTCCCACTCCTTTTCAAAACAGTAGTTTAAAACGAGGGCCCTTCACTCAATCTTTAACCTCAACCCCGCACGTTGTGTTGTATCTGTGAATGTTGGTTGTGGCCAAATGATAGTTTTCTTTCATTCGTTTAGGTTCCAAGAAAACTTGATGTAACTCTACTTTTAACTGCCGTTTCAGATAAGCGGGTATTACGTCGCAGTCATGTGCCGCGGATATGACGTAATTGCCCGAACCTCCGCCAAAATTCAAATCTGTTGGCGCGATGGCCGTGAGCCACTGAGCAGCGACGATTATCAACGGAAATATCTTTATTTTCTGCTTGCAACTGGACCGTCTAGAGCGTACACGGTAAGTAACACTCATTGTGTTTAAGGAGATTTACGTTTGTAATAGCAGAAGTGTAGCCGCGTTGCGTTGTACGTGTGAAAATTGGTCGAGGCGAAATGTTAATGTTTAATTTCATTCCTTTAGGTTCCACGGTGTTTGTTGGCTGCAAGTTTTCCACTGCAAGAAGAGGCTCGTATCATTGACCAGGAGCGAGCTACAATGGTGAGTAGCCATAACATTTATGTTAAACACTTCCTATTTCATGTCTAACAGTACTTGATTTAACAAATAACCATAAATAAATACAGTGTGGGCACTGAAGTTAACATATGTGATTATACTGCCTAATCTGTCACCGAGTAGATTGTTGCAAAGTAATATAAGATCCAAAGTTGTAATTCAGAATAGTTTTCAAAAGAAGGCCATTAGAATTATATACAAGTCTGATTACCCTGAACAAGCTATTAATTAAATCACAAATTCTTCAATTCAAAGATTTGGTAGATTATCAGACAAATAATGTCTAACAGTAATTGATTTAACACATCACGATAAGTAGATTGAGTGTGGGCACTCTCAAGTTAACATATATGATTATACTGCCTAATCTGTTACAGAGTATGTTGTTGCCAAGTAATGTAGAATAGATCCAAAGTAGTAATCCAGAATAGTTTTGAAGAGGCCATTAGAATAATAAACAAATCTGATTACCTTGAACATAATAACAAGCTAAGTGTTTAATATGTCCTATGAAGTCAAAATTGGGCACCATCATGTGGTGAAATTTGGAATTGCATCACATCCAATTTTGCCTGGGAACAAACAGATTAAATAAATCTTAGTTTTGAATAAGCCACTCCTTCTCAAACAAGTAAACTCTGCCCATTTCGCGCAGTAGATGTTCTGTTAATATCTAGTATTTATACAAAGTCATAATTTAAATTGCTTTCAACCTTCATTCATCGGTTCAACTAACATTACTCGCTCTTATTACCAACTTGTATTGATTTAACTAAGCGTTTAATACTTCCTATCAGGTCTCAAGGCAAGATTTGGCAAAATACAGTTTCAGCAAATCCAATTTTGCCAGGGAACAAAAATAGATTAAATAAACTAAATAAGTCTTCTTCCCATTAAATAAATCAGAAAAGTCTGTCTTGTAACCAGTCCTCTTCAAACAAGTAAAGTCTGCCCATTTTGTGCCGTAGATTTTGTGTCTATGCCTAGTATTTAAACAAAATCATAATTTAAACGACTTCTTTCCTTCATTCACTTTGGAAATTTGGAATTGCAGCAAATCGAATTTTGCCAGGGAACAAAAATAGATCAATTAAACTAACTAAGTTTTCTTCCCATTAAATAAATTAAAAAAGTCTGTCTTGTAACCAGTCCTTTTCAAACAAGTAAAGTCTGCCCATTTTGTGCCGTCGATTTTGTGTTAATGCCTAGTATTTATACAAAATCATAATTTAAAGGACTTCATTCCTTCATTCACTTTGGAAATTTGGAATTGCAGCACATCAAATTTTGCCTGGGAAGAAAAGTAGATTAAATAAATTTAATAAGTCTTACTACTTCCCATTAAATAAATTAAATACGTCTTACTTGTTCCCACTCCTTTTCAAAACAGTAGTTTAAAACGAGGGCCCTTCACTCAATCTTTAACCTCAACCCCGCACGTTGTGTTGTATCTGTGAATGTTGGTTGTGGCCAAATGATAGTTTTCTTTCATTCGTTTAGGTTCCAAGAAAACTTGATGTAACTCTACTTTTAACTGCCGTTTCAGATAAGCGGGTATTACGTCGCAGTCATGTGCCGCGGATATGACGTAATTGCCCGAACCTCCGCCAAAATTCAAATCTGTTGGCGCGATGGCCGTGAGCCACTGAGCAGCGACGATTATCAACGGAAATATCTTTATTTTCTGCTTGCAACTGGACCGTCTAGAGCGTACACGGTAAGTAACACTCATTGTGTTTAAGGAGATTTACGTTTGTAATAGCAGAAGTGTAGCCGCGTTGCGTTGTACGTGTGAAAATTGGTCGAGGCGAAATGTTAATGTTTAATTTCATTCCTTTAGGTTCCACGGTGTTTGTTGGCTGCAAGTTTTCCACTGCAAGAAGAGGCTCGTATCATTGACCAGGAGCGAGCTACAATGGTGAGTAGCCATAACATTTATGTTAAACACTTCCTATTTCATGTCTAACAGTACTTGATTTAACAAATAACCATAAATAAATACAGTGTGGGCACTGAAGTTAACATATGTGATTATACTGCCTAATCTGTCACCGAGTAGATTGTTGCAAAGTAATATAAGATCCAAAGTTGTAATTCAGAATAGTTTTCAAAAGAAGGCCATTAGAATTATATACAAGTCTGATTACCCTGAACAAGCTATTAATTAAATCACAAATTCTTCAATTCAAAGATTTGGTAGATTATCAGACAAATAATGTCTAACAGTAATTGATTTAACACATCACGATAAGTAGATTGAGTGTGGGCACTCTCAAGTTAACATATATGATTATACTGCCTAATCTGTTACAGAGTATGTTGTTGCCAAGTAATGTAGAATAGATCCAAAGTAGTAATCCAGAATAGTTTTGAAGAGGCCATTAGAATAATAAACAAATCTGATTACCTTGAACATAATAACAAGCTAAGTGTTTAATATGTCCTATGAAGTCAAAATTGGGCACCATCATGTGGTGAAATTTGGAATTGCATCACATCCAATTTTGCCTGGGAACAAACAGATTAAATAAATCTTAGTTTTGAATAAGCCACTCCTTCTCAAACAAGTAAACTCTGCCCATTTCGCGCAGTAGATGTTCTGTTAATATCTAGTATTTATACAAAGTCATAATTTAAATTGCTTTCAACCTTCATTCATCGGTTCAACCAACATTACTCGCTCTTATTACCAACTTGTATTGATTTAACTAAGCGTTTAATACTTCCTATCAGGTCTCAAGGCAAGATTTGGCAAAATACAGTTTCAGCAAATCCAATTTTGCCAGGGAACAAAAATAGATTAAATAAACTAAATAAGTCTTCTTCCCATTAAATAAATCAGAAAAGTCTGTCTTGTAACCAGTCCTCTTCAAACAAGTAAAGTCTGCCCATTTTGTGCCGAAGATTTTGTGTCTATGCCTAGTATTTAAACAAAATCATAATTTAAACGACTTCTTTCCTTCATTCACTTTGGAAATTTGGAATTGCAGCAAATCGAATTTTGCCAGGGAACAAAAATAGATCAATTAAACTAAATAAGTCTTCTTCCCATTAAATAAATTAAAAAAGTCTGTCTTGTAACCAGTCCTTTTCAAACAAGTAAAGTCTGCCCATTTTGTGCCGTCGATTTTGTGTTAATGCCTAGTATTTATACAAAATCATAATTTAAAGGACTTCATTCCTTCATTCACTTTGGAAATTTGGAATTGCAGCACATCAAATTTTGCCTGGGAAGAAAAGTAGATTAAATAAATTTAATAAGTCTTACTACTTCCCATTAAATAAATTAAATACGTCTTACTTGTTCCCACTCCTTTTCAAAAAAGTAGTTTAAAACGAGGTCCCTTCACTCAACCTTTAACCCTATTTATTCACCTTCTAGGCTAAGTGTTAAAGGCTAAGTGTTAAAGGCTAAGTGTTAAAGGCTAAGTGTTAAAGGCTAAGTGTTAGAGGCTAAGTGCCAGAGGCTAGGCGCCAGAGGCGAGTTTTTGTGGGCTGAAGTTTTAGTGGGGTTAGTGTGAATACAATCCAAAAGAATACAACAGAATACAATACAATAGAATATAATACAAAGATTAAATTCAATAGCTCTTACTACTTCCCATTAAATAAATTAAATACGTCTTACTTGTTCCCAATCCTTTTCAAAAAAGTAGTTTAAAACGAGGGCCCTTCACTCAACCTTTAACCTCAACCCCGCACGTCACATTGTGTTGTATCTGTGAATGTTGGTTGTGGCCAAATGATAGTTTTCTTTCATTCGTTTAGGTTCCACGGTGTTTGTTGGCTATGTTTTCCACTGTCAGAAGGATGAAAATACAAAGTACAACGCTTGGACGTGGGCGAAGACGTCACCGGTGAGTCCTTCCTTCCTATTTATTTACCTTCTAGATGCTAGAGGCTAAGTGTTAGAGGCTAAGTGTTAGAGGCTAAGTGTTAAAGGCAACACAATACGAACAACACAACACAATACGAACAACTCAACACAATATGAACAACACAATATGAACAACACAACACAATACGAACAACACAACACATTACGAACAACACAACACAATACGAACAACACAACGATACTGCACTGAACAACACGATACCGCACTGAGAAACACGATACCGCACTGAACAACACGATACCGCACTGAACAACACCATGCCGCACTGAACACCATGCCACACTGAACAACACCATCCCGCACTGAACAACACCATGCCGCACTAAATAACACCATGCCGCACTGAACAACACCATGCCTCACTGAACGACACCATGCCGCACTGAAAGACACCATGCCGCACTGAACGACACCATGCCGCACTGAAAGACACCATCCCGCACTGAACACCATGCCGCACTGAACAACACCATCCTGCACTGAACAACACCATCCCGCACTGAACAACACCATGCCGCACTGAACAACATTATGCCGCACTGAACATTATGCCGCACTGAACAACACCATGCCGCACTGAACAACACCATGCCGCACTGAACAACATTATGCCGCACTGAACAACACCATGCCGCACTGAACAACACCATGCCGCACTGAACAACATTATAACGCACTGAACAACACCATCCCGCACTGAACAACACCATGCCGCACTAAACAACATTATGCCGCACTGAACAACATTATGCCGAAATGAACAACACCATGCCGCACTGAACAACACCATGCCGCACTGAACAACACCATGCCGCACTGAACAACACCATGCCGCACTGAACAACATTATGCCGCACTGAACAACACCATGCCGCACTGAACAACACCATCCTGCACTGAACAACACCATTCCGCATTGAACACCATGCCGCACTGAACAACACCATCCCGCACTGAACAACACCATCCCGCACTGAACAACATCATGCCGCACTGAACAACATTATGCCGCACTGAACAACATTATGCCGCACTGAACAACACCATGCCGCACTGAACAACACCATGCCGCACTGAACAACACCATGCCGCACTGAACAACATTATAACGCACTGAACAACACCATCCCGCACTGAACAACACCATGCCGCACTAAACAACATTATGCCGCACTGAACAACATTATGCCGAAATGAACAACACCATGCCGCACTGAACAACACCATGCCGCACTGAACAACACCATGCCGCACTGAACAACACCATGCCGCACTGAACAACACCATCCCGCACTGAACAACACCATCCCGCACTGAACAACACCATGCCGCACTGAACAACACCATGCCGCACTGAACAACACCATGCCGCACTGAACAACACCATGCCGCACTTAACAACACCATTCCGCACTGAACAACACCATGCCGCACTGAACAACATTATGCTGCACTGAACAACACCATGCCGCACTGAACAACACCATGCCGCACTGAACAACACCATGCCGCACTGAAAAACATTATGCCGCACTGAACAACACCATGCCGCACTGAACAACACCATCCCGAACTGAACAACACCATGCCGCATTGAACAACACCATGCCGCACTGAACAACACCATCCTGCACTGAACAACACCATCCCGCACTGAACAACACCATGCCGCACTGAACAACACCATGCCGCACTGAACAACACCATGCCGCAATGAACAACACCATCCCGCACTGAACAACACCATCCCGCACTGAACAACACCATGCCGCATTGAACAACACCATGCCGCACTGAACAACACCATCCTGCACTGAACAACACCATCCCGCACTGAACAACACCATGCCGCATTGAACAACACCATGCCGCACTGAACAACACCATCCCGCACTGAACAACACCATGCCGCACTGAACAACATTATGGCGCACTGGACAACATTATGCCGCACTGAACAACACCATGCCGCACTGAACAACACCATGCCGCACTGAACAACACCATGCCGCACTGAACAACACCATGCCGCACTGAACAACATTATGCCGCACTGAACAACACCATGCCGCACTGAACAACACCATGCCGCACTGAACAACACGATCCCGCATTGAACAACACCATCCTGCACTGAACAACACCATGCCGCACTGAACAACACCATGCCGCACTGAACAGCACCATTCCGCACTGAACAACACCATGCCGCACTGAACAACACCATCCTGCACTGAACAACACCATCCCGCACTGAACAACACCATGCCGCATTGAACAACACCATGCCGCACTGAACAACACCATCCTGCACTGAACAACACCATGCCGCACTGAACAACACCATGCCGCACTGAACAACACCATGCCGCACTGAACAACATTATGCCGCAGTGACGCATTGAACAACACCATGCCGCACTGAACAACACCATCCTGCACTGAACAACACCATCCCGCACTGAACAACACCATGCCGCATTGAACAACACCATGCCGCACTGAACAACACCATGCCGCACTGAACAACACCATGCCGCACTGAACAACACCATGCCGCACTGAACAACACCATGCCGCACTGAACAACACCATCCCGCACTGAACAACACCATGCCGCATTGAACAACACCATGCCGCACTGAACAACACCATGCCGCACTGAACAACACCATTCCGCACTGAACAACACCATGCCGCACTGAACAACACCATCCCGCACTGAACAACACCATCCCGCACTGAACAACACCATGCCGCATTGAACAACACCATGCCGCACTGAACAACACCATCCTGCACTGAACAACACCATGCCGCACTGAACAACACCATGCCGCACTGAACAACACCATGCCGCACTGAACAACATTATGCCGCACTGAACAACATTATGCCGCACTAAACAACCATGCCGCACTGAACAACACCATGCCGCACTGAACAACATTATGCCGCACTGAACAACACGATCCCGCATTGAACAACACCATCCCGCAGTGAACAACACCATGCCGCATTGAACAACACCATGCCGCACTGAACAACACCATGCTGCACTGAACAACATTATGCTGCACTGAACAACACGATCCTGCATTGAACAACACCATGCCGCACTGAACAACACCATCCTGCACTGAACAACACCATGCCGCACTGAACAACATTATGCCGCACTGAACAACACCATGCCGCACTGAACAACACCATGCCGCACTGAACAACACCATGCCGCACTGAACAACACCATGCCGCAATGAACAACACCATCCCGCACTGAACAACACCATGCCGCATTGAACAACACCATGCCGCACTGAACAACACCATCCTGCACTGAACAACACCATGCCGCACTGAACAACACCATGCCGCACTGAACAACACCATGCCGCACTGAACAACATTATGCCGCACTGAACAACATTATGCCGCACTAAACAACATTATGTCGCACTGAACAACACCATGCCGCACTGAACAACACCATGCCGCACTGAACAACATTATGCCGCACTGAACAACACGATCCCGCATTGAACAACACCATCCCGCAGTGAACAACACCATGCTGCACTGAACAACACCATGCTGCACTGAACAACATTATGCTGCACTGAACAACACGATCCTGCATTGAACAACACCATGCCGCACTGAACAACACCATCCTGCACTGAACAACACCATGCCGCACTGAACAACATTATGCCGCACTGAACAACACCATGCCGCACTGAACAACACCATGCCTTACTGAACAACACGACGTCGCACTGAACAACACGACGCCGCACAGAACAACACGACGCTGCACAGAATAACACAATACCGCACAGAACAACACAATACCGCACAAACAGTTTTAGATAATATTACGTCGCAGTCATGTGACGCGGACATGACGTCAATAGGCGGAACTCACGGCAAAATTATAATCCGTGGGCGTGGCTTGCAACAGGAAGTAGGAAAGCGGCAAATCTGGCAAACAAGACACAGCGGTTAGTAACACGATGACTAACAAGGCAAATATTTTTGTTTTCAGCTTGCAACTTGACCGTCTAGAGCGTACAAGGTAATTACAACTGTTTTTTTTTAGCCCTGAAAAGCGAGGGAGTGTGGCGTTTGGGAGGAATGTCGAACTCGGCGTCTGCTTCCAGCCACAGACGCCAAATTTCGACGATTATTTCGACTGGTCAACGGTTGTAAATTATTGCGTTGACTAAAAACTTTATTTAACTCTACTCTTAACTTTGCCGTTTCAGATATGCGGGTATTACACCGCGGAAATGACGTCAATAGGCTGAACTCTCGCCAAAATTCAAATCTGTGGGCGCAATGGCCTTGAGCGAGACACCGGATACAAACACGACGATTATCAACAGAAATATCTTTATTTTCTGCTTGCAAGTGGACCGTCTAGAGCGTACACGGTAAGTACAACTCATTGTGTTTAAAAAGATTTACGTTTGTGTAGTTTGCGTTGTGTTGTATCTGTGAATGTTGGTTGAGGCTAAATGTTAATGTTTAATTTCATTCCTTTAGGTTCCACGGTGTTTGTTGGCTGTATGTTTTCCACTGCAAGAAGAGGCTCGTATCATTGACCAGCAGGAGCTACAATGGTGAGTACCCCTTTCGTCTTCCATTTATGTTAAACACTTCCTATTTCATGTCTAACAGTACTCGATTTAACAAATAACCATAAATAAATACAGTGTGGGCAGTCACGTTAACATATGTGATTATCCTGCCTAATATGTTTATCACAAATATGTCACTAATCACTAATATGTTTATTTGTTTATCACAACACCTCTGGACCTTCAGCAATCGATTATTTCCCTTCATCTACATAGAGACAGAACGATGGTGTCTTAAACATCTCATTCATTTCACCAAATAACTTCACGCAGGTGGATAACGGCCGTCTCGGTCACGCTATGTTGCGTGATGCAGTTTTGAAGAACCAAATGCATTTATTCAATGAATAAGTCAAGCTAGTTCTATGTTTATGATGTTGTAAGTTACGGTACCGATTGAAGTTGAGTTCGAAGCCAGTGGAAAACAGCGCTGCGTTTGTGCTCTCCAGGTACAAATGTTGTGATCTCTGACTGACGACCGGGCGAGACTCGAGTAAGAGATGTCCAAACGAGCTCCGGCAGGGCGGGCCAAGGCGGAGCGAACGGACGCCCTTCAGGCCGCCAATGACGAGCTGAGAACCAAACTGATGGACGTCCAGTTAGAACTTCAGCAGGAGAAGAACAAGGTGAAAACCTCAACAGACAGACACTGCCTGCCTCCCTGCCTGCCTCCCTGCCTGCCTCCCTCCCAGTTTTCCCGATGTAGATTAGACATGCGTGTGCCATGACTGTGTCAGCCTACATCAACAAATGCACCGAGGACGTCAGCACCACTAAGAATATCATCACCCGGGGCAACCAACGACCCTGGATGACTGAGGAGGTACGTCAAACGCTACGAGCGCGGAACTCTGCCTTCAAGTCTGGCGACAAGGAGACACTGAGGACAGCGAGAGCCAACTTGAACCGTGCCATCAGGATAGCGAAGCGAGACCGCAGTCGAAAATTTCAGGATCGTTTCCACGACGTCAAAAACATCAGGAGTATGTGGCAAGGCATATGGGCGATTACAGACTACAACTCACTCCCCCCCCCCCCGGGTGGGTGTAGTTGATGCTGACTTTCTAAATGGTCTAAATAACTTCTTTGGGAGGTTCGAGGCACTAAACGGCACTCCAGCAGTTAAAACTGTCCCCCATCAGGAAGAGGAGGTACTCTGCCTTGACTCCGCCGATGTGTTGAAGACCCTGAGGAGAGTCAACCCCTGTAAGGCCCCTGGCCCCGACAACATTCCTGGGCGTGTGTTCAGGGAATGTGCAAGTCATCTGGCTGGGGTCATCACAGACATTTTTAACACCTCGCTGGGCCAAGCCACAGTGCCGGCGTGCTTTAAGACTGCCTCCATCATTCCGGTGCCGAAGAAACCTCAAATCACCTCATTTAATGATTACCGGCCTGTTGCACTGACTCCGGTTATGATGAAGTGCTTCGAAAGGCTGCTTAAAGGTCACATCGTTTCCAGACTCCCCCTATTATTTGACCCGTTCCAGTTTGCCGACCGGCAAAACCGCTCCACTCAGGACGCCATCTCCTCCGTTCTTCACCTGAGCCTGGCTCACCTGGAGGAGAAGAACACCCATGTGCGGAGGCTGTTCCTGGACTTCAGCTCAGCGTTTGACACCATCATCCCACAGCATCTGGTAGGAAAATTGGAACACCTGGGCTTCAACACCCCCCTTCGCAACTGGCTGCTAGACTTCCTCAGCAACAGACCTCAGTCAGTCCGGGTCGGACAGAACACCTCTGATGTCATCACCCTCAGCACAGGCTCCCTTCAGGGCTGCGTCCTGAGCCCCCTGCTGTTCACCCTGATGACACACGACTGCGTCCTCAGGTTCACCACCAATCACATCGTGAAGTCAGCAGACGACACAACGGTGGTGGGGCTCATCAGAGACAACAACGACCTGGACTACAGAGAGGAGGTGGAGCAGCTGGTGGGCTGGTGCAGAGAAAACAGCCTGATCCTGAATGAGGAGAAGATGAAGGAGATCATCGTCGACTTCAGGAAAAAACAGCCTCACCACGCTCCACTGATCATCAACAGCTCAGCTGTGGAGGTGGTCAGCACCACCAAATTCCTGGGGGTCCACATCACAGAAGACCTCACCTGGACTATGAACACTACGGCACTGGTCAAGAGGGCACAGAAGCGCTTGTACTTACAGCGGAGGATGAGGAGAGCCCACCTGCCCCCACCCATCATGAGGACGTTCTACAGGAGCACCATAGAGAGCATTCTGACAAGCTGTCTCTCTGTGTGGTGTGGAGGCTGCACCGCCTCCGATTGGAAGAACGTGAGGAGAGTGGTGAGGACAGCAGAGAGGATCATAGGGGCTCCTCTTCCCTCCATTCAGGACATTTCATCTCAGCGCTGCATGTCCCGTGCCCGTAACATCATCAATGACCCATCACACCCCCACCATGGACTGTTCTCCCTGCTGCCCTCTGGGAAGAGGTTTGCAGCATCCGCTGCAGGTCCACCAGGTTCTGCAACAGCTTTTTCCCTGCTGTCATCAGACTGTTGAACACTAGAACTGTTGAGCTCTAAACTGAACTCTGCATCACACATTCACAGAACTGTACTTTATGACACTACGGACCTCTATCTTGCACTATCTCGCACTACCAACTTTACTGAACTTGTATAAACCCTTTAAATAGAAGTTTAATACATGGTTTAGCATTCCTCTGCACACTCTTGAATACTGTTTTGCCTACTTGCACTATTGCATAATTATCACTGCTGCACTTTATACTTATTTTTAATATATATATATATATATAGTATATGTATATATATATATTTTCATAGGATATGTTACTTCTATTCAACTGCAATATCACTACTTTGTTGTAAGACGTATGCAACGGAATTTCGTTTTGTATGCACCATGTGCAGACAAGATGACAATAAAGTTTGTCTAAGTCTAAGTCTAAGTCATGTCAGGTCAGCTGTCTGGAGAGAGAGAGAAGTCAGGACCTGCGGGCGGAGCACCACCGTGCCACCGCCGCCATGACGGAACTCAAAAGCAAACTCCATGAGGAGAAGCAGAAAGAGTTAGCCATTACCAGGGAGACATTACTGCGGCAGCATGAAATGGAGCTGATGAGAGTGATCAAAATCAAAGATGGAGAGATCCAGCGACTGAATGCCTTGGTCCTCAGCCTGAGGGACGGCTCCATGGACAAGGTGATCCGCTCTATCCGTGTCTGACTATCCGCACGCCACGTCGGGCTTCGATGCGGCCGCTACCGTATTGTGTAGCTTGTCCCCAGTAAGCGTCGCGGCGCTCCGTTGCGGTCTCAACGGCCCGGTGTGGCGCAATGTCTGCTCAGGTGAGGAGGGGGGGCGCTTTGCTGGCGGAGGTGGAGGAGACGCGGCGGTGTCGGGAGACCGAGCGGTGTCGCCTCCACCAGGAGCGCGGAAGAAGCCCTGGCAGCGGCCCAGCAGGCCTGGCAGTCCCGAGCGGCCGAGCTCCGATCGGCTCATCACCAGCATCGGGAGGAGCTGAGCCGAACCAAGAGAGACTGCGAGAGGGAGATCCGCCGACTGGTAGGACTGATCAGATGCGCGGTGCGTGGCTATGTTCCCAATTTCGTTGTATACCTGCAGTGCAATGACACCTAAGGCATTCTATTCTATTCTATTTCACAAGAAGAAAATGTCCGGTTGCTCGCTTCGCTTTTGTCACAGCAAAGGTGTTCCAGTCGATTCAAGAAAAAAAATTGGCCGGTTGCTCTCTTTGTTTTTGTCACAATTCTGGCAAATGAGTTTGCCCGCCTGCCTGAGCGCTCCCTGTTTGTACATCCAGACGGATGAGATCAAGCTGAAAGACAGAGCGGTTAGTGTTTTGGATGAAGCCCTGGGGCCGGCCACGTCCACCGCCTTCAGCTGCAGACTCAGGCTGCCGAGCAGCAGATCGCTGCCCTGAGGGATTCCCAAAGGGCGGGCCTAAACTACCCTGGAAGTGGGGTCAACGCCGCTACTAGCAATCCTCTTCATTGCGTAAGCCACCTCATCACACACTTGCAGTACGCATGACTTAGTTCGTTGCTGGAGGAAGGTAGCACAAAAACAGTTTTGAACTTTGAACGAGTGCTTGTGTGTGTGTGTTGCGGGGCGTTTTCAGTCTCAGGAGGATCGGGACACGCGACGGTTTCATCTGAAAATCGCTGAGCTCAGCGCAGTCATCAGGAACCTGGAGGATCGAAACGCCCTGCTTTCTGAAGAGCGCAATGAACTGGTAATTTATTGACGGCACGCTTGAAGGTTTGCGCTACGTTTGATGCGCGCCATCCAGCGAGGCACCCATTGCGCTTGCTTATTAGTTGAGCGGCGCGTCGAGTCGGTTGCCTGGTAGATGTCTTTTATTGGGAGCCAAAGCCACGATTCCGTTCAAACCGATGCAAAAGGAATGGATACGTTCTGGCCCGCGTGTTGTGCGTCTTTCACATCCCGCACTTCATGCTTGCAGCTAAAGCGACTGAGAGAAACAGAAAGCCAGTTTCTGCCACTCCTGTACAAAAACAAACGCCTGAGCAGGAAGAATGAAGAATTCTCGCTGGTGCTGTGTCGCCTTGAAAACAAAGTGCGCTTTGTCACCCAGGAGAACGAGGAGATGGCAAGCTTGGTAAGTCGACGCGGACAACGGCGGCGTGCCAACAGAGTCCACTGCATTTGTGTTCCACAGAGAAGGCCTAGTTCGCTCAATGACCTGGACCGCGGTTGCGGCCAGCAGGACGGTGAAATGGAGTTCCTTCAAGTTGTGGAGCAGCGGCACATCATCGACGACTTGTCCAAGGTCTTCAGGCAGGCGACTCGGTGCACGTACGGCAGCGCCACGCTCGCTCGCTGTCGCCAGGAAACCTTTTCCGTCCAAAGCTTGGCCGGCGGCCGCCATCCAAAAAATTGGCCCCTTAAATTCCGACCTTTCAAGCAGGAGCATTGTGCGCACGCGTTTGAACACGCTTTAGACTTGTTTTGCCGTTTTCAGCAGCTCAAAGCTCCCGTTTTGTCAGCGCCTTTGCCACTCGCTGTGCGCTGAAAACGACGGACTTGCCCGGCTGCTCAGCCCGTCAACCATGAGCCGCGAGCGCGACATCATTGTCCGTAGGCAGCTAGTGGCAAAATGCACCCTGTTAGAGTTGCGCTCGCTCCAACTTATTTTGCAAGAACCACACGGGAGACAAGTAAGTTCTTTTGGACACCTGCAGGTGGAGAGTCCATCCGTTGTACGAATGAAGTCTGACTCTCGGCTCCTGCACGAGCATTTTAATTAAGAGAAACAGGGTGGGTGTAAGAGTGGATTGAATAGAGGAAGCCCTTGACCTCTAGTCAAAACATAGCAAGGGGTGTTTTACGACTTTGTGTAGGAAGGGATAAGCGATAGGGATAAATAAGGGATAAATAATATTATTTATTACAGGTTGCAGTCAAAGTCAAAGCAACATAATGATACGATAAAGATAATCTGGAAAACCCTGACACACCCTGTAGTTGTCACTTTTGGAAAAGACGAGCGTCCCTCCAATCATCGCCGGTGACGTGTTTTTCAGGCTCTGGAGACAGGAGCTCATGTCAGAAATGTCATTGTGAGTCGCGTTTGTTTCTGCGCCGGAGCCGTTCGTTCCCTTTGCATCCAAAGAATCTCAAAGGCGGATTATTTGTGTCGACAGGAGAGAGATTTGCTGCTACGATACCGACGTCGAGAATCTCTGAGGAGGAACAAAGCGTGAGGTCCTGCAAGGTGAGTCTGTTTGTTTGCGGCTGCTTGGTGTTGCGCAAGATGAAATGGCCTTTTTCTCGCTATCGTTCCTCTCGTCGATTCATCGTGAGGTGTCGCTTCAGTTTGTTCAGAGAGATGTTTGCTTCCGCGCCCGCAGGTCATCGAAACATTTTACGGCTACGACGAAGACGTGTTGGTGGACTCGGACGGATCGTCCTTGTCTTTTCACACCGACAGAACCCCCGACACGGAACCCGAAGAGGTAGCCCGCCATTTCTGCCAGCGTATTGGCACCAAACATTCCTCTTCAGCCTGGAATCGGATTCGTCTTTGCGTCGCGGGTGCTTTGTCGCCGGTCTGACTGATTCTGGTACTAGTGCTGTGTTGCATTGGTGTGTGCATGAAGAGGCGGAGCTTCGCTACCGCCAGCTGACGCAAGAATATCAAGCGCTGCAACGAGCCTACGCTCTGCTAGCCCAGACCAGCGAAGGGGACTACGACGCCGAGAAGGAGATCAAGGTGGCGCCCCTTCCCGCAACCCCCGGCCGGGTCGCAGCCTCCCCGTTCTCACCCAGCCTCGGGTGTTCTCTGGTCTGAAAGGAGGAGGAGGAGCCTCCCTCCTCCTCCTTTCAGACCAGAGAAAAGCTGATGGTAGAAATGGGTCACTATCAAAGCAGAGTAGCAGATCTGGAGTCAGCGCTGAAGCAACAAGGACAGGTAAGCTCATCAATGAGCACACCTTTTTCTCAGACAAAATAGCTACATTCTTCAGTCACTCATTCGTCTGGCATTACTGGACCAACCCCCCCCGAATGTGGCTGGGAAAATGCGGAGAAAAGCAAATGTCATTTTCCAGTCAACCAAAGAATTTGTGGATGAAAATGACACAACATTCCAAAGCTGTCCACGCGTTTGTCTCTTCTAGAATGTCAAGTGGGTGGAGGAGAAGCAGCTGCTGCGTCAGAGCAATCAGCAGTTGGCCGAAAAGGTGACGGAAAGAAAGGCGCTGGGCGGAGTCGCTTGGCGTCACACCCGTCAGGAAGCCCCGCAGATGAGGTCTGACTGTCTTTTCAGGTCAGGCGGATGGAGGCGGAAGAAGCGCGTCTGAAAGAGCACATCCAGGATATCCGAGACCAAAACGAACTGCTTGAGTTCCGCATCCTGGAGCTGGAGGTGGGAAGACTCGCACAAGCGTGTTGAGGCCAGAGATGTGACGGACGGACGGACGGACGGACGGATGCATGCCTCTGCCTTTCAGGAGAGGGAGTGGCGCTCCCCCGTCTTGAAGTTTCTGCAAGTCCGTTTCCCAGACGGCCTCAGCCCTTTGCAGATCTACTGCGAGGCCGAGGGCGTGAGCGTACGTAAGGCGTCCCTCGCAACCCTAACCTTAACCCGAGGTCCCAGAACACCTTACATTGCTCCTTGCGCCTTTCCCCCGGACATCGTCATCAGTGATCTGATGAAGAAGCTGGACATCCTGGGCTATAACGCCGTAAGTGTATGTCGAACTCCTTATGTTCGCACTCCACGAGACTCGGCGGCTCAAATGTGACTTTTGGAAGGCTTTGCGCTGAAAGAAGCTTGTTGACGCTGTGCCTTTGGGCTCTTCTATGTTCTGCAAGCAGAAGGGCTACCTGGATGAAGAGTTGGACTTCAGGAAGTGTTCCATGGACCAGGCTCATAAGGTAAGCCTCCCTCAAATCTCCCGCCGGACCACTGATGGACGAGGATTGCGGCCCAGAGGATCCTGGAGCTGGAGGCCATGTTGTACGAGGCGCTACCGCAGCGGGACTGCCCCGCCACGGACGGCGAAAAAGCCAGCCACGCTGGCGTGAATGACGTGCTGACGGCGGATCAGAGAGAAGAGCTTAGGAGCGCCGTGGACCAATGGAAGCGAGCCCTGATGTGCGAGTTGAGGGAGCGCGACGCTTGCATCCTCCAAGAGAGAATGGATCTGCTGCACAGCGCGCAACAGGTAAGGGCCCAAAGCCAGCCCGGCACTTACTTGCACGCTTACTGGCTTTTGAATGCCACTTTCCATTTGTCCGTCCTAGAGGAACAAAGAGCTGAAAGAATTCATCGAAGCTCAGAAGAGACAAATCAAACAATTGGAGGAGAAGTTTCTGTTTCTCTTTCTATTCTTCTCCTTGGCCTTCATTCTGTGGCCCTAACACCAGCTGGTGAGTGAGCTCCAGCGGCACCGCACTCGACACCTCCGATACACTGCCAGCCGGTCGCAGACGCTCCGATGCCAACGTATACCCCCCGCCACGGTGACAGAGGCACCGCGTCACACCGGCGCTCATCCAATCAGAAGGCAGGAAAAGCAAATTCACATGCAGGGCACTTTTGAACCAGAAAAGAGCGCCACAAAAAACGGTTGTTGCCCCAAACGCGCACTAAAAAGGGTCAGAATATCAAGAGTCCCACTGGCCAGCCGGGGCCACCCGTCCAGCTGTTTCTTCAGGGGGGAAAAAAATTGGAGTCACCGGTGAGTACATTTTGCATTTAGCTCTGCTTTTCTGCTTCTGTCTTCAAGTGTGTGGCATCCTGCGATCAAAGATTCAGCCAACCCCAAAGCGGTTGACCTCAACGTCCCACCACCATGCCTACCAGAGCAGGTGACATGATGCTTTGGACATCCTTCCGTCTCAGATGCCCAAAAGTACTCTTTGCCACATCTGCAGCAATACGGTGTCTTTTCAAAGGTGCAAATAAATCCAGCGTGGGCGGAACACGCACGTCTTCGGTTTTTCCCGCTTTGTTTGTGTGACAGCTGTTGTGAAAATTTTATACAAATAAAGTTGTATAGTACAGGTTTGGCCAAGCCGCAACTCCCGAACCGCATGCGGCTCTTTTATGTTCATATCAACATTTGTGTGTGTGTGTGTGTGTGTGTGTGTGGGGGGGGGGGGGGTTGTGCGTGTTGGCTTCACTTGAGTTCAATTTGGTATTTTGGTCAAAAGCGCATGTGGTGAAATTCCACAAAGTAGGATGGGCAAACACATTTCTTTAAACTATGAGTGTCAATTGGGCTCTCGAAATGGCAGGGAAAAGATGCACAGCAAAACGAAAATACGTAGATGAACGCAGGACGTTTTAATCAGAGTGGGAAAGTTTCTATTTTTTGTTGAACGTGATGGCAAACCATTCTGCCTGATATGTCAGACCTCAGCGCATTTCAAAGATTCAAATCTTCAGCGCCATGCACTTCAGCTCACTCCATGCTAACATTGATCAGGCGTCGAACCCGCAACATCATGCTTAAGAGGTGGCCATGCTAACCAGTGCGCCATTATGTCAACGCATAATAACTAAGTCTACTGATCAAAACAGCGGTTACTATATGACGTCGCTACGTCGTGGTCACGTGACGCAGACAAGACGTCAATGGACGTGGGCAGAGTTAACTTGTTTAAAAGGGAGTGGGCAGAAGAAATATTTAATTTATTTAAATCTATTTTGAGTGCACACCATTATGCCAATGCATAACAACTGTAAATCTACTAAACAAAACAGCGGTTGCTATATGACATCTGCCACGTCGTGGTCACGTGACATACGTGACGTCGATGGGCGTAACTTTCGCCGGAATTCAAATCCGCGGGGAGAGTTAACTTGTTTAAAAGAGAGTGGGCAGAAGAACTATTTAATTTATTTAAATCTATTTGGTGTGTGCGCCATTATGTCAATGCATAACAACTGTAAGTCTACTAAACAAAACAGCGGTTGCTATAGGACGTCTGCCACGTCGTGGTCACGTGACGCGGACGTGACGTCGACGCCTACTTTACATCCCACCGATCACAGGACCCCTCGGCTGCATAACCGTGCCCCCTTCCCAACCAATCGGATTTGCTATACGCGAAAACGACGCCAATGGAAAGAGCTTCCGCCCAAATTTAAATCCGTGGGCGTGGCTCGCAGCAGGAAGTAGGAAAATGGCGGCGATGTTGACAAAGACACAGCGGATGGTAACATACGACTAACAAGAGAAATATTTTTATTTTCTGCTTGCAACTGGACCGTCCAGAGCGTACACGGTAAGTACAACTCATCGTTTTTAAAAAGAAGTACTTTTGTTGCCCTGAAAAGCGAGTGAGCGTGGCGTTTGTGGGGGACGTCGAATTTCGACGATTCTTTCTGGTCAACGGTTGTAAATGATTGTGTTGATTAAAAAAGAAAACTTGATGTAACTCTACTTTTAACTGCCGTTTCAGATAGATTTGGAATTGCATCACATCCAATTTTGCCTAGAGCGTACACGGTAAGTAACACTCGTTGTGTTTAAGGAGATTTACGTTTGTAATAGCAGAAGTGTAGCCGCGTTGCGTTGTACGTGTGAATGTTGGTCCAGGCGAAATGTTAATGTTTAATTTCATTCCTTTAGGTTCCACGGTGTTTGTTGGCTGCAAGTTTTCCACTGCAAGAAGAGGCTCATATCATTGACCAGGAGCGAGCTACAATGGTGAGTAGCCATAACATTTATGTTAAACACTTCCTATTTCATGTCTAACAGTACTTGATTTAACAAATAACCATAAATAAATACAGTGTGGGCACTGAAGTTAACATATGTGATTATACTGCCTAATCTGTCACCGAGTAGATTGTTGCAAAGTAATATAAGATCCAAAGTTGTAATTCAGAATAGTTTTCAAAAGAAGGCCATTAGAATTATATACAAGTCTGATTACCCTGAACAAGCTATTAATTAAATCACAAATTCTTCAATTCAAAGATTTGGTAGATTATCAGACAAATAATGTCTAACAGTAATTGATTTAACACATCACGATAAGTAGATTGAGTGTGGGCACTCTCAAGTTAACATATATGATTATACTGCCTAATCTGTTACAGAGTATGTTGTTGCCAAGTAATGTAGAATAGATCCAAAGTAGTAATCCAGAATAGTTTTGAAGAGGCCATTAGAATAATAAACAAATCTGATTACCTTGAACATAATAACAAGCTAAGTGTTTAATATGTCCTATGAAGTCAAAATTGGGCACCATCATGTGGTGAAATTTGGAATTGCATCACATCCAATTTTGCCTGGGAACAAACAGATTAAATAAATCTTAGTTTTGAATAAGCCACTCCTTCTCAAACAAGTAAACTCTGCCCATTTCGCGCAGTAGATGTTCTGTTAATATCTAGTATTTATACAAAGTCATAATTTAAATTGCTTTCAACCTTCATTCATCGGTTCAACCAACATTACTCGCTCTTATTACCAACTTGTATTGATTTAACTAAGCGTTTAATACTTCCTATCAGGTCTCAAGGCAAGATTTGGCAAAATACAGTTTCAGCAAATCCAATTTTGCCAGGGAACAAAAATAGATTAAATAAACTAAATAAGTCTTCTTCCCATTAAATAAATTAGAAAAGTCTGTCTTGTAACCAGTCCTCTTCAAACAAGTAAAGTCTGCCCATTTTGTGCCGTAGATTTTGTGTCTATGCCTCGTATTTAAACAAAATCATAATTTAAACGACTTCTTTCCTTCATTCACTTTGGAAATTTGGAATTGCAGCAAATCGAATTTTGCCAGGGAACAAAAATAGATCAATTAAACTAAATAAGTCTTCTTCCCATTAAATAAATTAAAAAAGTCTGTCTTGTAACCAGTCCTTTTCAAACAAGTAAAGTCTGCCCATTTTGTGCCGTCGATTTTGTGTTAATGCCTAGTATTTATACAAAATCATAATTTAAAGGACTTCATTCCTTCATTCACTTTGGAAATTTGGAATTGCAGCACATCAAATTTTGCCTGGGAAGAAAAGTAGATTAAATAAATTTAATAAGTCTTACTACTTCCCATTAAATAAATTAAATACGTCTTACTTGTTCCCACTCCTTTTCAAAACAGTAGTTTAAAACGAGGGCCCTTCACTCAATCTTTAACCTCAACCCCGCACGTTGTGTTGTATCTGTGAATGTTGGTTGTGGCCAAATGATAGTTTTCTTTCATTCGTTTAGGTTCCAAGAAAACTTGATGTAACTCTACTTTTAACTGCCGTTTCAGATAAGCGGGTATTACGTCGCAGTCATGTGCCGCGGATATGACGTAATTGCCCGAACCTCCGCCAAAATTCAAATCTGTTGGCGCGATGGCCGTGAGCCACTGAGCAGCGACGATTATCAACGGAAATATCTTTATTTTCTGCTTGCAACTGGACCGTCTAGAGCGTACACGGTAAGTAACACTCATTGTGTTTAAGGAGATTTACGTTTGTAATAGCAGAAGTGTAGCCGCGTTGCGTTGTACGTGTGAAAATTGGTCGAGGCGAAATGTTAATGTTTAATTTCATTCCTTTAGGTTCCACGGTGTTTGTTGGCTGCAAGTTTTCCACTGCAAGAAGAGGCTCGTATCATTGACCAGGAGCGAGCTACAATGGTGAGTAGCCATAACATTTATGTTAAACACTTCCTATTTCATGTCTAACAGTACTTGATTTAACAAATAACCATAAATAAATACAGTGTGGGCACTGAAGTTAACATATGTGATTATACTGCCTAATCTGTCACCGAGTAGATTGTTGCAAAGTAATATAAGATCCAAAGTTGTAATTCAGAATAGTTTTCAAAAGAAGGCCATTAGAATTATATACAAGTCTGATTACCCTGAACAAGCTATTAATTAAATCACAAATTCTTCAATTCAAAGATTTGGTAGATTATCAGACAAATAATGTCTAACAGTAATTGATTTAACACATCACGATAAGTAGATTGAGTGTGGGCACTCTCAAGTTAACATATATGATTATACTGCCTAATCTGTTACAGAGTATGTTGTTGCCAAGTAATGTAGAATAGATCCAAAGTAGTAATCCAGAATAGTTTTGAAGAGGCCATTAGAATAATAAACAAATCTGATTACCTTGAACATAATAACAAGCTAAGTGTTTAATATGTCCTATGAAGTCAAAATTGGGCACCATCATGTGGTGAAATTTGGAATTGCATCACATCCAATTTTGCCTGGGAACAAACAGATTAAATAAATCTTAGTTTTGAATAAGCCACTCCTTCTCAAACAAGTAAACTCTGCCCATTTCGCGCAGTAGATGTTCTGTTAATATCTAGTATTTATACAAAGTCATAATTTAAATTGCTTTCAACCTTCATTCATCGGTTCAACTAACATTACTCGCTCTTATTACCAACTTGTATTGATTTAACTAAGCGTTTAATACTTCCTATCAGGTCTCAAGGCAAGATTTGGCAAAATACAGTTTCAGCAAATCCAATTTTGCCAGGGAACAAAAATAGATTAAATAAACTAAATAAGTCTTCTTCCCATTAAATAAATCAGAAAAGTCTGTCTTGTAACCAGTCCTCTTCAAACAAGTAAAGTCTGCCCATTTTGTGCCGTAGATTTTGTGTCTATGCCTAGTATTTAAACAAAATCATAATTTAAACGACTTCTTTCCTTCATTCACTTTGGAAATTTGGAATTGCAGCAAATCGAATTTTGCCAGGGAACAAAAATAGATCAATTAAACTAACTAAGTTTTCTTCCCATTAAATAAATTAAAAAAGTCTGTCTTGTAACCAGTCCTTTTCAAACAAGTAAAGTCTGCCCATTTTGTGCCGTCGATTTTGTGTTAATGCCTAGTATTTATACAAAATCATAATTTAAAGGACTTCATTCCTTCATTCACTTTGGAAATTTGGAATTGCAGCACATCAAATTTTGCCTGGGAAGAAAAGTAGATTAAATAAATTTAATAAGTCTTACTACTTCCCATTAAATAAATTAAATACGTCTTACTTGTTCCCACTCCTTTTCAAAACAGTAGTTTAAAACGAGGGCCCTTCACTCAATCTTTAACCTCAACCCCGCACGTTGTGTTGTATCTGTGAATGTTGGTTGTGGCCAAATGATAGTTTTCTTTCATTCGTTTAGGTTCCAAGAAAACTTGATGTAACTCTACTTTTAACTGCCGTTTCAGATAAGCGGGTATTACGTCGCAGTCATGTGCCGCGGATATGACGTAATTGCCCGAACCTCCGCCAAAATTCAAATCTGTTGGCGCGATGGCCGTGAGCCACTGAGCAGCGACGATTATCAACGGAAATATCTTTATTTTCTGCTTGCAACTGGACCGTCTAGAGCGTACACGGTAAGTAACACTCATTGTGTTTAAGGAGATTTACGTTTGTAATAGCAGAAGTGTAGCCGCGTTGCGTTGTACGTGTGAAAATTGGTCGAGGCGAAATGTTAATGTTTAATTTCATTCCTTTAGGTTCCACGGTGTTTGTTGGCTGCAAGTTTTCCACTGCAAGAAGAGGCTCGTATCATTGACCAGGAGCGAGCTACAATGGTGAGTAGCCATAACATTTATGTTAAACACTTCCTATTTCATGTCTAACAGTACTTGATTTAACAAATAACCATAAATAAATACAGTGTGGGCACTGAAGTTAACATATGTGATTATACTGCCTAATCTGTCACCGAGTAGATTGTTGCAAAGTAATATAAGATCCAAAGTTGTAATTCAGAATAGTTTTCAAAAGAAGGCCATTAGAATTATATACAAGTCTGATTACCCTGAACAAGCTATTAATTAAATCACAAATTCTTCAATTCAAAGATTTGGTAGATTATCAGACAAATAATGTCTAACAGTAATTGATTTAACACATCACGATAAGTAGATTGAGTGTGGGCACTCTCAAGTTAACATATATGATTATACTGCCTAATCTGTTACAGAGTATGTTGTTGCCAAGTAATGTAGAATAGATCCAAAGTAGTAATCCAGAATAGTTTTGAAGAGGCCATTAGAATAATAAACAAATCTGATTACCTTGAACATAATAACAAGCTAAGTGTTTAATATGTCCTATGAAGTCAAAATTGGGCACCATCATGTGGTGAAATTTGGAATTGCATCACATCCAATTTTGCCTGGGAACAAACAGATTAAATAAATCTTAGTTTTGAATAAGCCACTCCTTCTCAAACAAGTAAACTCTGCCCATTTCGCGCAGTAGATGTTCTGTTAATATCTAGTATTTATACAAAGTCATAATTTAAATTGCTTTCAACCTTCATTCATCGGTTCAACCAACATTACTCGCTCTTATTACCAACTTGTATTGATTTAACTAAGCGTTTAATACTTCCTATCAGGTCTCAAGGCAAGATTTGGCAAAATACAGTTTCAGCAAATCCAATTTTGCCAGGGAACAAAAATAGATTAAATAAACTAAATAAGTCTTCTTCCCATTAAATAAATCAGAAAAGTCTGTCTTGTAACCAGTCCTCTTCAAACAAGTAAAGTCTGCCCATTTTGTGCCGAAGATTTTGTGTCTATGCCTAGTATTTAAACAAAATCATAATTTAAACGACTTCTTTCCTTCATTCACTTTGGAAATTTGGAATTGCAGCAAATCGAATTTTGCCAGGGAACAAAAATAGATCAATTAAACTAAATAAGTCTTCTTCCCATTAAATAAATTAAAAAAGTCTGTCTTGTAACCAGTCCTTTTCAAACAAGTAAAGTCTGCCCATTTTGTGCCGTCGATTTTGTGTTAATGCCTAGTATTTATACAAAATCATAATTTAAAGGACTTCATTCCTTCATTCACTTTGGAAATTTGGAATTGCAGCACATCAAATTTTGCCTGGGAAGAAAAGTAGATTAAATAAATTTAATAAGTCTTACTACTTCCCATTAAATAAATTAAATACGTCTTACTTGTTCCCACTCCTTTTCAAAAAAGTAGTTTAAAACGAGGTCCCTTCACTCAACCTTTAACCCTATTTATTCACCTTCTAGGCTAAGTGTTAAAGGCTAAGTGTTAAAGGCTAAGTGTTAAAGGCTAAGTGTTAAAGGCTAAGTGTTAGAGGCTAAGTGCCAGAGGCTAGGCGCCAGAGGCGAGTTTTTGTGGGCTGAAGTTTTAGTGGGGTTAGTGTGAATACAATCCAAAAGAATACAACAGAATACAATACAATAGAATATAATACAAAGATTAAATTCAATAGCTCTTACTACTTCCCATTAAATAAATTAAATACGTCTTACTTGTTCCCAATCCTTTTCAAAAAAGTAGTTTAAAACGAGGGCCCTTCACTCAACCTTTAACCTCAACCCCGCACGTCACATTGTGTTGTATCTGTGAATGTTGGTTGTGGCCAAATGATAGTTTTCTTTCATTCGTTTAGGTTCCACGGTGTTTGTTGGCTATGTTTTCCACTGTCAGAAGGATGAAAATACAAAGTACAACGCTTGGACGTGGGCGAAGACGTCACCGGTGAGTCCTTCCTTCCTATTTATTTACCTTCTAGATGCTAGAGGCTAAGTGTTAGAGGCTAAGTGTTAGAGGCTAAGTGTTAAAGGCAACACAATACGAACAACACAACACAATACGAACAACTCAACACAATATGAACAACACAATATGAACAACACAACACAATACGAACAACACAACACATTACGAACAACACAACACAATACGAACAACACAACGATACTGCACTGAACAACACGATACCGCACTGAGAAACACGATACCGCACTGAACAACACGATACCGCACTGAACAACACCATGCCGCACTGAACACCATGCCACACTGAACAACACCATCCCGCACTGAACAACACCATGCCGCACTAAATAACACCATGCCGCACTGAACAACACCATGCCTCACTGAACGACACCATGCCGCACTGAAAGACACCATGCCGCACTGAACGACACCATGCCGCACTGAAAGACACCATCCCGCACTGAACACCATGCCGCACTGAACAACACCATCCTGCACTGAACAACACCATCCCGCACTGAACAACACCATGCCGCACTGAACAACATTATGCCGCACTGAACATTATGCCGCACTGAACAACACCATGCCGCACTGAACAACACCATGCCGCACTGAACAACATTATGCCGCACTGAACAACACCATGCCGCACTGAACAACACCATGCCGCACTGAACAACATTATAACGCACTGAACAACACCATCCCGCACTGAACAACACCATGCCGCACTAAACAACATTATGCCGCACTGAACAACATTATGCCGAAATGAACAACACCATGCCGCACTGAACAACACCATGCCGCACTGAACAACACCATGCCGCACTGAACAACACCATGCCGCACTGAACAACATTATGCCGCACTGAACAACACCATGCCGCACTGAACAACACCATCCTGCACTGAACAACACCATTCCGCATTGAACACCATGCCGCACTGAACAACACCATCCCGCACTGAACAACACCATCCCGCACTGAACAACATCATGCCGCACTGAACAACATTATGCCGCACTGAACAACATTATGCCGCACTGAACAACACCATGCCGCACTGAACAACACCATGCCGCACTGAACAACACCATGCCGCACTGAACAACATTATAACGCACTGAACAACACCATCCCGCACTGAACAACACCATGCCGCACTAAACAACATTATGCCGCACTGAACAACATTATGCCGAAATGAACAACACCATGCCGCACTGAACAACACCATGCCGCACTGAACAACACCATGCCGCACTGAACAACACCATGCCGCACTGAACAACACCATCCCGCACTGAACAACACCATCCCGCACTGAACAACACCATGCCGCACTGAACAACACCATGCCGCACTGAACAACACCATGCCGCACTGAACAACACCATGCCGCACTTAACAACACCATTCCGCACTGAACAACACCATGCCGCACTGAACAACATTATGCTGCACTGAACAACACCATGCCGCACTGAACAACACCATGCCGCACTGAACAACACCATGCCGCACTGAAAAACATTATGCCGCACTGAACAACACCATGCCGCACTGAACAACACCATCCCGAACTGAACAACACCATGCCGCATTGAACAACACCATGCCGCACTGAACAACACCATCCTGCACTGAACAACACCATCCCGCACTGAACAACACCATGCCGCACTGAACAACACCATGCCGCACTGAACAACACCATGCCGCAATGAACAACACCATCCCGCACTGAACAACACCATCCCGCACTGAACAACACCATGCCGCATTGAACAACACCATGCCGCACTGAACAACACCATCCTGCACTGAACAACACCATCCCGCACTGAACAACACCATGCCGCATTGAACAACACCATGCCGCACTGAACAACACCATCCCGCACTGAACAACACCATGCCGCACTGAACAACATTATGGCGCACTGGACAACATTATGCCGCACTGAACAACACCATGCCGCACTGAACAACACCATGCCGCACTGAACAACACCATGCCGCACTGAACAACACCATGCCGCACTGAACAACATTATGCCGCACTGAACAACACCATGCCGCACTGAACAACACCATGCCGCACTGAACAACACGATCCCGCATTGAACAACACCATCCTGCACTGAACAACACCATGCCGCACTGAACAACACCATGCCGCACTGAACAGCACCATTCCGCACTGAACAACACCATGCCGCACTGAACAACACCATCCTGCACTGAACAACACCATCCCGCACTGAACAACACCATGCCGCATTGAACAACACCATGCCGCACTGAACAACACCATCCTGCACTGAACAACACCATGCCGCACTGAACAACACCATGCCGCACTGAACAACACCATGCCGCACTGAACAACATTATGCCGCAGTGACGCATTGAACAACACCATGCCGCACTGAACAACACCATCCTGCACTGAACAACACCATCCCGCACTGAACAACACCATGCCGCATTGAACAACACCATGCCGCACTGAACAACACCATGCCGCACTGAACAACACCATGCCGCACTGAACAACACCATGCCGCACTGAACAACACCATGCCGCACTGAACAACACCATCCCGCACTGAACAACACCATGCCGCATTGAACAACACCATGCCGCACTGAACAACACCATGCCGCACTGAACAACACCATTCCGCACTGAACAACACCATGCCGCACTGAACAACACCATCCCGCACTGAACAACACCATCCCGCACTGAACAACACCATGCCGCATTGAACAACACCATGCCGCACTGAACAACACCATCCTGCACTGAACAACACCATGCCGCACTGAACAACACCATGCCGCACTGAACAACACCATGCCGCACTGAACAACATTATGCCGCACTGAACAACATTATGCCGCACTAAACAACACCATGCCGCACTGAACAACACCATGCCGCACTGAACAACATTATGCCGCACTGAACAACACGATCCCGCATTGAACAACACCATCCCGCAGTGAACAACACCATGCCGCATTGAACAACACCATGCCGCACTGAACAACACCATGCTGCACTGAACAACATTATGCTGCACTGAACAACACGATCCTGCATTGAACAACACCATGCCGCACTGAACAACACCATCCTGCACTGAACAACACCATGCCGCACTGAACAACATTATGCCGCACTGAACAACACCATGCCGCACTGAACAACACCATGCCGCACTGAACAACACCATGCCGCACTGAACAACACCATGCCGCAATGAACAACACCATCCCGCACTGAACAACACCATGCCGCATTGAACAACACCATGCCGCACTGAACAACACCATCCTGCACTGAACAACACCATGCCGCACTGAACAACACCATGCCGCACTGAACAACACCATGCCGCACTGAACAACATTATGCCGCACTGAACAACATTATGCCGCACTAAACAACATTATGTCGCACTGAACAACACCATGCCGCACTGAACAACACCATGCCGCACTGAACAACATTATGCCGCACTGAACAACACGATCCCGCATTGAACAACACCATCCCGCAGTGAACAACACCATGCTGCACTGAACAACACCATGCTGCACTGAACAACATTATGCTGCACTGAACAACACGATCCTGCATTGAACAACACCATGCCGCACTGAACAACACCATCCTGCACTGAACAACACCATGCCGCACTGAACAACATTATGCCGCACTGAACAACACCATGCCGCACTGAACAACACCATGCCTTACTGAACAACACGACGTCGCACTGAACAACACGACGCCGCACAGAACAACACGACGCTGCACAGAATAACACAATACCGCACAGAACAACACAATACCGCACAAACAGTTTTAGATAATATTACGTCGCAGTCATGTGACGCGGACATGACGTCAATAGGCGGAACTCACGGCAAAATTATAATCCGTGGGCGTGGCTTGCAACAGGAAGTAGGAAAGCGGCAAATCTGGCAAACAAGACACAGCGGTTAGTAACACGATGACTAACAAGGCAAATATTTTTGTTTTCAGCTTGCAACTTGACCGTCTAGAGCGTACAAGGTAATTACAACTGTTTTTTTTTAGCCCTGAAAAGCGAGGGAGTGTGGCGTTTGGGAGGAATGTCGAACTCGGCGTCTGCTTCCAGCCACAGACGCCAAATTTCGACGATTATTTCGACTGGTCAACGGTTGTAAATTATTGCGTTGACTAAAAACTTTATTTAACTCTACTCTTAACTTTGCCGTTTCAGATATGCGGGTATTACACCGCGGAAATGACGTCAATAGGCTGAACTCTCGCCAAAATTCAAATCTGTGGGCGCAATGGCCTTGAGCGAGACACCGGATACAAACACGACGATTATCAACAGAAATATCTTTATTTTCTGCTTGCAAGTGGACCGTCTAGAGCGTACACGGTAAGTACAACTCATTGTGTTTAAAAAGATTTACGTTTGTGTAGTTTGCGTTGTGTTGTATCTGTGAATGTTGGTTGAGGCTAAATGTTAATGTTTAATTTCATTCCTTTAGGTTCCACGGTGTTTGTTGGCTGTATGTTTTCCACTGCAAGAAGAGGCTCGTATCATTGACCAGCAGGAGCTACAATGGTGAGTACCCCTTTCGTCTTCCATTTATGTTAAACACTTCCTATTTCATGTCTAACAGTACTCGATTTAACAAATAACCATAAATAAATACAGTGTGGGCAGTCACGTTAACATATGTGATTATCCTGCCTAATATGTTTATCACAAATATGTCACTAATCACTAATATGTTTATTTGTTTATCACAACACCTCTGGACCTTCAGCAATCGATTATTTCCCTTCATCTACATAGAGACAGAACGATGGTGTCTTAAACATCTCATTCATTTCACCAAATAACTTCACGCAGGTGGATAACGGCCGTCTCGGTCACGCTATGTTGCGTGATGCAGTTTTGAAGAACCAAATGCATTTATTCAATGAATAAGTCAAGCTAGTTCTATGTTTATGATGTTGTAAGTTACGGTACCGATTGAAGTTGAGTTCGAAGCCAGTGGAAAACAGCGCTGCGTTTGTGCTCTCCAGGTACAAATGTTGTGATCTCTGACTGACGACCGGGCGAGACTCGAGTAAGAGATGTCCAAACGAGCTCCGGCAGGGCGGGCCAAGGCGGAGCGAACGGACGCCCTTCAGGCCGCCAATGACGAGCTGAGAACCAAACTGATGGACGTCCAGTTAGAACTTCAGCAGGAGAAGAACAAGGTGAAAACCTCAACAGACAGACACTGCCTGCCTCCCTGCCTGCCTCCCTGCCTGCCTCCCTCCCAGTTTTCCCGATGTAGATTAGACATGCGTGTGCCATGACTGTGTCAGCCTACATCAACAAATGCACCGAGGACGTCAGCACCACTAAGAATATCATCACCCGGGGCAACCAACGACCCTGGATGACTGAGGAGGTACGTCAAACGCTACGAGCGCGGAACTCTGCCTTCAAGTCTGGCGACAAGGAGACACTGAGGACAGCGAGAGCCAACTTGAACCGTGCCATCAGGATAGCGAAGCGAGACCGCAGTCGAAAATTTCAGGATCGTTTCCACGACGTCAAAAACATCAGGAGTATGTGGCAAGGCATATGGGCGATTACAGACTACAACTCACTCCCCCCCCCCCCGGGTGGGTGTAGTTGATGCTGACTTTCTAAATGGTCTAAATAACTTCTTTGGGAGGTTCGAGGCACTAAACGGCACTCCAGCAGTTAAAACTGTCCCCCATCAGGAAGAGGAGGTACTCTGCCTTGACTCCGCCGATGTGTTGAAGACCCTGAGGAGAGTCAACCCCTGTAAGGCCCCTGGCCCCGACAACATTCCTGGGCGTGTGTTCAGGGAATGTGCAAGTCATCTGGCTGGGGTCATCACAGACATTTTTAACACCTCGCTGGGCCAAGCCACAGTGCCGGCGTGCTTTAAGACTGCCTCCATCATTCCGGTGCCGAAGAAACCTCAAATCACCTCATTTAATGATTACCGGCCTGTTGCACTGACTCCGGTTATGATGAAGTGCTTCGAAAGGCTGCTTAAAGGTCACATCGTTTCCAGACTCCCCCTATTATTTGACCCGTTCCAGTTTGCCGACCGGCAAAACCGCTCCACTCAGGACGCCATCTCCTCCGTTCTTCACCTGAGCCTGGCTCACCTGGAGGAGAAGAACACCCATGTGCGGAGGCTGTTCCTGGACTTCAGCTCAGCGTTTGACACCATCATCCCACAGCATCTGGTAGGAAAATTGGAACACCTGGGCTTCAACACCCCCCTTCGCAACTGGCTGCTAGACTTCCTCAGCAACAGACCTCAGTCAGTCCGGGTCGGACAGAACACCTCTGATGTCATCACCCTCAGCACAGGCTCCCTTCAGGGCTGCGTCCTGAGCCCCCTGCTGTTCACCCTGATGACACACGACTGCGTCCTCAGGTTCACCACCAATCACATCGTGAAGTCAGCAGACGACACAACGGTGGTGGGGCTCATCAGAGACAACAACGACCTGGACTACAGAGAGGAGGTGGAGCAGCTGGTGGGCTGGTGCAGAGAAAACAGCCTGATCCTGAATGAGGAGAAGATGAAGGAGATCATCGTCGACTTCAGGAAAAAACAGCCTCACCACGCTCCACTGATCATCAACAGCTCAGCTGTGGAGGTGGTCAGCACCACCAAATTCCTGGGGGTCCACATCACAGAAGACCTCACCTGGACTATGAACACTACGGCACTGGTCAAGAGGGCACAGAAGCGCTTGTACTTACAGCGGAGGATGAGGAGAGCCCACCTGCCCCCACCCATCATGAGGACGTTCTACAGGAGCACCATAGAGAGCATTCTGACAAGCTGTCTCTCTGTGTGGTGTGGAGGCTGCACCGCCTCCGATTGGAAGAACGTGAGGAGAGTGGTGAGGACAGCAGAGAGGATCATAGGGGCTCCTCTTCCCTCCATTCAGGACATTTCATCTCAGCGCTGCATGTCCCGTGCCCGTAACATCATCAATGACCCATCACACCCCCACCATGGACTGTTCTCCCTGCTGCCCTCTGGGAAGAGGTTTGCAGCATCCGCTGCAGGTCCACCAGGTTCTGCAACAGCTTTTTCCCTGCTGTCATCAGACTGTTGAACACTAGAACTGTTGAGCTCTAAACTGAACTCTGCATCACACATTCACAGAACTGTACTTTATGACACTACGGACCTCTATCTTGCACTATCTCGCACTACCAACTTTACTGAACTTGTATAAACCCTTTAAATAGAAGTTTAATACATGGTTTAGCATTCCTCTGCACACTCTTGAATACTGTTTTGCCTACTTGCACTATTGCATAATTATCACTGCTGCACTTTATACTTATTTTTAATATATATATATATATATAGTATATGTATATATATATATTTTCATAGGATATGTTACTTCTATTCAACTGCAATATCACTACTTTGTTGTAAGACGTATGCAACGGAATTTCGTTTTGTATGCACCATGTGCAGACAAGATGACAATAAAGTTTGTCTAAGTCTAAGTCTAAGTCATGTCAGGTCAGCTGTCTGGAGAGAGAGAGAAGTCAGGACCTGCGGGCGGAGCACCACCGTGCCACCGCCGCCATGACGGAACTCAAAAGCAAACTCCATGAGGAGAAGCAGAAAGAGTTAGCCATTACCAGGGAGACATTACTGCGGCAGCATGAAATGGAGCTGATGAGAGTGATCAAAATCAAAGATGGAGAGATCCAGCGACTGAATGCCTTGGTCCTCAGCCTGAGGGACGGCTCCATGGACAAGGTGATCCGCTCTATCCGTGTCTGACTATCCGCACGCCACGTCGGGCTTCGATGCGGCCGCTACCGTATTGTGTAGCTTGTCCCCAGTAAGCGTCGCGGCGCTCCGTTGCGGTCTCAACGGCCCGGTGTGGCGCAATGTCTGCTCAGGTGAGGAGGGGGGGCGCTTTGCTGGCGGAGGTGGAGGAGACGCGGCGGTGTCGGGAGACCGAGCGGTGTCGCCTCCACCAGGAGCGCGGAAGAAGCCCTGGCAGCGGCCCAGCAGGCCTGGCAGTCCCGAGCGGCCGAGCTCCGATCGGCTCATCACCAGCATCGGGAGGAGCTGAGCCGAACCAAGAGAGACTGCGAGAGGGAGATCCGCCGACTGGTAGGACTGATCAGATGCGCGGTGCGTGGCTATGTTCCCAATTTCGTTGTATACCTGCAGTGCAATGACACCTAAGGCATTCTATTCTATTCTATTTCACAAGAAGAAAATGTCCGGTTGCTCGCTTCGCTTTTGTCACAGCAAAGGTGTTCCAGTCGATTCAAGAAAAAAAATTGGCCGGTTGCTCTCTTTGTTTTTGTCACAATTCTGGCAAATGAGTTTGCCCGCCTGCCTGAGCGCTCCCTGTTTGTACATCCAGACGGATGAGATCAAGCTGAAAGACAGAGCGGTTAGTGTTTTGGATGAAGCCCTGGGGCCGGCCACGTCCACCGCCTTCAGCTGCAGACTCAGGCTGCCGAGCAGCAGATCGCTGCCCTGAGGGATTCCCAAAGGGCGGGCCTAAACTACCCTGGAAGTGGGGTCAACGCCGCTACTAGCAATCCTCTTCATTGCGTAAGCCACCTCATCACACACTTGCAGTACGCATGACTTAGTTCGTTGCTGGAGGAAGGTAGCACAAAAACAGTTTTGAACTTTGAACGAGTGCTTGTGTGTGTGTTGCGGGGCGTTTTCAGTCTCAGGAGGATCGGGACACGCGACGGTTTCATCTGAAAATCGCTGAGCTCAGCGCAGTCATCAGGAACCTGGAGGATCGAAACGCCCTGCTTTCTGAAGAGCGCAATGAACTGGTAATTTATTGACGGCACGCTTGAAGGTTTGCGCTACGTTTGATGCGCGCCATCCAGCGAGGCACCCATTGCGCTTGCTTATTAGTTGAGCGGCGCGTCGAGTCGGTTGCCTGGTAGATGTCTTTTATTGGGAGCCAAAGCCACGATTCCGTTCAAACCGATGCAAAAGGAATGGATACGTTCTGGCCCGCGTGTTGTGCGTCTTTCACATCCCGCACTTCATGCTTGCAGCTAAAGCGACTGAGAGAAACAGAAAGCCAGTTTCTGCCACTCCTGTACAAAAACAAACGCCTGAGCAGGAAGAATGAAGAACTCTCGCTGGTGCTGTGTCGCCTTGAAAACAAAGTGCGCTTTGTCACCCAGGAGAACGAGGAGATGGCAAGCTTGGTAAGTCGACGCGGACAACGGCGGCGTGCCAACAGAGTCCACTGCATTTGTGTTCCACAGAGAAGGCCTAGTTCGCTCAATGACCTGGACCGCGGTTGCGGCCAGCAGGACGGTGAAATGGAGTTCCTTCAAGTTGTGGAGCAGCGGCACATCATCGACGACTTGTCCAAGGTCTTCAGGCAGGCGACTCGGTGCACGTACGGCAGCGCCACGCTCGCTCGCTGTCGCCAGGAAACCTTTTCCGTCCAAAGCTTGGCCGGCGGCCGCCATCCAAAAAATTGGCCCCTTAAATTCCGACCTTTCAAGCAGGAGCATTGTGCGCACGCGTTTGAACACGCTTTAGACTTGTTTTGCCGTTTTCAGCAGCTCAAAGCTCCCGTTTTGTCAGCGCCTTTGCCACTCGCTGTGCGCTGAAAACGACGGACTTGCCCGGCTGCTCAGCCCGTCAACCATGAGCCGCGAGCGCGACATCATTGTCCGTAGGCAGCTAGTGGCAAAATGCACCCTGTTAGAGTTGCGCTCGCTCCAACTTATTTTGCAAGAACCACACGGGAGACAAGTAAGTTCTTTTGGACACCTGCAGGTGGAGAGTCCATCCGTTGTACGAATGAAGTCTGACTCTCGGCTCCTGCACGAGCATTTTAATTAAGAGAAACAGGGTGGGTGTAAGAGTGGATTGAATAGAGGAAGCCCTTGACCTCTAGTCAAAACATAGCAAGGGGTGTTTTACGACTTTGTGTAGGAAGGGATAAGCGATAGGGATAAATAAGGGATAAATAATATTATTTATTACAGGTTGCAGTCAAAGTCAAAGCAACATAATGATACGATAAAGATAATCTGGAAAACCCTGACACACCCTGTAGTTGTCACTTTTGGAAAAGACGAGCGTCCCTCCAATCATCGCCGGTGACGTGTTTTTCAGGCTCTGGAGACAGGAGCTCATGTCAGAAATGTCATTGTGAGTCGCGTTTGTTTCTGCGCCGGAGCCGTTCGTTCCCTTTGCATCCAAAGAATCTCAAAGGCGGATTATTTGTGTCGACAGGAGAGAGATTTGCTGCTACGATACCGACGTCGAGAATCTCTGAGGAGGAACAAAGCGTGAGGTCCTGCAAGGTGAGTCTGTTTGTTTGCGGCTGCTTGGTGTTGCGCAAGATGAAATGGCCTTTTTCTCGCTATCGTTCCTCTCGTCGATTCATCGTGAGGTGTCGCTTCAGTTTGTTCAGAGAGATGTTTGCTTCCGCGCCCGCAGGTCATCGAAACATTTTACGGCTACGACGAAGACGTGTTGGTGGACTCGGACGGATCGTCCTTGTCTTTTCACACCGACAGAACCCCCGACACGGAACCCGAAGAGGTAGCCCGCCATTTCTGCCAGCGTATTGGCACCAAACATTCCTCTTCAGCCTGGAATCGGATTCGTCTTTGCGTCGCGGGTGCTTTGTCGCCGGTCTGACTGATTCTGGTACTAGTGCTGTGTTGCATTGGTGTGTGCATGAAGAGGCGGAGCTTCGCTACCGCCAGCTGACGCAAGAATATCAAGCGCTGCAACGAGCCTACGCTCTGCTAGCCCAGACCAGCGAAGGGGACTACGACGCCGAGAAGGAGATCAAGGTGGCGCCCCTTCCCGCAACCCCCGGCCGGGTCGCAGCCTCCCCGTTCTCACCCAGCCTCGGGTGTTCTCTGGTCTGAAAGGAGGAGGAGGAGCCTCCCTCCTCCTCCTTTCAGACCAGAGAAAAGCTGATGGTAGAAATGGGTCACTATCAAAGCAGAGTAGCAGATCTGGAGTCAGCGCTGAAGCAACAAGGACAGGTAAGCTCATCAATGAGCACACCTTTTTCTCAGACAAAATAGCTACATTCTTCAGTCACTCATTCGTCTGGCATTACTGGACCAACCCCCCCCGAATGTGGCTGGGAAAATGCGGAGAAAAGCAAATGTCATTTTCCAGTCAACCAAAGAATTTGTGGATGAAAATGACACAACATTCCAAAGCTGTCCACGCGTTTGTCTCTTCTAGAATGTCAAGTGGGTGGAGGAGAAGCAGCTGCTGCGTCAGAGCAATCAGCAGTTGGCCGAAAAGGTGACGGAAAGAAAGGCGCTGGGCGGAGTCGCTTGGCGTCACACCCGTCAGGAAGCCCCGCAGATGAGGTCTGACTGTCTTTTCAGGTCAGGCGGATGGAGGCGGAAGAAGCGCGTCTGAAAGAGCACATCCAGGATATCCGAGACCAAAACGAACTGCTTGAGTTCCGCATCCTGGAGCTGGAGGTGGGAAGACTCGCACAAGCGTGTTGAGGCCAGAGATGTGACGGACGGACGGACGGACGGACGGATGCATGCCTCTGCCTTTCAGGAGAGGGAGTGGCGCTCCCCCGTCTTGAAGTTTCTGCAAGTCCGTTTCCCAGACGGCCTCAGCCCTTTGCAGATCTACTGCGAGGCCGAGGGCGTGAGCGTACGTAAGGCGTCCCTCGCAACCCTAACCTTAACCCGAGGTCCCAGAACACCTTACATTGCTCCTTGCGCCTTTCCCCCGGACATCGTCATCAGTGATCTGATGAAGAAGCTGGACATCCTGGGCTATAACGCCGTAAGTGTATGTCGAACTCCTTATGTTCGCACTCCACGAGACTCGGCGGCTCAAATGTGACTTTTGGAAGGCTTTGCGCTGAAAGAAGCTTGTTGACGCTGTGCCTTTGGGCTCTTCTATGTTCTGCAAGCAGAAGGGCTACCTGGATGAAGAGTTGGACTTCAGGAAGTGTTCCATGGACCAGGCTCATAAGGTAAGCCTCCCTCAAATCTCCCGCCGGACCACTGATGGACGAGGATTGCGGCCCAGAGGATCCTGGAGCTGGAGGCCATGTTGTACGAGGCGCTACCGCAGCGGGACTGCCCCGCCACGGACGGCGAAAAAGCCAGCCACGCTGGCGTGAATGACGTGCTGACGGCGGATCAGAGAGAAGAGCTTAGGAGCGCCGTGGACCAATGGAAGCGAGCCCTGATGTGCGAGTTGAGGGAGCGCGACGCTTGCATCCTCCAAGAGAGAATGGATCTGCTGCACAGCGCGCAACAGGTAAGGGCCCAAAGCCAGCCCGGCACTTACTTGCACGCTTACTGGCTTTTGAATGCCACTTTCCATTTGTCCGTCCTAGAGGAACAAAGAGCTGAAAGAATTCATCGAAGCTCAGAAGAGACAAATCAAACAATTGGAGGAGAAGTTTCTGTTTCTCTTTCTATTCTTCTCCTTGGCCTTCATTCTGTGGCCCTAACACCAGCTGGTGAGTGAGCTCCAGCGGCACCGCACTCGACACCTCCGATACACTGCCAGCCGGTCGCAGACGCTCCGATGCCAACGTATACCCCCCGCCACGGTGACAGAGGCACCGCGTCACACCGGCGCTCATCCAATCAGAAGGCAGGAAAAGCAAATTCACATGCAGGGCACTTTTGAACCAGAAAAGAGCGCCACAAAAAACGGTTGTTGCCCCAAACGCGCACTAAAAAGGGTCAGAATATCAAGAGTCCCACTGGCCAGCCGGGGCCACCCGTCCAGCTGTTTCTTCAGGGGGGAAAAAAATTGGAGTCACCGGTGAGTACATTTTGCATTTAGCTCTGCTTTTCTGCTTCTGTCTTCAAGTGTGTGGCATCCTGCGATCAAAGATTCAGCCAACCCCAAAGCGGTTGACCTCAACGTCCCACCACCATGCCTACCAGAGCAGGTGACATGATGCTTTGGACATCCTTCCGTCTCAGATGCCCAAAAGTACTCTTTGCCACATCTGCAGCAATACGGTGTCTTTTCAAAGGTGCAAATAAATCCAGCGTGGGCGGAACACGCACGTCTTCGGTTTTTCCCGCTTTGTTTGTGTGACAGCTGTTGTGAAAATTTTATACAAATAAAGTTGTATAGTACAGGTTTGGCCAAGCCGCAACTCCCGAACCGCATGCGGCTCTTTTATGTTCATATCAACATTTGTGTGTGTGTGTGTGTGTGTGTGTGTGGGGGGGGGGGGGGTTGTGCGTGTTGGCTTCACTTGAGTTCAATTTGGTATTTTGGTCAAAAGCGCATGTGGTGAAATTCCACAAAGTAGGATGGGCAAACACATTTCTTTAAACTATGAGTGTCAATTGGGCTCTCGAAATGGCAGGGAAAAGATGCACAGCAAAACGAAAATACGTAGATGAACGCAGGACGTTTTAATCAGAGTGGGAAAGTTTCTATTTTTTGTTGAACGTGATGGCAAACCATTCTGCCTGATATGTCAGACCTCAGCGCATTTCAAAGATTCAAATCTTCAGCGCCATGCACTTCAGCTCACTCCATGCTAACATTGATCAGGCGTCGAACCCGCAACATCATGCTTAAGAGGTGGCCATGCTAACCAGTGCGCCATTATGTCAACGCATAATAACTAAGTCTACTGATCAAAACAGCGGTTACTATATGACGTCGCTACGTCGTGGTCACGTGACGCAGACAAGACGTCAATGGACGTGGGCAGAGTTAACTTGTTTAAAAGGGAGTGGGCAGAAGAAATATTTAATTTATTTAAATCTATTTTGAGTGCACACCATTATGCCAATGCATAACAACTGTAAATCTACTAAACAAAACAGCGGTTGCTATATGACATCTGCCACGTCGTGGTCACGTGACATACGTGACGTCGATGGGCGTAACTTTCGCCGGAATTCAAATCCGCGGGGAGAGTTAACTTGTTTAAAAGAGAGTGGGCAGAAGAACTATTTA
Organism: Syngnathus floridae; assembly: GCF_059516105.1. Taxonomy (NCBI): domain Eukaryota; kingdom Metazoa; phylum Chordata; class Actinopteri; order Syngnathiformes; family Syngnathidae; genus Syngnathus; species Syngnathus floridae. Next base: position 14,535,918 of record NC_142424.1, read on the forward strand.
ATTTATTTAAATCTATTTGGTGTGTGCGCCATTATGTCAATGCATAACAACTGTAAGTCTACTAAACAAAACAGCGGTTGCTATAGGACGTCTGCCACGTCGTGGTCACGTGACGCGGACGTGACGTCGACGCCTACTTTACATCCCACCGATCACAGGACCCCTCGGCTGCATAACCGTGCCCCCTTCCCAACCAATCGGATTTGCTATACGCGAAAACGACGCCAATGGAAAGAGCTTCCGCCCAAATTTAAATCCGTGGGCGTGGCTCGCAGCAGGAAGTAGGAAAATGGCGGCGATGTTGACAAAGACACAGCGGATGGTAACATACGACTAACAAGAGAAATATTTTTATTTTCTGCTTGCAACTGGACCGTCCAGAGCGTACACGGTAAGTACAACTCATCGTTTTTAAAAAGAAGTACTTTTGTTGCCCTGAAAAGCGAGTGAGCGTGGCGTTTGTGGGGGACGTCGAATTTCGACGATTCTTTCTGGTCAACGGTTGTAAATGATTGTGTTGATTAAAAAAGAAAACTTGATGTAACTCTACTTTTAACTGCCGTTTCAGATAGATTTGGAATTGCATCACATCCAATTTTGCCTAGAGCGTACACGGTAAGTAACACTCGTTGTGTTTAAGGAGATTTACGTTTGTAATAGCAGAAGTGTAGCCGCGTTGCGTTGTACGTGTGAATGTTGGTCCAGGCGAAATGTTAATGTTTAATTTCATTCCTTTAGGTTCCACGGTGTTTGTTGGCTGCAAGTTTTCCACTGCAAGAAGAGGCTCATATCATTGACCAGGAGCGAGCTACAATGGTGAGTAGCCATAACATTTATGTTAAACACTTCCTATTTCATGTCTAACAGTACTTGATTTAACAAATAACCATAAATAAATACAGTGTGGGCACTGAAGTTAACATATGTGATTATACTGCCTAATCTGTCACCGAGTAGATTGTTGCAAAGTAATATAAGATCCAAAGTTGTAATTCAGAATAGTTTTCAAAAGAAGGCCATTAGAATTATATACAAGTCTGATTACCCTGAACAAGCTATTAATTAAATCACAAATTCTTCAATTCAAAGATTTGGTAGATTATCAGACAAATAATGTCTAACAGTAATTGATTTAACACATCACGATAAGTAGATTGAGTGTGGGCACTCTCAAGTTAACATATATGATTATACTGCCTAATCTGTTACAGAGTATGTTGTTGCCAAGTAATGTAGAATAGATCCAAAGTAGTAATCCAGAATAGTTTTGAAGAGGCCATTAGAATAATAAACAAATCTGATTACCTTGAACATAATAACAAGCTAAGTGTTTAATATGTCCTATGAAGTCAAAATTGGGCACCATCATGTGGTGAAATTTGGAATTGCATCACATCCAATTTTGCCTGGGAACAAACAGATTAAATAAATCTTAGTTTTGAATAAGCCACTCCTTCTCAAACAAGTAAACTCTGCCCATTTCGCGCAGTAGATGTTCTGTTAATATCTAGTATTTATACAAAGTCATAATTTAAATTGCTTTCAACCTTCATTCATCGGTTCAACCAACATTACTCGCTCTTATTACCAACTTGTATTGATTTAACTAAGCGTTTAATACTTCCTATCAGGTCTCAAGGCAAGATTTGGCAAAATACAGTTTCAGCAAATCCAATTTTGCCAGGGAACAAAAATAGATTAAATAAACTAAATAAGTCTTCTTCCCATTAAATAAATTAGAAAAGTCTGTCTTGTAACCAGTCCTCTTCAAACAAGTAAAGTCTGCCCATTTTGTGCCGTAGATTTTGTGTCTATGCCTAGTATTTAAACAAAATCATAATTTAAACGACTTCTTTCCTTCATTCACTTTGGAAATTTGGAATTGCAGCAAATCGAATTTTGCCAGGGAACAAAAATAGATCAATTAAACTAAATAAGTCTTCTTCCCATTAAATAAATTAAAAAAGTCTGTCTTGTAACCAGTCCTTTTCAAACAAGTAAAGTCTGCCCATTTTGTGCCGTCGATTTTGTGTTAATGCCTAGTATTTATACAAAATCATAATTTAAAGGACTTCATTCCTTCATTCACTTTGGAAATTTGGAATTGCAGCACATCAAATTTTGCCTGGGAAGAAAAGTAGATTAAATAAATTTAATAAGTCTTACTACTTCCCATTAAATAAATTAAATACGTCTTACTTGTTCCCACTCCTTTTCAAAACAGTAGTTTAAAACGAGGGCCCTTCACTCAATCTTTAACCTCAACCCCGCACGTTGTGTTGTATCTGTGAATGTTGGTTGTGGCCAAATGATAGTTTTCTTTCATTCGTTTAGGTTCCAAGAAAACTTGATGTAACTCTACTTTTAACTGCCGTTTCAGATAAGCGGGTATTACGTCGCAGTCATGTGCCGCGGATATGACGTAATTGCCCGAACCTCCGCCAAAATTCAAATCTGTTGGCGCGATGGCCGTGAGCCACTGAGCAGCGACGATTATCAACGGAAATATCTTTATTTTCTGCTTGCAACTGGACCGTCTAGAGCGTACACGGTAAGTAACACTCATTGTGTTTAAGGAGATTTACGTTTGTAATAGCAGAAGTGTAGCCGCGTTGCGTTGTACGTGTGAAAATTGGTCGAGGCGAAATGTTAATGTTTAATTTCATTCCTTTAGGTTCCACGGTGTTTGTTGGCTGCAAGTTTTCCACTGCAAGAAGAGGCTCGTATCATTGACCAGGAGCGAGCTACAATGGTGAGTAGCCATAACATTTATGTTAAACACTTCCTATTTCATGTCTAACAGTACTTGATTTAACAAATAACCATAAATAAATACAGTGTGGGCACTGAAGTTAACATATGTGATTATACTGCCTAATCTGTCACCGAGTAGATTGTTGCAAAGTAATATAAGATCCAAAGTTGTAATTCAGAATAGTTTTCAAAAGAAGGCCATTAGAATTATATACAAGTCTGATTACCCTGAACAAGCTATTAATTAAATCACAAATTCTTCAATTCAAAGATTTGGTAGATTATCAGACAAATAATGTCTAACAGTAATTGATTTAACACATCACGATAAGTAGATTGAGTGTGGGCACTCTCAAGTTAACATATATGATTATACTGCCTAATCTGTTACAGAGTATGTTGTTGCCAAGTAATGTAGAATAGATCCAAAGTAGTAATCCAGAATAGTTTTGAAGAGGCCATTAGAATAATAAACAAATCTGATTACCTTGAACATAATAACAAGCTAAGTGTTTAATATGTCCTATGAAGTCAAAATTGGGCACCATCATGTGGTGAAATTTGGAATTGCATCACATCCAATTTTGCCTGGGAACAAACAGATTAAATAAATCTTAGTTTTGAATAAGCCACTCCTTCTCAAACAAGTAAACTCTGCCCATTTCGCGCAGTAGATGTTCTGTTAATATCTAGTATTTATACAAAGTCATAATTTAAATTGCTTTCAACCTTCATTCATCGGTTCAACTAACATTACTCGCTCTTATTACCAACTTGTATTGATTTAACTAAGCGTTTAATACTTCCTATCAGGTCTCAAGGCAAGATTTGGCAAAATACAGTTTCAGCAAATCCAATTTTGCCAGGGAACAAAAATAGATTAAATAAACTAAATAAGTCTTCTTCCCATTAAATAAATCAGAAAAGTCTGTCTTGTAACCAGTCCTCTTCAAACAAGTAAAGTCTGCCCATTTTGTGCCGTAGATTTTGTGTCTATGCCTAGTATTTAAACAAAATCATAATTTAAACGACTTCTTTCCTTCATTCACTTTGGAAATTTGGAATTGCAGCAAATCGAATTTTGCCAGGGAACAAAAATAGATCAATTAAACTAACTAAGTTTTCTTCCCATTAAATAAATTAAAAAAGTCTGTCTTGTAACCAGTCCTTTTCAAACAAGTAAAGTCTGCCCATTTTGTGCCGTCGATTTTGTGTTAATGCCTAGTATTTATACAAAATCATAATTTAAAGGACTTCATTCCTTCATTCACTTTGGAAATTTGGAATTGCAGCACATCAAATTTTGCCTGGGAAGAAAAGTAGATTAAATAAATTTAATAAGTCTTACTACTTCCCATTAAATAAATTAAATACGTCTTACTTGTTCCCACTCCTTTTCAAAACAGTAGTTTAAAACGAGGGCCCTTCACTCAATCTTTAACCTCAACCCCGCACGTTGTGTTGTATCTGTGAATGTTGGTTGTGGCCAAATGATAGTTTTCTTTCATTCGTTTAGGTTCCAAGAAAACTTGATGTAACTCTACTTTTAACTGCCGTTTCAGATAAGCGGGTATTACGTCGCAGTCATGTGCCGCGGATATGACGTAATTGCCCGAACCTCCGCCAAAATTCAAATCTGTTGGCGCGATGGCCGTGAGCCACTGAGCAGCGACGATTATCAACGGAAATATCTTTATTTTCTGCTTGCAACTGGACCGTCTAGAGCGTACACGGTAAGTAACACTCATTGTGTTTAAGGAGATTTACGTTTGTAATAGCAGAAGTGTAGCCGCGTTGCGTTGTACGTGTGAAAATTGGTCGAGGCGAAATGTTAATGTTTAATTTCATTCCTTTAGGTTCCACGGTGTTTGTTGGCTGCAAGTTTTCCACTGCAAGAAGAGGCTCGTATCATTGACCAGGAGCGAGCTACAATGGTGAGTAGCCATAACATTTATGTTAAACACTTCCTATTTCATGTCTAACAGTACTTGATTTAACAAATAACCATAAATAAATACAGTGTGGGCACTGAAGTTAACATATGTGATTATACTGCCTAATCTGTCACCGAGTAGATTGTTGCAAAGTAATATAAGATCCAAAGTTGTAATTCAGAATAGTTTTCAAAAGAAGGCCATTAGAATTATATACAAGTCTGATTACCCTGAACAAGCTATTAATTAAATCACAAATTCTTCAATTCAAAGATTTGGTAGATTATCAGACAAATAATGTCTAACAGTAATTGATTTAACACATCACGATAAGTAGATTGAGTGTGGGCACTCTCAAGTTAACATATATGATTATACTGCCTAATCTGTTACAGAGTATGTTGTTGCCAAGTAATGTAGAATAGATCCAAAGTAGTAATCCAGAATAGTTTTGAAGAGGCCATTAGAATAATAAACAAATCTGATTACCTTGAACATAATAACAAGCTAAGTGTTTAATATGTCCTATGAAGTCAAAATTGGGCACCATCATGTGGTGAAATTTGGAATTGCATCACATCCAATTTTGCCTGGGAACAAACAGATTAAATAAATCTTAGTTTTGAATAAGCCACTCCTTCTCAAACAAGTAAACTCTGCCCATTTCGCGCAGTAGATGTTCTGTTAATATCTAGTATTTATACAAAGTCATAATTTAAATTGCTTTCAACCTTCATTCATCGGTTCAACCAACATTACTCGCTCTTATTACCAACTTGTATTGATTTAACTAAGCGTTTAATACTTCCTATCAGGTCTCAAGGCAAGATTTGGCAAAATACAGTTTCAGCAAATCCAATTTTGCCAGGGAACAAAAATAGATTAAATAAACTAAATAAGTCTTCTTCCCATTAAATAAATCAGAAAAGTCTGTCTTGTAACCAGTCCTCTTCAAACAAGTAAAGTCTGCCCATTTTGTGCCGAAGATTTTGTGTCTATGCCTAGTATTTAAACAAAATCATAATTTAAACGACTTCTTTCCTTCATTCACTTTGGAAATTTGGAATTGCAGCAAATCGAATTTTGCCAGGGAACAAAAATAGATCAATTAAACTAAATAAGTCTTCTTCCCATTAAATAAATTAAAAAAGTCTGTCTTGTAACCAGTCCTTTTCAAACAAGTAAAGTCTGCCCATTTTGTGCCGTCGATTTTGTGTTAATGCCTAGTATTTATACAAAATCATAATTTAAAGGACTTCATTCCTTCATTCACTTTGGAAATTTGGAATTGCAGCACATCAAATTTTGCCTGGGAAGAAAAGTAGATTAAATAAATTTAATAAGTCTTACTACTTCCCATTAAATAAATTAAATACGTCTTACTTGTTCCCACTCCTTTTCAAAAAAGTAGTTTAAAACGAGGTCCCTTCACTCAACCTTTAACCCTATTTATTCACCTTCTAGGCTAAGTGTTAAAGGCTAAGTGTTAAAGGCTAAGTGTTAAAGGCTAAGTGTTAAAGGCTAAGTGTTAGAGGCTAAGTGCCAGAGGCTAGGCGCCAGAGGCGAGTTTTTGTGGGCTGAAGTTTTAGTGGGGTTAGTGTGAATACAATCCAAAAGAATACAACAGAATACAATACAATAGAATATAATACAAAGATTAAATTCAATAGCTCTTACTACTTCCCATTAAATAAATTAAATACGTCTTACTTGTTCCCAATCCTTTTCAAAAAAGTAGTTTAAAACGAGGGCCCTTCACTCAACCTTTAACCTCAACCCCGCACGTCACATTGTGTTGTATCTGTGAATGTTGGTTGTGGCCAAATGATAGTTTTCTTTCATTCGTTTAGGTTCCACGGTGTTTGTTGGCTATGTTTTCCACTGTCAGAAGGATGAAAATACAAAGTACAACGCTTGGACGTGGGCGAAGACGTCACCGGTGAGTCCTTCCTTCCTATTTATTTACCTTCTAGATGCTAGAGGCTAAGTGTTAGAGGCTAAGTGTTAGAGGCTAAGTGTTAAAGGCAACACAATACGAACAACACAACACAATACGAACAACTCAACACAATATGAACAACACAATATGAACAACACAACACAATACGAACAACACAACACATTACGAACAACACAACACAATACGAACAACACAACGATACTGCACTGAACAACACGATACCGCACTGAGAAACACGATACCGCACTGAACAACACGATACCGCACTGAACAACACCATGCCGCACTGAACACCATGCCACACTGAACAACACCATCCCGCACTGAACAACACCATGCCGCACTAAATAACACCATGCCGCACTGAACAACACCATGCCTCACTGAACGACACCATGCCGCACTGAAAGACACCATGCCGCACTGAACGACACCATGCCGCACTGAAAGACACCATCCCGCACTGAACACCATGCCGCACTGAACAACACCATCCTGCACTGAACAACACCATCCCGCACTGAACAACACCATGCCGCACTGAACAACATTATGCCGCACTGAACATTATGCCGCACTGAACAACACCATGCCGCACTGAACAACACCATGCCGCACTGAACAACATTATGCCGCACTGAACAACACCATGCCGCACTGAACAACACCATGCCGCACTGAACAACATTATAACGCACTGAACAACACCATCCCGCACTGAACAACACCATGCCGCACTAAACAACATTATGCCGCACTGAACAACATTATGCCGAAATGAACAACACCATGCCGCACTGAACAACACCATGCCGCACTGAACAACACCATGCCGCACTGAACAACACCATGCCGCACTGAACAACATTATGCCGCACTGAACAACACCATGCCGCACTGAACAACACCATCCTGCACTGAACAACACCATTCCGCATTGAACACCATGCCGCACTGAACAACACCATCCCGCACTGAACAACACCATCCCGCACTGAACAACATCATGCCGCACTGAACAACATTATGCCGCACTGAACAACATTATGCCGCACTGAACAACACCATGCCGCACTGAACAACACCATGCCGCACTGAACAACACCATGCCGCACTGAACAACATTATAACGCACTGAACAACACCATCCCGCACTGAACAACACCATGCCGCACTAAACAACATTATGCCGCACTGAACAACATTATGCCGAAATGAACAACACCATGCCGCACTGAACAACACCATGCCGCACTGAACAACACCATGCCGCACTGAACAACACCATGCCGCACTGAACAACACCATCCCGCACTGAACAACACCATCCCGCACTGAACAACACCATGCCGCACTGAACAACACCATGCCGCACTGAACAACACCATGCCGCACTGAACAACACCATGCCGCACTTAACAACACCATTCCGCACTGAACAACACCATGCCGCACTGAACAACATTATGCTGCACTGAACAACACCATGCCGCACTGAACAACACCATGCCGCACTGAACAACACCATGCCGCACTGAAAAACATTATGCCGCACTGAACAACACCATGCCGCACTGAACAACACCATCCCGAACTGAACAACACCATGCCGCATTGAACAACACCATGCCGCACTGAACAACACCATCCTGCACTGAACAACACCATCCCGCACTGAACAACACCATGCCGCACTGAACAACACCATGCCGCACTGAACAACACCATGCCGCAATGAACAACACCATCCCGCACTGAACAACACCATCCCGCATTGAACAACACCATGCCGCACTGAACAACACCATGCTGCACTGAACAACATTATGCTGAACTGAACAACACGATCCTGCATTGAACAACACCATGCCGCACTGAACAACACCATCCTGCACTGAACAACACCATCCTGCACTGAACAACACCACCCCGCACTGAACAACACGATCCCGCATTGAACAACACCATCCCGCACTGAACAACACCATGCCGCACTGAACAACACCATTCCGCACTGAACAACACCATGCCGCACTGAACAACACCATGCCGCACTGAACAACACCATGCCGCACTGAACAACACCATGCCGCACTGAACAACACCATGCCGCACTGAACAACACCATCCCGCACTGAACAACACCATCCCGCACTGAACAACACCATGCCGCATTGAACAACACCATGCCGCACTGAACAACACCATCCTGCACTGAACAACACCATCCCGCACTGAACAACACCATGCCGCATTGAACAACACCATGCCGCACTGAACAACACCATCCCGCACTGAACAACACCATGCCGCACTGAACAACATTATGGCGCACTGGACAACATTATGCCGCACTGAACAACACCATGCCGCACTGAACAACACCATGCCGCACTGAACAACACCATGCCGCACTGAACAACACCATGCCGCACTGAACAACATTATGCCGCACTGAACAACACCATGCCGCACTGAACAACACCATGCCGCACTGAACAACATTATAACGCACTGAACAACACCATCCCGCACTGAACAACACCATGCCGCACTAAACAACATTATGCCGCACTGAACAACATTATGCCGAAATGAACAACACCATGCCGCACTGAACAACACCATGCCGCACTGAACAACACCATGCCGCACTGAACAACACCATGCCGCACTGAACAACATTATGCCGCACTGAACAACACCATGCCGCACTGAACAACACCATCCCGCACTGAACAACACCATCCCGCACTGAACAACACCATGCCGCATTGAACAACACCATGCCGCACTGAACAACACCATCCTGCACTGAACAACACCATCCCGCACTGAACAACACCATGCCGCACTGAACAACACCATGCCGCACTGAACAACACCATGCCGCATTGAACAACACCATGCCGCACTGAACAACACCATCCTGCACTGAACAACACCATGCCGCACTGAACAACACCATGCCGCACTGAACAACACCATGCCGCACTGAACAACATTATGCCGCAGTGACGCATTGAACAACACCATGCCGCACTGAACAACACCATCCTGCACTGAACAACACCATCCCGCACTGAACAACACCATGCCGCATTGAACAACACCATGCCGCACTGAACAACACCATGCCGCACTGAACAACACCATGCCGCACTGAACAACACCATGCCGCACTGAACAACACCATCCCGCACTGAACAACACCATGCCGCATTGAACAACACCATGCCGCACTGAACAACACCATGCCGCACTGAACAACACCATTCCGCACTGAACAACACCATGCCGCACTGAACAACACCATCCCGCACTGAACAACACCATCCCGCACTGAACAACACCATGCCGCATTGAACAACACCATGCCGCACTGAACAACACCATCCTGCACTGAACAACACCATGCCGCACTGAACAACACCATGCCGCACTGAACAACACCATGCCGCACTGAACAACATTATGCCGCACTGAACAACATTATGCCGCACTAAACAACATTATGTCGCACTGAACAACACCATGCCGCACTGAACAACACCATGCCGCACTGAACAACATTATGCCGCACTGAACAACACGATCCCGCATTGAACAACACCATCCCGCAGTGAACAACACCATGCCGCATTGAACAACACCATGCCGCACTGAACAACACCATGCTGCACTGAACAACATTATGCTGCACTGAACAACACGATCCTGCATTGAACAACACCATGCCGCACTGAACAACACCATCCTGCACTGAACAACACCATGCCGCACTGAACAACATTATGCCGCACTGAACAACACCATGCCGCACTGAACAACACCATGCCGCACTGAACAACACCATGCCGCACTGAACAACACCATGCCGCAATGAACAACACCATCCCGCACTGAACAACACCATGCCGCATTGAACAACACCATGCCGCACTGAACAACACCATCCTGCACTGAACAACACCATGCCGCACTGAACAACACCATGCCGCACTGAACAACACCATGCCGCACTGAACAACATTATGCCGCACTGAACAACATTATGCCGCACTAAACAACATTATGTCGCACTGAACAACACCATGCCGCACTGAACAACACCATGCCGCACTGAACAACATTATGCCGCACTGAACAACACGATCCCGCATTGAACAACACCATCCCGCAGTGAACAACACCATGCTGCACTGAACAACACCATGCTGCACTGAACAACATTATGCTGCACTGAACAACACGATCCTGCATTGAACAACACCATGCCGCACTGAACAACACCATCCTGCACTGAACAACACCATGCCGCACTGAACAACATTATGCCGCACTGAACAACACCATGCCGCACTGAACAACACCATGCCTTACTGAACAACACGACGTCGCACTGAACAACACGACGCCGCACAGAACAACACGACGCTGCACAGAATAACACAATACCGCACAGAACAACACAATACCGCACAAACAGTTTTAGATAATATTACGTCGCAGTCATGTGACGCGGACATGACGTCAATAGGCGGAACTCACGGCAAAATTATAATCCGTGGGCGTGGCTTGCAACAGGAAGTAGGAAAGCGGCAAATCTGGCAAACAAGACACAGCGGTTAGTAACACGATGACTAACAAGGCAAATATTTTTGTTTTCAGCTTGCAACTTGACCGTCTAGAGCGTACAAGGTAATTACAACTGTTTTTTTTTAGCCCTGAAAAGCGAGGGAGTGTGGCGTTTGGGAGGAATGTCGAACTCGGCGTCTGCTTCCAGCCACAGACGCCAAATTTCGACGATTATTTCGACTGGTCAACGGTTGTAAATTATTGCGTTGACTAAAAACTTTATTTAACTCTACTCTTAACTTTGCCGTTTCAGATATGCGGGTATTACACCGCGGAAATGACGTCAATAGGCTGAACTCTCGCCAAAATTCAAATCTGTGGGCGCAATGGCCTTGAGCGAGACACCGGATACAAACACGACGATTATCAACAGAAATATCTTTATTTTCTGCTTGCAAGTGGACCGTCTAGAGCGTACACGGTAAGTACAACTCATTGTGTTTAAAAAGATTTACGTTTGTGTAGTTTGCGTTGTGTTGTATCTGTGAATGTTGGTTGAGGCTAAATGTTAATGTTTAATTTCATTCCTTTAGGTTCCACGGTGTTTGTTGGCTGTATGTTTTCCACTGCAAGAAGAGGCTCGTATCATTGACCAGCAGGAGCTACAATGGTGAGTACCCCTTTCGTCTTCCATTTATGTTAAACACTTCCTATTTCATGTCTAACAGTACTCGATTTAACAAATAACCATAAATAAATACAGTGTGGGCAGTCACGTTAACATATGTGATTATCCTGCCTAATATGTTTATCACAAATATGTCACTAATCACTAATATGTTTATTTGTTTATCACAACACCTCTGGACCTTCAGCAATCGATTATTTCCCTTCATCTACATAGAGACAGAACGATGGTGTCTTAAACATCTCATTCATTTCACCAAATAACTTCACGCAGGTGGATAACGGCCGTCTCGGTCACGCTATGTTGCGTGATGCAGTTTTGAAGAACCAAATGCATTTATTCAATGAATAAGTCAAGCTAGTTCTATGTTTATGATGTTGTAAGTTACGGTACCGATTGAAGTTGAGTTCGAAGCCAGTGGAAAACAGCGCTGCGTTTGTGCTCTCCAGGTACAAATGTTGTGATCTCTGACTGACGACCGGGCGAGACTCGAGTAAGAGATGTCCAAACGAGCTCCGGCAGGGCGGGCCAAGGCGGAGCGAACGGACGCCCTTCAGGCCGCCAATGACGAGCTGAGAACCAAACTGATGGACGTCCAGTTAGAACTTCAGCAGGAGAAGAACAAGGTGAAAACCTCAACAGACAGACACTGCCTGCCTCCCTGCCTGCCTCCCTGCCTGCCTCCCTCCCAGTTTTCCCGATGTAGATTAGACATGCGTGTGCCATGACTGTGTCAGCCTACATCAACAAATGCACCGAGGACGTCAGCACCACTAAGAATATCATCACCCGGGGCAACCAACGACCCTGGATGACTGAGGAGGTACGTCAAACGCTACGAGCGCGGAACTCTGCCTTCAAGTCTGGCGACAAGGAGACACTGAGGACAGCGAGAGCCAACTTGAACCGTGCCATCAGGATAGCGAAGCGAGACCGCAGTCGAAAATTTCAGGATCGTTTCCACGACGTCAAAAACATCAGGAGTATGTGGCAAGGCATATGGGCGATTACAGACTACAACTCACTCCCCCCCCCCCCGGGTGGGTGTAGTTGATGCTGACTTTCTAAATGGTCTAAATAACTTCTTTGGGAGGTTCGAGGCACTAAACGGCACTCCAGCAGTTAAAACTGTCCCCCATCAGGAAGAGGAGGTACTCTGCCTTGACTCCGCCGATGTGTTGAAGACCCTGAGGAGAGTCAACCCCTGTAAGGCCCCTGGCCCCGACAACATTCCTGGGCGTGTGTTCAGGGAATGTGCAAGTCATCTGGCTGGGGTCATCACAGACATTTTTAACACCTCGCTGGGCCAAGCCACAGTGCCGGCGTGCTTTAAGACTGCCTCCATCATTCCGGTGCCGAAGAAACCTCAAATCACCTCATTTAATGATTACCGGCCTGTTGCACTGACTCCGGTTATGATGAAGTGCTTCGAAAGGCTGCTTAAAGGTCACATCGTTTCCAGACTCCCCCTATTATTTGACCCGTTCCAGTTTGCCGACCGGCAAAACCGCTCCACTCAGGACGCCATCTCCTCCGTTCTTCACCTGAGCCTGGCTCACCTGGAGGAGAAGAACACCCATGTGCGGAGGCTGTTCCTGGACTTCAGCTCAGCGTTTGACACCATCATCCCACAGCATCTGGTAGGAAAATTGGAACACCTGGGCTTCAACACCCCCCTTCGCAACTGGCTGCTAGACTTCCTCAGCAACAGACCTCAGTCAGTCCGGGTCGGACAGAACACCTCTGATGTCATCACCCTCAGCACAGGCTCCCTTCAGGGCTGCGTCCTGAGCCCCCTGCTGTTCACCCTGATGACACACGACTGCGTCCTCAGGTTCACCACCAATCACATCGTGAAGTCAGCAGACGACACAACGGTGGTGGGGCTCATCAGAGACAACAACGACCTGGACTACAGAGAGGAGGTGGAGCAGCTGGTGGGCTGGTGCAGAGAAAACAGCCTGATCCTGAATGAGGAGAAGATGAAGGAGATCATCGTCGACTTCAGGAAAAAACAGCCTCACCACGCTCCACTGATCATCAACAGCTCAGCTGTGGAGGTGGTCAGCACCACCAAATTCCTGGGGGTCCACATCACAGAAGACCTCACCTGGACTATGAACACTACGGCACTGGTCAAGAGGGCACAGAAGCGCTTGTACTTACAGCGGAGGATGAGGAGAGCCCACCTGCCCCCACCCATCATGAGGACGTTCTACAGGAGCACCATAGAGAGCATTCTGACAAGCTGTCTCTCTGTGTGGTGTGGAGGCTGCACCGCCTCCGATTGGAAGAACGTGAGGAGAGTGGTGAGGACAGCAGAGAGGATCATAGGGGCTCCTCTTCCCTCCATTCAGGACATTTCATCTCAGCGCTGCATGTCCCGTGCCCGTAACATCATCAATGACCCATCACACCCCCACCATGGACTGTTCTCCCTGCTGCCCTCTGGGAAGAGGTTTGCAGCATCCGCTGCAGGTCCACCAGGTTCTGCAACAGCTTTTTCCCTGCTGTCATCAGACTGTTGAACACTAGAACTGTTGAGCTCTAAACTGAACTCTGCATCACACATTCACAGAACTGTACTTTATGACACTACGGACCTCTATCTTGCACTATCTCGCACTACCAACTTTACTGAACTTGTATAAACCCTTTAAATAGAAGTTTAATACATGGTTTAGCATTCCTCTGCACACTCTTGAATACTGTTTTGCCTACTTGCACTATTGCATAATTATCACTGCTGCACTTTATACTTATTTTTAATATATATATATATATATAGTATATGTATATATATATATTTTCATAGGATATGTTACTTCTATTCAACTGCAATATCACTACTTTGTTGTAAGACGTATGCAACGGAATTTCGTTTTGTATGCACCATGTGCAGACAAGATGACAATAAAGTTTGTCTAAGTCTAAGTCTAAGTCATGTCAGGTCAGCTGTCTGGAGAGAGAGAGAAGTCAGGACCTGCGGGCGGAGCACCACCGTGCCACCGCCGCCATGACGGAACTCAAAAGCAAACTCCATGAGGAGAAGCAGAAAGAGTTAGCCATTACCAGGGAGACATTACTGCGGCAGCATGAAATGGAGCTGATGAGAGTGATCAAAATCAAAGATGGAGAGATCCAGCGACTGAATGCCTTGGTCCTCAGCCTGAGGGACGGCTCCATGGACAAGGTGATCCGCTCTATCCGTGTCTGACTATCCGCACGCCACGTCGGGCTTCGATGCGGCCGCTACCGTATTGTGTAGCTTGTCCCCAGTAAGCGTCGCGGCGCTCCGTTGCGGTCTCAACGGCCCGGTGTGGCGCAATGTCTGCTCAGGTGAGGAGGGGGGGCGCTTTGCTGGCGGAGGTGGAGGAGACGCGGCGGTGTCGGGAGACCGAGCGGTGTCGCCTCCACCAGGAGCGCGGAAGAAGCCCTGGCAGCGGCCCAGCAGGCCTGGCAGTCCCGAGCGGCCGAGCTCCGATCGGCTCATCACCAGCATCGGGAGGAGCTGAGCCGAACCAAGAGAGACTGCGAGAGGGAGATCCGCCGACTGGTAGGACTGATCAGATGCGCGGTGCGTGGCTATGTTCCCAATTTCGTTGTATACCTGCAGTGCAATGACACCTAAGGCATTCTATTCTATTCTATTTCACAAGAAGAAAATGTCCGGTTGCTCGCTTCGCTTTTGTCACAGCAAAGGTGTTCCAGTCGATTCAAGAAAAAAAATTGGCCGGTTGCTCTCTTTGTTTTTGTCACAATTCTGGCAAATGAGTTTGCCCGCCTGCCTGAGCGCTCCCTGTTTGTACATCCAGACGGATGAGATCAAGCTGAAAGACAGAGCGGTTAGTGTTTTGGATGAAGCCCTGGGGCCGGCCACGTCCACCGCCTTCAGCTGCAGACTCAGGCTGCCGAGCAGCAGATCGCTGCCCTGAGGGATTCCCAAAGGGCGGGCCTAAACTACCCTGGAAGTGGGGTCAACGCCGCTACTAGCAATCCTCTTCATTGCGTAAGCCACCTCATCACACACTTGCAGTACGCATGACTTAGTTCGTTGCTGGAGGAAGGTAGCACAAAAACAGTTTTGAACTTTGAACGAGTGCTTGTGTGTGTGTTGCGGGGCGTTTTCAGTCTCAGGAGGATCGGGACACGCGACGGTTTCATCTGAAAATCGCTGAGCTCAGCGCAGTCATCAGGAACCTGGAGGATCGAAACGCCCTGCTTTCTGAAGAGCGCAATGAACTGGTAATTTATTGACGGCACGCTTGAAGGTTTGCGCTACGTTTGATGCGCGCCATCCAGCGAGGCACCCATTGCGCTTGCTTATTAGTTGAGCGGCGCGTCGAGTCGGTTGCCTGGTAGATGTCTTTTATTGGGAGCCAAAGCCACGATTCCGTTCAAACCGATGCAAAAGGAATGGATACGTTCTGGCCCGCGTGTTGTGCGTCTTTCACATCCCGCACTTCATGCTTGCAGCTAAAGCGACTGAGAGAAACAGAAAGCCAGTTTCTGCCACTCCTGTACAAAAACAAACGCCTGAGCAGGAAGAATGAAGAACTCTCGCTGGTGCTGTGTCGCCTTGAAAACAAAGTGCGCTTTGTCACCCAGGAGAACGAGGAGATGGCAAGCTTGGTAAGTCGACGCGGACAACGGCGGCGTGCCAACAGAGTCCACTGCATTTGTGTTCCACAGAGAAGGCCTAGTTCGCTCAATGACCTGGACCGCGGTTGCGGCCAGCAGGACGGTGAAATGGAGTTCCTTCAAGTTGTGGAGCAGCGGCACATCATCGACGACTTGTCCAAGGTCTTCAGGCAGGCGACTCGGTGCACGTACGGCAGCGCCACGCTCGCTCGCTGTCGCCAGGAAACCTTTTCCGTCCAAAGCTTGGCCGGCGGCCGCCATCCAAAAAATTGGCCCCTTAAATTCCGACCTTTCAAGCAGGAGCATTGTGCGCACGCGTTTGAACACGCTTTAGACTTGTTTTGCCGTTTTCAGCAGCTCAAAGCTCCCGTTTTGTCAGCGCCTTTGCCACTCGCTGTGCGCTGAAAACGACGGACTTGCCCGGCTGCTCAGCCCGTCAACCATGAGCCGCGAGCGCGACATCATTGTCCGTAGGCAGCTAGTGGCAAAATGCACCCTGTTAGAGTTGCGCTCGCTCCAACTTATTTTGCAAGAACCACACGGGAGACAAGTAAGTTCTTTTGGACACCTGCAGGTGGAGAGTCCATCCGTTGTACGAATGAAGTCTGACTCTCGGCTCCTGCACGAGCATTTTAATTAAGAGAAACAGGGTGGGTGTAAGAGTGGATTGAATAGAGGAAGCCCTTGACCTCTAGTCAAAACATAGCAAGGGGTGTTTTACGACTTTGTGTAGGAAGGGATAAGCGATAGGGATAAATAAGGGATAAATAATATTATTTATTACAGGTTGCAGTCAAAGTCAAAGCAACATAATGATACGATAAAGATAATCTGGAAAACCCTGACACACCCTGTAGTTGTCACTTTTGGAAAAGACGAGCGTCCCTCCAATCATCGCCGGTGACGTGTTTTTCAGGCTCTGGAGACAGGAGCTCATGTCAGAAATGTCATTGTGAGTCGCGTTTGTTTCTGCGCCGGAGCCGTTCGTTCCCTTTGCATCCAAAGAATCTCAAAGGCGGATTATTTGTGTCGACAGGAGAGAGATTTGCTGCTACGATACCGACGTCGAGAATCTCTGAGGAGGAACAAAGCGTGAGGTCCTGCAAGGTGAGTCTGTTTGTTTGCGGCTGCTTGGTGTTGCGCAAGATGAAATGGCCTTTTTCTCGCTATCGTTCCTCTCGTCGATTCATCGTGAGGTGTCGCTTCAGTTTGTTCAGAGAGATGTTTGCTTCCGCGCCCGCAGGTCATCGAAACATTTTACGGCTACGACGAAGACGTGTTGGTGGACTCGGACGGATCGTCCTTGTCTTTTCACACCGACAGAACCCCCGACACGGAACCCGAAGAGGTAGCCCGCCATTTCTGCCAGCGTATTGGCACCAAACATTCCTCTTCAGCCTGGAATCGGACTCGTCTTTGCGTCGCGGGTGCTTTGTCGCCGGTCTGACTGATTCTGGTACTAGTGCTGTGTTGCATTGGTGTGTGCATGAAGAGGCGGAGCTTCGCTACCGCCAGCTGACGCAAGAATATCAAGCGCTGCAACGAGCCTACGCTCTGCTAGCCCAGACCAGCGAAGGGGACTACGACGCCGAGAAGGAGATCAAGGTGGCGCCCCTTCCCGCAACCCCCGGCCGGGTCGCAGCCTCCCCGTTCTCACCCAGCCTCGGGTGTTCTCTGGTCTGAAAGGAGGAGGAGGAGCCTCCCTCCTCCTCCTTTCAGACCAGAGAAAAGCTGATGGTAGAAATGGGTCACTATCAAAGCAGAGTAGCAGATCTGGAGTCAGCGCTGAAGCAACAAGGACAGGTAAGCTCATCAATGAGCACACCTTTTTCTCAGACAAAATAGCTACATTCTTCAGTCACTCATTCGTCTGGCATTACTGGACCAACCCCCCCCCGAATGTGGCTGGGAAAATGCGGAGAAAAGCAAATGTCATTTTCCAGTCAACCAAAGAATTTGTGGATGAAAATGACACAACATTCCAAAGCTGTCCACGCGTTTGTCTCTTCTAGAATGTCAAGTGGGTGGAGGAGAAGCAGCTGCTGCGTCAGAGCAATCAGCAGTTGGCCGAAAAGGTGACGGAAAGAAAGGCGCTGGGCGGAGTCGCTTGGCGTCACACCCGTCGGGAAGCCCCGCAGATGAGGTCTGACTGTCTTTTCAGGTCAGGCGGATGGAGGCGGAAGAAGCGCGTCTGAAAGAGCACATCCAGGATATCCGAGACCAAAACGAACTGCTTGAGTTCCGCATCCTGGAGCTGGAGGTGGGAAGACTCGCACAAGCGTGTTGAGGCCAGAGATGTGACGGACGGACGGACGGACGGACGGATGCATGCCTCTGCCTTTCAGGAGAGGGAGTGGCGCTCCCCCGTCTTGAAGTTTCTGCAAGTCCGTTTCCCAGACGGCCTCAGCCCTTTGCAGATCTACTGCGAGGCCGAGGGCGTGAGCGTACGTAAGGCGTCCCTCGCAACCCTAACCTTAACCCGAGGTCCCAGAACACCTTACATTGCTCCTTGCGCCTTTCCCCCGGACATCGTCATCAGTGATCTGATGAAGAAGCTGGACATCCTGGGCTATAACGCCGTAAGTGTATGTCGAACTCCTTATGTTCGCACTCCACGAGACTCGGCGGCTCAAATGTGACTTTTGGAAGGCTTTGCGCTGAAAGAAGCTTGTTGACGCTGTGCCTTTGGGCTCTTCTATGTTCTGCAAGCAGAAGGGCTACCTGGATGAAGAGTTGGACTTCAGGAAGTGTTCCATGGACCAGGCTCATAAGGTAAGCCTCCCTCAAATCTCCCGCCGGACCACTGATGGACGAGGATTGCGGCCCAGAGGATCCTGGAGCTGGAGGCCATGTTGTACGAGGCGCTACCGCAGCGGGACTGCCCCGCCACGGACGGCGAAAAAGCCAGCCACGCTGGCGTGAATGACGTGCTGACGGCGGATCAGAGAGAAGAGCTTAGGAGCGCCGTGGACCAATGGAAGCGAGCCCTGATGTGCGAGTTGAGGGAGCGCGACGCTTGCATCCTCCAAGAGAGAATGGATCTGCTGCACAGCGCGCAACAGGTAAGGGCCCAAAGCCAGCCCGGCACTTACTTGCACGCTTACTGGCTTTTGAATGCCACTTTCCATTTGTCCGTCCTAGAGGAACAAAGAGCTGAAAGAATTCATCGAAGCTCAGAAGAGACAAATCAAACAATTGGAGGAGAAGTTTCTGTTTCTCTTTCTATTCTTCTCCTTGGCCTTCATTCTGTGGCCCTAACACCAGCTGGTGAGTGAGCTCCAGCGGCACCGCACTCGACACCTCCGATACACTGCCAGCCGGTCTCAGACGTTGGCAGACGCTCCGATGCCAACGTATACCCCCCGCCACGGTGACAGAGGCACCGCGTCACACCGGCGCTCATCCAATCAGAAGGCAGGAAAAGCAAATTCACATGCAGGGCACTTTTGAACCAGAAGAGAGCGCCACAAAAAACGGTTGTTGCCCCAAACGCGCACTAAAAAGGGTCAGAATAACAAGAGTCCCACTGGCCAGCCGGGGCCACCCGTCCAGCTGTTTCTTCAGGGGGGAAAAAAATTGGAGTCACCGGTGAGTACATTTTGCATTTAGCTCTGCTTTTCTGCTTCTGTCTTCAAGTGTGTGGCATCCTGCGATCAAAGATTCAGCCAACCCCAAAGCGGTTGACCTCAACGTCCCACCACCATGCCTACCAGAGCAGGTGACATGATGCTTTGGACATCCTTCCGTCTCAGATGCCCAAAAGTACTCTTTGCCACATCTGCGGCAATACGGTGTCTTTTCAAAGGTGCAAATAAATCCAGCGTGGGCGGAACACGCACGTCTTCGGTTTTTCCCGCTTTGTTTGTGTGACAGCTGTTGTGAAAATTTTATACAAATAAAGTTGTATAGTACAGGTTTGGCCAAGCCGCAACTCCCGAACCGCATGCGGCTCTTTTATGTTCATATCAACATTTGTGTGTGTGTGTGTGTGGGGGGGGGGGGGGGGGGGGGGTTGTGCGTGTTGGCTTCACTTGAGTTCAATTTGGTATTTTGGTCATAAGCGCATGTGGTGAAATTCCACAAAGTAGGATGGGCAAACACATTTCTTTAAACTATGAGTGTCAATTGGGCTCTCGAAATGGCAGGGAAAAGATGCACAGCAAAACGAAAATACGTAGATGAACACAGGACGTTTTAATCAGAGTGGGAAAGTTTCTATTTTTTGTTGAACGTGATGGCAAACCATTCTGCCTGATATGTCAGACCTCAGCGCATTTCAAAGATTCAAATCTTCAGCGCCATGCACTTCAGCTCACTCCATGCTAACATTGATCAGGCGTCGAACCCGCAACATCATGCTTAAGAGGTGGCCATGCTAACCAGTGCGCCATTATGTCAACGCATAATAACTAAGTCTACTGATCAAAACAGCGGTTACTATATGACGTCGCTACGTCGTGGTCACGTGACGCAGACAAGACGTCAATGGACGTGGGCAGAGTTAACTTGTTTAAAAGGGAGTGGGCAGAAGAAATATTTAATTTATTTAAATCTATTTTGAGTGCACACCATTATGCCAATGCATAACAACTGTAAATCTACTAAACAAAACAGCGGTTGCTATATGACATCTGCCACGTCGTGGTCACGTGACATACGTGACGTCGATGGGCGTAACTTTCGCCGGAATTCAAATCCGCGGGGAGAGTTAACTTGTTTAAAAGAGAGTGGGCAGAAGAACTATTTAATTTATTTAAATCTATTTGGTGTGTGCGCCATTATGTCAATGCATAACAACTGTAAGTCTACTAAACAAAACAGCGGTTGCTATAGGACGTCTGCCACGTCGTGGTCACGTGACGCGGACGTGACGTCGACGCCTACTTTACATCCCACCGATCACAGGACCCCTCGGCTGCATAACCGTGCCCCCTTCCCAACCAATCGGATTTGCTATACGCGAAAACGACGCCAATGGAAAGAGCTTCCGCCCAAATTTAAATCCGTGGGCGTGGCTCGCAGCAGGAAGTAGGAAAATGGCGGCGATGTTGACAAAGACACAGCGGATGGTAACATACGACTAACAAGAGAAATATTTTTATTTTCTGCTTGCAACTGGACCGTCCAGAGCGTACACGGTAAGTACAACTCATCGTTTTTAAAAAGAAGTACTTTTGTTGCCCTGAAAAGCGAGTGAGCGTGGCGTTTGTGGGGGACGTCGAATTTCGACGATTCTTTCTGGTCAACGGTTGTAAATGATTGTGTTGATTAAAAAAGAAAACTTGATGTAACTCTACTTTTAACTGCCGTTTCAGATAGATTTGGAATTGCATCACATCCAATTTTGCCTAGAGCGTACACGGTAAGTAACACTCGTTGTGTTTAAGGAGATTTACGTTTGTAATAGCAGAAGTGTAGCCGCGTTGCGTTGTACGTGTGAATGTTGGTCCAGGCGAAATGTTAATGTTTAATTTCATTCCTTTAGGTTCCACGGTGTTTGTTGGCTGCAAGTTTTCCACTGCAAGAAGAGGCTCATATCATTGACCAGGAGCGAGCTACAATGGTGAGTAGCCATAACATTTATGTTAAACACTTCCTATTTCATGTCTAACAGTACTTGATTTAACAAATAACCATAAATAAATACAGTGTGGGCACTGAAGTTAACATATGTGATTATACTGCCTAATCTGTCACCGAGTAGATTGTTGCAAAGTAATATAAGATCCAAAGTTGTAATTCAGAATAGTTTTCAAAAGAAGGCCATTAGAATTATATACAAGTCTGATTACCCTGAACAAGCTATTAATTAAATCACAAATTCTTCAATTCAAAGATTTGGTAGATTATCAGACAAATAATGTCTAACAGTAATTGATTTAACACATCACGATAAGTAGATTGAGTGTGGGCACTCTCAAGTTAACATATATGATTATACTGCCTAATCTGTTACAGAGTATGTTGTTGCCAAGTAATGTAGAATAGATCCAAAGTAGTAATCCAGAATAGTTTTGAAGAGGCCATTAGAATAATAAACAAATCTGATTACCTTGAACATAATAACAAGCTAAGTGTTTAATATGTCCTATGAAGTCAAAATTGGGCACCATCATGTGGTGAAATTTGGAATTGCATCACATCCAATTTTGCCTGGGAACAAACAGATTAAATAAATCTTAGTTTTGAATAAGCCACTCCTTCTCAAACAAGTAAACTCTGCCCATTTCGCGCAGTAGATGTTCTGTTAATATCTAGTATTTATACAAAGTCATAATTTAAATTGCTTTCAACCTTCATTCATCGGTTCAACCAACATTACTCGCTCTTATTACCAACTTGTATTGATTTAACTAAGCGTTTAATACTTCCTATCAGGTCTCAAGGCAAGATTTGGCAAAATACAGTTTCAGCAAATCCAATTTTGCCAGGGAACAAAAATAGATTAAATAAACTAAATAAGTCTTCTTCCCATTAAATAAATCAGAAAAGTCTGTCTTGTAACCAGTCCTCTTCAAACAAGTAAAGTCTGCCCATTTTGTGCTGTAGATTTTGTGTCTATGCCTAGTATTTAAACAAAATCATAATTTAAACGACTTCTTTCCTTCATTCACTTTGGAAATTTGGAATTGCAGCACATCAAATTTTGCCTGGGAAGAAAAGTAGATTAAATAAATTTAATAAGTCTTACTACTTCCCATTAAATAAATTAAATACGTCTTACTTGTTCCAACTCCTTTTCAAAACAGTAGTTTAAAACGAGGGCCCTTCACTCAATCTTTAACCTCAACCCCGCACGTTGTGTTGTATCTGTGAATGTTGGTTGTGGCCAAATGATAGTTTTCTTTCATTCGTTTAGGTTCCAAGAAAACTTGATGTAACTCTACTTTTAACTGCCGTTTCAGATAAGCGGGTATTACGTCGCAGTCATGTGCCGCGGATATGACGTAATTGCCCGAACCTCCGCCAAAATTCAAATCTGTTGGCGCGATGGCCGTGAGCCACTGAGCAGCGACGATTATCAACGGAAATATCTTTATTTTCTGCTTGCAACTGGACCGTCTAGAGCGTACACGGTAAGTAACACTCATTGTGTTTAAGGAGATTTACGTTTGTAATAGCAGAAGTGTAGCCGCGTTGCGTTGTACGTGTGAAAATTGGTCGAGGCGAAATGTTAATGTTTAATTTCATTCCTTTAGGTTCCACGGTGTTTGTTGGCTGCAAGTTTTCCACTGCAAGAAGAGGCTCGTATCATTGACCAGGAGCGAGCTACAATGGTGAGTAGCCATAACATTTATGTTAAACACTTCCTATTTCATGTCTAACAGTACTTGATTTAACAAATAACCATAAATAAATACAGTGTGGGCACTGAAGTTAACATATGTGATTATACTGCCTAATCTGTCACCGAGTAGATTGTTGCAAAGTAATATAAGATCCAAAGTTGTAATTCAGAATAGTTTTCAAAAGAAGGCCATTAGAATTATATACCAGTCTGATTACCCTGAACAAGCTATTAATTAAATCACAAATTCTTCAATTCAAAGATTTGGTAGATTATCAGACAAATAATGTCTAACAGTAATTGATTTAACACATCACGATAAGTAGATTGAGTGTGGGCACTCTCAAGTTAACATATATGATTATACTGCCTAATCTGTTACAGAGTATGTTGTTGCCAAGTAATGTAGAATAGATCCAAAGTAGTAATCCAGAATAGTTTTGAAGAGGCCATTAGAATAATAAACAAATCTGATTACCTTGAACATAATAACAAGCTAAGTGTTTAATATGTCCTATGAAGTCAAAATTGGGCACCATCATGTGGTGAAATTTGGAATTGCATCACATCCAATTTTGCCTGGGAACAAACAGATTAAATAAATCTTAGTTTTGAATAAGCCACTCCTTCTCAAACAAGTAAACTCTGCCCATTTCGCGCAGTAGATGTTCTGTTAATATCTAGTATTTATACAAAGTCATAATTTAAATTGCTTTCAACCTTCATTCATCGGTTCAACCAACATTATTCGCTCTTATTACCAACTTGTATTGATTTAACTAAGCGTTTAATACTTCCTATCAGGTCTCAAGGCAAGATTTGGCAAAATACAATTTCAGCAAATCCAATTTTGCCAGGGAACAAAAATAGATTAAATAAACTAAATAAGTCTTCTTCCCATTAAAAAAATCAGAAAAGTCTGTCTTGTAACCAGTCCTCTTCAAACAAGTAAAGTCTGCCCATTTTGTGCCGTAGATTTTGTGTCTATGCCTAGTATTTAAACAAAATCATAATTTAAACGACTTCTTTCCTTCATTCACTTTGGAAATTTGGAATTGCAGCAAATCGAATTTTGCCAGGGAACAAAAATAGATCAATTAAACTAAATAAGTCTTCTTCCCATTAAATAAATTAAAAAAGTCTGTCTTGTAACCAGTCCTTTTCAAACAAGTAAAGTCTGCCCATTTTGTGCCGTCGATTTTGTGTTAATGCCTAGTATTTATACAAAATCATAATTTAAAGGACTTCATTCCTTCATTCACTTTGGAAATTTGGAATTGCAGCACATCAAATTTTGCCTGGGAAGAAAAGTAGATTAAATAAATTTAATAAGTCTTACTACTTCCCATTAAATAAATTAAATACGTCTTACTTGTTCCCACTCCTTTTCAAAACAGTAGTTTAAAACGAGGGCCCTTCACTCAATCTTTAACCTCAACCCCGCACGTTGTGTTGTATCTGTGAATGTTGGTTGTGGCCAAATGATAGTTTTCTTTCATTCGTTTAGGTTCCAAGAAAACTTGATGTAACTCTACTTTTAACTGCCGTTTCAGATAAGCGGGTATTACGTCGCAGTCATGTGCCGCGGATATGACGTAATTGCCCGAACCTCCGCCAAAATTCAAATCTGTTGGCGCGATGGCCGTGAGCCACTGAGCAGCGACGATTATCAACGGAAATATCTTTATTTTCTGCTTGCAACTGGACCGTCTAGAGCGTACACGGTAAGTAACACTCATTGTGTTTAAGGAGATTTACGTTTGTAATAGCAGAAGTGTAGCCGCGTTGCGTTGTACGTGTGAAAATTGGTCGAGGCGAAATGTTAATGTTTAATTTCATTCCTTTAGGTTCCACGGTGTTTGTTGGCTGCAAGTTTTCCACTGCAAGAAGAGGCTCGTATCATTGACCAGGAGCGAGCTACAATGGTGAGTAGCCATAACATTTATGTTAAACACTTCCTATTTCATGTCTAACAGTACTTGATTTAACAAATAACCATAAATAAATACAGTGTGGGCACTGAAGTTAACATATGTGATTATACTGCCTAATCTGTCACCGAGTAGATTGTTGCAAAGTCATATAAGATCCAAAGTTGTAATTCAGAATAGTTTTTCAAAAGAAGGCCATTAGAATTATATACAAGTCTGATTACCCTGAACAAGCTATTAATTAATCACAAATTCTTCAATTCAAAGATTTGGTAGATTATCAGACAAATAATGTCTAACAGTAATTGATTTAACACATCACGATAAGTAGATTGAGTGTGGGCACTCTCAAGTTAACATATATGATTATACTGCCTAATCTGTTACAGAGTATGTTGTTGCCAAGTAATGTAGAATAGATCCAAAGTAGTAATCCAGAATAGTTTTGAAGAGGCCATTAGAATAATAAACAAATCTGATTACCTTGAACATAATAACAAGCTAAGTGTTTAATATGTCCTATGAAGTCAAAATTGGGCACCATCATGTGGTGAAATTTGGAATTGCATCACATCCAATTTTGCCTGGGAACAAACAGATTAAATAAATCTTAGTTTTGAATAAGCCACTCCTTCTCAAACAAGTAAACTCTGCCCATTTCGCGCAGTAGATGTTCTGTTAATATCTAGTATTTATACAAAGTCATAATTTAAATTGCTTTCAACCTTCATTCATCGGTTCAACCAACATTACTCGCTCTTATTACCAACTTGTATTGATTTAACTAAGCGTTTAATACTTCCTATCAGGTCTCAAGGCAAGATTTGGCAAAATACAATTTCAGCAAATCCAATTTTGCCAGGGAACAAAAATAGATTAAATAAACTAAATAAGTCTTCTTCCCATTAAATAAATCAGAAAAGTCTGTCTTGTAACCAGTCCTCTTCAAACAAGTAAAGTCTGCCCATTTTGTGCCGTAGATTTTGTGTCTATGCCTAGTATTTAAACAAAATCATAATTTAAACGACTTCTTTCCTTCATTCACTTTGGAAATTTGGAATTGCAGCAAATCGAATTTTGCCAGGGAACAAAAATAGATCAATTAAACTAAATAAGTCTTCTTCCCATTAAATAAATTAAAAAAGTCTGTCTTGTAACCAGTCCTTTTCAAACAAGTAAAGTCTGCCCATTTTGTGACGTCGATTTTGTGTTAATGCCTAGTATTTATACAAAATCATAATTTAAAGGACTTCATTCCTTCATTCACTTTGGAAATTTGGAATTGCAGCACATCAAATTTTGCCTGGGAAGAAAAGTAGATTAAATAAATTTAATAAGTCTTACTACTTCCCATTAAATAAATTAAATACGTCTTACTTGTTCCCACTCCTTTTCAAAAAAGTAGTTTAAAACGAGGTCCCTTCACTCAACCTTTAACCCTATTTATTCACCTTCTAGGCTAAGTGTTGAAGGCTAAGTGTTAAAGGCTAAGTGTTAAAGGCTAAGTGTTAGAGGCTAAGTGCCAGAGGCTAGGCGCCAGAGGCGAGTTTTTGTGGGCTGAAGTTTTAGTGGGGTTAGTGTGAATACAATCCAAAAGAATACAACAGAATACAATACAATAGAATATAATACATAGATTAAATTCAATAGCTCTTACTACTTCCCATTAAATAAATTAAATACGTCTTACTTGTTCCCAATCCTTTTCAAAAAAGTAGTTTAAAACGAGGGCCCTTCACTCAACCTTTAACCTCAACCCCGCACGTCACATTGTGTTGTATCTGTGAATGTTGGTTGTGGCCAAATGATAGTTTTCTTTCATTCGTTTAGGTTCCACGGTGTTTGTTGGCTATGTTTTCCACTGTCAGAAGGATGAAAATACAAAGTACAACGCTTGGACGTGGGCGAAGACGTCACCGGTGAGTCCTTCCTTCCTATTTATTTACCTTCTAGATGCTAGAGGCTAAGTGTTAGAGGCTAAGTGTTAGAGGCTAAGTGTTAAAGGCAACACAATACGAACAACACAACACAATACGAACAACTCAACACAATATGAACAACACAATATGAACAACACAACACAATACGAACAACACAACACATTACGAACAACACAACACAATACGAACAACACAACGATACTGCACTGAACAACACGATACCGCACTGAGAAACACGATACCGCACTGAACAACACGATACCGCACTGAACAACACCATGCCGCACTGAACACCATGCCACACTGAACAACACCATCCCGCACTGAACAACACCATGCCGCACTAAATAACACCATGCCGCACTGAACAACACCATGCCTCACTGAACGACACCATGCCGCACTGAAAGACACCATGCCGCACTGAACGACACCATGCCGCACTGAAAGACACCATCCCGCACTGAACACCATGCCGCACTGAACAACACCATCCTGCACTGAACAACACCATCCCGCACTGAACAACACCATGCCGCACTGAACAACATTATGCCGCACTGAACATTATGCCGCACTGAACAACACCATGCCGCACTGAACAACACCATGCCGCACTGAACAACATTATGCCGCACTGAACAACACCATGCCGCACTGAACAACACCATGCCGCACTGAACAACATTATAACGCACTGAACAACACCATCCCGCACTGAACAACACCATGCCGCACTAAACAACATTATGCCGCACTGAACAACATTATGCCGAAATGAACAACACCATGCCGCACTGAACAACACCATGCCGCACTGAACAACACCATGCCGCACTGAACAACACCATGCCGCACTGAACAACATTATGCCGCACTGAACAACACCATGCCGCACTGAACAACACCATCCTGCACTGAACAACACCATTCCGCATTGAACACCATGCCGCACTGAACAACACCATCCCGCACTGAACAACACCATCCCGCACTGAACAACATCATGCCGCACTGAACAACATTATGCCGCACTGAACAACATTATGCCGCACTGAACAACACCATGCCGCACTGAACAACACCATGCCGCACTGAACAACACCATGCCGCACTGAACAACATTATAACGCACTGAACAACACCATCCCGCACTGAACAACACCATGCCGCACTAAACAACATTATGCCGCACTGAACAACATTATGCCGAAATGAACAACACCATGCCGCACTGAACAACACCATGCCGCACTGAACAACACCATGCCGCACTGAACAACACCATGCCGCACTGAACAACACCATCCCGCACTGAACAACACCATCCCGCACTGAACAACACCATGCCGCACTGAACAACACCATGCCGCACTGAACAACACCATGCCGCACTTAACAACACCATTCCGCACTGAACAACACCATGCCGCACTGAACAACATTATGCTGCACTGAACAACACCATGCCGCACTGAACAACACCATGCCGCACTGAACAACACCATGCCGCACTGAAAAACATTATGCCGCACTGAACAACACCATGCCGCACTGAACAACACCATCCCGAACTGAACAACACCATGCCGCATTGAACAACACCATGCCGCACTGAACAACACCATCCTGCACTGAACAACACCATCCCGCACTGAACAACACCATGCCGCACTGAACAACACCATGCCGCACTGAACAACACCATGCCGCAATGAACAACACCATCCCGCACTGAACAACACCATGCCGCATTGAACAACACCATGCCGCACTGAACAACACCATGCTGCACTGAACAACATTATGCTGAACTGAACAACACGATCCTGCATTGAACAACACCATGCCGCACTGAACAACACCATCCTGCACTGAACAACACCATCCTGCACTGAACAACACCACCCCGCACTGAACAACACGATCCCGCATTGAACAACACCATCCCGCACTGAACAACACCATGCCGCACTGAACAACACCATTCCGCACTAAACAACACCATGCCGCACTGAACAACACCATGCCGCACTGAACAACACCATGCCGCACTGAACAACACCATGCCGCACTGAACAACACCATGCCGCACTGAACAACACCATCCCGCACTGAACAACACCATCCCGCACTGAACAACACCATGCCGCATTGAACAACACCATGCCGCACTGAACAACACCATCCTGCACTGAACAACACCATCCCGCACTGAACAACACCATGCCGCATTGAACAACACCATGCCGCACTGAACAACACCATCCCGCACTGAACAACACCATGCCGCACTGAACAACATTATGGCGCACTGGACAACATTATGCCGCACTGAACAACACCATGCCGCACTGAACAACACCATGCCGCACTGAACAACACCATGCCGCACTGAACAACACCATGCCGCACTGAACAACATTATGCCGCACTGAACAACACCATGCCGCACTGAACAACACCATGCCGCACTGAACAACATTATAACGCACTGAACAACACCATCCCGCACTGAACAACACCATGCCGCACTAAACAACATTATGCCGCACTGAACAACATTATGCCGAAATGAACAACACCATGCCGCACTGAACAACACCATGCCGCACTGAACAACACCATGCCGCACTGAACAACACCATGCCGCACTGAACAACATTATGCCGCACTGAACAACACCATGCCGCACTGAACAACACCATCCCGCACTGAACAACACCATCCCGCACTGAACAACACCATGCCGCATTGAACAACACCATGCCGCACTGAACAACACCATCCTGCACTGAACAACACCATCCCGCACTGAACAACACCATGCCGCACTGAACAACACCATGCCGCACTGAACAACACCATGCCGCATTGAACAACACCATGCCGCACTGAACAACACCATCCTGCACTGAACAACACCATGCCGCACTGAACAACACCATGCCGCACTGAACAACACCATGCCGCACTGAACAACATTATGCCGCAGTGACGCATTGAACAACACCATGCCGCACTGAACAACACCATCCTGCACTGAACAACACCATCCCGCACTGAACAACACCATGCCGCATTGAACAACACCATGCCGCACTGAACAACACCATGCCGCACTGAACAACACCATGCCGCACTGAACAACACCATGCCGCACTGAACAACACCATCCCGCACTGAACAACACCATGCCGCATTGAACAACACCATGCCGCACTGAACAACACCATGCCGCACTGAACAACACCATTCCGCACTGAACAACACCATGCCGCACTGAACAACACCATCCCGCACTGAACAACACCATCCCGCACTGAACAACACCATGCCGCATTGAACAACACCATGCCGCACTGAACAACACCATCCTGCACTGAACAACACCATGCCGCACTGAACAACACCATGCCGCACTGAACAACACCATGCCGCACTGAACAACATTATGCCGCACTGAACAACATTATGCCGCACTAAACAACATTATGTCGCACTGAACAACACCATGCCGCACTGAACAACACCATGCCGCACTGAACAACATTATGCCGCACTGAACAACACGATCCCGCATTGAACAACACCATCCCGCAGTGAACAACACCATGCCGCATTGAACAACACCATGCCGCACTGAACAACACCATGCTGCACTGAACAACATTATGCTGCACTGAACAACACGATCCTGCATTGAACAACACCATGCCGCACTGAACAACACCATCCTGCACTGAACAACACCATGCCGCACTGAACAACATTATGCCGCACTGAACAACACCATGCCGCACTGAACAACACCATGCCGCACTGAACAACACCATGCCGCACTGAACAACACCATGCCGCAATGAACAACACCATCCCGCACTGAACAACACCATGCCGCATTGAACAACACCATGCCGCACTGAACAACACCATCCTGCACTGAACAACACCATGCCGCACTGAACAACACCATGCCGCACTGAACAACACCATGCCGCACTGAACAACATTATGCCGCACTGAACAACATTATGCCGCACTAAACAACATTATGTCGCACTGAACAACACCATGCCGCACTGAACAACACCATGCCGCACTGAACAACATTATGCCGCACTGAACAACACGATCCCGCATTGAACAACACCATCCCGCAGTGAACAACACCATGCTGCACTGAACAACACCATGCTGCACTGAACAACATTATGCTGCACTGAACAACACGATCCTGCATTGAACAACACCATGCCGCACTGAACAACACCATCCTGCACTGAACAACACCATGCCGCACTGAACAACATTATGCCGCACTGAACAACACCATGCCGCACTGAACAACACCATGCCTTACTGAACAACACGACGTCGCACTGAACAACACGACGCCGCACAGAACAACACGACGCTGCACAGAATAACACAATACCGCACAGAACAACACAATACCGCACAAACAGTTTTAGATAATATTACGTCGCAGTCATGTGACGCGGACATGACGTCAATAGGCGGAACTCACGGCAAAATTATAATCCGTGGGCGTGGCTTGCAACAGGAAGTAGGAAAGCGGCAAATCTGGCAAACAAGACACAGCGGTTAGTAACACGATGACTAACAAGGCAAATATTTTTGTTTTCAGCTTGCAACTTGACCGTCTAGAGCGTACAAGGTAATTACAACTGGTTTTTTTTAGCCCTGAAAAGCGAGGGAGTGTGGCGTTTGGGAGGAATGTCGAACTCGGCGTCTGCTTCCAGCCACAGACGCCAAATTTCGACGATTATTTCGACTGGTCAACGGTTGTAAATTATTGCGTTGACTAAAAACTTTATTTAACTCTACTCTTAACTTTGCCGTTTCAGATATGCGGGTATTACACCGCGGAAATGACGTCAATAGGCTGAACTCTCGCCAAAATTCAAATCTGTGGGCGCAATGGCCTTGAGCGAGACACCGGATACAAACACGACGATTATCAACAGAAATATCTTTATTTTCTGCTTGCAAGTGGACCGTCTAGAGCGTACACGGTAAGTACAACTCATTGTGTTTAAAAAGATTTACGTTTGTGTAGTTTGCGTTGTGTTGTATCTGTGAATGTTGGTTGAGGCTAAATGTTAATGTTTAATTTCATTCCTTTAGGTTCCACGGTGTTTGTTGGCTGTATGTTTTCCACTGCAAGAAGAGGCTCGTATCATTGACCAGCAGGAGCTACAATGGTGAGTACCCCTTTCGTCTTCCATTTATGTTAAACACTTCCTATTTCATGTCTAACAGTACTCGATTTAACAAATAACCATAAATAAATACAGTGTGGGCAGTCACGTTAACATATGTGATTATCCTGCCTAATATGTTTATCACAAATATGTCACTAATCACTAATATGTTTATTTGTTTATCACAACACCTCTGGACCTTCAGCAATCGATTATTTCCCTTCATCTACATAGAGACAGAACGATGGTGTCTTAAACATCTCATTCATTTCACCAAATAACTTCACGCAGGTGGATAACGGCCGTCTCGGTCACGCTATGTTGCGTGATGCAGTTTTGAAGAACCAAATGCATTTATTCAATGAATAAGTCAAGCTAGTTCTATGTTTATGATGTTGTAAGTTACGGTACCGATTGAAGTTGAGTTCGAAGCCAGTGGAAAACAGCGCTGCGTTTGTGCTCTCCAGGTACAAATGTTGTGATCTCTGACTGACGACCGGGCGAGACTCGAGTAAGAGATGTCCAAACGAGCTCCGGCAGGGCGGGCCAAGGCGGAGCGAACGGACGCCCTTCAGGCCGCCAATGACGAGCTGAGAACCAAACTGATGGACGTCCAGTTAGAACTTCAGCAGGAGAAGAACAAGGTGAAAACCTCAACAGACAGACACTGCCTGCCTCCCTGCCTGCCTCCCTGCCTGCCTCCCTCCCAGTTTTCCCGATGTAGATTAGACATGCGTGTGCCATGACTGTGTCAGCCTACATCAACAAATGCACCGAGGACGTCAGCACCACTAAGAATATCATCACCCGGGGCAACCAACGACCCTGGATGACTGAGGAGGTACGTCAAACGCTACGAGCGCGGAACTCTGCCTTCAAGTCTGGCGACAAGGAGACACTGAGGACAGCGAGAGCCAACTTGAACCGTGCCATCAGGATAGCGAAGCGAGACCGCAGTCGAAAATTTCAGGATCGTTTCCACGACGTCAAAAACATCAGGAGTATGTGGCAAGGCATATGGGCGATTACAGACTACAACTCACTCCCCCCCCCCCCGGGTGGGTGTAGTTGATGCTGACTTTCTAAATGGTCTAAATAACTTCTTTGGGAGGTTCGAGGCACTAAACGGCACTCCAGCAGTTAAAACTGTCCCCCATCAGGAAGAGGAGGTACTCTGCCTTGACTCCGCCGATGTGTTGAAGACCCTGAGGAGAGTCAACCCCTGTAAGGCCCCTGGCCCCGACAACATTCCTGGGCGTGTGTTCAGGGAATGTGCAAGTCATCTGGCTGGGGTCATCACAGACATTTTTAACACCTCGCTGGGCCAAGCCACAGTGCCGGCGTGCTTTAAGACTGCCTCCATCATTCCGGTGCCGAAGAAACCTCAAATCACCTCATTTAATGATTACCGGCCTGTTGCACTGACTCCGGTTATGATGAAGTGCTTCGAAAGGCTGCTTAAAGGTCACATCGTTTCCAGACTCCCCCTATTATTTGACCCGTTCCAGTTTGCCGACCGGCAAAACCGCTCCACTCAGGACGCCATCTCCTCCGTTCTTCACCTGAGCCTGGCTCACCTGGAGGAGAAGAACACCCATGTGCGGAGGCTGTTCCTGGACTTCAGCTCAGCGTTTGACACCATCATCCCACAGCATCTGGTAGGAAAATTGGAACACCTGGGCTTCAACACCCCCCTTCGCAACTGGCTGCTAGACTTCCTCAGCAACAGACCTCAGTCAGTCCGGGTCGGACAGAACACCTCTGATGTCATCACCCTCAGCACAGGCTCCCTTCAGGGCTGCGTCCTGAGCCCCCTGCTGTTCACCCTGATGACACACGACTGCGTCCTCAGGTTCACCACCAATCACATCGTGAAGTCAGCAGACGACACAACGGTGGTGGGGCTCATCAGAGACAACAACGACCTGGACTACAGAGAGGAGGTGGAGCAGCTGGTGGGCTGGTGCAGAGAAAACAGCCTGATCCTGAATGAGGAGAAGATGAAGGAGATCATCGTCGACTTCAGGAAAAAACAGCCTCACCACGCTCCACTGATCATCAACAGCTCAGCTGTGGAGGTGGTCAGCACCACCAAATTCCTGGGGGTCCACATCACAGAAGACCTCACCTGGACTATGAACACTACGGCACTGGTCAAGAGGGCACAGAAGCGCTTGTACTTACAGCGGAGGATGAGGAGAGCCCACCTGCCCCCACCCATCATGAGGACGTTCTACAGGAGCACCATAGAGAGCATTCTGACAAGCTGTCTCTCTGTGTGGTGTGGAGGCTGCACCGCCTCCGATTGGAAGAACGTGAGGAGAGTGGTGAGGACAGCAGAGAGGATCATAGGGGCTCCTCTTCCCTCCATTCAGGACATTTCATCTCAGCGCTGCATGTCCCGTGCCCGTAACATCATCAATGACCCATCACACCCCCACCATGGACTGTTCTCCCTGCTGCCCTCTGGGAAGAGGTTTGCAGCATCCGCTGCAGGTCCACCAGGTTCTGCAACAGCTTTTTCCCTGCTGTCATCAGACTGTTGAACACTAGAACTGTTGAGCTCTAAACTGAACTCTGCATCACACATTCACAGAACTGTACTTTATGACACTACGGACCTCTATCTTGCACTATCTCGCACTACCAACTTTACTGAACTTGTATAAACCCTTTAAATAGAAGTTTAATACATGGTTTAGCATTCCTCTGCACACTCTTGAATACTGTTTTGCCTACTTGCACTATTGCATAATTATCACTGCTGCACTTTATACTTATTTTTAATATATATATATATATATAGTATATGTATATATATATATTTTCATAGGATATGTTACTTCTATTCAACTGCAATATCACTACTTTGTTGTAAGACGTATGCAACGGAATTTCGTTTTGTATGCACCATGTGCAGACAAGATGACAATAAAGTTTGTCTAAGTCTAAGTCTAAGTCATGTCAGGTCAGCTGTCTGGAGAGAGAGAGAAGTCAGGACCTGCGGGCGGAGCACCACCGTGCCACCGCCGCCATGACGGAACTCAAAAGCAAACTCCATGAGGAGAAGCAGAAAGAGTTAGCCATTACCAGGGAGACATTACTGCGGCAGCATGAAATGGAGCTGATGAGAGTGATCAAAATCAAAGATGGAGAGATCCAGCGACTGAATGCCTTGGTCCTCAGCCTGAGGGACGGCTCCATGGACAAGGTGATCCGCTCTATCCGTGTCTGACTATCCGCACGCCACGTCGGGCTTCGATGCGGCCGCTACCGTATTGTGTAGCTTGTCCCCAGTAAGCGTCGCGGCGCTCCGTTGCGGTCTCAACGGCCCGGTGTGGCGCAATGTCTGCTCAGGTGAGGAGGGGGGGCGCTTTGCTGGCGGAGGTGGAGGAGACGCGGCGGTGTCGGGAGACCGAGCGGTGTCGCCTCCACCAGGAGCGCGGAAGAAGCCCTGGCAGCGGCCCAGCAGGCCTGGCAGTCCCGAGCGGCCGAGCTCCGATCGGCTCATCACCAGCATCGGGAGGAGCTGAGCCGAACCAAGAGAGACTGCGAGAGGGAGATCCGCCGACTGGTAGGACTGATCAGATGCGCGGTGCGTGGCTATGTTCCCAATTTCGTTGTATACCTGCAGTGCAATGACACCTAAGGCATTCTATTCTATTCTATTTCACAAGAAGAAAATGTCCGGTTGCTCGCTTCGCTTTTGTCACAGCAAAGGTGTTCCAGTCGATTCAAGAAAAAAAATTGGCCGGTTGCTCTCTTTGTTTTTGTCACAATTCTGGCAAATGAGTTTGCCCGCCTGCCTGAGCGCTCCCTGTTTGTACATCCAGACGGATGAGATCAAGCTGAAAGACAGAGCGGTTAGTGTTTTGGATGAAGCCCTGGGGCCGGCCACGTCCACCGCCTTCAGCTGCAGACTCAGGCTGCCGAGCAGCAGATCGCTGCCCTGAGGGATTCCCAAAGGGCGGGCCTAAACTACCCTGGAAGTGGGGTCAACGCCGCTACTAGCAATCCTCTTCATTGCGTAAGCCACCTCATCACACACTTGCAGTACGCATGACTTAGTTCGTTGCTGGAGGAAGGTAGCACAAAAACAGTTTTGAACTTTGAACGAGTGCTTGTGTGTGTGTTGCGGGGCGTTTTCAGTCTCAGGAGGATCGGGACACGCGACGGTTTCATCTGAAAATCGCTGAGCTCAGCGCAGTCATCAGGAACCTGGAGGATCGAAACGCCCTGCTTTCTGAAGAGCGCAATGAACTGGTAATTTATTGACGGCACGCTTGAAGGTTTGCGCTACGTTTGATGCGCGCCATCCAGCGAGGCACCCATTGCGCTTGCTTATTAGTTGAGCGGCGCGTCGAGTCGGTTGCCTGGTAGATGTCTTTTATTGGGAGCCAAAGCCACGATTCCGTTCAAACCGATGCAAAAGGAATGGATACGTTCTGGCCCGCGTGTTGTGCGTCTTTCACATCCCGCACTTCATGCTTGCAGCTAAAGCGACTGAGAGAAACAGAAAGCCAGTTTCTGCCACTCCTGTACAAAAACAAACGCCTGAGCAGGAAGAATGAAGAACTCTCGCTGGTGCTGTGTCGCCTTGAAAACAAAGTGCGCTTTGTCACCCAGGAGAACGAGGAGATGGCAAGCTTGGTAAGTCGACGCGGACAACGGCGGCGTGCCAACAGAGTCCACTGCATTTGTGTTCCACAGAGAAGGCCTAGTTCGCTCAATGACCTGGACCGCGGTTGCGGCCAGCAGGACGGTGAAATGGAGTTCCTTCAAGTTGTGGAGCAGCGGCACATCATCGACGACTTGTCCAAGGTCTTCAGGCAGGCGACTCGGTGCACGTACGGCAGCGCCACGCTCGCTCGCTGTCGCCAGGAAACCTTTTCCGTCCAAAGCTTGGCCGGCGGCCGCCATCCAAAAAATTGGCCCCTTAAATTCCGACCTTTCAAGCAGGAGCATTGTGCGCACGCGTTTGAACACGCTTTAGACTTGTTTTGCCGTTTTCAGCAGCTCAAAGCTCCCGTTTTGTCAGCGCCTTTGCCACTCGCTGTGCGCTGAAAACGACGGACTTGCCCGGCTGCTCAGCCCGTCAACCATGAGCCGCGAGCGCGACATCATTGTCCGTAGGCAGCTAGTGGCAAAATGCACCCTGTTAGAGTTGCGCTCGCTCCAACTTATTTTGCAAGAACCACACGGGAGACAAGTAAGTTCTTTTGGACACCTGCAGGTGGAGAGTCCATCCGTTGTACGAATGAAGTCTGACTCTCGGCTCCTGCACGAGCATTTTAATTAAGAGAAACAGGGTGGGTGTAAGAGTGGATTGAATAGAGGAAGCCCTTGACCTCTAGTCAAAACATAGCAAGGGGTGTTTTACGACTTTGTGTAGGAAGGGATAAGCGATAGGGATAAATAAGGGATAAATAATATTATTTATTACAGGTTGCAGTCAAAGTCAAAGCAACATAATGATACGATAAAGATAATCTGGAAAACCCTGACACACCCTGTAGTTGTCACTTTTGGAAAAGACGAGCGTCCCTCCAATCATCGCCGGTGACGTGTTTTTCAGGCTCTGGAGACAGGAGCTCATGTCAGAAATGTCATTGTGAGTCGCGTTTGTTTCTGCGCCGGAGCCGTTCGTTCCCTTTGCATCCAAAGAATCTCAAAGGCGGATTATTTGTGTCGACAGGAGAGAGATTTGCTGCTACGATACCGACGTCGAGAATCTCTGAGGAGGAACAAAGCGTGAGGTCCTGCAAGGTGAGTCTGTTTGTTTGCGGCTGCTTGGTGTTGCGCAAGATGAAATGGCCTTTTTCTCGCTATCGTTCCTCTCGTCGATTCATCGTGAGGTGTCGCTTCAGTTTGTTCAGAGAGATGTTTGCTTCCGCGCCCGCAGGTCATCGAAACATTTTACGGCTACGACGAAGACGTGTTGGTGGACTCGGACGGATCGTCCTTGTCTTTTCACACCGACAGAACCCCCGACACGGAACCCGAAGAGGTAGCCCGCCATTTCTGCCAGCGTATTGGCACCAAACATTCCTCTTCAGCCTGGAATCGGACTCGTCTTTGCGTCGCGGGTGCTTTGTCGCCGGTCTGACTGATTCTGGTACTAGTGCTGTGTTGCATTGGTGTGTGCATGAAGAGGCGGAGCTTCGCTACCGCCAGCTGACGCAAGAATATCAAGCGCTGCAACGAGCCTACGCTCTGCTAGCCCAGACCAGCGAAGGGGACTACGACGCCGAGAAGGAGATCAAGGTGGCGCCCCTTCCCGCAACCCCCGGCCGGGTCGCAGCCTCCCCGTTCTCACCCAGCCTCGGGTGTTCTCTGGTCTGAAAGGAGGAGGAGGAGCCTCCCTCCTCCTCCTTTCAGACCAGAGAAAAGCTGATGGTAGAAATGGGTCACTATCAAAGCAGAGTAGCAGATCTGGAGTCAGCGCTGAAGCAACAAGGACAGGTAAGCTCATCAATGAGCACACCTTTTTCTCAGACAAAATAGCTACATTCTTCAGTCACTCATTCGTCTGGCATTACTGGACCAACCCCCCCCCGAATGTGGCTGGGAAAATGCGGAGAAAAGCAAATGTCATTTTCCAGTCAACCAAAGAATTTGTGGATGAAAATGACACAACATTCCAAAGCTGTCCACGCGTTTGTCTCTTCTAGAATGTCAAGTGGGTGGAGGAGAAGCAGCTGCTGCGTCAGAGCAATCAGCAGTTGGCCGAAAAGGTGACGGAAAGAAAGGCGCTGGGCGGAGTCGCTTGGCGTCACACCCGTCGGGAAGCCCCGCAGATGAGGTCTGACTGTCTTTTCAGGTCAGGCGGATGGAGGCGGAAGAAGCGCGTCTGAAAGAGCACATCCAGGATATCCGAGACCAAAACGAACTGCTTGAGTTCCGCATCCTGGAGCTGGAGGTGGGAAGACTCGCACAAGCGTGTTGAGGCCAGAGATGTGACGGACGGACGGACGGACGGACGGATGCATGCCTCTGCCTTTCAGGAGAGGGAGTGGCGCTCCCCCGTCTTGAAGTTTCTGCAAGTCCGTTTCCCAGACGGCCTCAGCCCTTTGCAGATCTACTGCGAGGCCGAGGGCGTGAGCGTACGTAAGGCGTCCCTCGCAACCCTAACCTTAACCCGAGGTCCCAGAACACCTTACATTGCTCCTTGCGCCTTTCCCCCGGACATCGTCATCAGTGATCTGATGAAGAAGCTGGACATCCTGGGCTATAACGCCGTAAGTGTATGTCGAACTCCTTATGTTCGCACTCCACGAGACTCGGCGGCTCAAATGTGACTTTTGGAAGGCTTTGCGCTGAAAGAAGCTTGTTGACGCTGTGCCTTTGGGCTCTTCTATGTTCTGCAAGCAGAAGGGCTACCTGGATGAAGAGTTGGACTTCAGGAAGTGTTCCATGGACCAGGCTCATAAGGTAAGCCTCCCTCAAATCTCCCGCCGGACCACTGATGGACGAGGATTGCGGCCCAGAGGATCCTGGAGCTGGAGGCCATGTTGTACGAGGCGCTACCGCAGCGGGACTGCCCCGCCACGGACGGCGAAAAAGCCAGCCACGCTGGCGTGAATGACGTGCTGACGGCGGATCAGAGAGAAGAGCTTAGGAGCGCCGTGGACCAATGGAAGCGAGCCCTGATGTGCGAGTTGAGGGAGCGCGACGCTTGCATCCTCCAAGAGAGAATGGATCTGCTGCACAGCGCGCAACAGGTAAGGGCCCAAAGCCAGCCCGGCACTTACTTGCACGCTTACTGGCTTTTGAATGCCACTTTCCATTTGTCCGTCCTAGAGGAACAAAGAGCTGAAAGAATTCATCGAAGCTCAGAAGAGACAAATCAAACAATTGGAGGAGAAGTTTCTGTTTCTCTTTCTATTCTTCTCCTTGGCCTTCATTCTGTGGCCCTAACACCAGCTGGTGAGTGAGCTCCAGCGGCACCGCACTCGACACCTCCGATACACTGCCAGCCGGTCTCAGACGTTGGCAGACGCTCCGATGCCAACGTATACCCCCCGCCACGGTGACAGAGGCACCGCGTCACACCGGCGCTCATCCAATCAGAAGGCAGGAAAAGCAAATTCACATGCAGGGCACTTTTGAACCAGAAGAGAGCGCCACAAAAAACGGTTGTTGCCCCAAACGCGCACTAAAAAGGGTCAGAATAACAAGAGTCCCACTGGCCAGCCGGGGCCACCCGTCCAGCTGTTTCTTCAGGGGGGAAAAAAATTGGAGTCACCGGTGAGTACATTTTGCATTTAGCTCTGCTTTTCTGCTTCTGTCTTCAAGTGTGTGGCATCCTGCGATCAAAGATTCAGCCAACCCCAAAGCGGTTGACCTCAACGTCCCACCACCATGCCTACCAGAGCAGGTGACATGATGCTTTGGACATCCTTCCGTCTCAGATGCCCAAAAGTACTCTTTGCCACATCTGCGGCAATACGGTGTCTTTTCAAAGGTGCAAATAAATCCAGCGTGGGCGGAACACGCACGTCTTCGGTTTTTCCCGCTTTGTTTGTGTGACAGCTGTTGTG
This sequence comes from Syngnathus floridae, assembly GCF_059516105.1. Lineage (NCBI taxonomy): Eukaryota > Metazoa > Chordata > Actinopteri > Syngnathiformes > Syngnathidae > Syngnathus > Syngnathus floridae. The sequence continues at coordinate 14,577,400 of NC_142424.1, forward strand.
AAAATTTTATACAAATAAAGTTGTATAGTACAGGTTTGGCCAAGCCGCAACTCCCGAACCGCATGCGGCTCTTTTATGTTCATATCAACATTTGTGTGTGTGTGTGTGTGGGGGGGGGGGGGGGGGGGGTTGTGCGTGTTGGCTTCACTTGAGTTCAATTTGGTATTTTGGTCATAAGCGCATGTGGTGAAATTCCACAAAGTAGGATGGGCAAACACATTTCTTTAAACTATGAGTGTCAATTGGGCTCTCGAAATGGCAGGGAAAAGATGCACAGCAAAACGAAAATACGTAGATGAACACAGGACGTTTTAATCAGAGTGGGAAAGTTTCTATTTTTTGTTGAACGTGATGGCAAACCATTCTGCCTGATATGTCAGACCTCAGCGCATTTCAAAGATTCAAATCTTCAGCGCCATGCACTTCAGCTCACTCCATGCTAACATTGATCAGGCGTCGAACCCGCAACATCATGCTTAAGAGGTGGCCATGCTAACCAGTGCGCCATTATGTCAACGCATAATAACTAAGTCTACTGATCAAAACAGCGGTTACTATATGACGTCGCTACGTCGTGGTCACGTGACGCAGACAAGACGTCAATGGACGTGGGCAGAGTTAACTTGTTTAAAAGGGAGTGGGCAGAAGAAATATTTAATTTATTTAAATCTATTTTGAGTGCACACCATTATGCCAATGCATAACAACTGTAAATCTACTAAACAAAACAGCGGTTGCTATATGACATCTGCCACGTCGTGGTCACGTGACATACGTGACGTCGATGGGCGTAACTTTCGCCGGAATTCAAATCCGCGGGGAGAGTTAACTTGTTTAAAAGAGAGTGGGCAGAAGAACTATTTAATTTATTTAAATCTATTTGGTGTGTGCGCCATTATGTCAATGCATAACAACTGTAAGTCTACTAAACAAAACAGCGGTTGCTATAGGACGTCTGCCACGTCGTGGTCACGTGACGCGGACGTGACGTCGACGCCTACTTTACATCCCACCGATCACAGGACCCCTCGGCTGCATAACCGTGCCCCCTTCCCAACCAATCGGATTTGCTATACGCGAAAACGACGCCAATGGAAAGAGCTTCCGCCCAAATTTAAATCCGTGGGCGTGGCTCGCAGCAGGAAGTAGGAAAATGGCGGCGATGTTGACAAAGACACAGCGGATGGTAACATACGACTAACAAGAGAAATATTTTTATTTTCTGCTTGCAACTGGACCGTCCAGAGCGTACACGGTAAGTACAACTCATCGTTTTTAAAAAGAAGTACTTTTGTTGCCCTGAAAAGCGAGTGAGCGTGGCGTTTGTGGGGGACGTCGAATTTCGACGATTCTTTCTGGTCAACGGTTGTAAATGATTGTGTTGATTAAAAAAGAAAACTTGATGTAACTCTACTTTTAACTGCCGTTTCAGATAGATTTGGAATTGCATCACATCCAATTTTGCCTAGAGCGTACACGGTAAGTAACACTCGTTGTGTTTAAGGAGATTTACGTTTGTAATAGCAGAAGTGTAGCCGCGTTGCGTTGTACGTGTGAATGTTGGTCCAGGCGAAATGTTAATGTTTAATTTCATTCCTTTAGGTTCCACGGTGTTTGTTGGCTGCAAGTTTTCCACTGCAAGAAGAGGCTCATATCATTGACCAGGAGCGAGCTACAATGGTGAGTAGCCATAACATTTATGTTAAACACTTCCTATTTCATGTCTAACAGTACTTGATTTAACAAATAACCATAAATAAATACAGTGTGGGCACTGAAGTTAACATATGTGATTATACTGCCTAATCTGTCACCGAGTAGATTGTTGCAAAGTAATATAAGATCCAAAGTTGTAATTCAGAATAGTTTTCAAAAGAAGGCCATTAGAATTATATACAAGTCTGATTACCCTGAACAAGCTATTAATTAAATCACAAATTCTTCAATTCAAAGATTTGGTAGATTATCAGACAAATAATGTCTAACAGTAATTGATTTAACACATCACGATAAGTAGATTGAGTGTGGGCACTCTCAAGTTAACATATATGATTATACTGCCTAATCTGTTACAGAGTATGTTGTTGCCAAGTAATGTAGAATAGATCCAAAGTAGTAATCCAGAATAGTTTTGAAGAGGCCATTAGAATAATAAACAAATCTGATTACCTTGAACATAATAACAAGCTAAGTGTTTAATATGTCCTATGAAGTCAAAATTGGGCACCATCATGTGGTGAAATTTGGAATTGCATCACATCCAATTTTGCCTGGGAACAAACAGATTAAATAAATCTTAGTTTTGAATAAGCCACTCCTTCTCAAACAAGTAAACTCTGCCCATTTCGCGCAGTAGATGTTCTGTTAATATCTAGTATTTATACAAAGTCATAATTTAAATTGCTTTCAACCTTCATTCATCGGTTCAACCAACATTACTCGCTCTTATTACCAACTTGTATTGATTTAACTAAGCGTTTAATACTTCCTATCAGGTCTCAAGGCAAGATTTGGCAAAATACAGTTTCAGCAAATCCAATTTTGCCAGGGAACAAAAATAGATTAAATAAACTAAATAAGTCTTCTTCCCATTAAATAAATCAGAAAAGTCTGTCTTGTAACCAGTCCTCTTCAAACAAGTAAAGTCTGCCCATTTTGTGCTGTAGATTTTGTGTCTATGCCTAGTATTTAAACAAAATCATAATTTAAACGACTTCTTTCCTTCATTCACTTTGGAAATTTGGAATTGCAGCACATCAAATTTTGCCTGGGAAGAAAAGTAGATTAAATAAATTTAATAAGTCTTACTACTTCCCATTAAATAAATTAAATACGTCTTACTTGTTCCAACTCCTTTTCAAAACAGTAGTTTAAAACGAGGGCCCTTCACTCAATCTTTAACCTCAACCCCGCACGTTGTGTTGTATCTGTGAATGTTGGTTGTGGCCAAATGATAGTTTTCTTTCATTCGTTTAGGTTCCAAGAAAACTTGATGTAACTCTACTTTTAACTGCCGTTTCAGATAAGCGGGTATTACGTCGCAGTCATGTGCCGCGGATATGACGTAATTGCCCGAACCTCCGCCAAAATTCAAATCTGTTGGCGCGATGGCCGTGAGCCACTGAGCAGCGACGATTATCAACGGAAATATCTTTATTTTCTGCTTGCAACTGGACCGTCTAGAGCGTACACGGTAAGTAACACTCATTGTGTTTAAGGAGATTTACGTTTGTAATAGCAGAAGTGTAGCCGCGTTGCGTTGTACGTGTGAAAATTGGTCGAGGCGAAATGTTAATGTTTAATTTCATTCCTTTAGGTTCCACGGTGTTTGTTGGCTGCAAGTTTTCCACTGCAAGAAGAGGCTCGTATCATTGACCAGGAGCGAGCTACAATGGTGAGTAGCCATAACATTTATGTTAAACACTTCCTATTTCATGTCTAACAGTACTTGATTTAACAAATAACCATAAATAAATACAGTGTGGGCACTGAAGTTAACATATGTGATTATACTGCCTAATCTGTCACCGAGTAGATTGTTGCAAAGTAATATAAGATCCAAAGTTGTAATTCAGAATAGTTTTCAAAAGAAGGCCATTAGAATTACATACCAGTCTGATTACCCTGAACAAGCTATTAATTAAATCACAAATTCTTCAATTCAAAGATTTGGTAGATTATCAGACAAATAATGTCTAACAGTAATTGATTTAACACATCACGATAAGTAGATTGAGTGTGGGCACTCTCAAGTTAACATATATGATTATACTGCCTAATCTGTTACAGAGTATGTTGTTGCCAAGTAATGTAGAATAGATCCAAAGTAGTAATCCAGAATAGTTTTGAAGAGGCCATTAGAATAATAAACAAATCTGATTACCTTGAACATAATAACAAGCTAAGTGTTTAATATGTCCTATGAAGTCAAAATTGGGCACCATCATGTGGTGAAATTTGGAATTGCATCACATCCAATTTTGCCTGGGAACAAACAGATTAAATAAATCTTAGTTTTGAATAAGCCACTCCTTCTCAAACAAGTAAACTCTGCCCATTTCGCGCAGTAGATGTTCTGTTAATATCTAGTATTTATACAAAGTCATAATTTAAATTGCTTTCAACCTTCATTCATCGGTTCAACCAACATTATTCGCTCTTATTACCAACTTGTATTGATTTAACTAAGCGTTTAATACTTCCTATCAGGTCTCAAGGCAAGATTTGGCAAAATACAATTTCAGCAAATCCAATTTTGCCAGGGAACAAAAATAGATTAAATAAACTAAATAAGTCTTCTTCCCATTAAAAAAATCAGAAAAGTCTGTCTTGTAACCAGTCCTCTTCAAACAAGTAAAGTCTGCCCATTTTGTGCCGTAGATTTTGTGTCTATGCCTAGTATTTAAACAAAATCATAATTTAAACGACTTCTTTCCTTCATTCACTTTGGAAATTTGGAATTGCAGCAAATCGAATTTTGCCAGGGAACAAAAATAGATCAATTAAACTAAATAAGTCTTCTTCCCATTAAATAAATTAAAAAAGTCTGTCTTGTAACCAGTCCTTTTCAAACAAGTAAAGTCTGCCCATTTTGTGCCGTCGATTTTGTGTTAATGCCTAGTATTTATACAAAATCATAATTTAAAGGACTTCATTCCTTCATTCACTTTGGAAATTTGGAATTGCAGCACATCAAATTTTGCCTGGGAAGAAAAGTAGATTAAATAAATTTAATAAGTCTTACTACTTCCCATTAAATAAATTAAATACGTCTTACTTGTTCCCACTCCTTTTCAAAACAGTAGTTTAAAACGAGGGCCCTTCACTCAATCTTTAACCTCAACCCCGCACGTTGTGTTGTATCTGTGAATGTTGGTTGTGGCCAAATGATAGTTTTCTTTCATTCGTTTAGGTTCCAAGAAAACTTGATGTAACTCTACTTTTAACTGCCGTTTCAGATAAGCGGGTATTACGTCGCAGTCATGTGCCGCGGATATGACGTAATTGCCCGAACCTCCGCCAAAATTCAAATCTGTTGGCGCGATGGCCGTGAGCCACTGAGCAGCGACGATTATCAACGGAAATATCTTTATTTTCTGCTTGCAACTGGACCGTCTAGAGCACAGGTGTCAAACTCAAGGCCCGGGGGCCAGATACGGCCCGCCACATCATTTTATGTGGCCCGCGATGACAGATTGTGCATCAAATTCGTGTCATTACTAGAATTGCAAATTGTCTTCATTTTTAATAATATCTTTTTTTTTCAACATTTGACCAGTTTTTACTCGTCTGATTTGAAAACGAGTTATTTGTCAGTTTGTTTTGTACCTTTTACTGTATATAATACGAGATGCTCATACATTTATTTGTATACATATATACATAATGGCCCTCTGAAAGAAGCTATGAGTACATTGCGGCCCGTGAAAAAAAATGAGTTTGACACCCCTGGTCTAGAGCGTACACGGTAAGTAACACTCATTGTGTTTAAGGAGATTTACGTTTGTAATAGCAGAAGTGTAGCCGCGTTGCGTTGTACGTGTGAAAATTGGTCGAGGCGAAATGTTAATGTTTAATTTCATTCCTTTAGGTTCCACGGTGTTTGTTGGCTGCAAGTTTTCCACTGCAAGAAGAGGCTCGTATCATTGACCAGGAGCGAGCTACAATGGTGAGTAGCCATAACATTTATGTTAAACACTTCCTATTTCATGTCTAACAGTACTTGATTTAACAAATAACCATAAATAAATACAGTGTGGGCACTGAAGTTAACATATGTGATTATACTGCCTAATCTGTCACCGAGTAGATTGTTGCAAAGTAATATAAGATCCAAAGTTGTAATTCAGAATAGTTTTCAAAAGAAGGCCATTAGAATTATATACAAGTCTGATTACCCTGAACAAGCTATTAATTAAATCACAAATTCTTCAATTCAAAGATTTGGTAGATTATCAGACAAATAATGTCTAACAGTAATTGATTTAACACATCACGATAAGTAGATTGAGTGTGGGCACTCTCAAGTTAACATATATGATTATACTGCCTAATCTGTTACAGAGTATGTTGTTGCCAAGTAATGTAGAATAGATCCAAAGTAGTAATCCAGAATAGTTTTGAAGAGGCCATTAGAATAATAAACAAATCTGATTACCTTGAACATAATAACAAGCTAAGTGTTTAATATGTCCTATGAAGTCAAAATTGGGCACCATCATGTGGTGAAATTTGGAATTGCATCACATCCAATTTTGCCTGGGAACAAACAGATTAAATAAATCTTAGTTTTGAATAAGCCACTCCTTCTCAAACAAGTAAACTCTGCCCATTTCGCGCAGTAGATGTTCTGTTAATATCTAGTATTTATACAAAGTCATAATTTAAATTGCTTTCAACCTTCATTCATCGGTTCAACCAACATTACTCGCTCTTATTACCAACTTGTATTGATTTAACTAAGCGTTTAATACTTCCTATCAGGTCTCAAGGCAAGATTTGGCAAAATACAATTTCAGCAAATCCAATTTTGCCAGGGAACAAAAATAGATTAAATAAACTAAATAAGTCTTCTTCCCATTAAATAAATCAGAAAAGTCTGTCTTGTAACCAGTCCTCTTCAAACAAGTAAAGTCTGCCCATTTTGTGCCGTAGATTTTGTGTCTATGCCTAGTATTTAAACAAAATCATAATTTAAACGACTTCTTTCCTTCATTCACTTTGGAAATTTGGAATTGCAGCAAATCGAATTTTGCCAGGGAACAAAAATAGATCAATTAAACTAAATAAGTCTTCTTCCCATTAAATAAATTAAAAAAGTCTGTCTTGTAACCAGTCCTTTTCAAACAAGTAAAGTCTGCCCATTTTGTGACGTCGATTTTGTGTTAATGCCTAGTATTTATACAAAATCATAATTTAAAGGACTTCATTCCTTCATTCACTTTGGAAATTTGGAATTGCAGCACATCAAATTTTGCCTGGGAAGAAAAGTAGATTAAATAAATTTAATAAGTCTTACTACTTCCCATTAAATAAATTAAATACGTCTTACTTGTTCCCACTCCTTTTCAAAAAAGTAGTTTAAAACGAGGTCCCTTCACTCAACCTTTAACCCTATTTATTCACCTTCTAGGCTAAGTGTTGAAGGCTAAGTGTTAAAGGCTAAGTGTTAAAGGCTAAGTGTTAGAGGCTAAGTGCCAGAGGCTAGGCGCCAGAGGCGAGTTTTTGTGGGCTGAAGTTTTAGTGGGGTTAGTGTGAATACAATCCAAAAGAATACAACAGAATACAATACAATAGAATATAATACATAGATTAAATTCAATAGCTCTTACTACTTCCCATTAAATAAATTAAATACGTCTTACTTGTTCCCAATCCTTTTCAAAAAAGTAGTTTAAAACGAGGGCCCTTCACTCAACCTTTAACCTCAACCCCGCACGTCACATTGTGTTGTATCTGTGAATGTTGGTTGTGGCCAAATGATAGTTTTCTTTCATTCGTTTAGGTTCCACGGTGTTTGTTGGCTATGTTTTCCACTGTCAGAAGGATGAAAATACAAAGTACAACGCTTGGACGTGGGCGAAGACGTCACCGGTGAGTCCTTCCTTCCTATTTATTTACCTTCTAGATGCTAGAGGCTAAGTGTTAGAGGCTAAGTGTTAGAGGCTAAGTGTTAAAGGCAACACAATACGAACAACACAACACAATACGAACAACTCAACACAATATGAACAACACAATATGAACAACACAACACAATACGAACAACACAACACATTACGAACAACACAACACAATACGAACAACACAACGATACTGCACTGAACAACACGATACCGCACTGAGAAACACGATACCGCACTGAACAACACGATACCGCACTGAACAACACCATGCCGCACTGAACACCATGCCACACTGAACAACACCATCCCGCACTGAACAACACCATGCCGCACTAAATAACACCATGCCGCACTGAACAACACCATGCCTCACTGAACGACACCATGCCGCACTGAAAGACACTATGCCGCACTGAACGACACCATGCCGCACTGAAAGACACCATCCCGCACTGAACACCATGCCGCACTGAACAACACCATCCTGCACTGAACAACACCATCCCGCACTGAACAACACCATGCCGCACTGAACAACATTATGCCGCACTGAACATTATGCCGCACTGAACAACACCATGCCGCACTGAACAACACCATGCCGCACTGAACAACATTATGCCGCACTGAACAACACCATGCCGCACTGAACAACACCATGCCGCACTGAAAGACACCATGCCGCACTGAACAACACCATGCCGCACTGAACAACATTATGCCGCACTGAACAACACCATGCCGCACTGAAAAACACCATCCTGCACTGAACAACACCATTCCGCATTGAACACCATGCCGCACTGAACAACACCATCCCGCACTGAACAACACCATCCCGCACTGAACACCATGCCGCACTGAACAACATTATGCCGCACTGAACAACATTATGCCGCACTGAACAACACCATGCCGCACTGAACAACACCATGCCGCACTGAACAACACCATGCCGCACTGAACAACATTATAACGCACTGAACAACACCATCCCGCACTGAACAACACCATGCCGCACTAAACAACATTATGCCGCACTGAACAACATTATGCCGCACTGAACTACATTATGCCGCACTGAACAACATTATGCCGCACTGAACAACATTATGCCGCACTGAACAACATTATGCCGCACTGAACAACACCATGCCGCACTGAGCAACACCATGCCGCACTGAACAACACCATGCCGCACTGAACAACACCATGCCGCACTGAACAACACGATACCGCATTGAACAACACCATGCCGCACTGAACAACACCATCCTGCACTGAACAACACCATCCCGCACTGAACAACACCATGCCGCACTGAACAACATTATGCCGCACTGAACAACATTATGCCGCACTGAACAACACCATGCCGCACTGAACAACACCATGCCGCACTGAACAACACCATGCCGCAATGAACAACACCATCCCGCACTGAACAACACCATGCCGCACTGAACAACACCATGCCGCACTGAACAACACCATCCCGCACTGAACAACACCATCCCGCACTGAACAACACCATTCCGCACTGAACAACACCATGCCGCACTGAACAACATTACGCTGCACTGAACAACACCATGCCGCACTGAACAACACCATGCCGCACTGAACAACACCATGCCGCATTGAACAACACCATGCCGCATTGAACAACACCATGCCGCACTGAACAACACCATCCTGCACTGAACAACACCATGCCGCATTGAACAACACCATGCCGCACTGAACAACACCATCCTGCACTGAACAACACCATCCTGCACTGAACAACACCATCCCGCATTGAACAACACCATCCTGCACTGAACAACACCATGCCGCACTCAACAACACCATGCCGCACTGAACAACACCATTCCGCACTGAACAACACCATGCCCACTGAACAACACCATCCTGCACTGAACAACACCATCCCGCACTGAACAACACCATGCCGCATTGAACAACACCATCCTGCACTGAACAACACCATCCTGCACTGAACAACACCATGCCGCACTGAACAACACCATGCCGCACTGAACACCATGCCGCACTGAACAACACCATGCCGCACTGAACAACATTATGCCGCACTGAACAACATTATGTCGCACTGAACAACACCATGCCGCACTGAACAACACCATGCTGCACTGAACAACATTATGCCGCACTGAAAAACACCATGCCGCACTGAACAACACCATCCCGCACTGAACAACACCATGCCGCATTGAACAACACCATGCCGCACTGAACAACACCATGCTGCACTGAACAACATTATGCTGCACTGAACAACACGATCCTGCATTGAACAACACCATGCCGCACTGAACAACACCATCCTGCACTGAACAACACCATCCTGCACTGAACAACACCACCCCGCACTGAACAACACGATCCCGCATTGAACAACACCATCCCGCACTGAACAACACCATGCCGCACTGAACAACACCATTCCGCACTGAACAACACCATGCCGCACTGAACAACACCATGCCGCACTGAACAACACCATGCCGCACTGAACAACACCATGCCGCACTGAACAACACCATGCCGCACTGAACAACATTATGCCGCACTGAACAACACCATGCCGCACTGAACAACACCATGCCGCACTGAACAACATTATAACGCACTGAACAACACCATCCCGCACTGAACAACACCATGCCGCACTAAACAACATTATGCCGCACTGAACAACATTATGCCGAAATGAACAACACCATGCCGCACTGAACAACACCATGCCGCACTGAACAACACCATGCCGCACTGAACAACACCATGCCGCACTGAACAACATTATGCCGCACTGAACAACACCATGCCGCACTGAACAACACCATCCTGCACTGAACAACACCATTCCGCATTGAACACCATGCCGCACTGAACAACACCATCCCGCACTGAACAACACCATCCCGCACTGAACAACATCATGCCGCACTGAACAACATTATGCCGCACTGAACAACATTATGCCGCACTGAACAACACCATGCCGCACTGAACAACACCATGCCGCACTGAACAACACCATGCCGCACTGAACAACATTATAACGCACTGAACAACACCATCCCGCACTGAACAACACCATGCCGCACTAAACAACATTATGCCGCACTGAACAACATTATGCCGAAATGAACAACACCATGCCGCACTGAACAACACCATGCCGCACTGAACAACACCATGCCGCACTGAACAACACCATGCCGCACTGAACAACACCATCCCGCACTGAACAACACCATCCCGCACTGAACAACACCATGCCGCACTGAACAACACCATGCCGCACTGAACAACACCATGCCGCACTGAACAACACCATGCCGCACTTAACAACACCATTCCGCACTGAACAACACCATGCCGCACTGAACAACATTATGCTGCACTGAACAACACCATGCCGCACTGAACAACACCATGCCGCACTGAACAACACCATGCCGCACTGAAAAACATTATGCCGCACTGAACAACACCATGCCGCACTGAACAACACCATCCCGAACTGAACAACACCATGCCGCATTGAACAACACCATGCCGCACTGAACAACACCATCCTGCACTGAACAACACCATCCCGCACTGAACAACACCATGCCGCACTGAACAACACCATGCCGCACTGAACAACACCATGCCGCAATGAACAACACCATCCCGCACTGAACAACACCATGCCGCATTGAACAACACCATGCCGCACTGAACAACACCATGCTGCACTGAACAACATTATGCTGAACTGAACAACACGATCCTGCATTGAACAACACCATGCCGCACTGAACAACACCATCCTGCACTGAACAACACCATCCTGCACTGAACAACACCACCCCGCACTGAACAACACGATCCCGCATTGAACAACACCATCCCGCACTGAACAACACCATGCCGCACTGAACAACACCATTCCGCACTAAACAACACCATGCCGCACTGAACAACACCATGCCGCACTGAACAACACCATGCCGCACTGAACAACACCATGCCGCACTGAACAACACCATGCCGCACTGAACAACACCATCCCGCACTGAACAACACCATCCCGCACTGAACAACACCATGCCGCATTGAACAACACCATGCCGCACTGAACAACACCATCCTGCACTGAACAACACCATCCCGCACTGAACAACACCATGCCGCATTGAACAACACCATGCCGCACTGAACAACACCATCCTGCACTGAACAACACCATGCCGCACTGAACAACATTATGGCGCACTGGACAACATTATGCCGCACTGAACAACACCATGCCGCACTGAACAACACCATGCCGCACTGAACAACACCATGCCGCACTGAACAACACCATGCCGCACTGAACAACATTATGCCGCACTGAACAACACCATGCCGCACTGAACAACACCATGCCGCACTGAACAACACGATCCCGCATTGAACAACACCATCCTGCACTGAACAACACCATGCCGCACTGAACAACACCATGCCGCACTGAACAGCACCATTCCGCACTGAACAACACCATGCCGCACTGAACAACACCATCCTGCACTGAACAACACCATCCCGCACTGAACAACACCATGCCGCATTGAACAACACCATGCCGCACTGAACAACACCATCCTGCACTGAACAACACCATGCCGCACTGAACAACACCATGCCGCACTGAACAACACCATGCCGCACTGAACAACATTATGCCGCAGTGACGCATTGAACAACACCATGCCGCACTGAACAACACCATCCTGCACTGAACAACACCATCCCGCACTGAACAACACCATGCCGCATTGAACAACACCATGCCGCACTGAACAACACCATGCCGCACTGAACAACACCATGCCGCACTGAACAACACCATGCCGCACTGAACAACACCATGCCGCACTGAACAACACCATCCCGCACTGAACAACACCATGCCGCATTGAACAACACCATGCCGCACTGAACAACACCATGCCGCACTGAACAACACCATGCCGCACTGAACAACACCATGCCGCACTGAACAACACCATCCCGCACTGAACAACACCATCCCGCACTGAACAACACCATGCCGCATTGAACAACACCATGCCGCACTGAACAACACCATCCTGCACTGAACAACACCATGCCGCACTGAACAACACCATGCCGCACTGAACAACACCATGCCGCACTGAACAACATTATGCCGCACTGAACAACATTATGCCGCACTAAACAACATTATGTCGCACTGAACAACACCATGCCGCACTGAACAACACCATGCCGCACTGAACAACATTATGCCGCACTGAACAACACGATCCCGCATTGAACAACACCATCCCGCAGTGAACAACACCATGCCGCATTGAACAACACCATGCCGCACTGAACAACACCATGCTGCACTGAACAACATTATGCTGCACTGAACAACACGATCCTGCATTGAACAACACCATGCCGCACTGAACAACACCATCCTGCACTGAACAACACCATGCCGCACTGAACAACATTATGCCGCACTGAACAACACCATGCCGCACTGAACAACACCATGCCGCACTGAACAACACCATGCCGCAATGAACAACACCATCCCGCACTGAACACCATGCCGCATTGAACAACACCATGCCGCACTGAACAACACCATCCTGCACTGAACAACACCATGCCGCACTGAACAACACCATGCCGCACTGAACAACACCATGCCGCACTGAACAACATTATGCCGCACTGAACAACATTATGCCGCACTAAACGACATTATGTCGCACTGAACAACACCATGCCGCACTGAACAACACCATGCCGCACTGAACAACATTATGCCGCACTGAACAACACGATCCCGCATTGAACAACACCATCCCGCAGTGAACAACACCATGCTGCACTGAACAACACCATGCTGCACTGAACAACATTATGCTGCACTGAACAACACGATCCTGCATTGAACAACACCATGCCGCACTGAACAACACCATCCTGCACTGAACAACACCATGCCGCACTGAACAACATTATGCCGCACTGAACAACACCATGCCGCACTGAACAACACCATGCCTTACTGAACAACACGACGTCGCACTGAACAACACGACGCCGCACAGAACAACACGACGCCGCACAGAATAACACAATACCGCACAGAACAACACAATACCGCACAAACAGTTTTAGATAATATTACGTCGCAGTCATGTGACGCGGACATGACGTCAATAGGCGGAACTCACGGCAAAATTATAATCCGTGGGCGTGGCTTGCAACAGGAAGTAGGAAAGCGGCAATTCTGGCAAACAAGACACAGCGGTTAGTAACACGATGACTAACAAGGCAAATATTTTTGTTTTCAGCTTGCAACTTGACCGTCTAGAGCGTACAAGGTAATTACAACTGTTTTTTTTTAGCCCTGAAAAGCGAGGGAGTGTGGCGTTTGGGAGGAATGTCGAACTCGGCGTCTGCTTCCAGCCACAGACGCCAAATTTCGACGATTATTTCGACTGGTCAACGGTTGTAAATTATTGCGTTGACTAAAAACTTTATTTAACTCTACTCTTAACTTTGCCGTTTCAGATATGCGGGTATTACACCGCGGAAATGACGTCAATAGGCTGAACTCTCGCCAAAATTCAAATCTGTGGGCGCAATGGCTTTGAGCGAGACACCGGATACAAACACGACGATTATCAACAGAAATATCTTTATTTTCTGCTTGCAAGTGGACCGTCTAGAGCGTACACGGTAAGTACAATTCATTGTATTTAAAAAGATTTACGTTTGTGTAGTTTGCGTTGCGTTGTATCTGTGAATGTTGGTTGAGGCTAAATGTTAATGTTTAATTTCATTCCTTTAGGTTCCACGGTGTTTGTTGGCTGTATGTTTTCCACTGCAAGAAGAGGCTCGTATCATTGACCAGCAGGAGCTACAATGGTGAGTACCCCTTTCGTCTTCCATTTATGTTAAACACTTCCTATTTCATGTCTAACAGTACTCGATTTAACAAATAACCATAAATAAATACAGTGTGGGCAGTCACGTTAACATATGTGATTATCCTGCCTAATATGTTTATCACAAATATGTCACTAATCACTAATATGTTTATTTGTTTATCACAACACCTTTGGACCTTCAGCAATCGATTATTTCCCTTCATCTACATAGAGACAGAACGATGGTGTCTTAAACATCTCATTCATTTCACCAAATAACTTCACGCAGGTGGATAACGGCCGTCTCGGTCACGCTATGTTGCGTGATGCAGTTTTGAAGAACCAAATGCATTTATTCAATGAATAAGTCAAGCTAGTTCTATGTTTATGATGTTGTAAGTTACGGTACCGATTGAAGTTGAGTTCGAAGCCAGTGGAAAACAGCGCTGCGTTTGTGCTCTCCAGGTACAAATGTTGTGATCTCTGACTGACGACCGGGCGAGACTCGAGTAAGAGATGTCCAAACGAGCTCCGGCAGGGCTCCAAGGCGGAGCGAACGGACGCCCTTCAGGCCGCCAATGACGAGCTGAGAACCAAACTGATGGACGTCCAGTTAGAACTTCAGCAGGAGAAGAACAAGGTGAAAACCTCAACAGACAGACACTGCCTGCCTCCCTGCCTGCCTCCCTGCCTGCCTCCCTCCCAGTTTTCCCGATGTAGATTAGACATGCGTGTGCCATGACTGTGTCAGCCTACATCAACAAATGCACCGAGGACGTCAGCACCACTAAGAATATCATCACCCGGGGCAACCAACGACCCTGGATGACTGAGGAGGTACGTCAAACGCTACGAGCGCGGAACTCTGCCTTCAAGTCTGGCGACAAGGAGACACTGAGGACAGCGAGAGCCAACTTGAACCGTGCCATCAGGATAGCGAAGCGAGACCGCAGTCGAAAATTTCAGGATCGTTTCCACGACGTCAAAAACATCAGGAGTATGTGGCAAGGCATATGGGCGATTACAGACTACAACTCACTCTCCCCCCCCCCCCCCCCCGGTGGGTGTAGTTGATGCTGACTTTCTAAATGGTCTAAATAACTTCTTTGGGAGGTTCGAGGCACTAAACGGCACTCCAGCAGTTAAAACTGTCCCCCATCAGGAAGAGGAGGTACTCTGCCTTGACTCCGCCGATGTGTTGAAGACCCTGAGGAGAGTCAACCCCTGTAAGGCCCCTGGCCCCGACAACATTCCTGGGCGTGTGTTCAGGGAATGTGCAAGTCATCTGGCTGGGGTCATCACAGACATTTTTAACACCTCGCTGGGCCAAGCCACAGTGCCGGCGTGCTTTAAGACTGCCTCCATCATTCCGGTGCCGAAGAAACCTCAAATCACCTCATTTAATGATTACCGGCCTGTTGCACTGACTCCGGTTATGATGAAGTGCTTCGAAAGGCTGCTTAAAGGTCACATCGTTTCCAGACTCCCCCTATTATTTGACCCGTTCCAGTTTGCCGACCGGCAAAACCGCTCCACTCAGGACGCCATCTCCTCCGTTCTTCACCTGAGCCTGGCTCACCTGGAGGAGAAGAACACCCATGTGCGGAGGCTGTTCCTGGACTTCAGCTCAGCGTTTGACACCATCATCCCACAGCATCTGGTAGGAAAATTGGAACACCTGGGCTTCAACACCCCCCTTCGCAACTGGCTGCTAGACTTCCTCAGCAACAGACCTCAGTCAGTCCGGGTCGGACAGAACACCTCTGATGTCATCACCCTCAGCACAGGCTCCCTTCAGGGCTGCGTCCTGAGCCCCCTGCTGTTCACCCTGATGACACACGACTGCGTCCTCAGGTTCACCACCAATCACATCGTGAAGTCAGCAGACGACACAACGGTGGTGGGGCTCATCAGAGACAACAACGACCTGGACTACAGAGAGGAGGTGGAGCAGCTGGTGGGCTGGTGCAGAGAAAACAGCCTGATCCTGAATGAGGAGAAGATGAAGGAGATCATCGTCGACTTCAGGAAAAAACAGCCTCACCACGCTCCACTGATCATCAACAGCTCAGCTGTGGAGGTGGTCAGCACCACCAAATTCCTGGGGGTCCACATCACAGAAGACCTCACCTGGACTATGAACACTACGGCACTGGTCAAGAGGGCACAGAAGCGCTTGTACTTACAGCGGAGGATGAGGAGAGCCCACCTGCCCCCACCCATCATGAGGACGTTCTACAGGAGCACCATAGAGAGCATTCTGACAAGCTGTCTCTCTGTGTGGTGTGGAGGCTGCACCGCCTCCGATTGGAAGAACGTGAGGAGAGTGGTGAGGACAGCAGAGAGGATCATAGGGGCTCCTCTTCCCTCCATTCAGGACATTTCATCTCAGCGCTGCATGTCCCGTGCCCGTAACATCATCAATGACCCATCACACCCCCACCATGGACTGTTCTCCCTGCTGCCCTCTGGGAAGAGGTTTGCAGCATCCGCTGCAGGTCCACCAGGTTCTGCAACAGCTTTTTCCCTGCTGTCATCAGACTGTTGAACACTAGAACTGTTGAGCTCTAAACTGAACTCTGCATCACACATTCACAGAACTGTACTTTATGACACTACGGACTTCTATCTTGCACTATCTCGCACTACCAACTTTACTGAACTTGTATAAACCCTTTAAATAGAAGTTTAATACATGGTTTAGCATTCCTCTGCACACTCTTGAATACTGTTTTGCCTACTTGCACTATTGCATAATTATCACTGCTGCACTTTATACTTATTTTTAATATATATATATATATATATATATAGTATATGTATATATATATATTTTCATAGGATATGTTACTTCTATTCAACTGCAATATCACTACTTTGTTGTAAGACGTATGCAACGGAATTTCGTTTTGTATGCACCATGTGCAGACAAGATGACAATAAAGTTTGTCTAAGTCTAAGTCTAAGTCATGTCAGGTCAGCTGTCTGGA